>NC_045427.1:633839945-634439945 GCF_902635505.1 Sarcophilus harrisii | reverse complement strand
CCTGCAGTCAAGAGGACCTGAGGTCAAATATGACCTCAGACACAACTTCCTAGGTCTGTGACTCTGGACAAGTCACTTAACCCTAATTACCTTAGCAAAAAAAAAGCAAAACAAAACAAAAAACAGACTCTTCACTTCCTTTCGGAGAGTCCAGAAAAAAATCGTGGGATCATAGGTTTTTGAGCTGGGAAGAACCTCCCTCCCACCATGTTGCAGATGAGAAAACTCAGGCACAGAAAGATAATGTGACTTGTCCAGAGTCATATAGCTAGTATCTTGAAACAGGATTTGAATCCAGATCTTTAGCATGTTATCACTCAGTCTCAGTACTTCTCAAAAATCATCTCTCCCGAGCCATTTGTATCCAAAGAAAGAGCCGTGGGAACCGAGTGTGGATCATAACATATTTTCACTCTTTCTGTTGTTTGCTCACATTTTGTTTTCTTTCTTGTTTTTTTTCCCTTTTTGATCTGATTTTTCTTGTGCAACATGATAAGTGTAGAAATGTGTATAGAAGAATTGCACATGTTTAATATATATTGGATTACTTGCCATCTAGGGGAGGGGAGTGGAGGAAGGGAGGGAAAAAATTTGGAAGAGTGAATGTTGAAAATTATCTATGCCTGCATTTTGAAAATAAAAAGCTTTAATTTAAAAAAATCATCTCTCTCTTTGCCCCCCTAGTAATGATTTCTTGCAACAGGAGCTCATGGCAATAGAAGATGTCTGGAGATTCTACAAAGCCTGAAAGCTGAAGTTAAGGAAATTTCTTCCGGAATCTCCACTTCCTTTGAAAGGGGAAGATAGAAAAAAGAAAGTCTCACAATTGGAGTGGGAGGGTAATCACAGAGGACCTGGGATCATCAAAAGATGGCAGCCCCAAGAGTCAGGCTGATGCTAGAGTATGGGTTCCCATTTTTACAAAAGAGCGTAACAGTTTCCTAGACCATGATCTGGAAACAATTAAGACTACACCTATGGATTGGAGACATGTACCCAAGGTAGAAGAGGTCCAAAAAACTCATTAGCGCCAATTACTTAAGAGAGATGCCTTGGCCCCTGAAAAATAGCCCATGGACATCACAAGAAGCTGGGATAATCAGGATGGAGCCTGCAGGGCTGGGAAATGTTGCCTTGGTCAAGTGGTGTGTTCACCATTTGTGTGCCTCTCCTTTTGTAAAAACGTTTATCCTCCCACTGGTTTCCTACTTTTGAGAAAGAGCATCCCAGGTGGATAAAGGGAGATGTTTTTTATTCCTGTTCTAACTACACCATTTCAGTAAATGTCTTTACTTTGAGCTTTCTTTGTCCTTTGATTAACAAAGGTAAATACATGAGAGGAGAAGGCTCATGAACCACAAGACAGTGGTAACCCATCTTGTCAGTGGGGTAGGGGAGATAAATACACTTCATTTTTCTTTCCTGTATTTCTTCCTCTTTAAAACGAGGACACTGAACTAAGTGCTCTCCAAGGTCCCGGCCAGTTTTAACATTCGCTGATCTTATACCAAATACAACCGGTTTTCCTTAAGTCCCAGGTGACATATTCAAGGCAATTAGATTCCCTGTGATATATTATTTTACATTCTCAACTTCCTTTGATTTTCTTCTTTGCCATCTTAATTTCTTCCACTTCGTCTTCATTTCTTCACTACTCACTTTCTGAGTCATGGAATTCTTGAGATAAAAAGAAGCTCGGGGTCCTCTAGCCCAGGACTTCTTAAACTTTTCCCACTTTTGACCCCTTTTTGAGGAGAAAATTTTACGACTACGGGTATATAAGTATATAAAAATATATACAAATCAAATATTTACTTATAATAAGTCATACAGAAATTTATTTTAAAAACAATTCTTTAGTATACACATAATTTTACCATTTATTAAAGATGAAAGTAAATTTGCATACTAATGAGATGGATTGCTTGTTTATTTTTACATAAAAAATGAAATCTTGGTAGAATATTTAATGCCAAATTTTTTCACGGCTCCCACATTCAGTCACATGGGGTTGGGACCCACAATGTAAGAAGCTTTGTTCTAACCTACCCCATGCCCCACTACAGTAGATCCAACAAGCCTTTCCTGGCAGACCTCCAATGAATGAGAGGGAACCGACCTCTGCCCCAGGTGGGCCCATTTGTGGACAGATCATGTTTCCTGAGGCTGATCCTAAATTTCTCTCTTTGCCAATAATACACACTTCATCCCGATCTTTTCAAATCAAACCAAATGAGGAAGCTTCTTTATCTTTCTCTTTGTTGTTCAGTTGTTTTGCAGTGATGTCCGACTCTTCATGAACTCATTTGTGGTTTTCTAGGCAAAGATACTGGATGGGTTTGCCACTTCCTTTTCTAGTTCCAGATAAGAAAACTGAGGCAAACGGGGTTAAATGACTTGCTTAGGACTACATAGCTAATATGTATCTGAGGTCAAATTTGAATTCAGTTCTTCCTGACTCAGAGCAGGTGCTCTATCCACTGCACCACCTAGCTGCCCCATGTCTTGCCCTTTACATCCCTTTAAATGCATGGAAATAATCATCATGCCTCTCACACACCCCTCACCATTGTATCTGCCCTTGGTCAGGGCACAGTGCTAGACACACAGTAAATACTTAATAAGTGTTTATCGATCCATTAAAATCATTTTTCTTCTCCAGATGAAACATCCATTATTCCTTCACCTGTTCCTCATGTGGCAGAATCTGGTCTCCTCCCCATCCAGGTGGCCTTCCTCTGGGTCTTCATCATCTCACCAATGTCTTTCCCATGCCATTTGTGCAGTGCATGTGACTAATTCCATTTGGAACTGAATTTTGACTCTTTGAAGCTCATTTGGACTTGGAATTCTCATACTCTAAGCCTTGGGCCAATTGATCTACTGTCACCCCCAGGAGTTGCCCTCCCAGCCTCACTGAAACCCCCCATTCCATGGACGCTCTCCTTCTCCAGCTTGATCTGCTGTACCCCTAAGTAGCAACCTCATGGGGTTTTGTGGGGCTCAGAGGAGCACGAGCCCGTTAAGGGCTTGGCAAAATTTCAAAAGCGATATCAGTGAAATGTCAGCTATAATTATGGATCAGAAATCTTTTCCAGGTTTGGAGCGCATATGCTTGGAATCAGTGGCCCCAGTTCCATGTGGCCTCTGCCTAGTTCAAATGCTGCCGTCATCAGAAATCTTTTCCAGGTTTGGAGCGCATATGCTTGGAATCAGTGGCCCCAGTTCCATGTGGCCTCTGCCTAGTTCAAATGCTGCCGTCATGGAGGACAAGTTTCCAGGATATAGGTCTGCTTCTCATCTCTGCTCCTTACTACTCGTGTGACCTTGAGAGTCACTCACAACCTTTCTGATCTAGAAAATGAGGAGTTTGGGCAAATGATCTTTTTCATCTTACTCTATGATCTTACAACCCACTCACAGTACTTGACACATAGTAGGTGCTTAATAAATATTTATTGATTAATCAAATCTTGGATCTGTTAGTAATGTCAACTACTAATTGTGTAAGCTTGAATAATTCACTTAACTTCTGGGAACCTTTGAGCTCTTAATTCTATAATATAATCAATGTCAGCTGTTAATTCTATAACATAATCAGTCAGCCACACAGTTAATAAGCATTTGTTGAGCACCTACTATGTGTGAAGTGCTGGGGATATAAAGAAGAGCAAAATACAGTTTTTTGCCCTCAAAAAGTCCCTAGTCTAAGGGCAGCTCTGTGGATAGGATGATGAGTTTCTGGGGGATGCAGCTGTCCCAAAAAGGAAAGGAAGGAAAGAAGGAAGGAAAGGGGGGGGGGACAAAGGGAGAGGGGGAGGTAGGAAGAAGTAAGGAAAGGAGGGAGGGAGGAAGGAAGGGAAGGAGGAAGGAGAAAGGAAGGGAAGGAGGGAAGGAGGAAGTTTTAGATGTGTTGAACTTAAGATGTCTTTGACTTATCTACTTCAAGATGTCCAATTGGCAATTGGAGATATGAGATTGGCGATCAAGAGAGAGATTAGGGCTGTTCAGTGGGATCTGGGCAAAATCTTCACAGAGATGATGGTTGATTTCATAGGAACTGATGAGATCACCAAAATAAAGTACTATCAGGGCAGAAGGGTAGCAGGCTCAGGACAGAGTTTTGGGGGAACTACTCATCGTTAGTGGATTTTACTTGGATAAAGATCCAGTGAAGTCACTGAGAAGAAGCAGAAAGATAATCAGGAGACAGCCATGTCATGAAGACCCAGAGAAAAGAGAGAATCCAGAATAAGAGAGTGATCAACAGCATCAAGACTTGCAAAGAGGATTGGGGAAAGACACTTAGATCTGGTGATTGAGAGCTCACTGGTAGCTCTGGGAAGAGCAGAGAGCAATCCAAGATTGATCATCCTCATTCCCTAATATTTATCCAATGCTTGCTCAAAGTCAAGTGGGTTGATACCAATTAAGTTGTGTCACATGCAAGGAACACAGTGCCTCTGGCAGTGCTGGATGCCCCCTCTCTGAGTGTGCTTGGCCAGGGTGACACAAATCCTATAAGAGGCAGCATTAGAACACAGAGCCTCCTTCCTCTTCCTCCAATACCAGAAGCCCTACTACACAAAACTGCCTCTCATTGGCTCCTGAATCAGGACCTCCTTGTTATCCTCATCCTGAACAGTGGTTGACATTTTTTTCTCTTATTTAACTCTTCACATATTTTATGGAATCATAGGAGTGGCCCTCAGATTTAGATCTGAAAGGGACCTTAGAAGTCATGTGGTCCAATACTCTCATTTAACAGATGGGGGAACTTAAGCAAGAGATGGAAGTGACTTGGCCAACATTACACAGTCTATAGCAAAGCAGAATTTGTAGCTCTCAATCTGATAATATAATCAATGACAGCTCTTAATTGTATAACATAATCAGTCATCCACACAGTTAATAAGATTTATTGAGCACCTATTGCCAGGCACTGTGCTAAGTACTGGAGACATAAAGAAAAGCAAAAAACAGCTCTTGCCCTCAAGGAACCCCCAGTCTGATGGGGGCTATATGGATAGAACAATGAGTTTCTGGGGGAGAACTCCAAGTCCAGCAGCCTTTCCATTGCACCATACTTCCTCCTTCCTTCCAGGCCATCTCTTTCATTTTATAGATATGGAAATTCTGAACTGGAGAAATGAAATGATTTGCCCCAAATGTCATAGAACCTGTGTCTTATGAGGCAACAAGATACATCTACTATGTGCGGACATTTAGTGCAGTGCATGTCATAGCAGTAGATGCTTAATAAATGTTGGCTGACCTTCCTGTAGAGCCAAGGAGCTAAAAACTGAGTGGATGCCCATCTGTTGGGGAATGGCTGAACAAGTTATGGTGTATGAATGTTATGGAATATTATTGTTCTGTAAGAAATGACCAGCAGGAGGATTTCAAAGAGACTTGGAGAGACTGACATGAACTGATTCTTACAACAATAAGATTATACAATGATCAATTCTGATGGACGTGGCTCTTTTCAACAGTGAGATGATTCTGGCCAATCCCAATGGACTGGTGATGGAGAGAGCCATCCACATCTAGAGAAAGAACTATGGGGACCGAATGTGAATCATAACATAGTATTTTCACCTTTTTGTTGTTATTTGCTTGGTTTTCTTTTCTTCTCCCTTTTTTTTTTCCTTTTTGATATGATTTTTCTTGTGTATCCTGATATTTGCTGAAATACGCATAGTGGAACTGCATGTGTTTAACATATATTCCTTCTTGTCTAAGGCAGGGAGTAGGAAGGTGAAGGGGAGAAAAATTTGGAACACAAGATTTTGCAAGAGTGAATGTTGAAAACTATCTTTGCAAGTATTTTGAAAATAAAAAGCTATCATTTAAAAATTTTTAAAATAAAAGCTAGCTTACTCGCTGGCATAGTGGAAAAAAGGCAATTGGAATTGACGCAATGGTAATCTCCCACAGGGCAGGCACTGGGTTTCTTATGCCTCTGTACTTCCTCCATCACCTATCACAGTGCCTTGGACAGAGGGACTATCCATTCATTTAGGTGATGCCATGAACTTTAGTCCTGATTCTTGGTCTGCATTTGCCTGCGTTCCATGTCATGACGCCCTGCCCAAATGGTCCCAATGTATTGTTGCTTGATTTGTAATTCTTTTCCTCCCATCTGTACCACACTTGTGGGATAGATCTGGAGTCACAGGACCTTGAGTTTTAATTTTCGACCTCTGAACTTCTGTCCTTTAACATCTCTGCCTTAGTTTCCTTATCTGTAAAATGAGAGATGGACCAGATCATTATTATCTCATGATCTTGCAATTCCACCAGCTGTCAATGCTGCATGAGACCTCCAAGGGCAGCATAAAATAGAAAATTTGGTGATGAGGCAGGGGGAGAGGGTGAAGGGAAAGGGGTAGCAGACCTGCAGGAGGGTTCCTGGGGAACTCAACCTCTGCCTAGTGTTCTCTGTAATCTAGGGACGAATCCCCACTTGTGATGACTGAAGACATCATCTATTCCCTGTGAGGAATTTGAGTCTCCAAGCTGGTTCATTAAAAATAAAAGTTTGTCATGGCTCTTCAGGAAATGAAGAGTCTGGTTTCTTGCAGGTCTCAGCAGCCTGCCTTATTTTGCATAGGGCTGCATCTTTAATTAGTGGTCCTTCTGTAAGTGTCTGCAATTAACGCAGTGATGATTAATAAAATAACTCCTTCGAAGCTCCATTTAGCCAGCAGAACTGCACAATCAGGTATAATTAGTTCATCATTAATAAATCATGGCTGATTAACTAATCCGCTGATTGCAAACACAGTTATGGGAACAGCCTCCCCACCTGAGCACGGCTCATTTTTCTAAGTTGAACAAAATCTAGAGGCTAACAGGACAAAAAAAAGCAGCTTTCCCCAAATTGCGTTAAGCAGGCGATGGATTAGTATGGAGAGGGGCCCTTAAAGGCGATGGCCACTTACAAGTCACCAAGCTGTATGGGCACCTGTCACTTGGGAGAGAAGGAAACCTGGCTCCCCTTCACAGACTCTGGGGACTGTTTTCATGGTTCTTATAATTGTTTCCAAATTCTCTGTTTGGAGTTTGAGGGCTTCAGGGAAGGGGAATAAAATAGTGCAACTGGAAAAAGGAAGGAGAAGAAACTCTAGATGGACCCAGACATGAGTGGAGCATTCTCAGCTTTGCTCCGGCCATTCCATCATTTGGAATCTCCTCCCTGACTCCTCTCTGACTATCTGAAGGCCATGTTTCAACCCTCAGTTCAGGTCTTCGTGCTTTGCAAGAATATCCCCCTCCGGCTCAGCCCACAGAGATCTCGGTGGACTCCTAATTGTTGGTTCCATTTGTTTGACACCGACGATGTATGGCCTTGTCCGTCTGTCCCTTGTGTCTTCGGTTCTCTTTGTGGGTCCGTGCGGGCCCAGATCCCCTTCATTACTGCGTCTTGCCCATAATTAGCACATAATATATGCATGGGATTGATTTTTTAAGCCAATCTCAGTGGACAAAGCAACCGACCTTAACGGTGGGCTCCAAGTTGTGGCCACAATCCATAGTACATGCTGAGTGCTTAATAAATGTTTATTTGACTGATTGACAGTTCTACTCCTGAACTGCTGAATGACCTTGAGTATCAAGGGGTGCAAATTAAAATTAGGGCTGTAAAGGGACAAAATCCCACCCACCCCCATCTGAAAAACCTGGCTAAACTCTTTTACCACCACAGGATATTAGTTACGTGTCTCTAGGCAATTTGCTTAATCTTTTTGGCTTTGAAGTTCATCTGTAAAATGAAGCCCTTGCAATGAGGGATCCTTCCAGTTTTAAATGTTATTTTATGATCTTTGATCTTAACATCACTCTTGGCCATCCCACCCCCAACCATGTATCGGTCAATTGTCAAATCTCCAGCTCTACAAAATGTCTCATATCTGTTCCCTTATCTCAATTCATGTCCTGGTTCAGGTGTCACCTCTTTTTGGGGGGAGGTAAAAGGGGTGTCAAATATTAACAAGCCTTTATTAAGCACCTCCTATGTTCCAGGCATAAGTCTTTCTCTCTCTCCCTTCTTTTCTTCCTTTTTCTTTCTTTCCTCATTTCTTCCTTTTGTTCTTCCTTCCTCTTCCTCCTCTTTTTTCTCCTTCTTGCTTTCTCTCCTGTCTGTCTCTCTTGCTTGCCTTCTTTGCTTCCCTATCCCTGTTCCCTCTTGTTCTTCCAAACTCCCCCCTGCAAAAACAAAAATTTTAAAACCCCATAGCCCTCATAACAAATATACATGGCAAAGCATAACAAATTCACACCCTGACTGTATCTGAAAATTCATCTTATTCTCTCATCCATCTTCCTCCCTCAGTTCTCTTCCCTCTCCAGTCCGTCCTCTGGGAAGCTGACAAAGTGATTTTCCTACAGCACAGATCTAACCATATACTTACTACTCTCACCAAACTCCTTCTATCTCCTCTAGGACCCACAAATGCCTCTGCTTTTACATTTAAGGCCCTTCACTTTCTGACCCCATTCTATTTTCTTATTATACATCACTCCCCTTCACGAGCTCTGTGGTCCAGCCAGTTTGGGGGGCTTCTCGTTCCTCGCTCATCTCCCATGTGAGGCTTTGCCCTGGCTCCCCCCCCCCATGCTTGTAGGGCACTCCTAACTCGTCTCCACCTCCACTTCCATTTATATCTGCTGCCTTTTCTGATCGCCCCATCCCATCACCTTGTATTGAATGTGTGTGTCACTCATACATGTGATCTTTCCTGATGGAATTTAAGCTCCTTAAACCAGGAGTTTCATTTTGTTTGTGTTCCTGGCACCTGGGAGATGCTTAATCCATGTTGGTTGGTTGAATGAATCACTAAATGTCTTGGAAACCGTGTTTCTTCCTTTGTAAAATGGAGATGCTAATACCAGTATCACTACCCCACTCCACATCAGTCACAAACTTTAGACTACTAAAGAATCAATGGCTGATCATGTTATCAAGTCAAAGCCAGACAAAACCAGGGGATGCATGCAATCTCCTCCCCTCCTTTCTCGCCTCCTCCTCTCTCCCTGCCCTCCTTTCTCTTCCCTTTTCCTTTCTTCTCCCTGACTTTCCCTTCCTCTCCCCTTCCCTCCTGTCTTTTTTTCTCCTTTTTCTTCTCCTTTCTTCTCTTTTTCACTCCTCTTCTTTACTCTCCCCTTCCCTCCCTCTCTTCCCTTTTCATTTCCCCCTTTCTTTCCCCTCCCTTCTCTTTTTCTCTTTCTTCTCCTCTGCCCTTCTCTTCCATCCTGTTTTTTTCCTTCCTTCCCTTCTCTTCCCCTTTGCTTTCCTCTTCTCCATCCAACCTGCTGGAGCTCACGGAGCCTGAGAGATGGAGATGATCATCCCTTTAGTGGATCCAGAGTTCCCACTCTGCAACTAATAAAAAGAATCTCCTTAGCTCACACACACACACATACAAACACACACAAAGCCAGAGAGACTTACATGAACTGATGCTGAGTGAAAAGCTCAGAACCAAGAGATCAATGTACATGGCAACAACCAGATTATGCGATGGTTAATTCTGGTGGACGTGGCAACAATGAGATGATTCAAACCATTTTCAGTTGTTCAATGATGAAGAGAGCCATCTACACCCAGAGGGAGACTGTGGGAGCTGAGTGTGGACCACAACATAGCATTCTCACTTTCCGTTGTTGTTGTTTGCTTGCATTTCATTTTCTTACTCATTTTCTTCCCTTTTTGATGTGATTTTTCTTTACAGCATTGTAATTATGGAAATATGTATGTAAGATTTGCACCTGTTTTAACTTATATTGATTACTTGCTATCTAGGGGAGAGGATGGGGAGAAGGGGGAAATTTTGGAACACAAGGTTTTACCAGGGTCAATGTTAAAAATTATCTGTGTGTGTGTGTGTGTGTGTGTGTGTGTGTTTGTTGATGCAATTGGGGTTAAGTGACTTGCCTGGGGTCACCCAGCCAGAAAGTGTTAAGTGTCTGAAGCCAGATTTGAACTCAGGTCCTCCTGATTCCAGGGCTGGTGCTCTACCCACTGTGCCACTGAGCTGTCCATGTGCACGTGTTTTGAAAATAAAAAGCTTTAATTTTTTTTTTAAAAAGAGAAGAGAATCCCTACCCTTGCTCTGAAGGGAAGGACTTCCCCAAAGGACCGCAAACCAACAGATTATATACATGCCTATAGCATTCATACGAAATTCTTCATAAAAATCACAAATGTAATTGGAATCATTGATTTGAGCTGAAAGGGCTTCATATGGTCCAAATATCTCAGGGCAGGAAACTAAGACCGAGATAGGTAGTGACTTGCCCAGGTTATAAAGGTAATAAATGGCTGAGTCAAGGTGTGAAGGGGGATCTTCTCCATCCAGATTCAGTTGTCTCTCCACTGAATCTCAGCACTGCTAAGTACCTCAGCACCACCCTGCTATGTCTGGAAAGCCATCCTGGTCCCCCGAGGCACTGGAGGTGGAGGGCAGTGCCCTCAAGAGAATGATCCAGCCCTTCTAGTCAGTGACACGGATGGACATCACAGCTGCACAAGGTTGAAATTTTACTCAATTATATTTATTAAATCAGTAAGGGTACAGAAAGAGGCAAAAGACAGTTCCCGTCTTCAAGGAGCTCACAATTTAATTTGCATTAGATGCAGCTTAATTGAGATTCAGACGTTACATTTGTTTCAAGTCGCCACTCTGGAGATGGCAACCCTTTCTGGCACTCTCACACTTCCCATTAGTTTTAAAATTTATATCTTTTATTTGATAATTTTCAAATGGGCCCATCACACCAATCATGTTCCTTTTAAATCTGTATTTAAATTGTACAGAGCAACTATGCAAAAGTGACCAGAAGTAATAACTCTTGACATGTTGACTTTCAAATGGTCAGCTTCCCTTCCAGAACCAAAGCTGTCTGACCAGTAATGTCAATCCTTCCACCATCCCGCAAGGAAACCTTCATCTCTCCCCCACGGCGAGAACACTGGAAAGCTACAGAGAAAATATAATTAGTCGCATCACTACCTACTTTTTAGTTCATTGGTAAGATGTCACTCTTATGACCCTGCTCCGAGGGTCATGACCTCTTTTGTGCGATGGACCTCTCTTGAGAATGATTTTTTTCCATTTTCCTTTTTTATATTTATAATAGAAGAAAACGCTCTATTTCAGTTAGAGATTAAAGAAAACAAAGACAGCCTTTTTCTCTCTTCTAAGTTCATGGACTTCCTTGAAATCTGTTCCTAGACTCTCTGGGAGTTTGCGGACCCCAGGTCAGGAGCCTCCACCTCACAGATTTCTCTTCAATCATCCAAATATCTCTAATGTACACAAAGCATCCCCCCTCCCCATCACACTGCTGTCGCATAGACAGAAGATGCTGGACTTGTGCCCCCACTCCCTCCATAATACTCAAGCTCCCTAAATAAGGATCTAAGATTTAGAGCTAGAAGGGACCCCACCTTCTGTCCCATGCTATGGGTAAAGAAAGCAAGACTCTAGAGAGGTTCTGACAAAGTCACAGGGTTCAAGCTTGGTTCTTCGGCCTCCAATCTAGTAGTTCTTCCCATTTTTCTCCATGCACCTCACTGCCTCTGTGTCAACACAGGTCATCCAGCCCAATCCCCAATATCACTAAGGAAACTTGGGCCTAGAAAGATGGAGTGACGTGGCCAAAGTCATACGGGCAGGTAGGGACGGAGCAGAGACTAAAATCCAGCTCTCATGACTCTTGGTTCACTAGTCTTTCCACTGCTCTGGACAGAGGAATTCTGACCCTTCCAGGAAGACACTTGGACTTGGTCACAATATGGATTCTGTTTGACCCACAGAATGACCTTAAAGTGAAAGTCTTTGCAAAAAATACTCCAAATACCCTTTATTATCTCATGTTTGTGATCACTCCCCGGAGGCTCATGTCCCCTTGTCCCCTCCAAAAAAACTTACCAAGTATCTATTTTGCTTAATAATAATGGCTAACGTTTATACAGCGCTTACTACTTGCCAAACAGTACGCTAGGTGCTTTACATTTATTATCTCATTTGATTTTCACAACCACCCTAGGAAGCAGGTTTTATCATGCCCATTTTAAGTGACTTATCCAGGGTCAACTAGCAAGTGTCTAAGGGTACATTTGAACTCAGGATTTCTAAATTTGTGAATTTGCCATCTTCTCTAACAGAATGTTAGCTTCTTGAGTCCAGAAACTGTCTTGTTTTGTCCTTGAGGGCAATAGCTGGCTCCGAGAACTTCCTAAAGGACTGATTCTGCTTGCTGATGGACCCGGAGTGATAGATAACTATAAGTAGAATTAAGTAAAACTGGACAGAAACTGGGCCAAAGCCACAGAGTTACAGGAGAAGGAAGCGTCTTACCCCGCATCTCCTTCTTCCCCAGCTGCTGTGACCAGTAGCTGCTGAGCACGGCATGGGCAGACCCTAGACAGAAGCAGAGAGACTCCATGACCCTCCTGAAGCTCGGGAGCAGCTGGGGGTTCCACAGGACCCGCGTCGGCAGGCCCCGGGGCCAAAGCAATCCTCCCATGACAAAACTGGAGATAATCCCAAGGTGCATTGGGATTATCCCATCCCCGGCCCGAGTGAGTGGTGAGCAGCAGATACTTATGTTAGCTGAGGCATTAGAGCTCACATTTATATTTAGTATTTACATAGAAACAAATGGATTAGTGAACAGAAGAGTCCGGGATATCCCAAGAGTGTGAGATTTGAAAGGCCGGACAAGACAAGCTCATTCACCAAAACTGGGGCCCAAGAAGTCTGAAGACTTCCCAGTCTGGCCCCTGCTGGATCAGATGTAGGAGAAATGCTTCTCCCACCTGCCCCTGCCATGAAAAAACCTCCTCCTGTCCACATTTCTCCTCATTCTGAACCTATCTCTTACAAATTAACATTTTTTTTTTGCTGAAAGGGGCTGAAAAAAGAACATTTAGCAGAAAACTATCCCTTGGATAAATGCCGAGATGCACAGGAGAGACTTAGACCCTTCAGAGCCCAGGAAGCTATGACTCCTGAGGCTGGGAGCCTCTCTGTCTGCTGGCCAGGACCTTTCCCCAGGGGAGGGGGGCTGCTTGCCAGGGAGGCTTCTGTTCTTACTGGGAGTATTTTCCTGAGTCCTTCAAACTGCCTCATTGCTGAGCTCCACCTCACGGAGCAAATGCCTCCTTCCTATGTTTTGCCCCTGGGGGAGCGGCCCTCGGTCCTGCCTGACCAGGCCCTGGCCCCCCATTCCCAGGCCAGCTCCTACTACTTGCCTCCCTTCAGCCAGCCCTCCCTTGGCTCCCAGCCTCAGGAGTCATAGCTTCCTGGGCTCTGAAGGGGGAGCGGAAGGGGGACAAACAGCCCAAATATTGTTGCCCCCAATTCTGGAGCAGTGAGGGGGCCTCCAAGGCCCTGCTCTAGGAGGAGCAGGAGCAGGAGCAGGAGCAGGGAAGGACTTTGAGAAATTTGGTCCCATTTTACACAGGAGGAAACCAGGCCTGGAGAAGGGAGAGCAATTCACTTCAATCCAGCAAGTGCTAATTAATCCTTCCAGCCCACTGAGAGCAGAGAAGTTAATACAAAATAAATCCAAGGCAAACAGACTGATTTGAGGAGAAACAGTATTAACTGGGGACAGAATCAGGAAAGGCTTTGGGAGGCCCAGAAGCGGGGCCTCGGGGGAAGCCTGGGAGGCCAAGGACTGTCCAACAATGAGACCTGGGAGCAGCAGCCGCTGAAGAGGAGGATGAAGGTCGTGGGGGGGAAACCAAGTCAGCCTAACTGCCAGCAGCAGGGGAGCCCTGTGCACGCAGCCTGCACTGGTTATCCGGGGCCAGATGAGGGAGGTTCCCCCACTAGGCACCAGGAGAGCTTCCTAAGAGGTGGTCGGAGCTCAGTGTACAAGGATGAGGAGGAAGAACGAGCGGGCAAGATAGGGAGGGTCAGCCCCAAGCTCCCACCCTTCCAGCGGGCAAGCAGCGGCAAAGCTGCCCCATCTCCATTTCTCTCCGTCCCCCTCACCAGCTCGCGCTTCAACCTTCACATCCACAATCAGTTATAAATTCTTCCTCTCTGCTCCAAGAAACAAACCCTGTCAGGGAGTCTAGGGCTAATTCACAGCAGGGAAAGATGGACTTGAGTTCACCCAACAAGCAAACACTAAAGCACCGTCTGTGAGCCGGGCAAAGGGAGCAGGGAGGAGGGAGAAGACCTGGAGGAGATCCGAAGGCCGGCTTTGGCCTTTGTCCGTGTCCCCAGATGCTCCTTGACTGGTCAGGACCCGTTAATGAGGGAGCCCCTGCTGCCAACTCCCCTCTCCGAGCACAAACGCACCTGTGACAGGGTCTTCCGCCACACCGACCCAGGGGGCGAAATATCTGGAGTAGAAATCATAACCTTGGGGCTTTCCGCTCCCCTCTCCTTTCAGGGTGAGGATGAGTCCCCTCACTTTCCCTGTATTTTCCACCTTTGTCAGATTGCTTGCATTCACTTCCAGGTTCTCCAGGAAGGACCTTGTGGAAGGATTAAGAAACACCATCATGCATTTCACACCCTTGCCAACCCCTGACCTATTAAACCCACACAACTAATTAATGAATTAATTGTAATTTTTTATTATAATAATTACTTTAATATAATAAATAACAATATTTAATATAAATAAATATATAATAAACAACACTAAATAATATAATTTAATCAATTAAATTAATTTAATTAACAATAAATTCAATTAATTAAACCAAAACAGTTGATTATTCCCCCCTTACTTGTTACCCCCCCCTTAGAGAGAGGGGAAAGAAAAGGACAGAATGAGATCTTCTCTCCTGAATAAAGAGCCTCTGGTGGTCAAAGGGATGGCAAAGATGGAGGGGACGTATTTGGAAACGAAGCGGTCCAAAATGTGCTTACGTGACTAGAAATGCGTTTGTGGCAATAAATCATGACTGATTTTCACAAGTCATGGGTCATTTATGCAAAGGACAATGCAAGGTCAGTAAGCAGCCAGGGCACAGGGTTGATGATGTACAGTGACAGCAAACTCATTCACCACCTGAAAATGGGTTACTGCCCCAAAATATAGCACCGGTAGCCAGAAAATACTGAAAAAACCTCAAAGCAAAACAAAAAATCCAGCACGTTGGGTGTATCCCTATGGAGAGTCTGTGAAGGAGGAGGCTGGAGATCACTTAGAATCAGCAGGCCTGAAGGGAGACTTGCCTTCCATAGGAATCATCAATGCGAACTAGGAGTTTCTTGGTGTCTGGAGAATAACGTACATCCTGCACCCGTACGTTGCACAGAGCCACCTGGTGAAGAAACAAAGGCTTCTCAGTGAGTCGCTCCCTCAGCTTTCACAGCCCCGAGGACCCACGGGACCAGGAAGGTCACGGGCCCGAGGGCCGCCGAGGTCCCTGGGGCTGCTCACTCCTGAACTCGGCCCAGGGATTCTTCATATTTTTTAGGCCCTTGTGACAATCTGGCCAAGTCCACAAAGCCCATGTCAGGATCCGGACTGGCCGAGATTCCGTTTACCGTTCCCACGTCTGTGCGTAAGGAATAATAAGTCACGCTCATCCTGCGAGCTCACGGTTTGCGTTGAGAACCAACCTTGATTAAGTCCTGGACTTCCTTAACATCCTAGATCAAAAAACAGAAACAGATCCCACTTAAAATGTGCCACACGCAGCGCCCACACAATGCCCACAGCCAACGGGCAGCCAACCTTGGGCTGCGTCGGATACAGGGGCAGATCCATGATGATTCCGTCTTCTGCCTGTCTGGCCTTCAGCTCCCCACTCAGAGTGACGAAAGTTACCGTCTGATTCACATTTTCTGCCAAAATAAAAAAAAAAAAATATTTTAATTGAAAAAATCAAGATATGAGAAAAAATGTTGTGTTCTTTTGCCATAAGTGACTGTCTTTTCCGTTTTTCTTCATTCTTGATTTGCAGCTGGGTGTCTACCCAGGCTCTGTGGAGAAAGAGGTGACCCAAGGTCAAATCCTGCCTCAGACATTACCTAGCCTGCCTGCCTCAGTTTCCTCATCCATGAAATGGGTGTAAAAATAGCTCCTGCCGCACACGGTTGTTGTGAGGATCAAGTGAGATAATAATTTAAGGAGCTCAGCAGTGTGGCACACAGTAGGTGCTATATAAATGCTAGCTCTGACTCACCATTTTGCTCATTGTTGCACTTGTCTGTTTCTTCTCTGTCTTTGCTCATACTTTTCCCTCTGCCCAGGTGCCCTTCTTCCTCTCCTCCTCCTCCCAAGCTCCAATTGATCCCTATTCATCCTTCAAAGACCCCTCCGAACCCCAGTTACTTCACGAAGATTTTCCTCTGTGACCAGCCAGGAGACGTACCTCCCTTCTCCAAGCTCCCATAACGCCTTCTCTGCAACTAGAAATATGGGACTTTGTTATGGAAGAGACCCGAAAGCTAGTTCAACAAAGCCCCTCATTTCACGGGTAAGGAAACTGAGGCCCAGGAAGATTTAGAGACATCTTCATCTTCAGCAAAATCATTTTTATCTTCATCATCCTCTTCGTCATCATCCTCACCATTATCTTTGTTTTCATCATCCTCATCTTCATCATCACATCACCTTTATCTCCATCATTCTCTTCTTCACCTTCATCATTTTCTTCATTATCTTCATCCTCTCCATCATCATCACATCTCACCTGATCCTCTCCCAACAGCCCCGTTGTGCCCAACTTTCTGTGACCCCCATTCAGGGTGACCTTGGCAAAGTCACCAGAGCGTTTATCACTTTCATTTTACAATCAGGGAACAGTGACCTAGCCAGGGTCACCCAGTAAGTGTCTCAGGAGAAGGAGTCCTCCTGACTCGGGGCCTGGTGCTCTGTGCGCTGTGGCACCACCTCGCTGCCCTAGAAACCCTGTGAGGGGGCAGCTGTTATCCCCATTTCACAGAGGAGGAAACTGAGGCAGAGAGCGATGAGGTGACTGGCCCAGGATCACATGGCCAATAACTGGGCAAGGTGGGACATGAATCCAGGCCTTCCTCACTGCCATGTTTAGCCTTGCTCAGAGTCTCCTGGAAACCCTTCTTGAATTTCCCCATTCCACCTGGTTCTGATTTGCCCATTTGCGGTTCTGTGAGTTACCTGAGGAGGACAAAATGGGCCGGAACCTGCCTGACCTTTCCCCTAAGTGCTCATCTTCCCATTAGAATTGCTGTGTCTTTTGCTTTTGTGTCCCCAGAGCCCATCTTGGGGCCTATCCCAAAGCAGGCACTTAATAAATTCTTAATTGAGCCTCAGGTGGCTCAAGGGAAGGCCTGTCTCTTTGTGTTCTTGGCCCAACCCCGTACTGTGCTTCTCACCCCATGAAACCTCAATAAATATCAGTCATGGAGCTGAACAAGGGGCTGGCGCAGATCATTTTCACTCCAGGATTCTTTGTCGCTTTCAGGGATCAATGAACAGTGTATGTGAGAGACAGAGACAGAGACAAAGATTCAAAGAGACAGAGAAAAGAGAGGAGAGAGAGAGAGAGAAGGAGAGAGAGAGAGAAGGAGAGAGAGAGAGAGAGAGAGAGAGAGAGAGAGAGAGAGAGAGAGAGAGAGAATGAAGACACTTTACTTATTTTGTGAAACAACACAGCCGAGGAAGCCAATGTAGCATGACCACAGAGAGGGACCTCAGTCGCTGGGGTGAACCACCTTAGCCCAAAGCGGGAACCTTTGTAGAAAAAGAAAGAGAAAGTTAGTGATTCAGTAAACTCGGCTCAGGACAATCTCACCTGTTTCTGCTGCTGTTTTCTAAAGATTTTCCCAAGATGCATTTGGGCCAGGAAAATGTTCTTAAAGGAGAAAAAAAAAAACTAAGACAAACACTTTAAAAAGTCTTTAAAGACTTTTTTATTTAGAACTTAAGAGCCACAGCTATGAGGCTGAACCTTCTTTTTTCCTTTTTTACAGCCTAGAGGAACATCAAGAGCATATGACAAATTGTCAAGATGATTCCCCAAGAGATGAGTTTAAGGGGAATTCCTTCATTTCTACAATTCAGTATCTATATATTTTTTTAAAAACTACCTATTTTCTTCCATATCTCAAGTCCTCTACAAGTTAAAGTTGCTCTAAGACTGTAAAAATTCGCTTACTTTGGGTAAAGTTGTCCGACGGATGTAGCTTCTGGATAAAAGCTGTTTCCGAAAGATTCATTTCTCTTGCAATTTTTTGGTGCGTTTCTTCATCCAGTTCCTAAATCGGGAGGGAGGGTCCAGAAAATACCCATCAGGTTTCCTCATTATTGGACACCAGGTGCAATAATACCATAATAAAGAAATGGTGAAGCAGAGAAATTATATAGAGAAGAATCCTTTCACTCGGTACCAGATGCACTAGCAGGCTGCGATCTGCCCCGGGCTTAGGACGGGGAGGATGGGTAAAAGGTCACCCCTCAAATGAGTAAGAGCCACTGAAGCCCGGAAAGATTCTAGGGGAAATATTGCTAGGGAATTCCAGACACAGACATTCTATAGGAGGAAGGCCAGAGCCTCTTTCCAAAGAGCAGAAGCATGGAGCGAGGGCTAGCAAGGACATTGGGGAGCATCGAGTGCAGCCGGCCCCTGCTTTACACAGAAGGAACTTTAAGATCACAGACAGAGAACTTAGGGCCATCAGATCCAGCCCTCTCATCCCATTTTATATGGAACAAGGAACTGGCCGAGGAGAGCCATGAACAGCGTCCCCTGTAGGGATTCCAGACAGGGATTCCACGACCGTTTCTGTTCCATTTACCACGAGGTGGAGGAAAAGTTTCTGAGGGATTTCTGAGTGTGTAGACAAGAGCCCCCAATCACCCAACCATGTTCTCTTTCCTGCCTGGCTCCTTTCAAGGGAGGAGGCAATGAAGGCTGCAAGCCTCTGTGTGGCAAAGGGTGCCGCGAACACGCTGCCTTCCTGTGGTTTCTGTCTCTGTGCTATCTTTTTTTCCTGGTTTGGGAGAAGGAATTCTGAGATGGCAAAGACCAGTCTGCAAGCTTGTGAGCTTTGAAGGTCAGAAAAGTCATCCTCCACAGGCCCAGAGCCTGGCGATCACTCCGGCTGAAAGCAGCTAAGCCTGGGTGGAAGCGAAGCCCCAAGTGACCTGCCTTAGACCAAAGTGGGTGGCTACATCCGTTTAATAGGCTACTTTTAGAAGTAAACTGGGTGATCAATAAGTGGGGGAATGGCTTGTGGCATATGACAGTGTGCCCCTTTGGGAAGCCACCATAACTGGCCAACATCCCCCTCATCTCCCATCGCTTCCTGGCCAGTAGCTCCTTCTCTCATGCCTACAAACATATTCAGGTCTACCCCCTTCTTTAAAAACCTTCAACCAGCCCTGAAAATATAGCTCTCTACCTCTTCCCTTATCCCCACTTCCTCACTGCTCACTCACTTTTCATCCTCATGCAATCTGTCTCCCCAACTCCTGAAAGTGCACAGTGATGGACAGATGTTCATCTAACTGTTCAAACTGATGGCCTTTTCTCCGTCATCATCCCTTTTTGAATCTGACATTAATGACCCCCACCCTCTCCCGGTTCACTCCCAACCTGTCTAAACATTGTTTCAAAGTCTCCACTGCTGGCTCGTAATCCCTGCCCTACATCCCAGGGCTCTGTTGTGGGTGTTTTCTCTCTCCGTGTTCTCTCCCTTGGTGACCTCACTGGCTCCCATCCCAATGATCACCTCCCTTCAAATGGCTCCCAAACCTACATATCCAGGCCACCCTCTCCCATCCTCTCAGTCCTGTGAGTTAGAAATCTCCTTTTAGATGTCCAATGGGTATTTCTCAGTCTGAAAACAGAGACCCTTCCTCAACCTTGTCTACTTTTTTGGGCACCCCCATTCTTCCAGACCTCCTCCTTCTTCTCCTCCCTCTACAATACCCAATTGGTAATGATCAATTCCATTTCTCTCCATTATATGGCTCACTCAGGATCTCACCCCTCACTTGGACTAGTGAAAAAGCTTCTCCATTGGTTCCCAGCTTGCCCTCTTCCATCTGTCTCTCACACAATTTCCATAATATTCCCAAAGTAAAGACCTGGCCACATTACTTCATCCCCACCGCCTCTAAATTCCTCAGGCGGGCCCCTAAGGCCCTCGGTAGCCCCCTCTCCACAATATCCCTGCGTGTGCCGCCCACATTCTGGTCAAACTGCACCACCGGCTGCTCCTTGCTGCTGGGAGGAAATGCTTACACTTCTCTCAGTACATTTTCTCAGCAAACATACCTATTGAACGCAACTAGATATTTACTGGTTAAAAGGAACTGGGATAGTAGTCACTGGCAGCTAATGGGAAGGGATGAAAAGGAAACACTCCAGAATGTAAGAAACTTCCCCTTGGCCTCTGTAGCATCCCCCTGCCGTACTTCTCTGACCCCCACTGACAGGCTGGGTCCCTCTAGTGTCTGTGGTCCCCACTCCCACGGCCATAGGTTGGAAGTCCCCACTGATAAACTACCGGCACACGGGAATCCGTTGATGAAACATACAGTTTTTGGCTAAAATGGTCCAACGAGAACAGTAGCAATAAAATCTGTTCTACAAGTAGATGGAGTGAGTGGGAAGGGCAGACACAGACACAGAGTGCATGAGCTGAAAGACCCACGGATATCACCAGAACACACATGAGGAGGGACGGCTCCTGCCTCCTGGGCTGAGCCCGGCAGAGCCTCTGCTCTCCCAGTCCTGCTCCTCCCCATCTCTGCAGGAGGCTCGCCCCTCTGCTTGCCACCCTTTTCATGGTCTCCACCTTCCTCTGCTGCAGCTGATGCCCTGGACATGGATGCACTAGACATCAGGACCTGCTCTCTGCTGGATGCAGTGTCTTCTAAGGTCATGGGCTTCACTGGCTGGGGTCACTCTCCCTTTGCTGGACTCTGGAATAGGCGTCATGGAAAAGGAGAACAAGCTCTTTCCCTAAAACTCTATGAGCTAATCATTGTCCCCTGGACCACAGTCACTAGAAGTGTTCCCTGATATGGCATCAGCAGCATCCACCGATTGCCATAAGGGCTCTGGAGGGGAAAGTGAGGCAGGTGACCTTGCCCAGTCTTCTCTCCCTTAAATCCAATTCACATGGCATGGTGTCCCCTTCCTGATGTCAGGGTTCTCTTCCAGGATGAAGGACAATATTGCAGGGGACAATATGGTCCAGGGGCCCACTGAGGAATTCCTTTACATTTTGTTGTCCAGTAGTAGAAAAACTCACTATCTGTTTGCCTGGCTAAGACCCCTGTGCCAAAATGTCTATTGCCATTGCAACTGGTCCTTAACAGCCCACAGAAGCTGTCCAGATCCTTATTCCTTCCACTCCCCTCCAATTGAGCCCTTAGGACTTGCTCCTCCCTCAGGCCCCCTCACCCTCTGAGGCCATTGTCTGGCTCATTAAGCCTGGAGAACTTCTGAAAGCTGCTTGCTGCCTACTGAGCTCTATTCTTTGCACCCCAGCACACAGTCAGCACTTAATAAGTGCCTATGGACTCAATGGAAGAATGAACGGAACCAGTGCCACATAGTTTCTGACCCACAGCACCCTAGAACTTTTGGTCTGGGGTCCTCACACTTAACTGCCTCTTGATTCTTTGTTCCCATGAATCCTAGCCTGGTTTCTTAATTTTTCTCCAAGTTAATCTTCTCAGATTTGACCCTTTGTCTGCCTGGATCTCCCCTTCCCATCCTGCCTTCCCAATGGAGCGGCCCTTTCTGAAGATGAAAATACTCTTTAATGGCGTTCCAAATTGTAGCAGAGTTTATCTGCCATTTGCACACAGACAAATGGGGTCATTGAGAGAAATGGTGTCAGACTCAAATAGAATGTGATCATGGTCCCTGCAGGCAGCATATTGACTTCGAAAACCACAAATTCACCTGATTTATATTGTATTTTTTAAATTGTGCTAAACATTTCCCAATTACATTGGGATCTGGTTTGAGTCCATTAGGTTTAATGCCTAAACCATTCTAGCTGGTAGGAGAGGAGCCATGGTTGTTTGTCCATCTGATTCTGCCCCCTTAGATGTAAAGCTTCCCATGTGCCTGAGGCACAAATGACAGGAGGAGCCTTGAGAGAAGCTGGGGCAGCAATGTCCCTCAGGATGCATCAGAGGCTCTCAGGCCGTCCCGAAATCTTACATGGGGGTCAGTGCAGTCCAGCTAAAAGAAGGCTGGGCTCCAGAACCAGGAGATCTGGGAGGTCCGACACCTACTAGCTGTGTGACCTTGGACAGGGAGGAGAAATTGCCCCTCCTCCCTGGCTTCAGTCCAATTCACCTGTATGTCATGGCATCTCCTCCCTGAGGTCATGATTCCCTTCAAGAGATGGACAAATGACCTCTGTCAGTTAGAGCAGGAACTGCCCTGTGGGGAATCCAATTGGAACTGGCCAGTTGGGCAAGAGCTTCCTTTCTTCCTTCTTTCCTTTCTTTTCCCTTCCCTTCCCTCTGTCCATATACAGACTCATACCTGTGGGTTTCTGCCAAAAAAAAATATAAGTTTTGATTACTGAAAACTAGCAAGATATCTTGGGGTTTATGGGCTTTAAGGACCATACCTAAAATCTAAATCACTCTGCTTCCATTGATGGATTAACAAGAGGTCCCAGATCAAGCCTCACTTGACCGTTATTTGGGCTCTGAGTAAGTATAAATAATAATTGTTTCTGTTTTACCCAGAAACCCTAATGGTCTCCCCTCCCAGACTGTTTTCTTTTTTTTATTTGTTTGTTTTTTGACTAGGTTAAAAAAAATTCTTTTTCTCCTTTCTTTTCTAGCCTTAATCACTGAATGGGTATGGCTTCAGTCCAACTGAGACCTGTTAAAGATCTTAGCTTAAAAAGGCCCAGGGCCTGCATTCCTGCATTGACCCATCTCCAGTCATCCTGATCTCTCTTTGACCACTGGACCCAGATGGCTCTGGAGGGGAAAGTGAGGCAGGTGACCTTGCCCAGTCTTCCCTCCCTTAAATCCAATTCACATGGCATGGTGTCCCCTTCCTGATGTCAGGGCTCTCTTCCAGGACGAAGGACAAACAACAACCTTGGATCACTTCCAACTCCCTGAGCTTCAGTTTTCTCGTCTAGAAAATGGAAAAAGATAATACTAGAATGTTGGATGAACTCCCCATGGTAAAGTTATGGGAGGATGTAGACAAAGATAGAACAGGATGAGCTGGTCTAGAGCAGGCTTAGATAAATTAACATTATCGATGACATCAGAAATCCACTAGAGATTTCTTGCTCCTCCCAATGCCTTGTTGTGAGAATCCAATAAGATAATGCATGTAAAGCATTTTGTAAACCTTCATTTATTTACCTGTTTGCTTCTGGGCATTTATCTCTCCTTTCCATTAGCCCTCACTGAACAAACAAATGACATTTTCCATACAAATATGCAGAGTCCAGCCAAACATTCTCCACAATATTCAAAAATATACATTTCATTTTGCCTTTTAAATCTATCATTTCTCTAGCAGGGGCTGGGCAGTGGTGTATCTGTAAATGTTTAACAGCAAACAGAACCTCTGGGGGAGGGAGATATACAGCCACACTTTTTAGTTTAATCTGCATCATCAACATTTTTGCCATCTTAAGTTTGGACTATAAACAAAACAAAAAATCAAGCCCTAATCTGTTATAATTGCCATTTCTTAGGTGTGAATTCTTATACTGAAAATTTACCACTCCAATCAGCTCTCCTCAAGTAGGTTAGAACTGACCCTGCTAGAGGTGGGTGGTGGGCTTTTTTTTTCAATCACTTCTCAAGTTTTTCAAAGTTACTATGTTGTCATCATATAAGTTGTTCCCTTGGTTCTGTTCACTTGGTTCTGCATCAATTCATAAAGGTCTTCCCAGCATCCGCTGAAATGGCCCTTGTCATTAATTCTTATGGCACAACAATATTCCTTTACTTCAAAACTTTTTAAACTGTGGATCTTGACCCCATATGGAGTCTGAATATGAGGTCATGAAATTATGGTTTGTTATCATAATATAATATATAGATATGTTTGATTTATATACCTACATACTAGAAATCACATAAAAATTGCTTGAGCAAAAAGGGTTAAGTAAAAAAAGTTTTAAAAGTTTATTTCAGGCCTGGAGAGACTTACATGAACTGATGCTGAGTGAAATGAGCAGGACCAGGAGATCATTATATACTTCAACAACAATACTATATGATGACCAGTTCTGATGGATCAGGCCCTTCTCAGCAACGAGATCAACCAAATCATTTCTAATGGAGCAGTAATGAACTGAACTAGCTATGCCCAGAAAAAGAACTCTGGGAGATGACTAAAAACCATTACATTGAATTCCCAATCCCTATATTTATGCACACCTGCATTTTTGATTTCCTTCACAAGCTAATTGTACAATATTTCAGAGTCTGATTCTTTTTCTACAGCAAAATAACATTTTGGTCAGGTATACTTATTGTGTATCTAATTTATATTTTAATATATTTAACATCTACTGGTCATCCTGCCATCTAGGGGAGGGGGGGGGAGTAAGAGGTGAAAAATTGGAACAAGAGGTTTGGCAGTTGTTAATGCTGTAAAGTTACCCATGTATATATCCTGTAAATAAAAGGCTATTAAATTTAAAAAAAAAAGTTTATTTCAGGAACAGCTAGTTAGTGTAGTGGAAAGAGCACCAGTCCTGAAGTCAGGAGGACCTGAGTTCAAATCCAGCCTCAGACACTTAACATCTCCTGGCTGTGTGACCCTGGGCAAGTCACTTAACCCCAATTGCCTCAGCAAAAAAAAAAAAAAAAAAGTTGTTTATTTAGATTTAGCCCTATTCACCAATACAGGGACAGCTCCTCCACAAAAAAAGAGCTGCTATAAATGTTTTATACCTAAAGGTCCTCTTCCTTTGAACTTTTTGGGGCATAATAGGGTCAAAGATCATAAAAAAGCTTTTGGAGATGTTATAAGCCTCAAAGCCCTAATTAATAATAATATTATTATGAATATTGTTACCTCTCCACAGTAAATAAAGAGGGAAATTGGGGGGTAGGGGCACTATAACTGTCAGAGGGAGAATTAAATCTTGAGAGCTGATGATCACTTAAGAAATGCTTATTAAGGGGCAGCTGGACGGCCCAAAGGATACAGCCCTGACTTCAAATCTGGCTTCCAGCACTTACCACTTACTAACACTTAACCCCAATTGCCCATATTAAGCACCTACCATGTACTAGAGATGAAAAGATAAAAAACAAAAGACTCCTGTCCTTAAGAAGCGCAGATTCCATCGGGGAAAACATACATTTTATGTATACATGCTAGACATTTAGCATAAAACATATACAAAGAAAAAAAGATGTTGGGCAGATCAGTGGGAATTTTTTATTCAGAGCAACTTTCCAGGCATTGCGTCACACGCGGGGAACCCCTGGGGCCAGCAGAAAGGGCTCAGGATCTGGAGCCGGGGACGGGGCTCAGATCTCCTCCTTTGCACTCACCACCTTTTCCGTTACCTCACCTACCTTGTCTGTACAAAGGGTTGGACTCCTTGACCTCCAAAGGAGATCTTCCCAAGTCTCTGATCGCACAAGCTAGACAAATGCGCTTTCTAAGAGAAATGGCCAGAAACTGGGACCTACAAAAGGAAGTTAACGTTTGCCCCCCTAGGCTCCTGTTTATGGATCACGAATTCATCACCTCCAGATGGATGAAATGTACGGGGTAAAACTGCATCACTCCCACGCAGAGGAAAGTTTTAAAATGCTGCCACCTGGTGGCCATTTGGAGATACAACAACCCTTCCATCACCCCATGGTCCATGCGAGAGGTCCTGGCTCTTAGATATAGTGAGAGCAAGGAGCAAGGTTATTGGAGATGGCAGGGTTGTCTGGAACGCAGGAATTGTGGCTCCTCTAGCTGCACTTAATTACAGATGGTCCGGCGTAGTTCTCTAATTGTTTGTGGTGCTAAATCTAATCTCCCCAGTCAGATCATTAACTCTTTATACATCTACACATAATATACACTATATTATACATGCAACCTTTGCTTCCATGCCCCACAGCGGGGAATGTATGATAGACATTCACTATATATTTGTTAGGGATGGCTAGAGGCGGATCACAGCACTGAGCCTGCAGTCAGGGAAATCTAAGTTCAGATATGGCTTCAGACACTTACCAGCTGAGTGACCTTGGGGGATCGTAGTGATGATCTCTGTTTGCTTTAATCCACCATGGAAAAAATAACAAACTTATCTAGTATCTTTGCCAAGAAAATCCCATGGGCAGTACCGGACAAAGAGCCACGAAAAGTTGGGCACAACAGAATAACAACGACTAATATTTGTTCATCAAGTCTTAAAGGAAGGGTTTCACCACAGTTTTAAAGGCTAACATTATAATTTCTAATTCCTCATCCTTGTGCTACGAGCCTTATGCCCGAGTTTTAATCATAGTGTTCTTTTAAATGTTCTGAAAACCTTTCTCCAAAGATCATTCTTTTTTCCCTAATTATTTGCTAAATTATTATGAACTTAACTTTGCACATGAGAAAAACCAAATAAACATAAGTATTTAATTTTTAAAAATTTTTAAACATTTATATTTAAAGTTATGAGTTCCAAATTCTATCCCTCCTTTTCCCCTCTCTTTAGGTCATTCTTTCATTCCGCAAACATACATTAAATACTTATTATGGGCTCAACATGGCCCATATCTACTGTTTTCAAGACGCTTACAATGTAATGGGAGGATCTGATTTAGCTTCAATGGGTCTTTTAAGGAATGCCTACCGAAAGCTTAGTGTAATATAGATATTGGATATACAAAGATAAAAATTAAAGGGAAACAAGCAGTATCCCCAGCGTCAAGGTAATAAATACTTTTTGGTGAAGAGGAAACTGCTCTCATCTGAGAGAATCAGAAAAGGCTTTTTGAGAAGATTTTTCCTTTTCTGACCTGAGCCTTGAAGGCCTCGGAGCCCAGGATTGACTCCAAGGTCCACAGGAGAGAAGGCAGTGGTCCAGGGCGGGGGATGGGCGTCGCAAAGGCAGACTTAGTTTGGCTAAGAGCTCAGTCGTTTCTTCTTCTGTAAACGAGGCGTCCGAAGTCCCTCACGGACCTGGCTAGAATCCCGATTCAGACTGAGTCCCGTCTACATTTTCAGTCGCGGTTTCCCCACCTGCTCATGGACGGCACAGTCCCCGACATCGGCGCGGACAAGCCCTCCCGAGCTTCTCCTCATACCCTCGTGTCACAGGGCTGCGCCACCACATTTACAGGTCCCATTGATGGGTCATTCGTTCCCCTGCGATGGGCCCAGCTCGGCGCGGTCCCGGCCCGCGGCCGGCGCGCAGCCCCGACAATCCTGCGCACGAGGCGGACGGGCGCCCGGGACGGGAGAGGGGGGAGCATCTCCCCCCAAAGGAGGAAAAGGGCTTACGTTTTCTAGGAGGCAGACCGCCGCGGGGTTCCCCCGGAAAGCTTCCCCCGTAAACGCGTCCACCACAAAAACCGGCAGCTGCATCCTGCTGGGCGTGTGGGGTCTCACAAGCTCTCAGAGCCGCGGAGCGAGAAGAAAAGCACGAGCCGCTTACAGAAGCAGAACGTTAATGATTCACTCGTGGCGTAGACGGGACCTTCGGCCCGGGACGGAAGGACAGCGCGAGCCTGGCGGAGCCTCCGAAAAGCTTTCTTTCTCACCTTTCTCACCTTTAAGGCGGGCACTTCGCTGCCCGGCTTCGTTACGGGGCACTTTTCCTCCATCGGAAGGTGGAGCTACCTGCTTCCATCGGCGAGCAGGAGGAGGCAGCGCGGACGTTTGGGGGCGGGGCCTCCGCGGCTGGGGGATGCGCCGGGAAGACCTTGATCCCAGGCCGCTCGGCCAAGACTCTACTCCACGTGGGCTCCCGGGAGGGCAGGGGGCGTGGCTCCCTGGTGGATAGGGGGCGGGGCTCCCTGGAGGGCAGGGGAGTGGCTCTGTGGAGGATAGGGGGCGTGGCTCTGTGGAGGACAGGGGGCGTGTCTCTGTGGAGGGCAGGGGGCGTGGCTCCGCCTTTCTCCTGACCGTGGCCTCGCTATGGGAAGTCGCTCCCCCGAAGATTCCCCCATCTCTCGCCGGGTCACGCTCCCGGAGGTTTTATCTGCACCGCTTAATCGAGACCAAGACGAGGAATTTCCATAACAAGCGAAGAACGAGTGCGGGAAGCCCTGATGAAGCGCTTGCTGTATGCAAAGGGCTGGGCTTTGTGCTACACGAACCAGTACAGACGTTCCGAGAAGCGTCCCTAAGAGGTTCTTCCGTGGGCCGCAAGCAGACAGGTTGGCACAAGTTTTCCCTCGCTTTGCTTCAGCCCGCTCCCTTTCACCTTTTGCTTTGGAGCGGGGGAACCCATGGCAACGAAGGGCTCCATGTGGCTCTAAGGGGAAATGACTACATTTCCCATGAACCAATAGTAAGACATCCTATTGCTAGATGGGAGAAGAGCGGACTCTTGATTTCCCAGAGGGCGCTGCTGTCGGAATCTGGTCTCTGATTGGTGAACAAAGTTGGAGAGAGGCTGTGATTGGTGGGGAGGACTCTGGGAGTGGGCAGGTACTTCCAGGCGCGCTGTCCGCCAGAGTCTGCGGTACCTGGGCCGCCGGCTCCTGGGCCGTCCGCAGCCCACGGGGCGTCGCGTCCCGGTCATGAGGGGCCTGGGCTCCTGGTTGCCTCGGGCCGCGCTGCTGTCGCGCAGCCGGCCGCCTCCCTGGAGCTCCCCACGGGCGTGGCTGGGCTCCGCGTGCCCGGAGGAGGCGCCCGCGCCCCCGGCCGCGGCGGAGGAGTGGGCTCCGGAGCCGGTCTCGTGGCCCGAGCGGCTCGCCGACTTGGTGACGCCGCTGTGGCGGCTGGACTACGAGCAGCAGCTCCGCGTAAAGGAAGAGGCGCTGCGCGGCCTCCTGGACAAGCTCGAGGGTCGCCTGCGCGCGCTGGGGAGCGCGGACGCGGAGGCCGGCGCCCTGTGCTCGCGCCTGCGGCCCTTCCTGCCGTCCCCGGTCATCGACGGCTACCGAAACAAGAGTAACTTCGCCATCCGCCAGGGCCCGGACGGCCGGCCCCGCACCGTGGGCTACGTGCTGGGCTCGCGGCGGGAGCCGCGCCCCGTGTGCGTGCAGGCCGGACACCTGAGGCACATTCCCGAGGGGCACCAGCGGGTGGCGCGCTGCTACGAGGCCTTTCTCCGGCAGAGCCCGCTGGACCCCTATGGGGACGGGCAAGGCGGGGGGCACTGGCACGAGCTCACGGTCAGGAGCGCCCGCCGCGGCCACACGATGGCCATCGTCGCCTGCCACCCGCAGCAGCTGAGTCCCGACGAGCTCCGGGCACACCGGGAGCAGCTCCGCGAGTTTTTCACCCGCGGCCCCGGGGAGGTCTGTGGCCTGACCTCCCTTTACTTCCAGGAGCACCGCCCGTGCAGCCCGGGGCAAGTCTGCTACCAGCTCCTGGCAGGAGAGCCTCACATTTTCGAAGACCTTCCGGGCCTAAAAATCCGCATCTCTCCGGGGGCCTTCTTCCAGATTAACCCGGATGCGGTGGAGGTTCTCTACCGAGTGGTGGGAGAGCTGAGCGGGCTGGACCCCGACACGCTGCTCCTCGACCTTAGCCAGGGCACGGGGGCCACCAGCCTGTCCCTGGCCCAGCACACGGCCCAGGTCCTGAGCACCGGGCTGGTGGGGCAGGCGGTGGAGGACGCCCGGTGGACTGCAGCCTTCAATGGAATCACCAACTGGGAATTCCACGCCGACCACGTGGACAACGTGGTGCCGCAGCTTATCAAGTCCCAGGAGGCGGGTCAGTCGCTGGTGGCCATGGTGGACCCCTCTCGGACTGGATTAAGCAACCAGGTGGTACGTGCCCTCCGGAACTGCCGAGCCATCCGGAGGCTGGTTTTTGTTTCCTGCTACCCCGGTGGGAAGGCCAAGAGAAACTTCCTAGAGTTGTGCTGCCCCCCAGACCCTGACAAGGACCTCCTGGGCGAGCCTTTTGTCTTGAGACAAGCCGTGCCTGTGGACATGTTCCCCCACACCCTACACTACGAGTTGGTGCTGCTCTTCACTAGGTGACCATCTGCGCCGGCATCCTACAAGCCCTTCGGGGAGGCCTGTGGATTAGATTGTGCCCAGGGTGCCTGACCAGCTTCTACCCCAACCAAAGCCTCAGGGGTTTCCCCACCTAATTTCCAGGTTGTCCCAGATTGCCTAGATCAGCTCATATCAAAGGTCTTTGAGATGTGATGGCTGAATGAGATAAGGATTTGATATGGGGAGAAAGACTGCAGGGGTAGATTCTGGGAACCATAGTGTAGTGGGAGCAAGAGTTTGAGCTCCTGACTCCCGGGTCAAGCTGAGGCAGGGAAGGAGCCAAACTGGAAGCCATAGAGTTGTGCAGGACCCTGCCTCAGCCGAGCTGCTGGAGCTGCCTTCACTGAAGCTTCCCTTCCCCTACTTCTTGGCTATAGAAAAATAACCTGGCCTTACTAGGTGGTTTTCTTGTTCAGTTGTTTCCAACTCTACTCCATTTGGGGTTTTCCTGACAGATACTGTAGTGATTGCCATGTCCTCCTGCTCATTCATAGATGAGGAACTGAGGCAAACAGGGTTAAGTGACTTGTCCAGGATCACGATGTGAACTCAGAAAGAAGAGTCTTCATGACTAAAGACCCAGAGCACTTAACTACTGTACCGCTAGCTGTCCCTTCCTAAGCAAAGCCGAGTTCAAGCCATGGAGTCATTCAGTACCTAAACTTTTCCGAGAGAGGGAAAGGAAATGAGGCAGTATTCCCAAAGAGCACTGTGTGAGATTGAATTGTTACTTTTTTATCCTTACCCTAAATAAAAATTATATTGTTTCTTTCCATGGTATTCCTTATCTTCATTCAACAAGCATGGAATATCTGTCATTGCTGAGCACCGCCAAGATGCAGAACAATCCAAAGGAGCTTATATTCTATTCCACAAACACGTAAACACATTAGTAAATGCAAGAAGTGGACAAAGTCATTTCTGGGGGGAAGAGACACTAGAAGTTGGGATAATGACAGATTTCACAGAGGAGGTGATGGCTTGAACCCAGATTTTGCAAAGTCATGGGAATAGAAAGGGGAGGGAGCATAAGGATGCTAGATTGGTGGCTGGATCATAGAATATGTGAAGGAGAGTGACATGCTTTTATAATGCTGGGAAGGCCAAATAGTTCGTTTTCAATCCCAGAATGAATTTTTGAAATAGTGTCTTTTTAAGCACATATAATATGCCAAGCAAGCATTGTGCTCTCAATAATAAGGGCCTAGGAGAGCTTCTTGATTTGGGGGGAATGGCATGGTCAGACCTGAACTTAACCCAAAGCCTTTCTGCACATGGAAGATTGGAGTGGAAAGACACTTGAAGTAGGGTGACTAATGAGGAAGTTATTGTGGTTGTCCAAGTGAGAGAGCAAAGATCTGAAAGATTAGCAAGATTATAGCTTTATATTTTTAAAATATTCTTTATTATATTACTTATGTGAGGACCAAGTACTATAATAGAGTGAATGAAGACCATTGTTGCTTGAAGGTTCATAGAAAAATGTTCAAGGAAAAATTAAGTCTTTGTACTATTGCACTATAGAAATGTTAAAATTTTTAAGAATTTGAACTTTTCATAGAATTTATTAACTTCCTTTATTTTGGATTTTAAATTATGCTTTTCTTCCTATTGCAAGTTATTTGATTATCAAAATTTGATCATTTTCAAGGTCCAGAAATTGCTGTTTTAAAAATTCTTCTTGTAGGCATGTCAGATCCAATTCAGCAGGAGCTTAATCCTGAATGTGGCCATTTTTAAAAGGTTGTGCAGCAAAAACAGTGGAATGCAGTATCTAATTTGTGCTTTAAAAATATACAGGCTATATTGGGACTTGAAACTTCTGAGGAAATTTCCACAAATGCAACTTCAAAATTGTATTTTACAGGGAAAGATTTCTGTAAAATTCTAACTCCCAAAAGTTTCCATGGACTTTTTTTCCTTAACAGCATAACATTTTATGGTAATTTCTATTGCTGACTTAGAACTAAGGAGAAGCATAGTTTTTGCTCTTTCACAATCAAATTAGTTCTGCATAAGATATTGTCATTTTCTTTTAATTGAATTGAATTTTTTTTAATAGCTTTTTATTTACAAGTTATATGCATGGGTAATTTTACAGCATTGACAATTGCCAAACCTTTTGTTCTACTTTTTCCCCTCCTTCCTCCCCATTCCCTCCCCCGGATGGTAGGCTGACCAATACATGTTAAATATGTTAAAGTATAAATTTAATACAATATAAGTATACATGTCTTAACAGTTATTTTGCTTTACAGAAAGAATTAGATTTTGAAATAGTGTACTATTAGCCTGTGAAGGAAATAAAAAATGCAGGCAGACAAAAATAGAGGGATTGGGAATTCAATGTAATGGTTTTTAGTCATCGCCCAGAGTTCTTTCACTTGGTGTAGCTGGTTCAGTTCATTACTGCTCCATTGGAACTGATTTGGGTCATCTCATTGTTGAAGAGGGCCACATCCATCAGAATTGATCATCATATAGTATTGTTGTTGAAGTATATAATGATCTCCTAGTCCTGCTCATTTCACTCAGCATCAGTTTGTGTAAGTCTCTCCAGGCCTTTCTGAAATCATTCTGCTGGTCATTTCTTACCGAACAATAATATTCCATAATATTCATATACCACAATTTATTCAGCCATTCTCCAGTTGATAGGCATCCACTCAAGTTTCCAGTTTCTGACCACTACAAACAGGGCTGCCACAAACATTTTGGCACATACAGGTCCCTTTCCCTTCTTTAGCATCTCTTTGGGGTATAAGCCCAGTAGTAACACTGCCGGATCAAAGGGTATGCACACATTGTTGGTGGAGTTGTGAACGAATCCAACCATTCTGGTGAGTAGTTTGGAACTATGCTCAAAAAGTTATCAAACTGCATACCCTATGATCCAGCAGTGTTACTACTGGGCTTATATCCCAAAGAGATCATAAAGAAGGAAAAGGGACCTGTATGTGCACGAATGTTTGTGGCAGCCCTTTTTGTAGTGGCTAGAAACTGGAAACTGAATGGATGTCCATCAGTTGGAGAATGGCTGAATAAATTGTGGTATATGAAAATTATGGAATATTACTGTTCTGTAAGAAATGACCAACAGGATGATTTCAGAAAGGCCTGGAGAGACTTACACGAACTGATGCTGAGTGAAATGAGCAGGACCAGGAGATCATTATATACTTCAACAACAATACTATATGATGACCAGTTCTGATGGACCAGGCCATCCTCAGCAACGAGATCAACCAAATCATTTCTAATGGAGCAGTAATGAACTGAACTAGCTATGCCCAGAAAAAGAACTCTGGGAGATGACTAAAAACCATTACATTGAATTCCCAATCCCTCTATTTTTGCCCGCCTGCATTTTTGATTTCCTTCACAAGCTAATTGTACAATATTTCAGTCTGATTCTTTTTGTACAGCAAAATAACGGTTTGGTCATGTATACTTATTGTGTATCTAATTTATATTTTAATATATTTAACATCTACTGGTCATCCTGCCATCTGGGGGAGGGGTGGGGGGGTAAGAGGTGAAAAATTGGAACAAGAGGTTTGGTAATTGTTAATGCTGTAAAGTTACCCATAATTAAAAAAACAAACAAAAAAAAAAAACCAAAGGGTATGCACAGTTTGATAACTTTTTGAGCATAGTTTCAAATCATTCTCCAGAATGGCTGGATGTATTCACAGTTCCACCGACAATGTATCAGTGTCCCTGTTTTCCTACATCCCCTCCAATATTCCACATTATCTTTCCCTGTCATTCTAGCCAATCTGACAGGTGTGTAGTGGTATCTCAGAGTTGTCTTAATTTGCATTTCTTTGATTAATAATGTTATGTTTTAATGTAAGATTGGAAAATTACTTTTTCACCTTCATAAGCATTCAACATTTATCTCAGATTATACTCATGTTACTGAAATTTCATCCTAACATTTCTCTCATGTAAATTAAGTTTTCTGATCCATAGTTGGAAATTTAATTTACCCAGAAAATGTCCAAATATCTTACCTGTTATCTAAACATCACATGGAGTATCTATGATAAGGAGCTACTGCAGTTGTTTGAATGGGAGGTGACATGGTCAGACCTGTGATGATAGATGATAGCTGAGTTATGGGTAGACTGAAATACAGACGTAGACCAGTCATTCTACACATAAGCTCATGGTACATGATGGATTCTGTGATAACAGCTCATGGTACAGTGTTGATTCTGGGATACTTAGCGTGAACTGAAAATTGTTCAGATATATTCTGCACTGTTTGATGAAGCTTATCACACATAGTATATACAATATTTAAATTATGCTTCTGAATCAAGTTCTTCTGTGATGGATACTATTAGCCAAACTTTTTTTCAAAACTTGTGTTAATTTTTGCTGCATTATAAAATCATTATGAAGAAAATCAGTAATAATCAGCAGACCTCTACTGGAATTTATAAGAAAAAAGAATGAGAGTTGCAATCTAATGCAACTCATTTCACAGAGGAGAAAGCAAGACTAGAAAAATTCAAGAATGCCTTTAGTCTATCTGATTAGATGAATTAGAATTTAATGACCAGATCATGGAAAGAGTTGAATTTTTAAATTGTTGAATTATGACAATTTTTTTTTTTTCTTAAGGCTTTAATATACTACCATGTTTGTGGTTCAAAAGATTCTTGAGTACACCCTTGCCCTGAAGGTGAAGTTTTAATGTTAGCCATAGAACTTGGTGCAAGGAATTACAAATAGATTTTTCACTCCCTCAATTAAGATAAGACCAAGTTACTGGAAGTTTGTCTTTGAAATTCCCAGTTGCTGTTTTTTCATTCTTTTCTCACTGTGGTATGGCCCCAGTCTGTCCTACCTTTTTACCCTAATAAGACCTGCCCTGAGCAATAAATATTTGTTAATTGTAAAGAACAATTAAAGGGACTAATTCACGATGAAACGCTTCCTTCACCCAACAGAGAAGTGGTGAACTATGGATATAAAAACGGTTCATATAATCTTTATTAAATTTATTTATCTGTGATTTTAATACAATGTTTCACTTAAGAATTGGAGTAGAAAACATAAACGTTGAACACTGATGATAATACTCCATCCTATAGTATTCTTTAGAAAAATACTATCATCAGCAAGCATATATTAAGTGCCAACTATATGCCAGGCACTGTGCTAAGCAGTGGGGATACATATATGAAGAAGTAAACAATTCCTACTTAAAAGATTCTAACGGGGTTACAATAAATACATCTGTAATTACATACAAAATAGGTATGAAGAGAACATGAATACAAAGTAGTTAAATATAAGGTAGTTAAGGAGAAAGGAGTCTGTATATTGGAGGTGGTACTTGAGCTGGGCTTCAAGAGGGAGAGTCTGAGGGAGAAGGAAGGCCATACTAAAGGGGTAGAAGAGGGAGAAGAGAATGCAGAATGACCTGCATTAATTTGAGAAACAGGAAGAAATCATATAAGGCCAACAGGAAAACCTCATAAAATAAACATTTCACTGTTAGATAGTAAAGCCTAAAAGTATCAACTAGATGAGGCCACATCTTATTACTATTAAGATTTCTCCCCATCCTTAGCACAATGAACTGTGTATATAGTCAGTGCTTATAAATGTTTGATGAGTGAGAAGAGGTTTTTTTGGCCAGGATACTTACTCTAGATTAAAGGGGCAACTAAATGGCCCAATGGATAGAGGCAAGCTTGGAGTCAAGAAGACCCGAGTTCAAATCCAGCCTCAGATACTCCCTAGCTATAAGATCCTAGCCAAGTTATTTAAGCTTTACCTTGTTTTCCTCGATTGTAAAAAGAGAGATAATAGCACCGACTTCCCAGAGTTATTGTGAGGACCAAATATTTGTAAAATACTTGACACACAGCATGGCACACAGCAGGTGCTATATAAATAAGCATTTATGCTTATTCCCTTTCCTCATATATAACTGTTATCTTTTGTAGTCACATGTATTTTATTTTATGCATTTAAAATTATTCTTGGATGGGATCCATAGATGTCACTAGATTGCCAAAGAGGTCCAGGATATCTCTAACTCCTCCCTCATGACCTTTGATAACATCATTTACTTTGGCTTCTGTAGCCATCTCAAGTAATTTTGTGTGTGTAAGGTGTTGGTGGTCTATTCATACCCCAAATAAGATCAGTGCTAATCAGGGTTTTGACTCAGGGCTCAGTTTAACAAATTCTGTCCGGTAGGTGAGCCTAACACACAGTTAGAGAGAAAGAACAATTAAAAGCCCCTCCTCATCTATTTTTCAAATGTCAAACCCTAGAAAACAAGTTGGGAAAGACAAAATTGTCTTCGTCATTAACTTAGAAAAAGCTAATGATTCCAACTTGGAAATAACTTCCAACCAGGAGGAAAACTAAAGAGACCTGTTTTCTCACCTGAACAGAAGTTTTCTCAATTATGTATGGATTATTTTATATACTTGAGAGAATCAAACACAGCAATAATATTTAGGAAATTCCCTAAATGATGCAATTGCAAAGTTGTAAGGCACTAGGAAGATAAAAGATTAAAAGAAAAAAAAAATTAAAGAACTGTCCCTTCTCTTAAGTTTACATGGCAGCCCCCATTAAGTTCCTGAAACAGAAATACTTAATAGTCACTAATGAATGCAGACAAATGATAAGATTCAAAAGCTTTCCCAGCTAAGGAAGGAGAACTTATTTCACTTGAGGGAATTAGAGAAGACTTTGAGGAGCTAGCATCTGAGCTGCACTCTGGAGGAAGGGAAAGATTTCAAAAGCTACATGGGTAAATGAGTATCATAGGCACATAGGAAGTCCTGACACAAACAGGAATAGATCTATCTTCTAATTTGCCTCAAAGAGAAGTGAGATGAATGAAAGGTGAAACAAAGCATATTGAAGATTGGCTTACATTTGCCCTAATTCTTGACTCTGATACATATGTCTAAAACAATATGCCAATAACAATCTTTGATCAAAATTATATTTAACTTTAGGGAACTAAAGAAGTAAGACTCATTCATCCTAAGAAATATATATATATATATATATATATATATATATATATACCCATAAGTCTCTTTTCTGAACCACTTGCCTCTGTTTTTCTTGGTTCCTTTAACACCCTTTTCCCCCCCTACCACTCAAGTAATCTCTTTCTTTCTCCAAATCAAAACTTATTATATAAAAAAGAGCTTGCAGGCTTACTCACCTTAGGATGTAAATCACCAAGGAAGCCTGTTATCTTACTCTTTCTTGGTGTATTTACATTCTGAAGGAAAATCGTTTTTGAATTCTGGAGGCTGAGGAGTGAATTAGTTTTGATTTTTGTTGAAATCTCCCCCAAAAGACCACTATCCATGGGTATTCTTAAGGTCAGGTCAGAGAACAGGTATTCTGCTCCTTATCCCTTTGTGGGAGTTGGAGAGTAATGTGTGAAATTCTGTGAGAATTATTAATAAGAGTGTAAAATATAGTCCCTACACTCAACCAGTATGGTTTTAGTTAGTTGCTAAGTCAAGCAATGTGGATTTGGAGAGAAATTGTTCATTACCCAGTTGTGAGAATGTTTCCTTTTCCCTCACCACAGTTGCCAAGTTAGTTCAATTCTTTCATCTCTTAAATCTTTCTTCCATCTACAAGATAACTAACATTAATTCAAGACCTCTTTGCCTCTTATCAGAACTACAATAATTATCTTCTTCCAATCTCACTTCTCTCCAATTCATCCTCCTCAGCTGCCAAATCATAAATCTCACCATATCCCTCTCCTGATCAAAACATTCCATGGTTTCCTGTCTAGGATAATAAAAATAGCTAATATATAAAAGTTTATATATATATATATATATACATATATATATATATGTATATATATATACACACACATCTGTGTGTGTTATATAAATATATATACACACATATTTTATACATATATACACACATAGATGTGTATATATGTGTGTGTGTACTGTGTATCAGGCATGCAAGAAGAGTTTATGAAAAGTCCTGTTCTCAAGGATGGAACCTAATGGAGATGACATGCAAACAAACTATACAAAGCAGGCGATATGTATAGGAGTATTGTTTGCACTACAACATATCAGGGAGGTAATGTCATGTCATGCAAGGAATTCACATGAGAGAGGACTGTACAAAGTCACCAGCTTCAATTTCTCCTCTGGAGCCAGCTGGCAAGATTTGGATCAGGATGCCCCTTCCCCCCCCCCCCAATAAATAGGTAATAATCAACAGAGGGAAGGTACTAAACCTAAGAGAAGATGGAGGGGGAGGCTTTCTGTAGGATTTTAGTTGTAACTTAAGCCAGGGAGGTCATCAATCATAGTGGAGGGAGAGCATTCCAGGCCTGGTTATCAACCACAGAAAATGCCTAGAGCCAAAATATGTAACTTCTGGTGTGTGAAATATCCAAGAGACCAGTATCCCGGGGTGGAAGAGGTATGTGTTAGGAGTAAAGGTGTAAGAAATCTGGAAAGGGAGGAGGGAGCTAGGTTAAGGCTTCAAGTGTCAGAGAGAGCATTTTATACTTGTTCCTGGAGTCAACAAGAAGCCACTGAAATTTACTGAATAGAGGATTACCTGGTTGGACATTCTATCAATGGAGGATTAATTGAAGTGGGGAGGAACTTGAGCAAGCAGAACTTCCTCTTCCCCCAACCAGCAACAATTACAATACTCCAGGTATGAGGTATTGAGGGCTTGCATTTCAGATTTTAGCATTTATTTATTTTTTTACTTTGGACCTAATCAGCTAACATATTTTAAATATACAAAGAACAAAAAATAATTGTATATGATTCAGTGAATTTGTTTTATGCAGTTTGTGTATATTCAATTTAACAACATTTTGCTGTTTGTATCCCCTTTCCATCTTTTTTGATTTCTTTTATTTTTAAATGTTTTATTGATGGTTTTTTCTTGCATATTTCCACCCCAAACTAACTATCCTCACTCCTTCAACAAAAAATACACACAAATTAAATTCCTCTTTGGTTTTTAAGATGGCCCTCACATTCATTTTTCTGGGATTAACTATCCAGTTTTTAAAAGCATTTTCTGTCAATACTAGGGAAAAAACTGGAATCAAACTAATAGTATGCATCTGCAAGTTTTCTCTCCCTTTCACCCTCACATTCCATTTTCCACACAAATACATGGAATTTCCTTTCTCCTGAAGTCCTTTCTTTAGCAAGATCTCCATGTCTTTTTTCCTTCCTCCTCTGGGTGGTAGTGTGGGTGCTTCTCTGCTCCCTTCTTCCAGCCTCTAAGAGCTCCTGCAGGCCCTCTTTGATCTCTCTGCTAATACAAAGGTACCATAGAGAAGGAAGGAGAAACAAAGAGAAAAATCCCCTAAGCAGCAGAGAGGCCTGGGAACTGCATCCGTCTGTAGGGAAATAATTCCGTGGACCATCAGCAATCTTTGATCATCCCAACTTGCCAGGCCATATTTACATGATCCATCAGGAAAAAGCAAATATGTGGCTTCACTTTTTAGTGAATACTGGGTCCCACTTAGCCTTCCACACTTTTGATCCAACCTTTTCATGTTCTCATGTTACAGGGGTCAAAGAACCCATAAAACATTAAGTCAAGAACTCGGAGCTTCTAGCAAATACTAGACATTGGCAAGCGGCACTATTTCCATCATATAAGTAAGGAAAATTTCTAGCTCCTGTCTTTCAGCAAGTATTTGCTGAATACTGTGAAGGATACAAAGCCTCGTGGTCCCCTTCTGGAACATTGGCTCCCCTCTTCTATGCATGGTACCTTCACAGGGTCATGGTCAGAGACCATGCTTCCAATCTCCTTCCACTCAGAAAAGGCCCACACTTCCCATCTCCTTTCCCAGGCGGTGCCCACTGGGGCTCACGGGGAGGCACTGAGCCTCGCTGCCTGACTCCTTTCCCACAAGGTGCCCACTGGGGCTCACGGGGAGGCACTGGGGCCTCGCTGCCTGACTCCTTTCCCACATGGCGCCCACTGGGGCTCACGGGGAGGCACTGAGCCTCGCTTCGTTTCCTCCCCACGTGGGGACAAGGAGGTACTTGGCTGGCTGGCCCGGGGCTTTCTTCAGGCTTCCGCCGGCCCCTCCTCTGCATTTCCGGAGCCTTGGATGCCCTTTTAGGGCGGACGCGGGCACCGCGGTCCCCAGCACTTTCCCAAGGGGACCCCCGGGGCCTTCGGGAAAACGCTCTGGCGCCCCCGAGCTGCGCCGGGGCACTCCCCCGTTCCCCGCTCTCCCCTACAGGGGCCGCGCTGCCCCTCCTTTTCCCAGACCCCACTGCGGTGTTTTGGGGAGCAGTCTCAGAGACGCCCTCTCCCCCCTTGCCAAGGCCCTTACCGAACTTCCCCCCCCCCCCTCTGGATCCCTGGGGCCTGCAGCAGGAAGGCAGGAACCCGCGACCCCGGTGCAGGCTACCTCATCCCGCCTGGGGGAGCCCGGCTCAGTTCTCGCTCCCCACCGTACCCCACCCACTTCCGCTAGGTCTCAGTTTTCCCGTCTGTTTCGATGGGCCCATTTATTTCCAATTAAACCTTCGAAGCGCAGAAGCTCTTCTCCCGTCTGCAGCATAAAGCAGACGCGGGGAAAGCCCTTCTCGGGGGCCCCTCAAAAGCAGCCCCTCCAGAGTCAGCCATTTGAGAGAGAGGGCGAGAGCTCTGCTGGAGACAGAACGCGAGCTCCGGGAGAACAGAAGCCACGCCCACTCGCTATATGCCCCGCCCCCTAACGGGCGGCGCACGCGCACAGAGGCCGGCCTTCTCCCGCGCCGGCCTGACTCGCGAGCCTGCGCCCGGAGTTCCCGCGAGAGCCGCGCGGACGCCTGGGGGTGGGGGGGGTTCGTTAGTGCCGCTTCCCCAGCCCCCTACTCGTCTTCTCCCCCCGCCGCCGCCGCCGGCTCATCAGCGCAGCTTCTCTCAGTCCCTGCCGGAGCCGCTGCCGGGAGACAGTTGAAAGAACCGTTTGCGGAGGGCGCACGCAGCGCGCGACCAGCGGCCGCCCCTGACCTCGCGCCTCTCGCCGCCTGAGCCCGCCAGCCAGGGTGTCTGAGGTAGGACGGGGCGGGCGGCCGGGCCGGGGGCGGGGGCGCCAGATCGGGAGGAGGAACGGGAGGGAGGCAGGCCCGAGAGGTGGCGGAGGGCGGCCGGGCCGAGTAGCGGGACCCGCGCCTGACGGAGGCCCCGCCGCCGCCATCTTGAGCGCGTTGGCGCGCCCGGTCCCGACCCGGGTCGGCCCGCCCCTCCGCTCCTCGTAGCCTCGGGCCCGGGCCGCGGGTCCCGTCCGGTCGGAGCGCTGTCCGGCGGCTGCAGCAGGGACGGGGGCGGGGCGGGCTCGGCGGACATGGCGCCGGGACGGGAGCGCCCGGGCGCGGGACAAAGGATCCGCTTGGCCTCCTTTGTAAGCCCGCCCCGCCCCCGCTCCCTCAGTTTCCCCGGGGGTGGGGGCGGGGTCTCGGCTCCGGACTCAGAGCGACTTGGGGGAAAGTAACGGATGGTGGGGGGCGGGGGAGCAGAAGCCGCCGTTACTGTTCTGGGAGACGGAGCGGCGGTGCCCCGAGCCCGGGGGCCTGCGCTGGGCCGGGGGCGCCAATCGGAGGACTCGGCGGCAGGAACTTTTGCGAGTTCATCTAAGTGAGGTTCGTAAGTGTCCGGACGGCGCCGGCTCAGTTGGAGCGGGCTCTCCGAGCTCGGCCTGGACCGCCCGGGGCCGCCCTCGGGGGCCGGGCGAGAACAAAAGAAGGCCCCGGGGGCCGCCCGGACAGGGAAAGTTTCAGATCGGCTTTAGCCGAAGTGCCGGCTCCCTCCCCTGGTCTGCACGGGCCAGTCTCGGAACGTTTGGGCCAGATTGTCCCGGAAATGTTTAACCGCTAACTTTGTTTTGAAAACAAAGCTCCTGAATGGGAAAAGAAGGCCGGCTGCGGGAGGTGGTGATTAAGGCTTAACGGAATGATTTCCGTGCTTATCTCTGTGTCGGGCCCTTTTGAATAGGGATTCTCTCTGAATCTCCACCGACGGTCCTCCCTTTGCGGCTCCTCCGCCAGTTGTGGAAATTTCCTGAAGTGGCTTTAAAGTCTCAGGACTGGCTCTTGTAATAATAAAGATGTGGAGAAGTGGTGGGGTGCAGGGAAAAGTTACGGAGCAGTCAGGACTATCCTCCTGGACAGCTAAACTGTGTGCCTTGTAAGCACGCTTGTCCGGAGGCGCTGACTGGCTTGTGCTCCCTTGCGGGGATAATCTTATCTAATCTGTAAGCAAATTTGCCCCGCGACAAATGGTGGAATTAACAGTGTGTGTAAGTAAGCTCCTGGGTGCCTGGGACAATACTAGAATGTGTTTACTTTTCTTTAAAAAAAAACTTTTTTTTTCATTTCCTTTAAACAAAAAAACTCCCAACTATGCTGATAGTGGTTCTGGCTTTTTGAGTTTGTGACGTCTGATGTTCCCAAGTATTACAGTCAGAAAATTACAGATAGTATTTAAATATAGTGTGCCAGCCAAGTCACATGGATGAAGAATTTGGAAGTAGTAGACTTGGCTTTTCCAGTTTTATTCGTATGAATCTTAATTTGTAACTAGAATCTTAGTCATCAGAACATTTTTTTTTGCTATCCAAGGAAATCAGCAAAGACTATTATTTTGCCTCTTGTTTGTTCTCTGGTTCATGCTTGATTCCTAACTAATTTGAAATTTAAAAATTTGAAGTAAAAGTAAAGCCCCAGAATTTTAAGATCGGTAAACTAGTTTGTATTGAAAAGCTGCACTACAGCAATTTAGAATGTTTAGTGTATGGTTATTCTGGTTATCTTCAAACCCACTCCCACACTATTTGTACCTTCATTCCCCCCAAAAAATAAGAGGAAGGAGACATTCTTTCTGTCAGTCTATAATGGAGAATAACTCTGCCTTAGACTGGCACTAAGAGCTTTTGTCAACTTTTTATACCTCCTTTACTTTTGTTAAGCTATTTTCCCCATAACTGATGGCTAAGTATGATTGATATGGATTTTTAAAATACCCCTTAATTTACTTTTGTATTCCTAATAAAATGTTGTGATTCCATTTTCTTTGCTATTTCTTTGGACCACTCTCTAGCTTTGTTGGAATTGAGATATGATTTAATGATCAAATAACCCCTTCCTATCCCCACTTCACGAAACATGTAAATCTATTTACATGTTCAGCCTAATATAGGGGGAAATAGTCATCTAGACTGGCTTTAGAGATAACTTTTGAACTTTTGAGATAATTTTAGAGATAACTTTTGAACCCCCGCTCTTTCACTCTGCTCTTTATTCTTCACCTTTATCTCTTTTGTCTTGCACTTAATTATTCTGAGTTACCAGCTTGGGGAAAAAAAATGTAAACAAAAAGGAATGCTAAAGGATTCAAATCTTTTAAATCAATTACTTGGCTCTGTTAAGATTCTGGTTTGTGGACTTGACTCTAAAGAGTGTCTAAGAAAAGCTATAAAAATCAACATGGGTCATATATTGAAGGAATTGGTTGTGTTCATTTCTGTATTCTAGCTGCTTTTTTTTTTTTTCAACTGCTCCAGAGAATTATTTATTCTTATTTGAGGAAGGTTTTTGTACAGTTGACAGGCACTAAATTTGGAGTCTGAGGGATCTGGATTCAACTCTACCTTTCCTGTATTATATCTTGATTGCCTTGATTGTCATTTAGCTGCCATGAATTGAGAAGATTGAGTTAGATTAGAGATATTAAATTGTGGGACCTATAGCACTCCCCCCTAAATCAGATTAAATTGTAATTGGAAAATATTGAACAAAATAAATAAAGATGCAATAAAATATGAAGCTAATATGTAGATTTAAGACAATATGTCACCTGTGGAATCATTATGTTAATTTGAGTTTGTCAAGATGATTTGTAAGATTCTTTTCAACTTTAATTTTCAACTTTCAGAGGACTTTTTGCAACACATCTGCGAAGTCCCTGGTTTCTTCTATTATTAATGTCATTTGAATTGTAGTAGTAAATTTTGTGGCATTATCATTATTTGATGATGTGTTCCTAAACACAGAAATGAGTATGAAATAAGAGGAAAAATTTGCGAGACTTTGGAGACTTAAGTGTCAAGTATGAAAAATTATAACTTAGCCTCTCAAATTACCAAGCAAGTTGAGGCTAGGGGAGGCTTTGGAGTCTAGTTTTGAAGATTTGAAGAAGCAAAGCAGGAATTGAACTTCAATCTGGCTACTACGTACTGTCTCCTCAGCTAATGAATTGGTTTCTTTGTAGAACATCAGACCTTCTTCCTTAGATATTTGCAGAGAAAGAAATAATTCATGTACTTAATATCCAAAAAAATTGTCATTTGCAAAAAAATTTTTTTTTTTGGTTGATATTAGAATTGCTTACCAACAGTCTTAGGCAGAAATTTTCATTATGAGCCCTAAAAGTTGTAATTACATTATTTATAGTGGGTAAAATCCGATTTTGGGGGGGAGGTACTAAGAAAGTAGGCCAATAGCATTTTTATCAATGCCACTAACCACTCTTCAGTTTTAGTTTTCAGGTATTTGGGATTGCTTCATCCTTTTCTGAATTTCATCTTGTGATCATCAATGGTGTAGACTGGCTTTTATTACTTATAAGATTTTTTATTTATCTTTTTTAAAAATGTCATTTCCACACCTGCAAGTTGGGATAGTGCGAGCAATATGAAGAAAATAGGCTTTTAAAAATGGCTTAAAAAAAAAAAAACTTAATAGAATATAGCTAGGCAAATAGACTAGAGGAAGGGGTTGTAAGTAGAAATTTAAAATACAAAGGTTGTCATTCCTTTTCTTCTGGCCCACTTATTAAGGAATTAGGTGGAATTAATTTTTTTTAATGAAATAAATAAAAGTTGTTTGAAAGACTATGGTCAAAATAATGTATAATAGGCTGTGAATTAGGGCTTGTATGTGTTATTTTAAAAAATGATCATATTTCAGTACTTCAGAATTTTACTTTCAGTTTTTCACTCCCATTTATGAATTTTTCCTGAAAAGGGTGGGTGGGAATGATATACCGATAGATTAAAGGAGATTGAAGACCCATTCTTTTGTCCTGTCACAGGTTATGTCATTCATGAGTTAATGAACTTCCAATTATGACACTTTACTATTGGTACTTTCTTTTAACTAATCAATTGTAGTGATTGGGTATGCACATGAGGTTTGGATTGTGGTGGGGCTTTTTCATTTTTGGTTTGTTTTTAAGAGCTTCTGGCGAAAGTATATATTGACTCTTTTATATCTTGTTTGTTTTTTTCTTATAGTATTTAAATCAAACGGTTTTGAAATGGATTGGGTTATGAAACATAATGGTCCAAATGATGCAGCTAGTGATGGAACTGTACGACTTCGTGGACTCCCATTTGGTTGCAGCAAAGAGGAAATAGTTCAGTTCTTTACAGGTACCTCTAGTATTAGTCTAAGTTTAGCAATAATTGATTTTCTATATTTGTATTGTATTTTTTAGTTTTTAATTTACCCATTTCTGTGGGAAAATTCTAATTTTGAAAATATATTTTAATTTTTATATTAAAGTCTGAACTATGCTCCAGTTAATATTTCAATACAGAATATATAGAATTTGTGGGACCTAATATCTAGCATATTAGTTGAGGATAATTTTGTGTGTTGAAATGAACCATGAATTTAGAGTATGGAGCATAATGATTTGATGAGTAGCCATGACTTTTTCATGTAATATAGGCGGGCTTAACTGTGTGTGGTTTTTTTTTTTAAAAAACACACTGGTAGAAAAAAAAAAACTGATTATAAACCCATAATATTTGAAAGCTCTTCAATTTATAATATTGGGTTATGGGGAAAGTAAGTTTTTTTTTTTTTGTTTTTTTTGTTTTTTTCTTTAGTCTTGTTTTAAGTATTTGATTCAGATGGGAATGTTTCAGCCTTTAACACTGTTCCCCTTGATGGGGTTATTTGTCCTTGGGTTAAAGGGTTGGAAATCGTGCCAAATGGGATAACATTGACGATGGACTACCAGGGGAGAAGCACAGGGGAGGCCTTCGTGCAGTTTGCTTCAAAGGAGATAGCAGAAAATGCTCTGGGGAAACACAAGGAAAGAATAGGGCACAGGTGGGGATGGAGAGTTTGGGATGGTGTTAAATTTTTATTTTTGGGGGTTGTGGGTCACTAATGCTTATATGGGGGGGACTATAACATTTTCTGGGATAGTTTAAAGAATTTATAATTATCCTAAGTTTAACTTGGAAAAAAACAGATTTGGGTGGGGAATTAATGTTAGTTTGCTAAATTAAAATCAGATTGTTTCCATTATACATAGGGTGTTCTGTGATAATACAACTATATCATCACCCAGTTTTCTTTAAAATACCTAATTTGTACTAAAGGAAACAAGTTTAAAATTTAAAATATTTACATTTTATGGTTTGTTTTCAAATGACTAATTTTTTCATGTAAACTTTGTACACTTAAGAATTATTTTGAGGCTTGTAGGGTTTAAAAAAAAAACCATTTAAGTTGTGGTATATCTAGGTATTTTAAATTGGGTTATGCATCTAGTTATAGAAAGAACTGTAACTGAATTTTGCCCAATATCTAACCTACAAATATTTTTATGCTGAAACCTGTGTCTTAAAAAATCTTCTTTGTGTAGATATATCGAGATCTTCAAAAGTAGCAGAAGTGAAATCAAAGGATTTTATGACCCACCGAGAAGATTGCTGGGACAGCGACCTGGACCATATGATAGACCATTAGGAGGAAGAGGGGGTTATTATGGAGCTGGGCGTGGAAGTATGTATGACAGAATGCGGCGAGGAGGTGATGGATATGATGGTGGTATGTGTATCTAATGAACAAAGGTTCTGTTGTCATTTTCTTAATGTTCCTGACATTTTGTCAAGAAATACAGAAATGGCAGTAACTTCAGTACCTACTAAGTTTGAAAATCCATTCATGAAAAGATGGATTCCCATGGCCAGCTATGGGACTCAAGTTTTGGCACCAAGATGATTTAAAAAGAGACAGAGAGAGAAGAAGCTAAAATGAAGATACATTTGCAGATTTTGATACCTGTTTGGGGCCAGGATGAAATTTAATTTACATGTCTGAATTTAACCTGTTGGAGAATTTGAATTTCCACCTAGTGTTGAAACATCCCTATTTCGTGAGCACTAAGTGGGGATTACAAACTTCTAATTACCAAGAGGTTACTTGGACAGTTACTACAAAGTAAGTTTTTGTAATCTAGATTGTAAAATTTGTCATTCGTGTAAGTATATTCATTTATATCTCTTTGATTTATTCAGGTTATGGTGGTTTTGATGATTATGGTGGCTATAACAATTATGGCTACGGAAATGATGGATTTGATGACAGAATGAGAGATGGCCGAGGTAAAAATCAATGTTAGGTGGTCTGTTAATTTTTAAAAGCATATCAGTATCCCATTTAGTAAACACTAATAAATTATGTTAAGGAATTAAAAAGTATTTGAGATTCTTCACTTTGGGAGCCTATAAAATTCTTTTTATAATCATTTTATATTTAAAAACATTCTGAGAAGGGGCCAGACTATCAGAAATAATCCATGGGAAAAAAATTAATTTAGAACCTGATGGGGAAGAATTGAAAATGTTGTAAAGGAAAAACTGTGTGTGTGTGAGATTCCATATCAGTGACTGGTTTGCTTGTGTAATTGTTGTTATTCCTTTGGGAATTTGTCTTTTTCTAGGCATGGGAGGACATGGATATGGCGGTGCTGGCGATGCAAGTTCAGGTTTTCATGGTGGCCATTTTGTTCACATGAGAGGGTTGCCTTTTCGGGCAACTGAAAATGATATTGCTAATGTAAGTATTTGTGAGGAAATAATTTCTTGCTATATGATTTCCTAAATTGAGGCTCTTTGTCATTTTTTGTATATCTAGTCTTAAAATTTGAATATCATTGGGGGTTTTTTTGTTTTTTGCTTTGTCTCTTCAGCACAGATAGAATTTTGAATGTTCATTATGTGCTCACTAAACAAAATGTTATTGTGAAGCTACAAAAGGAAAAGTATAAATACAAATCTCTATACAAACTTAGGGCCTCACAGAACAACAGAAGAACAATCTAAATGAAAATGGTTTAATTCAGACTTAGACTTCTTAGGAGGTGAGAGGCTATGAATTAGCATAGTTTATATAAGACAATCTAAATGGCAAGAGATTTAACTGTGAAGAAATAGTTGACAGCATATATCAAGAAAGGCATTTATATATTCTATAGAATTCAAGGGTTATTTTCATTTTACTGATGGAAGTTCGAAACATTAAGAGCAATGAAGTAAAGAAAACTTCTTAGACTAAAAGAAAAAGATAATGCATAATGGTACCAATGGAGAAATTTTAAATTCCAAATTTTGCCACTGAGTTTTTTTTCTTCTGGACTTGTATTAGAAATTATTGATACAACTTAAAAGCAAGGTAACTTGTTTTGAGATTATTTGAAAGAACTTCATTATTTTTTTTGAAATTTGGTTTTCTTTTAGTTTTTCTCACCACTAAACCCAATTAGAGTTCATATTGATATTGGAGCAGATGGCAGAGCAACAGGAGAAGCAGATGTGGAATTTGTGACGCATGAAGATGCTTTAGCTGCCATGTCTAAAGATAAAAATAACATGCGTAAGTGTTGTCAGTGGACTCGGGCAGTGTGCCTCTTCAAGTTCTGATGGGATGTGTTAGATTTTTCAGCATAGTAGACATAAGTAACTTTTCTTTATAGGGAGCACTAATTATCAGTATGATTCAGGAAGCACACTTAACACTTGAAACATAACAAGATGGTAATACTGTACTGGCAAAACTTGAAATGTGCAATTAGCAGAATACCAGAATTTTATTACATACATTTAAGTGGAACGAATTATTACATCCCTCAATACAAGGTTACTTACTGTCAAGTCATTAGATTTCATCAATGTTATGGAAAATAGTTGTAGTTCATTAATTGTCGTAATATTAGTTGGTGCTATTTGCTTTACTGGTAATTACATAGAGCTGCTATCTTCAACCTTGCTATTTTGGCAAATTTTATGTACTTTAGTAAGATTTTTGGAAAATTCCTTCTTAGAGATTATTATTCTATTGATTAAAGCCTTGGACTATAACCCAATATCACCTCTTTTTAAGTTAGTCACTTAAGTTTTTCCAACTTTGTTCTGGTTCATGACATAGCATCAAATTGTTGGGACTCCAGGATCAGAAACTAACATCCCACCTCTCCAAGCAGCACTGTTATTTTTCCTTATAAAATAACCTGTGGGTTTTTAGGTGACATTTTTTGTGAGTGATTTAAGAATCCATCTTCCTTGCTTTTAAATTGGTCAGTTTGGAGTAGATTCTTGGAAAGGATATACATAGGCACACTTCTTCCTTTCACAGAGAAGCAAATGAGTCTCATTCAAGTGGCTTGGCTAATGTCAAAGTGGCTGGCTCATTAATGGGAGATCAGTGACTGGAAGTTTTGTTAGCAGTTTTTTCTTTGCCAATCAAATTAAAATTTTAATGATATATAAAACATTTTTCTTCCTGCTTCTTATTAAAAGAACATAGATACATTGAACTGTTTCTAAATTCCGTTGCTGGAGGAGGCTCTGGAATGGGAGGCTATGGCAGAGATGGAATGGGTGAGTGGTGTTTTAAATTAAGTGAAATTTAAAATGTATAAACTTGCTCTCAAAAACTTACTAAAATTTTTTCTTCCCCCCCCCCCCCCAGATAATCAAGGAGGTTATGGATCTGTTGGAAGAATGGGAATGGGTAGCAGTTATAGTGGAGGCTACGGTACTCCTGATGGTTTGGGAGGTTATGGTAAGTCAGTCTTTGGTTCCCACGGTTGAAAGGCTTTATTGGATCTATTACACTAAATAATTTTTGTAGTCTAATCTATATCTCCACTCCCATCTTATTTTTTAAGGTCGAGGAGGTGGAGGCAGTGGAGGATACTATGGGCAAGGAGGTATGAGTGGAGGTGGATGGCGTGGGATGTACTAAAGAGTTAACCCTTCTACAACACATCCTGGCAAACCACAGCATCGGTCTACTAGACTTTTCTTACAGATTTAATTTCTTTTGTATTTTAAGAACTTTATAATGACTGAAGGAATGTGTTTTCAAAATATTATTTGGTAAGCAAACAGATTGTGATGGAAAAATCTGTTTTCTGTAGGTTTTATTTGTTGCATACTTTGACTTAAAAATAAATTTTTATATTCAAACCACTGATGTTGATACTTTTTATACTAGTTACTCCTAAGGATGTATTGCATACACAAGAATTTGGTTGATGTTTAATAAAGAGGTGGTTGTAATGTGCTCTCTCTTTTTTTTTTTGAACACTTGATTTAGTTCCCCATAAATGTTGTCTTAGAATGATGAGCTAGTACTTAAAAAAAAAAAAAGCTACCTAATTAGTGTTTACTTTTGGTAACTTTTTCTCTTAGTTTGCTTTGAAGATAGAAAATTCCAAATACTTAAATTTGAGGCGATATCAGACACAGGAAAAGACAATTCTGAATGTCTTGATTTCTTTTCCCAGTATTCTCAATCAAACACAGCCATCTTGTAATATTCTTAATGTAACTGGTAGCATTTGGACTTTGAAATTTAATCTCTGAGGTACCAGGAAAAAAAAATGTAATCTTATGTTTTAGTATAGATTTTACATCCTGTCCCTTATAAGACAACTGAACGTATAATGTGTAATTTACTTAACATTTAATTAACCAGGTCATATCTGACAATAATATTTAGAAGAGTGAGTTAGAAAAATGGTAGATCAAGAAGTTTGTGCTACATAATGGGTGGAAATCCCAAGTAAAACAATTTAACTATCACTGCATAGGCATTTTTCCTGGGCTATCACCTTCCCTTGTGTGACATATCCTAATGGTTTTCTGCCCTTTTGCTGGAAGCAAACTTAAATTTTTCTGTGCAAAACATTTCTCAAAAGGAAACAAATGTTATGGTTTAATGATTCATGTCGTGGTGTTAATGAAAACAAAACAAGTCTTATATTATGTTTTGTTTTTGCATCTGACATGTTCCTGAGATGTAAAGAAACACCTTTGTGAATATACACTGTGTGGTAAAGAGGTACTTTTTAACCTTCGTTCCTTTTAGTCAACATGGACTTTTTCCCCCAGATTTGATAACTTCAGATTTTACCCAATACTGTCAACTGTGAACTCAATTATTGAATTTTGTCACCTGTTTTGCTAGTAATGTTATATTTATGTAATAAATGTCAATGTGGGAGATAACTGATGTTGAAGTCTGTTCTACGAGGATGTTTGTGTCACTTATTGACTGGATCATAAATATGGGTAATCTTAGTACAATTAAACCTTTTCTCCAGTTTGTACAAAACAAGAACAATAACCAAGAATGTTACAGGGTGGGTTACTCACTGGGGAAGAGGGAGGATAGTGGTGAATCCTAGAGTTTCATATAGCTAACTGATAAAAGTCTCCTAACACCTAAATTACAATTTTAACTAAAATTTACTTCATTAAAAACACCTGGGGGCCATTATGGTGAAGGAACTTTGATATATCAATTTGTTTTGGATTGAAAAAGGGGGGTTTCTCTTAAGAGAAATTAGGTACTTTAAGGATTTATTTTTCCCCCCAAGACCCTAACTGCTTGCCTTTACATCCAAACAAAACTTTTGACAGAAAGGGTTACAAAGATTCCTAATACCTAGTGACAGTAAAAGTTTGATTAAAACAAATTATTTGCATTATCTTTATTTACACATACCCAAAAAAGTCACATTAAAAAACATTATATAAAGTTTTGAACAATTGTAGCTTCAAAGATTACTTGTCTTTGTGACAGCATTAGTGAAACATTTAGTGTTTGCCACAGCAGTGATTTATCTACTGAGGGAAGACCAAGCAATTTACCTAAAATATATAATTTCACATCAAGAGAGAATATTTTTAAAGCACAATACAAAAATGTATATAAAACCAAAATTTTTAATTTGGTCATAATGATACATGCAATAAGAAGAGCTAAGAATTAGTTGCCTGATTTATGAACTTTAGTACATAAACATGAAGAGTAGTACTTTAGCAATTCTGTTGGAAGATACCAAAAATTCTGTACAAGTTTGGCAAATTACAGTAAATTGTCACTATGCGACAAGCTTACCGTGTAAGGTGAGAAGTTACTGAATTCAGCACAAGCTACATTAAAAATGCCCTTTGGCACTTGGCTAGATGTGGAACTGTTTTCATGGTGAGTGAGAAGCTTCCCGGCTGCCATTTCAGGTCAAGAAAACAAAAGGGTTTTCTACAGGACTTCTAAACTGAATTGGTCCTCTGATTTCACACTATTGATTTCTCAATAGAGTCCCTGATAATATCAAAGTAAATTCATTATGATCCACAGTCACACACTGTAAGAAAAAGTGTAAAGTGCTTTGCAAACCTTACAAAGTACTAACAAGCTCAACACTTTTTAAAAGGTTGATCCAGTAAACTAAGCTATAATTTAACTGCATAAAACTAATAGTCTAGGATTTCTAGTAAAATGAAAGTTTTGCAGTAGTGTTCTATATGCTTAAGAAAAAGATGGTTAAATTAGAAAACTTCCATTTCTTACATAATTAGTCAAGATAATTTAAAACCATCCTTAGAAAGTGATTGATTCTTAACGGCAGCAATTTAAATGATTCTATCTTGAACATCTTTCCTGTTTAAAGCATAAGTGGAATAGTGTATATACTTAATTTCCAATTTAAGATACTTTGACCTGAAATGATTTCAAGCATAAGCTTCATGATATTTTGCTTCATACTCAATAATTACAATAGTTGTATTAAGAATTAAAAATTCTGAAAGGGTATTTAATGTAATACTGCTAACACACTTTCAGGGTTTTTCTTAATACTTGTATAAATTAATCCCCTGGGCACCCTAACAAGGGAGAGGAGAAATGGTGTTTGGAAGAACATTCCGAGTTTTAATTCTGTGTCAAGCGGGGCAATTCATATCATTTACACAATGGGAAAGTTAATTGGAATACCGATTCTCCTAACATTGTCCTCCCCAATGTCCCCTTTTCATAATGACCTAAACAGAATTGGAACCTTCTTAAGTTCGTATAAAAAGGTAGGGATGGTAGGCAAGTCAAAGATAGGAAGTTTGTAGATCTGACACTTTTGGTTGAGGAAATAATTCCCCAAGCCCTAGGGAGGGAGGTTTAAAAAAAAAGGGGGGAGGGGGGGAGATACTATTTAACTTCAAGTTTAGTGCAACATAATCCCCTCTCCTTGGACCAAAAAAAAAAAAAAAACTTTTGTTGGTAGCAGCTACTAAAAGGTAAGTAGAAGAAAACTGGAAAGCAAGCATGTTTTGGAGGAATGAGAAGTTGGCAAGTGAACATGATAAATAATTACTATGCTATCTAACTCAATTGTTCACAGTCAGTATATATTGTGATGAAAAAAATATATACCATTCTTGGTATAATTGGTCTGTAAAATAGAAACACTTGTAAAATTGATTTTTTTCTTATGCACAGTATTTTTCTGAGAACTATGAAGCTTATAAAGTGCATTGAAAAAGAATTGCAGGCACCATCAAAAAATAGCAACTCTTTTGAATCAATTAGGCAGAAGAATATAACAAGCCTGGGATTTTGGGAAGGTCTGAGATAAGGCAAAAATCTTGGTTTTGTACACATCCATGTGGCCTTTAAAAGACCTCCATTTTCTTTAAATCCGATACCCTATCAGCTCATTATGAATTACATCTAATTATTTTCAGTTATTTAAATTAATGTTCAAAGAAATGTGCCTAGTCTGTTGAAAATTTTCTATTTGCAAGAATAGTTCAAAGGTCCCTTACAAAGGCATTTTGCTTAGAAATTAAAAACATTGAAAAATAAAAAGTGAAATCCATCTCAGAATTTCTGTAGTGTTTGAGTTAACAGGGTACAACTTTTGCTCTGGGAGCACGTACACATGAAGCCTATCGAGGATGAGCCAGAAGTTTCTGAAACTGGTGAAGACACGGACGTACATCTAATACGCACGCTCAGGCCGGCCCCAGTCAGGGTGCGCTTGCCGGGAGTCTCAGGGCACGTTGGATGAGCATCTCTGGATCAGCAAAGCGTGACAGGAATCACAGACTCGAACGGGCTTTGGTGACGAAGGCAAAGGCAGCTCGTTGTCAGAGCAGGCGTTACAAAAAATTTCCCCACAGTTTCGACAATGGTGCTTTTAAAAAACAGGAAAAAATACTTAGAAGTCCCAACTTGAGGTTTGATCCCTCTCCTCCCCATTTATCAGATTTCCTTCTCCCCTCACTTACCTTTCTTTTAGAAAGTGAGAATTCCGTTTCACACAATTTACAGTGTGTTGCTTCTTCATCTTTCAACCAAACCTGACCCTAGAGGGGAAAGAAACGTAGCTCAAGCCGCACGTTCTGTGGACGTGTAGACTTGATGGCAGCAAAGGCAGGGACTGGTACTGGTCTTGCACCATTTTAGTCTCTGCTTAGATGTTGGATAAGTTGGGGGAGAGAGGAGAGGGAGAACACCCTTCAAAAAGGTGTTTTCTAACCTATAAGGCAGATAGGAGGCCTCAGATACTCATAAAATAAGAAACTGGCTGGTTTGGGAAAACAGCCTCTAGGGTTGTAATTCTGGGTGAAGAACTCCACCAGGGGTTTTTAACTTAGACGAGGAAACTGAGTCATGCAGGAGGAAGTGACCTGTCCAGGTCACATGGCTCAGATGAGTCCTGCCGATGCCCAATCTGGCTGCCCGTTTAGTTTGTATGACCTCACGCTCACGATGATTAAAGGCCTTCTATGTGCCAAGCACTGAACCAGAGCCCAAAATGAAACGGGGCTTGTCCCCGAGGAGTTCCACTAGGGTTACACGACAGAGAAGGACCAGACAGCAGAGTCGGGTCTGGGTGTTAGTGGTGGTACTGGAACTTAGGTCAGGGCCGGCCGGCGCCGAGCTCTCTGAGCTTCCCTGGGAGGCCACAGAAAACCTTCACTCATGTCTCTGGTGGGAAGTTGGGACCATTATGACAATGACAATTTTTTTAAAAGGGGATAACTTAAAAGAAATTAAGGAGAAATACAAAAAAAGTTGTTGGGTTTTTTTAAGGATCAAAACTTGTGTAAGCAATCCTCCTACCTTCCCCACTTTGGAGGGCCAGGCAGCCTTCACAGAGGTATAGAATGCCCTGCAACAATGCCATTAAATACAGTGGCTGGAATAACCAGGGCCCTGAGTTGGGCGCACCAACACACCCCAAATCTCATTTCTCTCATGGGCCATGATATGGGATCAATAACCATTCTGTAAGTAAACACATGTGTGCCTGGCATGTGCTAATAATCCGTAGGGATACAAATGCAGAAACACAGTTTCTGCCCTCGAGGCTCTTCCCCCAATCCAATGAGGGGCTAGAAGGGGAAGCTGAGAAAGGGTGACGGAGCTGAGTGGGGAGGGCCACCAGCATGAAGTCACAGGCCCAAAGCACAGGAGGGTTTGGCTCCACCTCCAAAGACTTCAGCCCAACTATTAGAAGAGGAAGAGGAGGAAGTCAGAGCAAGAGCAGCAGTATCTGGGGGACACGGGGGTGGGGGGGGAGGCCCAGACTCCTCAGCTTCCTGCTCATTCCTCATTTCTGCTGGAGGGTGGACAGAGAGGTTGGGACCACACCAGCCCACACAGAAAACTCGATCTCATGTAGGGCGGTCGATGAGCTGGACTTGGTGACAGGCCTGTAAGCTGCACCACCTAGCTACAGGTGCCCAACTCAGGCCGGGCAGAAGGATCTTTATCGAGGTCAACATGGCACTTTACGACTGAATGAATCCCAGAGCCGGGATCTCTGCCCACCAATGGAGCAAAGGTGACCAAGAAGCACCCAAAGCTTTTCCAGGGGAGAGCCAGAACAGAACCTAACCAGCGTTTCCTCACCATCTTGGCTCGGAGAGTGAAGGGATGACCCTCTCTACTGCACTTTCAAAATGTCAGGTCACAGCACCAGACACAAACATCCCATCTCCTGCTAAGTCCTCCAATTCACAAACACCAAGCCAATCCCAAAGCCGGGATTCTGGCCTAACTCATCCTTTCCTGAGCCAGTATTCTGGAGAGGGAAGCAGCCCCAGCACAGGCATTTTCTCTGGGGGAAAAAACTTAGGAGTAGAAAATGGCATTCTTTGAACAAGGCTTCAGTGAGAGTAGAAAAGGAGAGGAAGGAGGACGCAGCAAGACTTTCTATATTCCTATTTGTCTCTGAATGTTCCACAAGCAGCAAAATACTTTGCAACAGAGTTTTTGCGATGCTTCAGTTATTTTTAGTCATGTTTGATTCTTTGTGATCCTATTTGAGGTTTTCTTGGCAAAGAGACTGGAGACTCATTTTACAGTTGAGAAATCTATGGCAAATACGGTTAAGTGACTTGTCTCACACAGTGACTCAGACACAATGAGTGTCTGAGGCTGGATTTGAACTCAGAAAGATGAGTCCTCCTGGCGTTCTGGGTACTTGTGGTCCCGAGTTCCCTGCCCACAAATGAAGAGAACTGAGGCCAGATAAAGATTCTTTTGGCCAGAAACTGTAGCATTGTTACAAGAAGTTATGTGCCTCTGCGAAGGATATGCTGCCCCCTACAAAAGGGGGAAGGTGAGAGGATTGTTACATGTAAATTTCATAATTCTTAAAAAATTCACAACCTTAATTATTGGGTTTTTTTTTCCGGGGGGGGGGGGGGGGGGGGGGTACTGAAGTTCGGGTCACAGGGCTAGGAAATGTCTTAAGATTGGAATTCAGGTCCTCTGGACTCTAGGGCTGCCCTGCACCATCTCACTGCCCCATTTCTTTTTAATTGTTAAGAACTATCCCTTCCTTAGAAAAAGTTGTCATTGCCGTAATGGTGCCCTCCTTTCCCTCAACTTTGTCCCACAGATATAAGTTCTGCTGGCTCAGATCTCTTGGCAACTGCTCCAGGATCATTGTCATCTCAGCAAACTAGATCCTGAGAAGTGATCCTTTTCTTCCCAAGCACTGGGACAGATGCAGAAAGCTAAACATTAAGTGTTTAACTGATTCGTTTCATTCTTCATACCATAATCATCTCCCAATATCCACCATCCACACTAACCTTCCTTAGTATAAAACAAAAACCCCACTCAAGCACACTCTTGACACAGTGACTGACTGATCTAAGAACCCAGAACGTCTCCCACCTACAGTTCATGCTCCAGAGAAAGGAAGGGAGCCCGCCATCATTCATGGAAAACCAGGAGTGCTCGCGGCACTTGATTGGGACCGTGATCTTTTAAGAAATATTTTCGTTTTGTGAATCTGGGCTCCATATTTTATATACACATATTAATACAAGTTAGTATCTGAAGAGAAGATTTCTACTGACCTGTAACGCCTTGTTGGCTTCTTTTATATCTTCTATTTTAAGTTTCGATCTAAAAGAGATCAGAAAATGGTTAACACTGGCTTCAGACACTTGATGACAGTAACCCCCCCAGAAAGTGACCAGCCATCTAGACCAGCTCCCACTTCCCAGCTGAACAAACCGGGATCCTCTGAGGCCAGGCTGGTCCTCTTAGTAGCACTGCTACTCCCTACCTCACCCCTAATGCATATGACAAAGTGGACTTAGTCCTTACTAAACCAGTCCCTCAAAAAGCACAAGTGGGCAGACTGTCCCCGGTCTCTCCTAGACTGCCTGCTTCTCCACTAGCTATAACTACCTCATTTATCCCTTGCATGTCCCCTGGCTCCCATTCCTTGTCTCTCCAGGCTGATGTGGTAACACTCTTGAGGAGGCTATGGCCCATCGTAGACCCTCTCTTCCTGACTCTACAGTCTAGTTTCTAACCTCATCATCCAGATGAAAAATATTCTTTCATATCTCTGATATGATCTCTGAGCGGCTTTTCTCCGTCCTCACCCTTGCTGACCCCACTACAGAGATTGATCTGCACATCTGATACAGGCTGTTGTGATCACTCTCGTCTCCTCAGTACTGTCTCTTAAGTTTTCAGGACACTGCTCTCTGGAGCTTCTTCTAGTCAGCTGACCCCTCCTGCTCCGTCTCCTTTTCCAACTCTTCCTCCAGGTCACACCCGATGGCCCAAGTGTTTCTGTGTCACCTTCCTGTATCTATTTCACTAAATGATCTCATCAGTTCCATGACTTCAATTAGCCTCTCTATGCCAGATAATTCTCAGATCTACTCATCAGTTGCCTCCATTACAATATCTCCAACTGCTTTTTAAACATCACGAATTGGACATCCTAGAGACATTTTACATTCAACAGGTCCAAACTGAATTCCCCCCAAACTCCCTCCACTTCCCAGCTTCCCTGCTACTGTGAAGGGTACTATCATCCCACCAATCTTGTCACCACTCAGATGTCAACACTGTAGATAGCTGGTTCGCCTTTTCTCCCTGTATCCCCCTCCATAGCCAGTGGATGGTCCAGCCCTGTTCTTCTGGCCTTCTCTCCTCTCACAACACTGTCACCCTGATGCAGGGACCCTGAACTTCACTCCCACGTCAACAACAGGCTCCTGCTTTAGCATTCTTGCTTCTAATCCATTGTCCACTTAGCAGGCAAACCAATCTACCTAAGTTACAGGAGCTGACCTTACCATTTCCCACATTCAATAAACTCTAATGGCTCCCTATTGCCTGCTGACATTTGCCTTTCAAAACTCTTCCTGACCCAGCCTCTTCCCCCTTTCCAGTCTTCTTAGACTTTACACTCTCCAAGAACTGAGCAACTGGGCAACCCCTGCTTCTGTGCTGCCCCTCACCTGACACAAACTCTCTGCTTGCTCCTGGCCTCGGCCTTCCCTAGGCTTCCTTCATGCTTCAGTCCAAAATATCTTTCCCCAAACCTCCTTCACCTGGAGCCTTCTTCCTCCTCATTATCTCTACTTTCTCCTGTTTAAAGCTCCTGTGCACAAGCTGTTGGCATGCTGCCTTCACCAGCAGACCCTCAGCTCCGGACCTTTGATGTGTTCTCACTGAGGGAGAACAGAATCAAAGGGAAATCCTAGGGAAGCTGGGAAGCTGCCTAATTTACAATATTCCTCTAAAAACTCAGCACTTGACTCATTCGACACAGTTCCCCTTACCCCAAGATCCACTTTTAGGGTTTACATTTTAAGCAGCTGAAACGCCTCTTCTCCCCTCCAGCCCTTCCAATCTGTTCTTTGTCCTTCTGATCAAGCAAATACTTTTAAATGTTAATTATTTATAGAAAGTAAAAAAAGAAAAGTTACTCGCTGAGCTTGCTGCCAAGTTCTTGAAGGGCTTGTTCCTGGTCCTGATATATTTTTTTCAACTGTTGATTTTCATTCTGGAGACTCAGAAATTCCTTCAGAAACAATTGTTAAAAAAAAAGATGTCTTAAAACAAAGAAGAAATTGCACTGTCTATATCCCATTACTCAGCAACACATCCTAAGTTTTTAAGTAAAAACAAATTTTCCCACAGGCGTACAGCTACTTTATAAAACATTCTCTCTACTGCTTTCTATTAATTTTAGCAAAATATTTATAAAAGGAACAACACTTCCTATGCCCAATACAATCTGTCACCATGGCTGGCCGTGAAAATGCCTGTTTCTGATTCTTTCATGAAAATACATGCCCTTCTAAAGAGAACAGTTGAAATGAACACGGACAGTTTACCACAATTTACTTTTTTAAGACGGACGATTTGTTGCGTCTCATTTCTCAGATGAGAAAGAGCATCGTTCTCCTTCTGAAGATCCTCTTGCAGAGTTTGCCTCCACTCCTTTTCAATCTTCAAATCAGTTTCCAATTGAGCCCTTTAGTCACAAATAGAAACAAAACATCAGGGCTCAGGCCAGTTACTGACACTTTAGAAGTTCATCAAGCTTAGAAAATAACAAAAACAAGCAGGGCAATTTGTTAAAACTTAAAAAAAGTAAATCTGTACAGAAGATTATATTCATATAAAATCCTTTTTGTTAATTCTTTGAATATTGTTTCTATTTGCCAATGTTTTGCAAATTCACAATTAAAATAATGTTGCAATGATAATAATTAGCTCTTATGTAGCCTTTAGAGGTTTTTGAAAAGCTCTTCATAAATGACCAGTGACATTTCTTCCAGAAATTAGAATTTTTTTTGATGAGGCAATTAGGGTTAAGTGACTTGCTCAGGGACAGACACATAGCTAGGAAGTGTTAAGTGTCTAAAGTCAGATTTGAGCTCAGGTCCTCCTGACTCCAGGGCATGTGCACTATTCACTCCACCATCTAGCTGTCCTCCCCCCACCCCCAACCCCGAGAAATTATTTGTGGCTTATTGTTTCTGTAAGATATTTAAGCACGGGGGTAAAGCAAATATAGTGTTATGAAAAAATTGTTTTTAGGGAAACACAAATTTTGGATCCAGAGATAACTGGCAAAGGAAGACCCAAAGTCCTGCACGGCTTCCTGAGCAAAGGTAGGATCTTCAATCAGGTCACCTGACATGACCCTCTATGCCCCCTCACATCTGAGCCTGGCCATAAGGCACCCATTAAATGGGGTAACTCCCAACTTGCTAAGACTCTCTCCCCTTGCAAAGTAATTTGAATTTAGTTTTTATATATTTATTTACTTATCTACATTCATGTTTCTCCCAACAGAGTTTAAGCTATCCCCAGTGCCAAACAGTGCCTTGCACACATGAGGTGCTCTGTAATTGCTTGTTGATCTTGACCCTACAGTTAACATTTCACCATCAGCTTCCTTCTAGCTCAGTTCCTGCCTTGTTCATGTGGAAAACTCCAATCTTGGATGACTCCCATGATAGACAGGCTCCATTCCTACTCACTTACTGCTGAATGCTGAGGGAGGAGGTTATGCAACTCTATTGGCTTTGATGTCATCAGATTTCCACTGGCCCTTGCCACAACAAACCAATCTTTTCATTTCTCCCCAACTGAATCCCAATCCCCTTTGCTGGCAGTTCCTAACTTGTTCTTATTTTCTAAAGGCTCCTACAGTACTCTCTTCTCCCTCCAACTTCTTAAATGACTCTCCACTCACATTTTACTAAAAGAAGAGAAACCACTGGCTAGGCAAATGTTCTTCTCTCCCAACATCCTCTGACACCCTTAGCTATTCTCTCTGCATTTATTCCAGCAGTTTCTAACAAAAAAAAAAAAAACAGCTCTTTTTGCCAGAAACAACCCTTCTATACGTATCCTTTTTAATAGCTTTTGATTTTTCCAAATACATGCATAGACAGTTTTCAACATTCATCCTTCAGCATTCACTTGTGTTCCAAATTTTTCTCCCTCCTCCCCACTCTCTCCCACAGGTAGTAAATAACCAATATAGGTTAAACATGTGCAATTATTCTAAACATTTTTTCATATTCATCATACTCTGCAAGAAAAATCAGATCAAAAAATGAAAGGAAAATAAAAGGCATGAGGAAAAAAACAAATTAAAAAAACAATGAAAAGGTGAAAATACTACACTTTGATCCACTTTCAGTCTCCATAGTTCTCTCATTGGATGAGGATGTGTGAAGACCGAGTTAGCACCCTGGATACCTTAGAATCAGCCAGAGTCAGGATAAGCAAAAATCCTTGGTCTTTAGGGGTAGAAGTGAATTGGATGGACGCAAGATCTGCTGGACCTCTCTTCTTCATCTTCCGCCCAAAAGTGACTCTGGCTAGTCTTACTCCACCCCCTAGTCCCTCCTACAATTCTCTGTATACACTAATTATCAAGCCAGCAGAGACTAGTGGGAAGGGCCATTTTCAAGCATATGCTAATAGAGTATTGTCCAATCAGTAATTAGCCTTAAGTGCTCGGTTGTCCGGACTTCAGCGCATCAACTCAAGAGTTTCAGCCCTTTACAGGGATGGCTCTTTCCTTCAGCGCATCAACTCAAGAGTTTCAGCCCTTTACAGGGATGGCTCTTTCCATCAGAAATCTATAGAAATTGCCTTACATCACCTTATGGTTGAAAAAGAGCTTATATTTACCCTTAATCTCATCTTCTTCCCCTCATCTCTTTCAGCAGTAGCTTTAACTCCATTTCATCTTTTTTCCTCTTCTAAAAGTGGTTTTTTTCTGCCTAAAAAACTCATCCTTCCTACTCTTCCCATCCTTAACATATTTTCCACATTGGCCCTACCTTCCCCACAGGCTATCACCCCCTTTATCTCTCCTCTCTAGGACAGTGAAACTCCTAGAAAAAGTTATATACACACATTGCTTCCACTTCTCCTTGTAATCTTCTGCCTTTTATAATATAGTTTCTTGTGTTCTTATCACTCAACTAAAACTTCTTTCTTCAACTTTACCAATATCTCTTAATTGCCAAGTCTAATTTTTTTTTTTTTTTTTGTCAATCCTCAAATTTCTTGACCTCAGTATTTATTAAGTGCCTATTATGTGCAAAGCATGCTGACAAGCCTTATCCTCTCTTGGTTCAATGAACTTAAGAAACATTTGTAGAGCTATTAATTACTTAATAAATGCATGTAACAACTCTGAGACTGACTAATATGGCAAAAGGAAAATGGTGGAGATTGGAGGGGATTTGGGAAAACTGGGATGCTAATGCACTGTTGGAAGAGTTGTGAAGGGATCCAACTATTAGGGAGCAAAGTTGGAAATTATAACCAAAGGGCTATAAAACTGTATAACCTTTGATTCAGCAATACCACTGTCTCCCAAAGACATCAAAAAAGAGGGAAAGAGGAGAAAGGAAATATTTGTACAAAAATATTTACAGTTGTGGTGCCTAAGGATTAGAAGTCAAAGGGATGCCCATCAATTGGGAAATGGTATAAACCAGCTAATGGTGTATGACTGTAATCAAATATCATGCTAAAAGAATTGACAAGCAGGATGATTTCAGACAAACCTGAAAAAAATATGAATTAATGCGGAATGAAGTGAACAGAATCAGGAAGATGTACACAGCAACAGCAATATTGTTCCATAAAGAATTGTAAATGACTTAACTATTCTCAGCAATTCAATGATCCAAAACAATCCCAAAGAATTAATGATAAATCATACTATCTACCTCCAGAGAAATAACTCTTATTATCTGAAATGCTACTTTTCACTTTCTTTCTTTCTTTTTTCCTTTATTTGAGTCTTCTTGGAAAAATGACAAATATAGTAATGTTTTGTATGATTACCACATATATAACCTACATCTGATTGGTTACTTTCAAGATGAAATTATTGGTTATTTTGGAGAGACCAAGTAGGAGAACCAGAGATTAGAAGCCAGATTCTTGCGTAAGAAGACAACAAAGGTTAATAACTCTTTTTTAGGCAAAAGAGTGTGAAAAGAAGGAGGAAGAGGCAAATAAACAGCTGAGGCTGTAGGTTTTGGTGAAGGTTACCCAACAACAGGGTCATTTTGGGCATGTGTGCAGGCAGCCAAGAAAGAGTACCATTAAAAGGAGGAATAAGCAAAAAAACAAACAAATAAATAAATAAATAAAATTGAGGGGAAAATAAAATATATTTTTAAAGAAATTCTTGTTAAAACCTATCTAAAAAGAATAACATAGGTATCCCTCACAAATACCAATTAACTGTATTTTTTTACATTTTAATCACCAAAGGGTCCCATCTTATCCTTAAAATCAGATAAATTTGTAGGTACTATGTGACCATCTTATCCATACCACAGTCAGAATTACAATCGAATTTAAAAAGCTATCATTTTGAAATATGTACAAAGGACACAAGCTATTGATTAAGCCCATTACAACAATGAACATAGAATCAGCAAGCACTACTTCTGCCCAACATTTTTGGAACAACCACCAAAGGTGAACCAATACTGCAAAATAAGGAATGAATGTTCAATCCTTAAGTTGAATGTGCCCTCTCCTTGTGTCCAAGGAGCAGAGATGATGGAAAGAGGATAGTAAATTTGAGTGGCAGAAAAGAAAGAAAACCTATTAACTAACACAACCTGTGAGCTATCACAAAATTACAAGAATGAAGGTAGTCTGAGATTGGCAACCAGTATACCAAGTGCTGAAACTTTATACACTGATATGATACCTCTCCAGTATAAACAATATAGATCCAAGACTTAGCACCAGAGAGAACCTCAGCTGACATCTGATCCCCATTTCACATTTTATAGATGAGCAAGTTAAGACAGAGTGACCAAGTGGTATGTCATGATTGGAGAACATTTATCTGGGGCAAGATTTGATCCCAGCTCTTCCCAACTCCAGAGCAATAACTCTAGCAATTATATATAGCTCCACAAGGTTTATAGAGCACTTTGTAAACGTTACTCACTTTTATTCAAAAAATTAACTCTATGGAATGAGTCTTATAGATATTAAGTGACTTGTTTACTCACAGCTAATAATTGAGGCAAGAATCAAACTCAGAGAGAGCTTCCCAACTCCAAGCTCAGAACTCCCTTTACTATGTAGTGTTATTTCCACATTTTAAAAGCACAATAATTTTGTCACTTATTTAAAACTTTGTAACTCAGAGATGGAAGGGAACTGAGCAGTAAAAATCCCAGAGAATTGGGATCCACAAGCTCTTAAATATATTTTAAGAAGTCCATGAAGTTATTATTAATATTAAATATTAATATTTAAATTAAATGTTAATTTTCATCAATTTCAATTATTAATATTAAAAGAAAACACCGAGACTCTGCAAAAGGTTCACAAGTTTCACCAGAATGACTGCCAAAGACGTCCATGTCCCAACAAAACTTAAGAACTTCAGACATAATCCAATCCCCTTGTTTTAGACATGAGGAAACCTCAACTGACTGGTTTGTATGAGATGACCCGGATCATAAAGAGGCAAAACCAGGATTCAAATTCAGATCTTCTGACTTCAAATCCAGTGCCCTTTTGGTCTAGGTCACTGCCTTCTAATTAAGTAGCTACTTACTATGCAAGGTTCTGGAACCAGGACAAACATGAGTAAAACAGACCTTAAATCAAGCAGCTTAAAGTCTAAGAGAGGAAGAAAATGTTTAATAAATGCTTATTGTATGCACCACAATGAGCTACATGTTGGAAAACATGCAAAATTTAGAGGAGACATTGCCTCTACCTTTGTGGAGATTCCAGTCTCATAAGAAATACCCAATTCGCTCTAATTCAAGGTAGGAAACTCTAAGAAGACATAAGATATGCTTGTCATCTGATTGAATTCAATTATAAAGTTTAAGTAGCTTGCCTATTTCTCAGATGCTCTAGCTTAATTGACTCCCTAAGGTATCATCCTCCCACAAGCTCTGTTCCAATCCATTTTTTTCTCCTCAAACCATCTTCAACCCTTCCTTTGAGTAGAAGACCTTGACTCATATTTTACTGAAGCATATGAGGCTATTCATTACAAGCTTCCTTTCCTCTCCATTTCTATTACTCGGATTTATTCACATTACCTCCTACTCTCCCTTCTGTTCCAGCCTCAGAAGATGAGCTCCTTCTTGCCAATGGTGATTTATCAATCCCATATCCTCAAGGATTTTGTTTATTCCTCCTTTTTAATGGTAGGTCTCTCTTAGCTGCCCACAGAGATGCCCAAACAACTCTACCATTGGTAACCTTCACCTAAATCTACCACCTTGGCTGCTGTTTGCCCTCTTCCTTCTCCTTTTCATGGCCTTTTTCCATCTTTGCTTCCTCCCATCCTACTCAGAATCTGGTTTCGGACCACTGGTTCCACCACTTGGTCTCTCCCAAATAACCAATAATCTCATAATTGCTCAATCTAGTGGGCTTTTCTCAATTTTCACCCTTCTTGACAAATCCGTAGCATTTGAAACCATTGACCAGTCGTCCTGCTGGCTTTCCTCCTATCATTGGGCTGTCCCACCAGCACCTTGGCCCAGCCCCATACCCCATGTTCTCTTTTCTTCTTTCTATGCAGATGATTCTAAAAGCTACATATTTTGCCCTAATATCACCCCCAAATTCTATTCCTACAAACCAAGTGACTCCTGCACGCTGGCACCTCAGACTTACACTATGTGTTGTGAGGTCCACAAAGGCAGTCATCTCTCTTCTGCTCCCCAATCCCGACTTCTTCCTGTCCAGGGCATCACCAATCGAGCCAGTTCTCAAATTCACCCCATAAGCATCTGGGGTGCTTATCCTTTTCTTCCTGCCCCCAAAGCCAAGTAATAGTCAAGTCTTAAGGACTCTGACTCTGCCTCTCCCTCACCACTCCAGAGCTTCTGCTCTTTGAATATCAGTACTCCATTTCCTCTAAGATAAACTTCAAACTCCTCTGTTTGGTATTTAAAGCTCTGTATAAGGTGGCTTCTCATCTTGCTGTTGTTCTTTTTAGTTTTAGGGAAACCTTTTGCTTTTCTATGACATTCATTTCAAAATACATCCTTCTCCTATCAAGCAAGCTTTCCCTTTTAAGAAATTTTTGCTAAAATTTCAGCAAAACCAACCAACAGTGTCACAAAGTATATATATCATTCTACCCAATTCAGCAAAATAATAATAATGATAACTTGACTGATATAGTGACTACAGGCACTGTGCTAAACGATATCATCCATCTGACCTGCACAACATTTCTGAGAGGTAAGTGCTATTACCCCCATTTATCAGATGAGGAAACTAAGCAAATTAAGGATGACTTGTCTAGGGTCACACAGCTAATGTGTCTGAGAGCAGACTTGCAGGACAGTATGAACTACCCTTGTCTTTCCCCTGACCCAATTTACTCAAATTACATCATCCACTGTTTTTTCCTTGAGCTTTACACTTCTTGGTCAAGCTTTCTCCTCAGCCCTTGGCTCAGCTCAAATTAACATTCTCTCTCCAAGTACTCTCTCCTATTCCCTGAAGTAACTTTGCATTTATTTTGTCTATATTTGCATTTATGGAAGTATATGTTGTTTGCTTATGGTAAAATAAATGTAAGCTTTTTAAAAGCCGCAACTGTTTTGTGTGGGATTTTTTTTTTTTTTTTTGACTCTTCATAGCTGCAGAAATTGGCATGATGCTACTAAACATTAAATAAATACTCAAAGACTTGAAGTAAGCTAAAAAGGAATATATTTGGCACCAGAGCAAATTATAGTTCCTGTCTTCAATATCAATCCCAATGTTTCTGCAAAAAATTAGCACTTCATTAAGTGACATGCATTCTCATTCAAGATTACCATATTCCCTACTACAATGAATCTTAGACTTCCCACAAGAAGAAGGAATCCTGGGATTCTGAAGTTATGTCAGTAGAGAACAAGCTTTGTCAAAGCATCTAGGGTATGGTCCTTGAAACAGGTTTATTTTTCTTTCTAGGAATTAATCTAACTGATTATCATGAAAGAAATTTGTTGGCCTTGGCAATCCATGAAACAAAAAAGGTACAAAAATAGCCCTCAGTCTTGTGGAATAACCTCCCTTGCTGGAACACATACATTGTATTAAGTGAGAGGTTCCAACACCACAAATTTACTGACAGTCAAAAAACCCCAACACAGACTGTTATCTACAGAATAACAACAGCATCAGGAGAGACACTTATGGCCACAATCAACAAATGTATTTTTAAAAAAGATCCTGGTAACCCCAATTAATCCACAAAAGCGAAGTATCTGTGTTCTAGACACTGTGCATGGCACTGGGGAAATAAGAATAAGAACAACTCAGCCCTTTCCTGATTTCACTCTAATGGGAGAAACTCCACCACCACACAAAAGTGAATATAAGATGAAATGGTGATGGGGGACTTACCCCATTATCAACTGGGGACATATTACAACAAATCTCAATTATAAGATAAAAATAAATACTGGTATACTCCTTCTATTATGAGAATATATTAAGAAAAAAGAGAGCATGTACGCATGCATGCATACACATGCACACACACACACACCCCCCCCCCCCCCCCCCACATCCTTCTTTGGATCAAAAGGAAGATGATACTCACAGCTGTGTCTCCTTTTGGGATATCTGTTTCTGTAGGCTGTCAGACTGACTCAGACACTCTTGTTCAAATTTCTCATCCTCATTCTTGGCTTCCATTTGAGCCTTCTCTGCTTGCTGCAATCTGGTGTAATTCAAATCAACTTTGGGTAAAACTGAGGCTAGAACTAGGGTGTAAAAGGGTGAAGAAGACAAATAAAAGAAAAATGGGGAAATAGAAACATTTCTAAACAAAAACAAAGTCTGGGGGAAACTTACAAACTCAAATGAGAAAGAGCCACACAATGCCTAAAAATGGCTTCCATGATTGTCATTATGCCATATAATACACCCAGGACACGGTCTTCAGATTTACTTTATTTCTTGCTTAAGATTAACAATGCAAAGCAGTACAACTTTTATCACTTACATGGAGTTTAGACTAAATTACAAAGTAAGTATGTGCATTACTGCCTTTTAAAAAACTGCCAAGTACAGCCCTTCCATTATCAGCACTATTTAAGCAAAGAAATTACAATGGGCTACGTATTGTATGAGAATACAAGAGCCATGAAATTACATGTAATAAGGCCAAGAGCAGAGAGCCATGCCCATCCCCAATCAACAGCACAGAGCATATTCTGCAGCATTCTCCCTGTCCTTACTGAAGGACCCCAGTGCTGTTGGGTTTTGCATATGTACATGTGTACGTGTGTATCTGTGTATGTTTTGTTTTTTTTAATTTAAAAAAATTTCTCTGGTAGTTGGCACTGTAGCTCCCTCAACCATGTGCTCCCACCACCAAGTGAATTAAAAGCTAAATTAGCTAAAAACATTGTGTTTGTTACTTTTCTTTCCTTAGGATTTTGGGACCTGACTTTCCTACTTTTCTTTTCATATGTGCTTATTGTTTCTGCTGTGTATCCCCACAGCTTCTGCTATGAGAGATTTAAAAATATTTGATTTTACTGGTTTGAAGTTGTTTGTTTATTTTAAAAAATAAAAGCTCTCTAAAATATTCCTGGAAAATGTGATTCTAATTGAAAGGTGTGATAGCAAGTTGATGTCTAATGAGTCAAATTCCAGCTGGTCCATTTCCTTTCACAATTGCAAGTGTGGAGTCACAAAAATGGGTATTTCCCTTGGGTTTCTGTAAAAGTTGCTATTTCCCCCAAGTGAATTAAGAAGGGAAAACACCACTTTATGTCTTTGAAAACTAAAACAAAATGCAAATTCAGGAACATATAAACTCCCCAAAGCTTTCTTAAAGGCTTAAGGGGACTTTTGTCTTATCAGGCTCATCAAGGCAAGCTTTAATATTGTGCTACTGTCCAAGAATGCTTAACAGAAGTGGCAAATAGGAGAGATACCCAAAGCACAAAAGACAGTCAAAGAGTCTGTGACAAACTGATGTTTAAAATACTGTAAAAATCAGGGTAGAGCCATAATGGAAAGAGAGTGTCAAAGGAAAAAGAAATTTCTGTCAGCAAAATATGGAAACAAAGGTTAATTTAATTTTGAACAGTTTGACATTTTACATTAAAAAATAGCTGGAAGATAAGAAGACTGTGTTTGATAAACCTGATCTGCACTGGCTCAATATTCAGAAAAAATCTGGGGACGGTGAAATCTGGGGGAATCCAAAATCACTCGCTCTCTTTATGGAAGTATATTACCACAGCAGAGAGTCTAGGGGCTTCCTAACACCCTTCTGTAATATTTCATTACATCATTTTCTTTTTTATTGAACAAGCTGTACAAATGTGGACACCCTTTAAGAATTTTTAGATGCCATGGGCATAAGGCAGCTTCAAAAAGATATATCTTTGACCAATTTGTACTGGGGCTGCGCGTCACTGCTGGCACACTTCACAAATGACATTGCAATAGTCCTAGTCTGAGTTAATAAATCTTTATCACTTCAGGATGGGATGGACAGAAATCAAAGGCAAGAGAGAAGTAATAAAAATGTCCAAAATGTAAAAATTGGGATAAAAGAAACAAAACAAAAGAGAAAAGAAAAAAGAAGAAAGAAAAGAGGATGTCAATAAAAGAATATTCATGTCAATAAAGCTTTAATAGTTATGTTTTTCATTGGTAGATTCAAAGAAAGCAATGGTAAGACATATGTTGACACCAATATGACAGGGTAATGGAGGTCTATTACATTTTCCAACAATAAAATGAAAAATCCCACTTACAAATGATTAAATCTAAACAAACCTCTGCTACACTTGACCTCAATGTATGAACATTTTCAAGCATCTTTTTCTCTCTCTCTAAATGACTATACAACAGATGCTAAATTCTTCAAAATGTTTTACATACTTGGATGCAAAACTTGGCATATTTGTAAGCCAAATATACCTCAGAATCAACCCCCTACCACCCAAGAAATTATTAATGGCATTCTGCTGTGGCCAGTGTGGAAGGTAATAATAGATTATTTGAGTTCTAATGAATCGAAAAGATCATCTGATCCAAATCCCTTATTTTACAGATGAGGAAACAAGCAGAAATAAACCTGTCTTCAATGCTTATAACACCTGTTTCTGGACAGGTACATGACATGATAAGAGTCAGTGAAGATGACAGTTGATAGGCACTCAAGTCAAAGAAATTTCATTTTACCACTGGTTTTTTCCCTCACAAGGCAACTATTTTCAAACAACAAAAACCAATGGTAAAATCCAGCCAGTTTCTTCCAAACAGGTGATTAACCTAACACTTTCCTAGGAAGGCAGCTTTGGTGGCAAGTGGCAGGGTACAGTCAGGGAAAACGAGTGAAAGGGATGAGAAAGAAGCAAATGCTATGGATGCCCTACCTTTGTTCCAGTTGTTTCATGGCAGCAGTGATTTTATTGGTCTTGTCCTCCAGTCGACCAATTATTTCATTCTTTTCTTTCATGCCCTCTTCTGAGCCCTGGTTGGAAACATGAAAGCCACAATGATTTGGGGATTACTACATGCTAATGTGTAATATGTTTGGATTTTTTTTAATCAGACTATTCACTAATAGAGTAAATTAACTCAAATTTTTAGCAATGTTACTCTCTATAATACAAAGTAGTATTATTAATCATTTAACATATCAATGGCAAAAAAAAAAAAACCCCAAATCCATGTGAGATTATTTTTCATCAATGTTGTCTCAAGGTATCCTCTTAAGACAGACCTTTTTTCACCTGAGTTAGTTATTTAATTGCTTTGACATGCAAGTCTGCTAAAGTATACTGGTACTTAATAAAAGTTGCAGAAAATCATCTGATCAAAAGATGGCAGATTGTAGCATCATAAGAACCAAAGAAATCACTATAGTGTTTGGACTTGGGTTTTGCTCATACAACTTTAATTTTAACCATTCTGGTCTTTCTGAAGTCATTATTGTCTTAAAAAGGATTCCTTTGTCATTGCTATATAATTAAAAAATCACACATCTTCCTTTTCTTTGTAATAATGACAGCTAGCTTTTATACAGTGACTTAAGGTCTGCAAAGCAGTTTACTACGTTGTTATATGTGAAGTAACTGCTATTATTATTCTTTCCTTTGTCCAGGTAAGGAAATAGAAGCCAGGAGTGGCCAGCACCTTGGCCAGGTTCACAGAGCTGGCAAGGGTCTGAGGTTGCTGTGGAATTCAGGTAGGTGCTTGGTACTTTCTGTTACCCTCCAGTGGCCAATATGTGATGGAGGCTGCATGCACAATGATGCCCCTGACTGCTCAGTGACCCCCAATCTGGGGATTCTCACCCTGACACTTCCTCAGCTTATGAGGATATTTCTTTACCTGCAGCTTCTGATACATCTCTATGTTAATGGCTTTAACGTCCTCCAGTTGTTGTCGAAGGCCTATAAGAGTATCTTGTTTCTCATGGATGTCTTTTTCCAACAACTTCATGGCAAGCTCAATTTCATGTTTCATGCTGACTTGCACCATAAGCTCATTCTCTACATCCTGAAATTTGAGCACATACACAATTCACAGGGTAGCTCCCAAAATGAAAGCATGTAGAGGTCAATGGGACTCCAAAGACTCTCCCAATCTAAGCACTTCACTACCAAGCAGAAGGAGGCCCCAATGGCTTCAGTAACTGCGACTGGATTCAGGTCTTGTGCCTTCAAATCCATTGGTTTTGGGGCCACATCTTTCTCCTATGGATTGGCATTTTATTATCATCTACATTGTTACATATTGCATGCATCCTATTCCCATACTAGGTAAATTTAGGGTGGATAGAACCATATCTTATTTAATCTTTTTAGCTTTTCTGGGACCTTGTAAAGTACACCTCAGAAGCATTTTTCTAAAGCAAAAGGTGAATAGAAGAGAATGTTTTAGTATTTAATCTTCAAGTATGCCCAGTTTTACACCCAAAACAAACAAAATCATATATGGGGAAAATAACAAATCTTCATCCCAAAAGCTGGACAGTAATTATGAGGGTGTTGTTGATAATACTAATATTAACTGATATTTCTATGACATCATTAGATTTATAAAGTGCTTTATGCATATTATTCATTTGATCCTGGGATGTATTTCCTTCTCCTTGGATGAAATGTGGGAGGCTACAAGTGCAGAACAGGTATACACTATAAGATACAGTTACTATCTACAATCAATACTGGCTGAGCATTTTTATTACGAAGTAGGGCTTTAGGTGAGGGGGAAAAAATATCAGAAAATGAATGTACTGTAAAATGTATTAGTGTTAAAGTGGTCTTTAAGATTTTCTCTTCCCAGCATCTCTCCTAATTTAATATTAACGGTGCTTACTTGTCGTAACTGGGATTCTTCTCGAAGCTGTCTGCGGGCCTCATTGTACATCTCATCCAGTCCCTGACGAGATTGTTTGTATGTCTGAAGCTCAGTCTCCACGTCTACTTTGGTAACCTAGGAAAACAATCATATTATTTACCAGAGAACTCAGAGAAATTCATTCTGTTACAAGATAGGCCCAGAAATATAAGACAACCAAATCACTGGCAAGTATTTTATGTGTAAGATCCAAAGCTGGTGACTGTCAAAACAATTTGGTGCTGGCTAAGAAATAGACAGATTCATCAGTGGAACAACATACAGAAGCAAATAAGTACAACAGCCTGCAGTCTGATAAACCTAGAGATCTCAGAAATTTGGGCAAGAAAAACTAATCAAAAACTAATAATTTTAGTTTTATAAATATAAAATATATGCAGAGAAATCATGCATAAAATATAAATGGAAAACATATAAAGTAATATGAAAGAAGCTAGGTAGACCAGTATCTCACCTCATATACTGAGATAAGTTCCAAGTAGACACATGATTTAGACATAAAGAAGTGACATCATAAACAAAGAAGCATGAGAAAAATTATCTGTTAGGGGAAGTATGTATGATCAAACAAGAAAATGAGAGGGGCTCACAGAGGGTAAAATGGATAATCCTCATTACATGAAATTAAAAAGGTTTTGCACAAATCAATAAAGCTAAATTTAAAAGAAAAGCAGGAAATTGGGGAAGGGGGAGAAGAGAATCCTTTCAGTAAATTTCTCCGGTGAAAATCTCATTTCTAAGCTACATAGAAAACTGTGGCAAATTTATAATAACAAGAGTCATTCCCTATTTGCCAAATTGTTCAAATTTATTACTGTGGCTCTATATTATATCTATCAGTTAGACTATGTTGAAAAAAAAGGAAAATGATAAATACTAGAGGGGTTTTGGGAAAACAGGTAGATCAACATACTACTGGTAGAACTGTGAAGTGATCTAGTCATTTTAAAAGCAATTTGGAAATACGCCACCAAAATTATTAAAACATACATACCCTTTCACTTAGTGATAACTTTACTAGGCCCACATAGCAAATCAAAGAAAGAAGACAGGGACCCTATGAACAAAAATGTTTATAGCATCTCTTTTTGTAGAGGCAAAGACCTAGAAACTGAGGCGATAATTTGGAATTATCAATTCCATCAATTTGGAATAGCCAGACAACTTACGGTATATGAATATGATAATTCTATTGTGCTATAAACAAATGATGAAGGAATGATTTCAGGGTAATCTGGGAAGACTTGAATGAATGGATGCAAAATAAAGAGAGTAGAACCAAGGAAGATAATTTATATAGTAACAATACTGAAAAGATAACTTGAAAAGACCTGGGAACTCTAATCAACATAAAGAAAATTACAATGTAAGAAAACTCTTGATGAAACATGCTAAAGAAAACTTCTAGATAAAGAAGTGAAGGATTTAGAGTGCAAACAGAGGTATTTTTTTGGGTACATGGCTAATGCAGGAATATGTTTTACTTGATTATACAGATTTGTAACAGACTTTGCTTTTTTTACTTTCTCACTTGGGGGAAAGTGGATATTCAAAGGACAGAATTCAAATGTAAAATTGAATATAAAACAATTTCAAAAAAGAAAGTATTTCATATATACCTCTAAATGTTGTTGTGTTTTCATTAAAATCAGTTTATTTTCACTTCGTAACTGATGATTTTCTTCTTGGAGTTTAATGATATTGTTCTTTGCTATTGCTAACTAAATATGAAGAGAAAGGGACAAGAAGAAAGAATGTAAACATCTTTTTGTTAAAAAAAAAAAAAAAGTAGTCATTTAAAATCATTACTAAAATCTTTTTAAACTTGTTCCCCTGGATAGGATCTACTTATGTGTTCTATAAAGCTCCCCTTATCCCCAAAAAAGTTATGCTCAGAAATAGAAACAAAGGAAAATAAAATCCTCAAATAAAGGTTTTATATTTCTATACATAAAATCATAAGATTGGAGCTTGAAGGGACATTTTATTAATTATTATAATTAATTATTATAATCTCTCTGATTATTAAACCAACTTTGTTTTTACAGATGAGGCAAATAGATCAGAAAGTCACTTGGATAGCAAGGCTTCTCTGCTCCCAGATTTAGTGTTGGGAGAGATCCCAGACTCATGGAGTCCACTATTTATGTTGTTCAACAGAAGAAGTGATTGAGGGCCATAATCATTCAGACAGCAAATGACCAAGCCAGGACTCAAAGTCAGGTTTTCTGACTGTCCTTCCCAGCATGCCTCTCACCTGCCTCCCCTGTACCCTTCTTGGCATTGGCCTCATCCTTGCCTATTAGTACACAAGGTACCAACACCACCTATCTAATAGAAGTGTGTTTCCAGTTCTTAAATCAAAAACAAACTAAAGGAGTGACTTTAATTGTTTACTCTTCTTTTAGACTCCTTAACTCTTGTATTCATTTAGTTAACTATACATAATATGTAGCAAAGACCTGAAAAACACACAAAGGCTACTTTGATAAATATCAGGGCTTGAAAGTCATTACAAATGTTCAGTTCTTTAGCAGGTTTGTTTTTAAACATTTTTATCGACTGAAATGATTATTCACTAAAAAGTTCACAGCTTCAATTTAAAGGATGAGAGTGGAACAAGAGAGAGACAGAGCAAATGCCAGGCCTGTTGACCCACTGATTTAAATGAGGCAGTTCATGTTAGTATCAATAAATGAATGGGAGTTTATATGGCAAGAGTAGAAGTAACAGCAAGAATATTTCCACACTCAAAAAAATGAGTTTCTCTACAATCAAGATTTCTTTACTGATTAAGTAGGGACATACGTTAATTATTAGGATGAACAAGTGAGCACAATCGGTCAAATTATCTTGGGCTCACTCAACTAAACTGAAAAATCTAGGCCAAATCTAAAAAAATTAGGTTCCAGGTAAAAAACAAATTTTAATAGAAAATAAATTCCATGGTCTATATTTCTTTCCATATCAACTATTCCTATGACCTCAATAATTGTGGGTACAGGCTCATTTTATTGGCTAATGGGTTTTTCTTCAAATTACCAATAGTTTCCTAAACAGAGAATGAATCAGACATCTGGTTTTGCTTCTGACTAACCTAGTGGCTGTGGAACACACACTAATACAAATACCACAGGGGGTCATTGTGATAACAATAGGAGGAAATAACTGGACAATAATTGTATTTATGGATAGTCTTTTGGATAAAGATGGACAAATCTATTTTATTAGGACAGTATGACATTTAGTGTCACTAGAACACAAGTACTAATTGCACATGAGCTAAAAGCTGGAGAGTTTAGTTCTCCATAGTTTCCTCCTGTAGACCTATTCCTAAAATCTGATCTACTAAAGTATCTCACAATCAAGTAGGCCTAACCAGGATCCTAGCAACTTTTTCCCCAGGGATTTAACAACAGTTATCTCTATCACAGATTCTTCACAATGCAGCGTTTACAAGAGCTTACATAAAAATTCATACATATAATCTGAAAGATCATATTATTCAGCAGGTCTATGAAATAAAGGTATACGTTACTGGATGTGAATACCTCTTCAATCAGTCTAGTGTTTGACTTTTCTAATGAATCAACTCTTGAATGGAGGCTGCTGACTGTGCTGCTGAAAGTAATAAAGAAATTATCATTTAAAATTACAATAAACTCAAAGAGGTAAACGCATATGTTATAACAAACCCACTGTTGGCTGGCATGAGCCAACTTCCCAGCCCACACTGTAATTTGGGAGATGTTTTATTTACTTGGATCCTGATTTCATTTCTTATTTCAGTGAGGGAACAAAAACTCTACAGCCAAACCTTTTATATATTTCTGATTACAATTTTGTTTAGGGTTTCTTGTTACTTCATAACTATCCTTCTTTTTAGATGACATTATTTGCAATCAATATCAATGTAAAGTTGTATTCTGTAAATCTGAATAGGGCAAACTTAGATATTATTCAATGCTATTAAAACACAGAAAGATGGTTTATATTTCGGTAAATATGATTGAACTATGGCAGTTGGAAATGAAAGGAACCTAAGATATCATTTAATTCAGTGGTCCCCTCTTTTTACTGCCATCAAAATACTTGGTCAAAAATTTGCCCAAGGCCAAAGAGGTTCCATGCCTACTTTGGTCCCTCTCAGAATCTTGTTAATACTCAAAGAGGCCTTCCAAAGTAACCCTGGGAATGGGAAATATGGATGTAAAATGTGCTGAAATTTTTAAGCATCAGGAACCCAGCCGGTCTGCAGAAAATGAGATGTCAATTATGGACCCAGAAAATGTTGATTGAACTCACTTGGACTTTTTAAAATCTCTATGTATAAGCTTGAAACATTGTGGCTTTTATTTCCATATTTTAGCTTCACAACCTCCTTTTTGCTAGGATTCCAACTTACCTCTAATGAAATATTACATAGCTTATGTTCACAGAAGAGATTCATCAAATATTTGACAAACCTTACAACCGTCTCATTAAGCAAACCAAGGAATGTGTTGATTTTATTATTAAAAGAAGAAAGGCTATAGATTCTAGTCACCCCAAACCAAGATCCCATCATTCTTCAACAGCTCATAGGTAAGAATTCACAATAGCATCTAGATGTAATACTGCCCTTTGATCTGAGCTACTGCTTTACTGGGCATTTAACGACCTGCAAAATGTGTCAAGACTCTTGTCTTTCTGGTCTTATCTCATATTACCACCATCATTCTACACTCAGGAAACAACGAACCATTATCTATTCCTCAAAGAAACTTCATCGCTCCCACCTCCCTAGCTTTGCTAGACTGTTGCTTAGACTTCAAATGCCTTTCCTTGTCTTTCATTTAAAGTCCATATCCAGTGCTACCTCCTCCAAGATGTTTTCTCTGATCCCTTTAGGTCATTAGTGACCATTTCCTTCAGAACACAGACATGCTACTATACATTTTGCAAAGATATTTATTATATAACGTTCTATACTTCATATAATACATGTCACATTCCCTCCTATACTATAAGCTCCAGGAGGCCACAAAATATGCCTATTTAAACATAGTATCTACCCCAATGTCTGGCACAGTGTCCTACACAAAGCAGATGCCTTAATGTTTGTGGAATAAACCATGTGTGTAAATAAAAACGATGCATTTGGGAAACATGGTCTGCATGTTTATAATATCAATAGTAAAAATGCATCTTATTACATCTGTCATCTGTTTCTTCAAACACTTAAATAAATAAAAAGCCCTTGTCAGATAGATCCTCCGCCCTCTCCATCTGGGGAAGGAGAGCTGCTACTTCTCCTCCTGTCAGTCATTATCTTTGGATTATTTCTGATATAACTATTCATGTACGAATCTCAGAATTCCAGATCTGATCTTCTCTAGTATAGCTTCCATCCTCAAGCTGATAAGAATGAATAAAGATTCTGAGGTAGACGGTAGGTCTAGGAGATGTCTCTCACTTGGGTATGGACTATATAGCTTTGAGATTTAGAGCAAGGAGAAAAATGACTTTCTGATTTACCAAAATCACATTAATGTTTCTCCAAGTTCTGCTTTTCTCAAAATTTAAGAGAAAAATATATACATTTCTTTCTTCTTCTTCTTCTCCTTCTCCTTCTCCTTCTTCTTTTTCCTGAGGCAATTGGGGTTAAGTGACTTGTCTATCATCACATAACTAAGTAGTGTTAAGTATCTGAAGCTGGATTTGGACTCAAGTTCTCCTGACTTCAGGACCAGTGCTGTGTCCACTGTGCCATCTAGCTGCCCCTAGATTTCTTTTCAAAAAAATTAAACTCTCCAATGTTTCCATTCTCTACTGAAAATCAATCTTGCTTCCAATAATTTCATTGTACTTTACATCTTATGACATGTACATATATATATATATATATGTATAGAAACAGAATAGGAGGCCAAGGTGATCTGAAAGAAAGCTAAAATAATATTTTAAAAATCTATTAAGTAGGGCAGCTAGGTGGCGTGGTGGATAGAGCACCATCCCTGAAGTCAGGAGGACCTGAGTTCAAATTTGACCTCAGACACTTAGCACTTCCTAGCTGTATGACCCTGAGCAAGTCACTTAACCCTAACTGCCTCAGCAAAAAAAGAAAAAAGAAAAAGCTATTAAGTATCCATAAATACTTACTTCAGTTGTCTGTTTAATTCTTCAACATAATTCTTCTGATCCAAAATGGCAGCAATTTGAACATTCCTAAAACAGAGAAATAGTTAGCTTAGTGCTATTATGGAAGTGTGTACCCAAAGATGATCATGTCATCCTAGAAAGAAGTAGAAAAATATTGTTTATAAGTTCTAAGATAAGAATGCATCATTTTTCTACAAATAACAAAAACCAACAATAATCCCCTAATCTTATGATAATGTGCTGCATAGATACATACTCAAATTATAATCATGCAAAATATTAAAGTAGATCTATAATATTGCTGATTTGGGAGTTCCCTTATAAAAGGCCAATTACAATCCATTCATGCCTGTCAAAACTGTGTGAATCTCATTGATGTCTGCCTGTAAATTTATTCCAGGACGTCCATCTGAAGTATTTACATTGCCTTTTTGCTTTATCCCAACATTAGGAGGATACCAACAGGACACTCCGGCTGTCCCACTCACAGTCCCTAACTTTTGCCACAATCATACAATTCTCTAATCTATTACAAAGCAATCAATTACCAAACGTGCTTTGGTAATTAGTAATGCTTTTACCTACTACATGCCAGGCACTGCGCTGAGTGCTAAATGACAGAAATGTTAGTTAAACAAATGGCTTGTTAAACAAATTCAGAATATCCATTTGCAAGAGAATATTAGTTTTATAATAAGAAATACTATCATTGGTTGATCTGCAAGAAAAGGTACTCTTGCTTAAGTTTTAAAATGTTCCTATAGTACTATACTGTAATATTGAAGTTGCTCCAGTAGAGTACTTCTGTGAATAATTTGAAAGAAATGAACAGCAGAATTTTTTTAAAAAACTGATTTTTTCCACTTGGTGTCATAAAATTTATTTTTAAAAAGAAAATGAAAAATGGCAGGAAACTACTGCAAAATTAACACTAAACCCCCCCTTTATTAATAAGTATGGCTAAATTAACACTGACTTACACAGAAAATTTATACTGATCTACACAGATTTATGATTTATTACAAAATAAATCAATATATATGTAAAACCACTTATGAAGATCATACCTTTCTTTATTTCCAATATCTTCTTCATTCTTTAAATACATAGAAAAGTCGATTACCCCAACCTAGAGTAAATAAAATTATTTTTACTTAAATAGGAGAAATGATTAAAAATCTTTAAAATAATAAATGATTTTTAGCAGAAAGCTTTATTAACATGAACTCAATTTTGTCCTTAAAAATCTTAAAATGACATAATAATAACCGACATTTTATATGTTGCTTTAAAGTTCATAAATGACTTTAAATATGTCCTCATTTAAGCTCCACAATCAGCCCTCTGGAATAGACATTATCATCTTTATTTTTATAGATCAGAATCTGAAGTAGAGAGGCAGGATTTGAATTAGGTCGCTTTAACTCTAAAGTGTTACTATCAAATGTTTTATTTTGTTTCTTTTCTTAAACACAATTCTGAATATAATTTCCCACTTACTTGTGAGTCTAAGTCTTCTCCCTTTACACACAGATTAGCATCTATCACATTCAGGCCTACCAGAAGGCCAACAATAACTGCTCCTTCTTCTTCCATCATTAGGGCATGATATTCATAGAATTCACTATAAAATTCAAATGACAAATTAATTTCAAGCACTGAGTTTTGAAATCTGACCAATTCATATACAATATTAGACAAACTGGAGAAACATTTTCAGAGTTACAACAGAAAATAAGTAGCTTTTGAAAAAATTAAAAATTACTTTTCAAGTCATAGACATGATGAAGATTATAATGGAAAGGGCTAAAAACAGAAACTGAATACTACTATTAAGGCAGATATTCAAAACAGGATGAATATGAAAACTTTGCCCAAAGCCTTTCTCAATATGATTTCTAATTAATCTCCAGACAAGCCTTCTGAAATTATACTTACAACTCTCATTCCAATTAAAAAAAGAGAAAAATCAAGATTTGATGGCTTACCCATGGTTACACAATGGCAGAGGCAACCAAAAACCAAAATCAGAATATAGTTTTCCTGACTCTTTTCTCAAAAGAAAAGTATAAATGGAATTTAATCTAACACTCCTTTAAGCTTTCTTATTTGACCTTCCATCCATGTTTAAAATTTTTTATTTAGAATGCAAAAGAAAGAACTTATGGTTAGCTTGCTAGAAAAGGAAAGGACTGTAATATTAAAACTAATCTTCTGATATAAATGTATAGAACCGATTTAAGAAAATGGAATTAACTTAAAGAATTACTAAACATAATATTTACTAACCTCAGCAGATCTCTTTGAATTATCAAGCAGCGCAAATAGTCAGCCATTTTCTTTTGCATGAGGGCCAGTCGTAACCATGCTCTGGCACGACCCAGGGGGGTCCTGGAAAAACCAAGCAAACAGACCAAAATGCAACTTCAGCAACTTAAAGTCATTAGTCACAGAACTAATCTATTAAGAGACACATTTATGGAAGGAGCCCCCAAAACTTGGGGCCAGTTTCTACAGTGAGTGAAATCTCTAAAATACATTTGTTTGCTTCTACAAAGAGAATTCCTCCAAGACACCAAAAGGATAGTGCCTTCAAAAAGTAACTCACTATAGAAATAGCACAGAGGCAAGAACCTTAGAGTGCTGAATGCTATGTTGTTGAGCATGGTTTTCTTTGACTCTATTACCTATTAAACTTGGAGGTTGGAGCAGGTCACTTTTCCTCTGAACCTCAGTCTCATGAGAGGTCAGAACTAGGTTATATCTATGGTATAGTCCTTTCCATCTTTAAGTTTTTTGTCCCTATTTTAAGAAAATGTGCTTAATGAGAGTAATTTGGTCAGTAGATAAGACCCTCAAAATGAACAATAAAAATGTCATCATTAAAGTGCACTTATCTAAGTGCCTGACATGTAGTGTTTAATGAATGATTTATTCACTCAAATTGAAATCCTTGTTTCAATCTGTAGGAATTTTCCAGAGTATTTTAGATGCATTAAGAGAAATTGATTTTTAGAGTCAAAAGGAAGATTGAGGACTATCATATAATCTCAACTTTATAAATTAAGAAAATGAAGCCGACTCATTTCCAGTATAGAAGAGGAACTGATTAAAACTGTTTAAGGTTAAAAATCATTCTCCAAATGATAAATCAGATGATATTTTCAGAGGAAGAAACTATAAGAAGAAATGCTCTATAAATTTTAGAAAAATCAACAAACCTAAAATAAGCACAAAAGAGAAGATACTAAAAATTATAAGGGAAGAAGATAAATTGGAAACAAAAAGAAAGCATGAAAATAATAATTAAATGAAAAATTAGTTCTCTGAAAAGTCTATTCAAAACTGATAAACATTAAGCTAATCTGATAACATAGAAGAAGGCAGAAAATATAATCATAAAATAGCAAAAGAAAAAAAAAGGCAAGCTGAAATCACAAGGAAACTAGAAGAAATAAAGACATGTTATACATAGTTATATACTAACAAAAGTGAAAACACAAAAGAAAGTGTAGGATATCTTTAAAAATATAAAATAACCAAACTACCAGAAGACTGGATAGAGATCTTAAATTACCCTGTTTTAGAAAGAGAAACAGATCTATCTATTAAAAAAAAAAAAAAAAAAAAAAAAACTAGCAAGAAAAAAACCTCCTATACTTAATAGATTTATAGGAAAATTCTATCAAATTTTTAAAGAAGCATAAATATCCCAATACTTATACTTCACCAATTATTCTCAAAAATTGGGAAAGCACCCTAAAGATAAATATAATCCTAATACCTAAACCAGGGAAAGATAAAAATCTAGAAAGAACACTATAGGCCAATATCATAATTAAACATTGGCTCAAAAATTCTACACAAAATCCTATCAACCAAATTTCTGTGATTTATCCAAAACCTCATTCATTATGACTGAATGGAATTTAAATCAGAAATGCAAAGATGACTTAACATTAGGAAAACAACCATTACAATGAATGATCCAAAAACCATGTGATCACCTCAATAGATGCAGAAAAAGCTTTTTATGAAGAACACTTTTTTATAATAAAAGCTCACAAAATATAGGCATAAAAAGGTCTTTTTTTTTAATACCCCCCCCCAAAAAAAAAACATTTATCTAAAACCAAAAGCAATGGGAAACATTAAACCTTTTCCAATAAATATCGAAGTTGAGCAAGGGTACCTATTTTAGTTCTGGAAATGTTAGTAATAGTAGTAAAAACAAGAGAAAGACAATTGAGGGCTAAAGATAAGTAAAAGACAAAAATAAAACTATCTCTATTTGCTGAAGATATGATGGTTTACTTGGAAATTCCCAGAGAGTTGGCAAAACAACTAATTGAGATAATTAATAGCTTCAGGAAAGTTGCAGGCTACAAAACAAATCCTCAAAAACCAACAGAATTTCTATTATTTATATAGAAATTTATATTTTTATATAAATAGAAATATAAATTTATATATATATATATATATATTTAGTATATATAGAATACAGAAAAAATTCTATATATTTCTATAAAATAGAATATATTCTAATAATTTCTATTATTTTATTCTATAAATAGAATAAAAATTCTATTTATTCAACAGCAAAACATAAAAAGCAATACAAAGGGAAATCTCATTTCAAATAACCACAATATGCATTAAAAAATCTGGGGATCAACCTTCCAAAGCACACAAAAGATTTATAAAGATTCAATTACAAAATGTTACTTAAAGTACATAGGAACAATCTATATTGCTAGAAGAAGACTTAGTGCTCATGGCTTAGGCAATATCAAAATGATAAAAATGACAATGCTGCCAAAATTAATTTATTCTTTTAATGCTCTACTAATTTGAATTACCAAGAAGATACCTTACAAAGCCTGACAAAATAAAAATAAAATTCATTTGGAAAAACAAAAGATCAAGGTACAAGATGAGAAAAAAGGAAGATGAAAAGGGCTATTGCACTTTTAAACCTCAAAAAACTATATCACAGAGCGGCAGTCATCAAAACCATGTGGTATTGATTTTTTAAAAAGCAAGATGAAACAAAGGATCAGACTAGACAAAGAAGATTCAGAAACAGTAGAAGTCAATAACCTAATGCTTAATAAAGTAGAAAATATAAGTTACATAGGGGAAAACTCCCTATTTGATAAAACTACTGGGAAAATTGAAAAGCAATCTGGAGGAAATTAAGCTTAGGTCAATACTTTACACCATACTTCACAATATACTTTAAATGGATATAAGAGCTTAATATTCATCATTAATATTAATTTCAGATTTTTCAGTCTTGGCCTAGCACTCTATCTACTGAGCCACCTAGCTGCTCATTAACAATTATACTATAAAATAACTATCAGAGAAAAAGATCATGTACCTCTCAAAGCTATGGGTAAAAGACATAGTCTTAACGAAATAACAGACAGAGGCAATTATAAAAGATAAAAAACATCCAGCATAAGAAGGCAAGTGATTTCAAGTACTATCAATAAGAAAAAAAGTACCCACATAGTCCAAGTTATAGCAGCACTTTTGAGGATAGCAAAGAATTGCAAACAAAGCATATGTCCATCAATTGAGGAACAGTTAAACAAACCGTAATAGTGGAATGTAATGGAATACAACTGTGCTATAAGAAATCATGTGTGTGATCAATACAGAGAAGCAGTGATATATTTATATAAACGAATACAAGCAGGACCAAGAAAATAATATACACAACAGCTATACCAAAAAATCAAAAGTAAATATAGCAAAATTATAAAGATCAAGTGAGACTCAAAAGAAGAGATATCAGAAGATACCCCCAACCCACCCCTTTAAGGAGAGGAGAGAAGTCCACAAGTGTGATACACTATACACATTTTTGGACTTTCTCAGTGTATCAATCAGTTGTGCTAACTTTATTTCCCTTCTCCAAAAATATTCTCTTTGTTAAATGGGACTGCTCTTGGGAAGCAGAAAGGAAAGGAATACACAGGATATTATGGTGATGTAAGAAATAAAAAATATGGGGCAGATAGGTGGCGCAGTGGATAGAGCACTAGCCCTGAAGTCAGAGGGACCTGAGTTCAAATCTGATCTCAACACTTAACACTTCCTAGCTGTGTGACCCTGGGCAAGGAAAGAAAAAAAGAAAAGAAAGAATCAATAAAAATTTTTAAGGAATAAATGCTCTGATGAATATGGAAATATATTTAAAAGAATTGCATATGTTTGACCTATATCAGATTGCATGCTATTTTGGGAGAGAGAAGGCAGAAAAAGAGGAAGAAAAATTTGGAACACAGATTTTGCAAAGATGAATGTTGAAAACTATCTTTGCATGTATTTGGAAAAAATAAAAGTATTATTAAAATGTTTAAAAATAAATGCTGTAAATCAGTAAGAATTAAAAACTGCTGTTAGGTTTTACATCATACCAATCAATTTGGCTAAGTTGATAAGAAAGGAAAAATGACAAATGCTGGAAGGGATGTGAGAAAAAGGATGTACACTATTGGAGCTGTGAACTAGTCGATATTTTTTAAAGAAATCTGAAAATATGCCCCCAAAGCTATTAAAACATGCCTACCCCTTGACCCAGTGATAACCCTACTGGGCCTATATTCCAAAGAAATCAGAGAAAGAGGATTCCTATGAACAAAAATATTTATAGCAGCTCTTTTCATGCTATTAAAGAATTGAAAACTGAAGAGATACTCATCAATTGGGGAATGGCTGAACAAGTTACGGCATATGAATGTGACAGAATACTATAATGATGGAAGAAATGATGGAAGGATATGATTTCAGAGAAACCTGAGAAGATGTGTCAATTGCTATACAATGAAGTAAGCAAAACTGGGAAAATAATTTACATAATAATAATACCATAAAGACAAACAACTCTGAAAGACCTGGGAACGCTGATCAACACAATGAGCAACCACAATTCCAGAGGACTATTGATGACACATGCTCCTCACCTCCAGTCCCAGAAGTGACACTCACTATGCAAATTGAGGTCTATCTTTTTGGATATGACTAATATAGGAATTTGTTTTGCTTGGTTAAATACGTTTATAAGTTTGTTTGTTTTTCCCTATTTTTCAATGTACGTGAGAGAAGATGTAGGGAGAAAAGACAAATTTTCATTGTTTAGGGGAGGAGATGGGAAGACAAAATAAAATGAGGCTCAGGAAGTTAGGTCATTTCTCCAAATATATACAGTAATTTTAGAGGCAAAGATCTCCTGACTGCCTGCCTGGTGATCTTCTCACTCTACTTTATTCACCTGATTTATCTGCACTACCTCATTCTGCATTCTGACTCCATCACTTCTGTCTCTGGAGGTGGATAGCATATTTCATCCCGTCTAGCTGCATCTAAAAATTGTCATTTTTGTCCTTTAGCAATTCTAATGTCCCATTTTTTGGTCTCCCCTCCTTTGCTACTGACTATACCAGTTTCTAAAATAATACTACCTAGTTGCTGTCCAGGGAAGGATGAGGGGAAAAGGAGGGAGAAAAAGGTTTTGCAAGGGTAAATGGTGAAAATTATCTTTGCACATATTTTGAAATTAAAAAACTATCATTTTAAAAAATATATCACTACTACCTGGAATATCAACTAAAACAATCTCCATTTATTAAAAAAAATCAGAAAATTTCCCATTATTGTTCTTATATCCCATCTTGTTCTTATAATCATGGCTCATATATTTTTCTGTGGGAGAAATGGGCTCCAGTTATGATAAATCCCAGAAAAATATACAATCAGACAAGTCATTAAAGGGCATTAAGTATCGTCTGAAATTAGAATCTAAATAATCTAAACATCAAGTCCTTTATTTAATCCAATAAAGAATCACAACTAACTCGATCACTGAAAAACTGATGAAAAATAACTTTTGTGATTTATGAAAATAAGCTTTTAAATTAACAACCACTCACTAAGTTATTTCCCTTTTGTATTTTTGGCAGTGATTGAATCTAATGACATGTCTAAGCAACATTCTTGATAACATACCATTAGCTAATCAAGACAAGTAATCAAATATTTTTAATCAACTGTTACCACATATCACTATGTGCTGTAATAGTCAATTCTTTACCTGTATTTTTTCTCGTACCTTCTCATTTAATCCTCCCAGCTATTACTTGAGTCTTTATTTTCCACTTACTAGAAAAATGTATCCTTACATCTTTTTCTAAAAGGAAACCACGCATTAATTGGGCATGGTTGGATTGAGAGAAAAACTATTTGTTGGAGAAGCCATAAAATCTGAATAATCTCCTCTCCCCCACCAATGCTCCACCACTTGAATGTATTACTTCCTAACTCCCCAAATCAATTGTAGAATCCCACCTAATACTAATTATGAAACAGTATTTCCCCCAAAGGGGATTAAAGGTTATCCACACACATTTCCTCTTGAGTGTCTTACTCCTGACTATTTATTGGGTCTTAAAGAGAAAAAAAAAAAAAAGACTTACTTAAGTCCAGGCAAATCTCTCACACTAGCTGCTATCTCCTCTGCTTCTGGGTACAGTTTCTCCACCAGCTCCAAGGGCCCCCAGATTGTTTTATTGTAACTGAGAAAAGATTTTCTTACTAAAAAAGAAAAAAATACAGTTTTTTCAATTAATGTTTCTTTAGAAAAACAAGCTACTAGACTTTTCTTTCATAAAGTAACCTGGTTTTAGGAATATCTGGATCTATACAGGAAAAGAACTATAAAGGAAATCTGTGATACTCTATAGGAAATCAAGGACGAGAATATTTAGGGCCTATTTGTAAAGCTCCTCAAAAGAAAAATCTTCCATTCTTACATCAGTTTCTCCACAGGACAGGACATGGAAGATAGGGGACTCCTAATAAAACCTTATAGGTTGCTATAATTCTAATTAATACATGCACCAAATTTCTAAAAATAAATATTTTTTATGTAAATAATATAATTTCCCAAGATTTACAGACTTTTCCCCAGACAATTAAGTTAAGAAATAAGGGGTTCCTTCTTTTCCTTTGCCTCTTGACTCCAACAAGAAAGCACTACTAAAGCAGATCGAGCTCTATAATCTTTATAAATTAAGTGACAAATGAAACCAATTAACTTTCATATGTGAAAAACCAGGGTATGTCACTATCCTATTTACTTTCTGTCACCTCCAAGAAAAATGAACTCTGTGAAATCCCTTTTTTTTTTAATAGTAAATTGACCTTATTTGCCTAGCAAGATTTCTAAGAAAAATCACAAAGACCTTTAGGAATATTCTGTGCTGATAAAACTAAACAGTATAACAATACTTTACATGGTGGAAACTCTATGCTGTTTCATAAAGTTGAAGGTCCAATTGATACTTAATATGGCCACCATGTTAAGGCTAGAATAATGTTTTGTTAAAAAAAGGTTGAAATTTACAACCCATCCCCACTTCCCACTCCCACCCCTCTAAAATAAGTGAGAATATTCTGGAAATCATCTGGCAAAGTCTATGCATTTTGCTAAGCCTAGGGAATATATGCATCATGTTATTATTATAAAAGGGGGGGGGGGAATCACTCAAAATGTATTTTAAAAAGCAAATTAAAACACTGAGAGTGACTTTCCAATGTTATATAAAAATATATTTTAAAAATTAATGACTTAATGGACAGTACATTGTGATGACAAAACTTTGCCACCACAAGTCCCTTCTGGGAATTTGGGCTATGTTTATTATTTAACTACTTTATAAATCCCTCTGGGCTTTCATATATATCCTTATCTTCATACTCAGTAGTCAAAATTTCTCTATCTTCAAGTTATTCTCATACTTTCAAAACAAAGCAATGATAACATTGTTCTTTTTCTACATGAATATTTTCTCCAGACTCTACTTTTTTGTACACAATCTCTACATCAGTTTATGATTATGTAAACTAGAGAAGATACATATGAATACAAAACTGTCAACAAATACAGGTTAAATAGAATATGGTATGGAGTATAAATGATAATTTTTTTGGTAACAGGTCCATTAAGATTTTTCTCCAATGTATCACTGGGAAATGGTGGGAAACTGAACATTCCAGGGCAGTGTCAACTAAGTACAAGCTCTGATAAGTCCTGCCAAGTTATAAAAGCTATGAATATTGGTCTGGCAATGGGCTATAATGTCTGTCTGTTGAACACCAGATTAAGTCAGTTAACAGAGGCTCAGCTCTTGGAGGGCCAAATGGGATACATTTTTTAGCAGCAGGAAGTCTGAAAGAAGTCCTACTGAGACACAGATGGCTACAATGGTAAGCTAGTGGAAAAACAATCCACACCAATAAAACAGTGGATTGCTGAATGTTAAATTGTGTCCATAGATAATGAAATCTATACAGCAACTCTGCAGTGAAACACAAGTGAGATATCTTAACATTATGAGATGTGTAACAATATGTTAATTATAATCACAATGCTATAATACATTGGGAACAATCTAGAAATGAGTTCTCAACATGTGGTAACAGTACCAGGTTATCTCTATCTAGAAAAAGAGCATCCTTATATACTTGCTTAATAGGGCCCACAATGATAACATGAATGTATACTACATTTATATGAGCTAACAAAAATTTTAACCATTACAATAGAAAGTGCAAGTAAAACTGTCATCTATTAGCATGATGACAAAATCAATAAAGAATGAGATCAAATCAGAAAATGTATGAAAAACACTTTGTGAATCTTTAAGTACTTTATAAATCTCAGCTATTAATAAATACCTCTCACTAATGAGGTGAGAGAATATGGTATAGAATATTTCATATTGTGGTGGTTGATTTTACTTTACTATTTTTCTTTGTCACAAGAGAGGGTTCAATGGGAGTCGGGGGACATAAGGCAATGCCTCCAGAATAAACAATAGTAGCTAATATTTGTATAATGTTTTAATTAATATCTTCAAAGTGCTTCACTTTATACTAATCTGATTCTCCATGAAAAAATACTAATATTTCGCCATTTTATATCTGATGAAACTGAGACTGGCATCATAAATAGAAGCAGTAAGACTTAAGTTTAAATCCCAAGACAATTACTAATTATGTGACAGCTTCAATTTATGATGCTTTATCCATTATACTGCCAAGCTGCTTTTTAAAAAAGGGATTTATGATATATGTTTTAAGAGATGACCAAAAAATTTCAACAATAATAATAAAGATAAACAAAGCTTACAGATGATTTAGTCCAAGACTCTCTTTTACAAGAGGAGGAAATTGAGGCCCAAGATTGTCCAGGTATTGAGTTGCAGAGCCAAAGTTCAAAATCAAGCCCTTTGACTCTAAATGCAATATTCATCCTAACATGCCAGTCTACATATTATAACTAAAAAGCTCTTCTTTGCTAACATATTTACAAGATACTCATAATCATAATGCCTTCCTAAAGCCAGGCCTAACCGAAAACTCACTATTCTGTAATTAACCTAAAGAAATTTATCTTGGTCTCAAAGAGCATTATTCATTAATACTCTGATTTAACTAAAATTCAAGTTTAAAAATAAAATAAAAATCACATTTCCAAAAAAAAGTGATAATAAGACTACCAGGTTTGAATTCTTTGAATAAGAGGTAATTTTTTTCTGATTACTGACAGGGCAGTCAGAAAAATAAACTTTTGAAAGTATATCTCTAAAAGAACTCTGGGAGATGACTAAAAACCATTACATTGAATTCCCAATCCCTATATTTATGCACACCTGCATTTTTGATTTCCTTCACAAGCTAATTGTACAATATTTCAGAGTCTGATTCTTTTTGTACAGCAAAATGTTTTGGTCATGTATACTTATTGTGTATCTAATTTATATTTTAATATATTTAACATCTACTGGTCATCCTGCCATCTAGGGGAGGGGGTGGGGGGGTAAGAGGTGAAAAATTGGAACAAGAGGTTTGGCAATTGTTAATGCTGTAAAGTTACCCATGTATATATCCTGTAAATAAAAGGCTATTAAATAAAAAAAAAAAAAAAAGAAAGTATATCTCTAAATGGTATAAAATTATTTCTCTGCTGATAATCCAAATGATTATTCAGAGATTTGCTAAAAAATGCTTGGAAGAAATCAATAGGAACAAATAAAATGAAGAATAAACATTCCAAATAAGAATGGGTCGAATGTGTTATCAATTTTAATAGAAGATAGGTGATAAAAAAAAAAAAGCAAGAGTCAAGAATTGATTGTTCTGAATTTTAATTTACTTTCCCATATTATTTCCAACTAAGGCAAGACATCAAATGTACAGCGGAGTGTGATTTAATTTTGAACCTTTCCTGAGACTTAAATAATTCACAAAATGTTTTGTAAATAAAATTCACATGGCTGCCTGGGGAAAACCCAGGTTAATGATGCACATTCACCTTTCAATCCATGCTTCAAGCAATGCTCCATGACCACAAAGAACTGCTGCAAAGGAGGATAGTCAGAGTCCAAGGTTCGGCCAAAGCTCAGAGCCGACTCAATCAGCCCTTTGATACTCAATTTAGCCATGTTCAGCAAGTTGGCTCTCTCCACAGCTGTGGGGTCCTTTACCGCTAAAAACAAAAGGGAAATCAAGAATGCATTTCAGTGAATAATAACAAAGTATCATATTGAAAAATATTATGTTTTCTTCAGTGGGAAAGCTTGATTTCATCTGAAGACAGTTACTTATGGGGAATACCAATCAAATGTCACTCAGATCAAAACACTGGGAAAAAAAGCTCAAAATGGCCACCCCCAACTTGGGCCCAGCTTGTACTGCTCTCATCACAGCCAGTTTATATATACATACAGAGCTATGAAAATTTAACTATGTCCACTCACAAACTCAAATTTTGATTTAATTTGTTGTGATTATCAAAGGTAAACGAAACATGGGCAAGCACAGTGAGTTGAGATCTATATTACCAGAGGGACTAACCACATTGATGGATTTACCAGAATAGTGAGGCAGTGAGTAAAGGTGACTAGATCTGTGATTTCACTGGTTTAGGGAGCTTCAGATGGGAAATCTTTTCCCACCAATGTAAGTTGGTACCTTCTTGTCAATTTGTAGTCTTTGGGAGCGGCCTCAGACCCTACATGGTTTCATGGTTTACTCTAAGTCACAGAGTCCATTTATATCAGGAGTGGTCTTCCTAGCTCTGAGGTCAGTTCTCTAACCATTGTACACTTTTAGAGTGGTAAATTACATAGGGAGAAAATAAGTTTTACTCTTTTAACTATTACCTTTAAGAGAAAATGAAGTAAAAAGATAATTTTTAAATTGGAACTTATAAAAAATACTAAAAAGGCAGCAGCAGGTGGTTTTCCAGGAGGAAGATTAGAGTTCAAGTTCTGTCTGATATACTAACTATAAGTGGGAGATTCTGAACAGCAGCACTTCTCAGCACTCCAAACCACCCTCTGCTCTAAATACAAAGACAACTTTAAAAGACTTCAGAGCTCTGATCAACTGATGTGGTGACCAATCAAATGCAATTCTGGAGGAGAGAGGGATGAAGCAAGCTGACCTACTTCCTAAAAGATGCCAACTAAGTTAAAGAACTAAGATGGTAGGGAGTAGATAGTAGAGTATGAGCTCTTCCTGGATTCCCTCAGAATCAACATTATGTCCTAAATTATAAACTTAACTACTGAGATCTGGTAAGGAAATTACAAATCTAAACTCTGTTTCCTCTCTCTCAAGATATATTTAAATCCTTTATGTAAAAGTTCACTACTCCTCCTAGCAACCTAGATATCAGAATTTTAAGGATAAAAGCTCATCATGGACTAGGAACATAGCAAAGAATAGCAACAACTTTAAGATTATAATACATCTAACTCAAATTTAAATCTTTTGTGTATATAAAAAATTCATTTATCATCAAAGTACCTATGACAAAATTATAATATATAGACAAATTAAGGTAATATTTTGTAAAATCATGTGATTTTTGAGCAAGGAAAGATTTTAAAGATCATTTAATCTGGCCCACCTGATTTTAGGGGGAGAAAATGAAGATCCAGATGATTAAATGACATGCCCCAGTCAGTTAAGTCGCTAAAAGGACCAGAATTCAAACCAATATTTCCATTACACTGTGCAACATTTTTGCAACTATGAAAGCACAAAATTTTAACTTTCCCTTCCTTTATGATTTCTAATAACTCATTTATCACAGTATCTCTTACTGTGATTGAATCTATAAAACTGAGACACTCAATGTTGGTAGAGTTGTGAAAAGATCCAACCACTCTGGAGAACAATTCAGAACTATGCCCAAAGGGCTATAAAACTGCATATCATTTTGATCCAGCAATGCCATTACTGGGACTGTAACCCAAAGAAATCATAAAGAGGAGAAAGGACCCACACATACAAAAAACGTAGTAACTCTTTTTGTAGTGGCAAGGAATTGGAAATTGAATGAACGGCATTAATTGGGGACTGGCCGAATAAGTTATGAAATATTATTGTTCTATAAGAAATGATAAGCAGAATGATTTCCAAAAAGCCTGTAAAGACTTACATGAACTGATGTTGCATGAAGTGAGCAGAACCAGGAGAACAATGTACACACAGTAACAATAAAATTATATTATTATCAACTCTGATAGACTTAGCCCTTCTCAGTAATGTGGCAATCCAGAGCAATTCCAACAGAGTTGGGATGAACAATGCCATCCACATTCAGAGAGAGAAATATGGAGACTAGAGGAGGATTTTCACTTTTTGTTATTGTTTGTTTGTTTGCTTTTTCTTTCTTAGGGTTTTTTTTTTTTTCTCTTTTGGTCTGATTTTTTTTTCTGTACAACACAGCAAATATGGAAATAGGCTTTAAGAGTATTATGCACATATAAACTATATCAGATTGCTTGCTGTATTAGGGAGGAGGGAGGCAAGAAAGGGAGGAACCATGAAAATTTGGAACACAAAATCCTACAAAAATGAATGTTGAAAACTATCTTTACATGTATTTGGGGGGGAAATACTATTGAGGAAAAAAACATTATAAATAAATAAATAAATATGCCTACTCTGAATAACATTTTGCTTAATTTGTTGTTTAGTTGTTTAGTTGTATTCATTCTTTGTGACCCAGTGGACCAGAGCATGCCAGTACTTTCAGGGGTTTTCTTGGCAAAGATGCTGGAGTAGTTTCTCATTTTCTTCTCCAGCAGTTCAGGCAAACAGAGATCAAATGACTTACCCAGTGTCCTATGCTAGTAAATGTCTGAATTCTCCTTTCTCCCCTAATCTATTCCTCTTCTGATATTTCCTATTACTTCCGAGAATACCACCATCCTCTTAACTCATTCTAAATCAGGGTAGAGAACCTCCAGCCTACATATGGCCCTTAAAATCATTTGCATAATCAACCACAGGCGATAATGAGCTGAAAGCTAGGTACCACAAATGATGTTAATATCCAAATGACCCTTGGCAGAAAAAAGGTTTCCCCACCTCTGCTCTAGATAAACACTCTGTTAAAAGTTTGTTATTTCTATCCACAATAGTTGACTGATATTATAACAGCTGACTGATTGATCTCTTTGCCTTAAATCTCTCCCTACTCCAAACCATTTTCCAAATGCCACCAAAATGATTTTCCTAAAGCACAGTACTTGACCATGTGGTTCCTTATAACCCCTATGATCAAATATAAACATCTCTTGGAGCATTTAAAGCCTTCATAGCCCATCCTAAGATCCAGTCAAACAGGCCTTCTGTTAGTGATCACAGTAAAAATTATATATTTTTTGATATTATAGTCATAGAATTGTTATAGTCCTATCAATGACAGAACTCCATTTAGACTAAGTAGTTCTAAAACCCACAAAAGCAAAGAGGCAAAGACAGTTTGTACTTTTCCACTGTTCTTACTCATGTTAACAATTTGGTAGATAATACTGGCAGTTTTTGATTGGATATAACTTTTGACTTGCTTCAGGGGCCTAGAATCATTCTCTTTCTGCTGCCTTAGAAAGCTAATTTAAGATTATGATTCCCCTAAAGAAACTTCCCCTACTTTAAGCCTTTCTCCAGTCTAATATTGATCAATAAATGCCCTCTAGGATTTTTGTACCATATCTGCATCTGATTAGAGAAAGCCCCCTCCTAAATCTGATACTGATTACTGTTCTCAACCTAGCTCATTCTTAGGGTATATAATTTTACCTCCTTAACTCCAATTTTGAGAGTATTGCTGCCTAGTACACATGCTTTTCTCCATGGGGATGAACCTCTATCTGTTCATGTTGCCATATATGCTTTTTTTTGCTTGCTTGCTTTGTTGCATAATAAATTCAAGTTTGCTTCAGATTCCCAAGTATCAGTTTCTCGAATCCTTGTCTTTGCTTTAACTGGAGCTGAGGCAAAGTAAAGGACTATTTCTCAGAAATAAGTTCTAACTATGTCTCGAAAATGACTGTGCCCCAGACTTCTCAGAGCCCTCTGTTTCTCCAGGGCTGGCTCAGGTATCACCTGCTACATGAAGACTTTCCTGTCACCCACAGATATTAAAGTCTTCCCCCAAATCACAATGTATCTAGTGTGTATCTACCTCAGATATTCACATTGACTCCAACATGCTACATTGTAAGAGACTTGAAGGAAGGGTTTTTGTCTTGTATCCTCTCTGCCTAGCATAGTGTATGGCACCTAACAGACACCTAATACTAGTTGCTGAATTTCTATTCAACTATATTTAACTCTCAAAAATATTTAGAATTTCCTTCTTAAAAACCTACAAGTTATTGCCTAGACTCCATGTCAATTTTCATAACTGTTACATAAAGGCTGGCAGTATATATTGCAAAATAAACATAGAAGCAAGGAAAAGTGAATGACTTTGTCAAAAATAATTTAATTTACAGAACTGGTATTGGGTTGTCCAATTTTCAGTTCAACATCAAAATAAACAGAATAATATTTCTTTTTTTCCCTTAGAAAAAGGTCCAGGGTTCAAAAATATCCATTTCTCACTACTGTGATCTCAGGTGTTTTTCTCATTTAGAAGGATGCTTCCAAATATACATTAACTGACTAGTTAGAACTTAACATTAACTAGCTAGAAATAAGATTGATTTAAAACTGGTTTAAAAAAAGATATTACCCACAGCATTTTAAAATTGCATGTAATAATAACCCATGCAATTTCTTAAAATTTCCTGGAGACCAAAAGTGCATTGTAGCATATTCCTAACAATGACTTGCACAGAGGAAGTGGTAATAAAAGATGATCCAAAAAAATGCATGTTCAGGAAAAGGAAGGGGGTTGGGCATGACAATGAATAGACTATGTACTTCGATGGTACCCAAAGAATGTTTAAAAAGCAACAACTCTTGATTCAGATCATTGCCAATAGTCTTGCGATGGAGAGAGCCATCTGCAACCAGAGAGAGGACAGAATGTGGATCACCACATAGTATTTTCACCTTTCTTATTGTTGCTACTTGCTTGCTTGTCTTTTTCTTTCTCATTTTTATTGTGCAACATGATAAATGTGAAATATTTAAAAGAACTGCACATGTTTAACTCATATTGGATTGTTGTCTAGGGGAGGGGGAGGAAAGGGAGAAGAATTGGAAACATAAGGTTTTGCAGGGGTGAATGTTAAAAACTATCTTTGCATGTATTTTGAAAAAAAAAAGCAACACTTCTAGGATAAGCTGGTTGGATCCTCTATGGAGCATTTATAGGAGGACAGAGGTAAGAACAATAGAAGATGGTATCGGTGGGTTGAGACCAGCACCAGAGGAAGAAATACTCAAGATTAATGATTAATTTTGGAAAAAAAAATTTTTTTGCAGTAAATGATTTAAGATTTAAGGATTTAGATTTAAGATAATTATATATTATGAAACAGAACATGACTGCTTTAGTATCTACTTAATGGGGTAAGACAAGTAGGATAAAGAAGTAGTTTTTGTGGAATTATTTAACCAGTGTCAATAGATTTCTTTTCTCTTCTGTATTCTAGGATTTAAAGCTGGCAGAGACCTCATATACTTCTTGATTCTACAGATGAGGAAAAGGAGAAGCATTTAAATCACATCTATAACTATGAAGCTATCCAAGACAGGATCAGAAGAACACATATGCTCCAAAGTGCTGTTCCTCTGTAAAATGGAGGAGTTGTACTAATAGATGACCTCTATAAAAGACTTTTCCAATTCCGACATGCTGACATTCCACTATGAGTTTGTGTATCATGAAACAGGATGCACTTCTGCGGTGTCAGGGAAAGAGCCCCAGTTTTGGCTAGTTCTTCATCAGACATTTCAAATTTAATTTCCCCAAAACGTTTTAAGCACAATGTTCAAAAAAGAATTCACTATCTTTCCCCCTCTCCATTCCTAAATTCTGAGTTTCCACTAATATATCTTCCTAATGTATTCCCTTTGCTTCATTCACTTCAACCAGATTATTTTAATTGCCTCTTAGCTGGAATCTTTCCTCCAAGTCTCTCCATGATTCAATCAATCCATCCTTTGCACAGCTCTCATTAACTCTGATCATGTGACTGACCAACCCTCTCATAAACTCCAGTTTGCTATTACCTCTGAGATCAAGTATAAATCCCATAAGTAAGTTATGCAGTTATAACCTTACTCAAATCTTAGCCCAATCTACCTTTCCAGGATTATGTCATACTCCTTTTCTCATATTCTACAGTCCAGCCAAAGGAGCCATGGCCAAGACCATCTTCTTTCTCCCTGGGTACTCACTGGGGACCCTCCATCCCCTTCCTCCTCCCCAGCTGAATCTTCTTAGCCTCCTCTCCTTTAATTTAAGGCTCAATTCAGGCACCGCCTTCAACATGAAGCATTTAATGTTTCCTCCGCCTCTCATACCTTCTTTGGAGCTCATCCTGGATATTATTATAGATGTGTGTATATGTATGTGTGTGGGGGTACACATATTCATGCCTTCTTAGCTCACCCTGGATGTTGTGTGTGTGTGTGCGCGTGCAGTGTGTATACACACATTCATAGCATTTACTCATGCCTTCTTCGGAGCTCATCCTAGATGTTGTGTCGTATGCGTATAGTCCAGTCATTTTTTATCTCCCCCCACTCCCACCTCGGCCTCCCACAAGACCAAATCGCTCATAGATGGGAATTAGCTTGGTTCTTTGTTGCCTCAAGTGCCCGGCACATTTCTGGCACACACTGGTACTTAATAAAGGCTTTCTTACAGATGGGAGGTAGAAGGACGAGGGGACACCGCTCCCCACCCCGGTCTAACGGCTCTTTTCGGAGAAAGAAATTAAAGGACTAGCCTAGAACCCCACCAGAGCCCAGAATCGGACCGGGCTCAAACACAGCCGGGGGAGGGGGCTTCTGGGCTACACAAACACACACACGCTCGCAGGCATGGGCGTGACGAGACTCCCCGGGGCCGTGCCTCTCCCCCGAGGGCCGCGGCCCGGGCGCTCCTTTGTCTCCAGGCCCAGCCCGCGGCGCAGGGCCCGGCACGCAGTGGCCGGCCCGCCCGAGCTCCGGGCCTCGCCCCGCGCCCAGACTCGGCGTGCTCCCGGGCCCTTTCTGGGCCTCAGTTTCCTCTTCTGTCCGAGAAGAGGGCGGATCTCCAAGGTCTCCTTCGGCACTATGACGAGGACCTCGAGGACCTGTCGCCGAGCCCCGCCCCGCCCGGCCCCGAGCCCCCCAGCGGCTCAGGCCCCGCTCCCCTTCCCCAGTCCCCCAGCTGGGCGGCGGCGCGGGGAGCGTGGAGGGGGCGGGCCCCGAGTTGCCATGACGATCTGACCCGGGGACTCGGCTTCCCCTTTTCCAACCCGCCCTCGGCCCCGGCCCCGGCCCCGGCCCCGGCCCCGGCCCCCTCCTTACCCATGGCAGCGGCGGCGGCGGCGGCTGCTGCTCCGCTTCGGGCTCTGGGAGCCGCTGGTGTCGCTTCCCGGCCCACAGCCACGGCCGCCGCCGCCACAGCGTCCCCGGGCGAGCGTAATGCGCGCGGGCCACAGCGCCCCCCTGCGACCGGAGGAGCGCAGAGAGCCAGGGCTCGGGCACGGCACTGGGGGAGGGGACGTTGTGGGAGAGAGGAGGGGGAGGGTGACGCCGTGGCTGCGGCAGGACAAGGCAGGAGGCGACGGGACCGAGAGTGCCGAAGGAGGGACCAAGAAAGACCAGCAAGGGAAAGGGGCGGAGCAATGCGTCTGTGTCTGTGTAAAAGCACCCACCGCAAACACCAGACGGGGGCGGGGCCACGGCAGATACAGACAGAAAAGCCGGGCTCCAGCCAAGGGATCGGACAAGCACTCCAAGGCACGCTGTGGGCGGAGCGATACCTAGGGACTGAGGGGGCGGGGCGAGGGAGCGGCCCGCAGGACGAGCTCCAATTGGGCCTGGCCCGTGATTGACGCCTCACTCCTGTCCCCTCTCCTATGGTTCCCAACCTCCAACCTTCCTTCTAGCTCTGCTCAGTTTAACCCGCCGCCCGGCTGCTGCCCTCCCCCCCCCCCCGCTTCCAGGCGCGAGCGGCGGCGGGGAGCCAGGGATGGGGAGACGCTGGGGGCCGTGGGTTCAGGAGAGGGAGGGAGGGCACCGGCACGTGCGACGGCCTCCCTCTTTCCTCCCAGCCCCACTCCTCTCCTTCCTTCCCTCTCTTTACTCCCTCCCTTCCCCTTTTTCTTCCCTCCTTTCTTTCCTTTCAGAATTCGAGTTCTCTAATGACAAATGCTCAAAGCTAGAGGCTAGAGAGGTGGAAAACGAATTTATTTGACACATTCTGACAAAAATATGAGGTAGAGGCACCATTTCTACACACAAATGAACCTTTCAAGTCAATGAACAGTGGAAAGTCTTCAAATTTAAATTAAACCATATGGATCAAATAAATAACAAAAATAAACAAAACCTCTGATTGTCATATTTTTTACATAAAAAACAATGCTGCTAATGTACTTAAATAAAGCTAGAAATGTAAATATGAACAGAATAAAACTTTTAGACATTTTTTTTTAACTCGGTCCAACAATAAGATTAACTTTGGAAAAAAAGAGGAACTTAACATTCTCTTCCCTATTAAAACACATCTTAAGGTAACCAAAAACGAAGGAGAATGCACAAGGGAGTTCGCTGGAAGCAACTTTAAATTCAGTAACATATCTAACTTGTTCAAACTTAAAACCTGCAAAATTTGCCAAAAAAAAAAAAAAAAATCTGGGATTGGCACACAAACCAAAACCCTCTCTATTTCCACCAAAAAAGCCCTAACAAAATTAGCACTGTGGTCAACTGCAATTCTTTATGGAAAGAATAGGATTAGAGACAAAAAGAACCAAAAACATGGTCTTTCTGCCACAGGAATATCAACTACGATAAGAATAAACCTAATTCTCTGGACAGCCTTTAAAAAAATTTTTTTATTATAATAGCCAAGTCTTAAATTTATAAAGCTAATATAGATGCTAAAATCTTACCTTCCCAGAAATGCATCTATTTTCAAAGCTAATGAGTGGAGGGGAAAGAGGAAATAATTTCATTTTCTAAAACCATATTTTTAAAAATTTACTTAAACTTTTACAAATTATATAATACTTCACAGTTATAGGACTCTCCAAGAATTCTTAAACTAAGGCAAATATTTTACAAGTTTGGAGAAGGTCCTAGAGAAGCATACAGTACCCTTTGGATCAAATCTCATGTAGTGTATTAATTAGTTTGTATGCTTAGGAAAATGTAGAAAGAACAACATTTCAAATCGCTTTAGAAAATACACATAAAATTACTAACCATAGGCATTGGCTGTATAAATGTTGAAATGTAAATTGTAAAAGTAAGGTACTCAAGTCTTGAAAAGCCGCTGAAACAGTGTTTTCACCTTCGAGGTCATCATGCATTATACTGACAAATATTTTCATGTATTCCCAAAGGAAGATCGAAGATGTAAAGCTGTTAAGGAATATACAGTTCATACTATGTGTCCCAAAGGTAGTATGTGACTGGATATTTTATGACTTAATATTTTAACAGTTTATGATACAAGTTCATTTATAATTTTGCTAAAATAACTAATAAGGATTTTTATGATCTATGCTGTAATAAGACATTTAAGCAGAAAGAGATATCTTTGTCAAAGAGCTTTATTATTCTTTTTAAAAAGGTCATCTCTTGTCATAAAAATCATCACTTAGCCCTGCATCATCCTCTGGCTTACATACTATTAAGACCCAGAATGATCAAGGCTTTGGTTTATAGCATGAATAAGAAAGGAAGAGAGGAACAACTTGCTAAGATAAAAAATTATGTCCCTTTCCTCCCATTTTTCATCTCATCAACCATTGCTTAGGGGGAGCTAGGTGGCCAAATGCATGGGGCCTGGAGTCAGAAAGTTCTGAGTTTAAATCCAGACTCAGACATTTACTAGCCACTAGAAACTGAGCAAGTTACTTAAGCTTCTGTTTTGTTTCAGTCCCCATTTGAAAAATGGGAATAACAGCACCTGACTCCAAAGTTAGCTATTATTAATTATTCCTGGCCTCCTACTTTAGTATTCGTTTTTCCCCTTTCTCTTTTACATTCAATTTTTTTCAATCCTTTTTAGCCACAAAACTGGATACTTGCAATAGTGTCCAGGAGCTTAGAGAAGTGACAACGGCAATGACTATTTACCCTGCTTTTGAGGCTTGACTCCAATCTTACTTACATCAGCTGAGATGCAACCTTGGGTAAATGATGACCTCTCCCAAGCCTTAAGTTTCTCACCAATAAAATAAAGATAACTATCACTGCACTATATTCTCCTGACTGTTGTTAGGACCAGGTAAATGCACATCAAAGGGCTTGCTAAAATAGATGAATGTGAATCCTGATGCTAGGGAATCAGTGCAAGAAGAGGAAGGAGACCTGGCCTGGGAGGAAGCAGGGTCCCTCATGTCTGGGCTCTGATACTGCCTGGGGGACCAGGGACAAATAAGACCCTCCCATCTCCCTCACCTGCTAAGTGGGAAAACCATGTCTCCCAAGTATGTCATGGAGCTTCTGGAAGAAAAACATTTTCTTCCATCTTTGAGCACTGTACAAATAAATGTGAGTTGTGACTGAGAACCACAAAGACTATCAGTGTCAGGAAAATCACAGGTTAATTATATCCTTCTAAGCAAGTCACTTGAATTGATCAGCTTTGTTTTCTTCATTGGTGAAATGAGTGGTTGCAAAGAAGGGAATTTATAAACATGAATTATTACATTGGACCTGTGCCAAGAAAATATAACAAAGTGAAGGCCTTCTTGTGAGCAATTAGACACAAAAAAAGGATATCTTGTTTTCTGACTTTAGATAACAGAGCAGCTTCTCCACAGGAGGATAACGGCTCAAGGACGGCACACAGCCCAGCAACACCAGCTTGTGTTTGGCTCTTGTGATGGCAACATTAAGGCGCCTCCAATCCTTTAAAAGCTCGCCAAGCTATAACAATCAAGACAATCACAAAGTCTGTCTTATATTTTCAGAATTCAGTGAAATTTAGAGTCTGAAGAACAATAACCTATTATGAATTCCAGAAAGAGACACAACTGGCCCATAGTGCAAATATGACAATTAGACAAAGGAAGATGATGTTATGGGTATAATTTTCAAAAATGGGCAATAACAAATAAAAGAAAAACTGAAATCAAGAAATAATGCATACAACTAATTTACTAGCTATAAAATAATGAATTTTAGAAAATGCCTCTCAAATACATATTAGTATAAGTAAAATTCACTCACGGTTCCATCTTTATTGCTTCTAACAAAAGATACTAGAATGATACTTTTATCTCTTCCTTGATATTTGTCCACAGTATTAACTTCTACAGTACTGACAGAGAAATGAGTCAGCAAGTCCGTGATGATCTTTAGTTGCTGTCTATATGGAGCAATGACACCAATATCTGAAGGATTACAACCTGCCTAAAAGGAAAAGAACATATGGTAACCTAAAAATCATAACGTTTCCTCAATAATTTTACTAAAATATTCACAAATGTGAAGACTTTCATGGTACCCTTAAAGGAATAAATGAACCAGTTTTTGTTTTTAATTTTCAAGAAGTGAACAGCACAGTGATCCTTGATTTCCTATTTGGTCCAAAGCAAGACCACGTTTTCCCAGGATGAGACAATGGTTTTCCTGATCAGGTTGTTCTTCAATTCATGGCAAAATCATAAATCTGTTTTTTAAATATTTTTACTAAATACAACATTTTAAACCGATGTCTATTATTTCTATAGCAGAGATTTCTAGATATATCTCTCCCAACCCTCATTATGGGGAAAGCTCCCATTATGAGCTTTCCCTTAGAAAGAAAACTTAAGCAAAACCAATCACAGCATCCGAGTTTAACAGCAGATGCAATATCCTGTACCCACAATTTCTCTCCCCTCATAACCCTCCACTGGCAGATACTTCTGTTCAGAAAGAGGAAGGATATGTTTGATGCTCTCTTCTCCAAGACCACCATTGATCATGACAATTACTCTAAGCTGGGCTCCCTTTTAACATTTTTTTTTCCTATCCAGTTGTAGTCATTTTATCTCTGGATTGCTTTATTAAAAGGATGATTTGTGATTACTTAGAAAAGGAAACAGCAGTCATTCATTCTCAGCCTGCATGGGTTCTCAATTTACACCATAGTAACCACATATCTTTATTCTGAAAGGGTTACTAGCTTGACAAATCAAGGAAACATTAAAAAAAAAGAGTAGACTAAGATTTCAGCAAGACATGCATGTGACAAAATCTCTCCCTGTATTCTAGTAAATAACATGAAATCCAAAGAGCAAAAATTAATCACCTATTATTATTCTAGAAGAACATCTCTAGTGGAGTGCACAGGACTCTATTCTTGGTCCTGTTCCATTCAACAATTTTAATCAATTAACATTAACAAAGACCAAAAGTGGTACATATCACTAGATAAAAAACAATGTTCTTGCAAAGTCTTATTCAAAATATACTTTATTTTCCTGAAATTAGGAAATTTCAAATCTAGAGTAAGCAGATCAAGGAAACATTGGTTGAAATCCAAGCTCTGCCTCAATTACTCTTTGTAACGTCCTGGATCCCTTAGGCAGTCCACTGAAGTCTATAGGAGATCTCTCTTCGGAATAATGTTTTTAAATGCATACAATAGAATATCCAGGGAAAGCGATCATATTGAAATAGTTATCAGCTTTTCTTTTAAAGTTCACTGACCCCAGAATTAGGAACCCTTGGAGTTCTATGAGATCTAAATGTTTCTTCTTGCATTGCATCATTGCAGATCTCTAAAATGAGATCTAAAGTTTCTTGCAGCTCCAAAATTCTATGATCCTATGAAATTTCCAACTAGTACTGAATATACCCTGGCACTGGCAACATAATTTAACCTTATTTCTTAACTACAAACAACTATATTTAATAGAAACTATAAGTATTTTAGATAATTTCTGTTAAAACAAAACGTGCTAGAAGCAGGAGATCATTATACACTTCAACAACAATACTGTATAAGGATGTATTCTGATGGGAGGGGATATCTTCGACAAAGAGAAGATCTAATTCACTTCCCATTGATCAATGATGGACAGAATCAGCTACACCCAGAGAAGGAACACTGGGAAATGAGTGTAAACTGTTTATATTTTTTTTTTCTTCCCAGGTTATTTTTACCTTCTGAATCCAATTTTTCTTGTGCAACAAGAGAACTGTTAAGTTCTGCACACATATATTGTATCTAGGATATACTATAACATGTTTAACATGTATAAGACTGCCTGCTATCTAGGGGAGGGGGTGGAGGGAGGGGAAAAGTCGGAACAGAAGTGAATATAAGGGATAATGTAAAAAATTACCCAGGCATGGATTCTGTCAATAAAAAGTTGTAATAATAATAATAATAATAAAAAAGAAATTAGACCAAAGTAAAGGCAAAAGTTGAAAAGAAAGCAAGGGAAAGGGAGTATAGAAGCACTCTCAGGTAGAACAAGGATTAGATTTGGACATTAGAACAAAAGGAGGGTGAAATTTACTGAGTGATTACTATCTCCAGTGCCTAGTATACTGAATGACAAATAGAGGGCACTTAACAAATGCTTGCCAAAAGAATGGAAAATAAATAAATAAAGCCTGCTATAAGCATATTTAAACAAAATACATTTTCAAAATACCTTTATAAAAACTGAGGCCAGGAAAACTATTAACTTGGCTTCTGTTATGTTACTCACACCGCATTTTTCAGCTTGCTCTGGTGCTGGAATCTAATCAAAAAAAGTAAACAACCAAAAATATGTTAAAAAAAAAAAAAATAACCTAAAGAGTGGATTCAAAAACCTACTATAAAATCACTCACAGAGATGCCAATGCATCAGGAGCTATTGCACAAGTACTCATTCTTATGTTTCATAATTCTTTGGCAATTATGCCATGTTCATCAGGAAAACTGAGTTTTCAAGGTCCCTTGGCACCAGACACTGGCATTCCAAGCACTGGAAAGGTACACCCCTCAATGTGAATTAATAATTTGGCATTGTGGCTTATAAATAAACCTCTTAGCAATTTCATGAAGTTGAAAAAATCATGCAGTCTGGTATCCTAGTGCTGACTTAAGGTAAATTGAAATAATGGGATAATTAGGCTAGAAAAGGGAAGAGTCAGGGTAGACATACTGAGCTGTTTTGAGGCAATATTAATTATGATGATGATGATAATAGTTAACATTTATATGGTACTATGTGCGCCAAGCACTATGCTAAAAACTTTACAAATACTTTATCTCACCTGATCTTCAAAACAATCCTAGGACTGTTGTTATGCCCATTTTACAGAAGAGAGAGCTGAAGCTAAAAGAGATTAAATGATGTACTGAGGATCCCACAGCTAATACATATATGAGGCTAGATTTGAACTCAGGTCTTCCTGATGCCAAGCGAGTATTCTAGCCTCTGTGGCATCTAGCTGCCCAGATATCTGAGAGCCTTTGAAATAGAAGAAGGAGGAATATATTTGTCCTGCTTGGCCTCAAGGAAAGAATCAGGAGTAATGGTGGGAAGGTGCAGAGAAGTAGACTTTGTAGGCATACAGGAAAGCTTGCCAACAGGGGATGACGAGCAGTGTGGTGAATGGAAAAGGCACTGGTTTGAAGTCAGAAGACCTAGATTCAAATCCCAGCTCTGTTCCATACTAGTTGTGTGACTTTATGTCACTTTCCTCGCTGGGTCTCAGTTTCCAACTTTAAAATGAGGGGCTAGGACAAGATAACTTTTGAGGTTCTTTCCAGCTCTAAATTGTCTGATCTTCTTACAAGAGTTTTCCCAGAGAGGAACAAATTCTCCCAGGAGACAGCAATCTCCTCCTCCCAGGCTTGATGGCCACTTGGCCGTTATACTATATAAGAAATTCTGATTCAAGTACAGATTAGACTATGGAGTTTCTGAAATCTCTCCATTCCAATTCAAAGATTCTGTGAAATCAAAATCCTGAAACTAAAGCTGAGAATCAAAAAAAATGGGCCCTGACAAATCTACCATGAGATATCCTGCAGATGAGTTAACTAGTCCAACTTATCAAAATTATATCAGATTATTTCTTATTTAGGAAAAATTAGTTTAAAACTAAACAAATTGATATAATGGTTATCTATACTTATACCTGAACTTTTCCAAGATCATTATAGTCAGAATCCTCATTATTCCTACTTATGTTATAATCTTTTTAAAAAGCACAATAATTACTAATTTCCAGGGCTCTCTATAAAATAACTTCAAAATTATTTTGAAAGAAATTTAAGAAAAAATGAACAAACAGAGGCATGATTTCCAGCACATGAGATTGAACAAATATAACAAAAATATTGACGTTTCCCAAATTAATTTATAGAAATTTAAATAATGTAAGATAACATGTCTAGAAAGACGCAAATTATTACAAGAGTGACACTATGATATTTACCTTTTCTGTGTTAAGAAAACAGACAGGATTCTTTGGTTCAAATGCCCCCCTCAGCCAAGAATTTTCAGAATCAATACCATGAGCTTGGAGGTCCAACATCACATCTTTCAGATGGGGTAAGTTGACTGTGGCATTGGCTACTTTGTCTGATCCACACTCAAGTTTTCCTTCATACACTAGCTTATTACTTAAAGACATAACTGTACTAAAAAAAAAAAAAAAAAAAAAAAGAAGCAAACATTATTAATTTTGGCAAGTAAAATTTCATGAAAAAAATCAAGTATAATTAATGCTGCTAACATTCATTAATTCTATAAACACAATGAGGACCTAAGCTAACATTAAATGCAATCACTCTCCTCAGGAAGCTTTCAAGTTTAATAGAGGGATACAACAGCAGGAGCCCAAACTATAAGAGATAGTGTTAGATGATAAGCAGATTAAATAAGAACACATCTCAGCTTTGTGATCAACCTGGGGCAATAGGGAAGTCTTCCTGACGAGGTGGCAATTGAAGTGAGCATTTAAAGAGTGCCCAAAATTCAGCCCGTAAAAAGGGAAAGAAGGCAGTTCCAGGTATGTTGTGAACATATTCTAAGCCAAGTCATGAATAAGGGAGAAAGCTGGGTAAAGAATGAGATCACCCAAGTCTGATGGACGTGGCCCTCTTCAACAATGAGATGAACCAATAGAGCAGTAATGAATTGAACCAGCTACACCCAGCAAAAGAACTCTGGGAAATGAGTATGAACCACTTCATAGAATTCCCAATCCCTCTATTTTTGTCTGCTGACATTTTGGATTTCCTTCTCAGGCTAATTGTACACTATGTCAAAGTCCAATTCTTTTTGTATAGCAAAATAACTGTATGGACATATATACATATATTGTATTTAATTTATACTTTAACATATTTAACATGTGTTGGTCAACCTGCCATTTGGGGGAGAGGGTGGGGGGAAGGAGGGGAAAAATTGGAACAAGATTTGTAATTGTCAATGCTGAAAAATTACCCATGCATATATCTTGTAAATAAAAAGCTATAATAAAAAAAAGAAAAAAAAAAAGAATTAGATTAACTAGAACATAGAAGATATTGAAGCTGGATGTGGATTCAAGTGAAATCAGAAAGAGAGTGAGAAAATAATGAGCAAGAGACAAGGATGAAGGATAGGCTTAGTATAAAGGAGAAAGTCAGAGAGGTAGAGATATAGAAAGTTATTGATGGAGATTTTAATCTTAAAGTCACAGATGTTGGAGATAACGTAATTATCAAAAATACCAAATCTGAGACGTGGCCATTGCAATGTGAAGAGAAAGCAAATACACCGAAGAAGGCAACATGAATGCTAATGTCCCCAAGGACAAGAAAATTGAGTTAAAAAAAAATGACTAAGGTACTAAAAATCAGTGAAAAATGGGAGAATCCAAATGATAAATGGTTAAAGGACACGAATGGACAATTTTCAGATGAAGAAATTAAAACTATATGTAGTCACATGAAAAGGTGCTCCCAATCACTATTGATCAGAGAAATGCAAATTAAGACAACTATAAGGTGCCACAACATACACCTGTCAGACTGGCTAAAATGACAGGAAAAGCTAATGATGAATATTGGAGGGGATGTGGGGAAACTGGGACACTGATGCATTATTGGTGGAACTGTGAATGAATCTAACCATTCTGAAGAACAATTTGGAACTATGCTCAAAAGTTATCAAATTGTGCATACCCTGTGACCCAGCAGTGTTACTACTGGGCTTATATCCCAAAGAGATCTTAAAGGGAAAGGGACCTGTATGTGCAAGAATGTTTGTGGCAGCCCTCTTTGTAGTGGCCAGAAACTGGAAACTGAGTGGATGCCCAGCAGGTGGAGAATGGCTGAATAAATTGTGGTATATGAATATTATGGAATATTATTGTTCTGTAAGAAATGACCAGCAGGATGACTTTAGAGAGGCCTGGAGAGACTTACATGAACTGATGGTGAGTGAAACGAGAAAAATCAGGAAATCGTTACACAACAACAACAATACAACAGTCAATTCTGATGGACGTGGCTCTCTTTGACAATGAGAGGATTCAAACCAGTTTCACTTGTGCAGTGATGAAGAGAGCCATCCTCACCCAAAGAGAGGACTATGGGAACTGAGTGTGAAACACAACATCACATTCTCACTCTCTCTGTTGTTATTGCTTGCACTTTGTTTTCTTTCTCAGTTTTTCTTTTCTTTCCTTCTTGATCTGATTTTTCTTGTGCAGCATACATATAAATATATATACATATATTGGATTTAGCATGTATTAGACCACCTGCCAGCTTGGGGGATGGAGGGGAAGATGAGGAAAATTTGGAACAAAAGGTTTTGCAAGGGTCAATGTTGGAAAAATTACCCATGCACATGCTTTGTAAAAAAAAAAAAAAAATTTAATTAATTTAAGAAAAAGAAAAAATGGGAGAACAATCTGGAAGGTAAGAATAACAAGGATGGAAAGGTAGATGATGGTATTAAAAAAGACTGAACAATAAAAGTTATCCAGCTGTCCTTGTATAATTGTCTATAAATGGCAATAAGGAACAAGACAGAAACCCAGCCCTCCCCTTGGCTCCTGGTTAGGAAAGTCAGAGGGGAGACTTTCAGTGAGAAAGAGATCTTGAAGAAAGACACTTGGGTATAAGGATAAAAGTTCACGGAGAGAGAGGTGTTTCTTGAGCCAGGATTTAATGAGCATAACAGAATGGGCTAAAATGGAAGAACTGGGATGAAGCAGAAGTCAATCTAATAGGGATGTGAGTTTAGAAAGAGCAATACCTGTTCATTCTATATTGCACAGTCAACTGAACAACCGCATTCTGTTTCTGCTCCAGTCTCTTGAATAAACTTTCACTCATACCAAGGCCTCTATCACAAAACAAATATAGAAATTAGTGCATAAAATCCACTTTAAAAATCACACTTCGTGAAAACCCCCAGATCATCCATTTCTTACCTTGCTTCACTATTCAGCACAAGGGGAGGAAGTTGCAGATGGTCTCCCACAAGAACAAACCTAGATGAAAAGAAGAGGGGGCCCAAACAAGCTGGTTGACTTATCTGGGAAGCTTCATCCACAATACAGAAATCAAATCGTCTCCGGGAAAATATTGGGTGGTTTATTCCCATACATGTTGTTGCAACTATAGGCTAAAAAATAAATAAGAAAAAAAATTATGCTAAAATACAGTCTAACAGTAGTTTGTGTTTGATTTCAAAAAACCTAAAAGCAAAACAGTAAGATTTTCTTAGTGGCTTAATAGCAAAAATCCTGAGCACTCTAAATCCTGAGACAGTCCCTTCTGAAACATGTTAGCTTCGAACGTAAACCAGAAAACATTATCAAAACAAAACAAGGAGGGACAAAGTCAAGTAGCTTTTCTAGACTACACCAACACAGATAAATAAAGAATTCATTGAACATATGAGTTGGAAGAGGTCTGAAAAACCATCATATACAACTCCTCATTCTTTAGATGAATGAAATGAGGTCTAGGAAGGTGAGATCATCTGCTCAAGCTTAGGTAGTAATAAGATAGCTGAGACTACGCTTTAAAGGCTTGGGTTCTTTGCCTAGAGCTTTGTTACACCACAAATATCTCCCACGTATTTCCAGAATGAAATCAGAAATCTTCATTGAACCAAATAGGGTTAAAAAAAAATTACTAAATCTAAAAAGAATAAAATGTCATAATCCAGTCACTTTAGCATTCAGCTTCAGATACTTGAGGAATTGGCTGCAAGTGCCTAAATTATGGTCTTAGTACAGAGTAGACATGCTAACAAGAACAAAAAAATCTTCCCAAAATTTTATAAAATGCCAACTAAGGATTCTCAGGTAGACTTTTAAAAATCTCTTCTCTATGGCAGCAATGAGGACAAAACACAGCGGCAAATAATGTATGGCATTGGTTGGGACTTTTATATACTCAATTTTTCTTGCTCATTATAATGCCACAGAAGTTAATGTATCAGTGATATCAAGCTAGTATTCTGCTTACTTGACTGTTATAGAGCTCCTCTAGACTCGTTAAGGATTTAATAGAATTTTCTCGGCAGATTTCTTCTTCTGTAAATTTCTGAATGCCAGGATGAACTTTTTGAATTTGGCCCAAACGCAAAAATCCTACTTTAAATTTCTTTAACTTCAGAAGAATGTTATCAACAGCAGAGTGAGTATAACTGGTCAACAAAACACTGAAGCCACAAGCATAGAGGATTCTTACCTAAGAAAATTTAAAAGAAAATTACTTTAAATTCTGAGTAATTCTTAACATATTCATTGCTATATATAGACATAATAGAAAACCTAAAATTTAACATCACAGGGTGAAAGAAAACATTTTTCCACTATTAAGTCAAACCAGTGAATAAAAGTAAAACAGTATAAACAAAATTGGTAATATTGTGCACTTAAACTGTGTTAAAACTTTAATCTTCTACAGAATTACTTTAAAAGTTTGCCATCATAAATGAAATCCAAGAAGAATATACAATATCCAATGTGTAACCCTCAATACAATTCACCACTTGTAAATGGAAGAACAACATATAAAATATACACAAACCATCACCAGAGACAGAAATACAAAATGCAACAAATATATCACATGATGGCAACCATTTTCTCCTTCAGGGTTATAATGTTGCTATCTCAAAATTGAAAAGGAAGGCCATTCCACAAAGATATTTTTCATTTACATTCAGCTTCTGTGAGTGCAGCTTTTGAATTAAAAAAAAAAAAAAAAACATATTATTTACAAGTAAAAATATAAATCCTTACAAGAGCACATATGGTCGTAGTTTTCCCAGTCCCAGGCATACCGACAATAAGCGTGTAGTCTTTTGAAAGAAGTACTTTTTTCATTGCTTGCCTCTGGGGTTTATTCAAACCTATATTTTAGAAGAAAGAAAAAAAATGGATTTAAGTGGTAAATAAAATGTTGTTAGAATAATATTTTAATTCAGACCGCTCAAAAATTATGATGTGGATTCCACCATCTGAAAGCAACCATGGGCTCTCAAGAGCTGGGCCACAGGAGCTTAAGGGCTCACCAAGTCTCTCTTGCTGGCAAGGCTTTTAGGGTACTTCACACAATAGGGGGAGCAGCAAGCCGAGACAGGGAGGCTCAGCACCATAGGCCAGCCAAGGGCCAATGAATCTTTTGGACACAACCATCCATGAAACAAAGACAAACACAAGATAGCCTGCAGTCTGCTGCCTCTTCCAGCAACACAAAAGCAGAAAAGGATGCCAAAAGTTACAAGGTTTAAGCACCTGACAAGTATCAGCTCCAGACTGGTGAGCTAAGTGAGATCCTTCCTCAGGGAACAAGTGGCCATATAATGAAAGGATGTGGAGCTGTTGTGGTGCCCTCCTAGCTGCTGCCAGACCAAAACAAGGGCAAGCTAAGGATTAGGACTGCACACAGGCTCTCCTTAAGGATAATCTAAATTATGTGCATCAAGGGCAGCCTTGATGAAAAAATGAGAGAAAAGGGGCGGGCTCTGGCCAATCAGCCACACAAATAAGAGAAACATACAGAAGATAGGACATCTCACTTGGCTTACTGTTTGACCAAAGTAAGTCACCTGATGTGGTGGAGAAAAACCGCCAGAAAGGCTTTCCTCCTATGTGATGTCTCTTATGGAGATTACTTGAGAGAGATTATAACAGGAATAACTTCATTGGACAACTACTTGATTAATAACATCCGTTGAGGCATAAAGGTGCTAATCAAAGGTGTTCGCTATGATCCTGGAGGATGTCGAGCAAAATCTAAATCAAAAGGGAAGATCCTCCAAATGTTTCTATTTTAGACAGATATTGTGCTTATTGTATCAGTCAGGAAAGATCTTCCTGATTGACATAATAAGCACAATCATTCTAAAAGCTAATAATAATCACTCAAGAAGGACAACCTAACTATGAACAAAAGGCAAACAGGGCACATGAAGAATGCTGATGGTCCTACAGGTACTACTCAGATAACTGGAGATGCCTAAATAAGATTGGGGGAAGATCATAAGCTGGACAGAATTTGGAAAATGGGGCAGTGTTTTCAATTATCCCCAACTTCTCTGTGAAATAAGAACTTATCTTTATTTTAACCACTAATACTCTTCCAAGGATGCTGAATAGCAGGATACTGCAGAATACTAGGATTTGGATAGCCAAAGAAATCTGGGCATGGAATAAGAATTTGTATAATTATATAGCACTAATAAGGGAGAACAGGTGGAGAATGCACACCGCTTCAAAAGAATTTACACAATAGAGTGAGATCTAGAGGAATGGCTAAATAGCTGATATTTCTATAGCATTTCCTATGTGCCAGACACTATGCCATGTACTTTAACATTATTGTTTCATTTGATCCTCATAACAGCCTTCTGAGGTATGTACTATTTTATAGCCCCATTTTTAGTTCCATTTTATAGGTAAGAAAACTGAGACAAGAATATTATTTTTCCCATCTTTTTTGTTTTTTTTCTTTCATGGTTTTTCCTTTCTTCTTCTTATTTTTTTTTACAACTTCACTAATATGGAAATATGTTTAAAATGATTATATGTATATAGCCTCTATCAGATTGCTTGCTGCCTTGGGGAGAAAAGAGGGAGAAAAAAAAATTGGAACTCAAAATCTTACAAAAGTGAATGTTGAAAATATCATAACATGTAATTGTAAAAAAATAAAATAACATTAAGTGAAAAAAGTTAAAAACTAAAGTTCTAAGAAAAAAAAAAAAACAACCCCCTCCCCCCTCAAAAAACCTGAGGCCCTGGATTACACAGCTAATAAGAATATGAGGCTGAATTGGCATTCAGATCTTCCTGAATCCAAAATTGCCATTCTATCCAGAGTGCCATCTAGCTATGTCTTTGCTTCCAAACCCTTTAGGTGAACTCTGATAGGTTTAAAGAAGGTCATGATTTGCAAAGAGAAAACATGGGTATGAGCTGTTATACAGGTGGGAGTATCTGCATTGATGAGATGCACACAATTCGAATACACACAAAAATAAAGAACATCAACTACAGCTTTTGTACCTTTTAAAATGTTGGCAACTCTATCCTTTGCTTCATGTGGAAGCACAGAACTCAGGTACTCAATAAACTGTGGTTCACGGAAGTCGATGATTAAATCTCGAAGCTTTTCACTGGAGAGAAGATAGGTGTTTTACTATGATATTCTCGAAAAGACTATTGAAATTTTGAGTTACTTAGTGCTACCAACCTGGCAGGGGTGTTTTCCATCAGTTTAGAAAGATTTCCTAAGGGAGTTTCAATACCACCAATTCTTTCTTCATAATCTAATCTAAACAAAGTTGACTTGGGTAATTTTGACAAATTCCTGAAACAAAATAAAATGCACATAAAGAAAACCACTTTTCGATGCTCCAAGTCATTATTAATCAGAGAAATGCAAATTAAGACAACTCTAAGATACCACTACACACCTGTCAGATTGGCTAAGATGACAGGAAAAAATAATGATGATTGTTGGAGGGGATGCGGGAAAACTGGGACATTGATGCATTGTTGGTGGAGTTGTGAACGAATCCAACCATTTTGGAGAGTAGTTTGGAACTATGCTCAAAAAGTGATCAAACTGTGCATACCCTTTGATCCAGCAGTGTTACTACTGGGATTATATCCCAAAGAGATTATAAAGAAGGGAAAGGGACCTGTATGTGCACGAATGTTTGTGGCAGCCCTTTTTGTAGTGGCTAAAAATTGGAAACTGAATGGATGTCCATCAGTTGGAGAATGGTTGAATAAATTGTGGTATATGAAAATTATGGAATATTACTGTTCTGTAAGAAATGACCAACAGGATAATTTCAGAAAGGCCTGGAGAGACTTACAAGAACTGATGCTGAGTGAAATGAGCAGGACCAGGAGATCATTATATACTTCAACAACAATACTAGATGATGACCAGTTCTGATGGATCAGGCCCTCCTCAGCACCGAGATCAACCAAATCATTTCTAATGGAGCAGTAATGAACTGAACTAGCTATGCCCAGAAAAAGAACTCTGGGAGATGACTAAAAACCATTACATTGAATTCCCAATCCCTATATTTATGCCCACCTGCATTTTTGATTTCCTTCACAAGCTAATTGTACAATATTTCAGAGTCTGATTCTTTTTCTACAGCAAAATAACGTTTTGGTCAGGTATACTTATTGTGTATCTAATTTATATTTTAATATATTTAACATCTACTAGTCATCCTGCCATCTAGGGGGGGGGGTAAGAGGTGAAAAATTGGAACAAGAGGTTTGGCAATTGTTAATGCTGTAAAGTTACCCATGTATATATCCTGTAAATAAAAGGCTATTAAATAAATTAAAAAAAAAAAAAAAGAAAAGAAAAAAAAGAAAACCACTTTTCATTTAGAAAATACCAATTTGAGTCAAACAAAGGAAGTAAACAACTAGTTAAAAAGATCAGCTCTGAACATGAAATTTAAATTATTTAGCCATTTTTAAAATATAGGAAAGACAAGTTCCTGAATGCAACTAACATAGAGAGAGAAAAATGTATTTGCTGGTAGTCTTAAAAATCTAATCAAAGGGCTTTCACCTGGAAAGGAGGAGGAAGAAAACTGCCTCTATATATTTCCCAAACTACATGCCACTCAGAATAGCTATAATGCAGGAAGAACAGTTACAGAAGCCAGAAGAAGGCCAATGAAAAGTCCTCAATCCCATCCATGGCCTTAGCAGTCCATTCAAAATGCAAAACCAAACAGAAATAAGCAGAGATTATGTATCACTGGAGAGGCAGCGGGCTGTAATGGAGGGAGGAGACTCGCATAGGCAAGTGGAGGTTCAAGGCCTCCCAAGGACTGCCAGTTCCTCGTATGGTGACTTTGAAGAAGTCAGGGCCTCTCAAGACACTCGCCACAAGCTTCTGACATCTAAGAAGCTGAAGAGTTCCTGAATAGTGAGTGTGTTGGGCAGAGAGAAACTGAAGGACTGATCCCTGAGGCAAGCAGGGAGAAGGCACTGAGTGATAGATCAGTTTAGCTCCATGGTCCCAACTTCTGGGGAGGTCCAGACAGAAATCCAAGACATGTCAGACTACCAAGACCCATACTCTGTAGGGTCTTGGGTAGCCTCGCCTTGACATGTTCTGTCAGAAATCCCACTCATGTCCCTGAGGTTAAATTTTCCCTAAAAAGTCACCTTATGGCCATGCCATACTGACTGCCCTCCTCTGGGTCAGTCTTTTTTCTTACCCTCTCCCACACCACATGGTATCTCCCCTAAGTCCACTATCCCGTCTCATTCTTATACAAATGTTCTTGTAAAGATTCCACTAGGGATTTAACCAAGGCAAAAGAGGCCTAATTTTTTTCTTTTTATCATCTATTAAACTACCTATCTTGACTCTCTTTTTCATTATCTATTAAACTACCTAATCTCAACATTCACAAGAGAACCTAGTTTGCAAAACAACTATTAAAGTTCTCTACCCGAATTACTTACATAATTTATCGATCTTTTAAAAAAAACAAAAGAAATGGATTCACCTGTCCAGTACACAGGTGACTGACGTCATGTTGATCTCTTTCACATAGCCACAAGTTAAAGCAAGCAGCTTTCTTTCTTCTCCACTTAAAACGACTCTGTCTCCTGCCATTAGATTTGTATTAGGTATTATTCCATTTTTACGCTGGAAGCTGTGTAAATACTGTCCACTACAAATAGTCTGTACATCTTCTGTTCTTATCAGATTTCCAATACAGTCGCCATTTTTCTCCCTACAATATGAAAAGAGATATAAGGAAACTTCTTTAAAAAAAAAAAAAAAAAAAAAAAAGGAAACTTCTTAATATAATTACATTCATGTCTTCCCAATATTGTATCCTTTTTTTTTTCCTTCTGAAACTATCAGATTTATGTTATGTTACCAAATTCATAAAATGTCTATTGTATTTCTGATTATCTATACTCATTTTTCATAATTATTTATTAAATATCTACATTTTTTGTTATTTAACTAACCCTAGAGGGTATGTCCAAGACACACGTACCCTGAAGGCTCTGTCTGATGTCAGCAAGAGTCAAGGCCATCCTTCTATTCTTCTCCCCCAAAAGAAAAATCCAATGTAAAGGCCTGAAAGTCCCAAGGTGGGAATGTTGAAAGGCCCAGGGAGTGGTAGTGCCTAGGGGATCCTGGGTCTCTAACACTCTGGCCTAAGATGCCATAAAGGGTCTTAAAGAGCCAGTGCTCCTAACCTAAAGAGATGCTTTACATTAGGAAGAATTAAGTTAGTGCAAGAAGCCATGCGGCCCAGATCAAAATTAAGCAATGCTGACCACCCCAATAGAAGAGAACAGCTCTGTCACAGAATCAAAATTCAATTACTTCTGCAGATCTAGAGATCCCCAAAAGGAGAGAAAACCTCAGAAATTTAAAAAAAAAATGGATTTTTCCACCTAGAAAAAATGAAGCAAGAAATAAAAAAGCCTTGAAAGAAAAAAATGAAAGGAGAATAAATAGCTTGGAAATTAGTAAATCATTCCCAAGTAATGTACTACTTGAAAACTAGAACAGGCCAGGAAGAAATCGTAACTTCATGATATAGCAGGAAATATTAGAACAAAATAAAAAAAGATGAGAGGAAGGTGTCTGATATCAGAAGGGACACTATTTCAATATCATAAATGGAAACTATCAGAATCAAATCTATCAGAATCAGAGGGCAAAATAAGATAGAATCTATCTATAGATCTCCTTAAAAAAAACAAAAACTGAAATATCCAAAGAATAGCATAGCCAAAATCGAGAGCTCACATAAAAGAAAAACACTGACAGCATCTAGGAAAAAGCAGAACACGTACCGAAGAATCACAGTCAGGATCACCTAAGATCTTGTGGCTTCTATTATGAAGGGGGATTGATCTTAAGATACAATGTTCCTAAAGGCAAAAAATACAGGCCGACAACTAAGAATAATTATGCTAAGCTGAGCATAATCCTAAAGGGGAAAAAAAGAGACCTTAATTAGAAATTAGAATATCTGGAAATTTCAGTTGAAAAGACCTGAGCTGCATAGCAATTGCTGAGAGTAAGAACATCTGAGGCCCTGGAAGGAGATAGAATAGTTCTCTCCTGGCAGATGGAGGAGATAAAAGAGAAAGGAGAAAAGGAGGAAGACATGATGTCACAGGAGTGGGGTAGGAAATTTGCTACTTTTCTTAAATGGGTTGCAGAGAAAAAGAGTATACAAGGAGGAAAGATAAGGGAGAGGACGGACCTCCCTCTTATCTGGACCAGATAATGGAGTGTTACACACACACACACACACACACACACACACACACACACTCACTCATATTCTCTCTCTCTGTCTCTTTCTCTCAGTTTGGTGTAAAAATACTTTGAATTCCAGAAAGAAAGAAGAGAGAATAATGGAGAATTGCAAGCAAAATAAACTTCCTGACCTTGAAGGGGGGATTAAGAGGATAAAAAAAAAAAAACCCACTAGAATCCCAAAAGGTGCCTAACAATTGGGCAATGGCTGAACAAATTTTGTGTAGGAATGAGATGGACTATTACTGTTCTCTAAGAAATAATGGAAGAAAAGATTTCAGAGAATCATGGGTCAGAGGAATCTGGAGAACAATTTGTACCAGGACAACACTGGAAAGAAACACAGCTTTGAGAGTCTTAAGCCCTGGGATCAGTGCAATGATCAAACATGTCTTTAATGAAGTACTTACTCCTAACTTCCTAACACAGATTGGGGATGAGTTTAGAGACAAGCATTTTGGGCACAAACACTGTGGATTTGTTTTGTTTGATCATGCTTATTCATTACAAGAGTTTTTCTATTTCTACTTTTTTTTTTTTAATAAATAGGAAACAAGTAGGGTTGGCAATAGGATGGGGGGAGGGAAGAGGGCCATTGAAACTTTTAAAACTGCAATGAAGAGAACAAAGGAAGTTCAAAAGGAAGCTCAAAAAGGATGATTTTGAAAGCAACATGTTATGGCCAATGCAGGAATAGAAGTAGTTTGAGAAGTGGGAGGCAGAAAAGACAAAACTTCATTTGGAAAAAAGAATTTTTCAAAAAGAAAAAAAAAAGCAGTCCCACCCCAAAAAAGAGCCCTATTGAATTTATCAATTTACTATTTAAAATTTTTACTTACTAATTAAAAAAGCAAGGAAAGTAACAATGAGATAGAAATATATGCTTTTATCCATACTATGCTGCACAATTCTGCTTGTTTGATGCTGAAGTTCAAAATAAAATTTATTAATTTTAAAAAAGAAAAAATAAAGAGTTATCACATTAGGCCATTTCCCTAGCTTCTTTCAAGTATTAGTTAAAGCCCCACTTTTATTCAGTTTAAATGTTTGACAGTCACTAATTTTCTCAGAATGTGCCCCAACATTTCAAGACATTTATAAAGAATTAGACTTATGGAAAAAAACAAATGTGAAAATGCACATTTAGAAAACAGGCCATCCAATGAATAGGAAAGGAAGGAGATAGCTATCAATTGAATAAGGGATGCACACAATGGGGCATAGGATGTGGTGAAATACTGCTGTACTATAAGAAACGATGAGCAGGATGACTTCAGAAAAAGCTGAGGTCTTATATGAACTGATAAAAAGCAAGATAAGCAGAAGCAGAATGTTGTACTCAATAATAGCAAAAACTGTGAAAGACTGAGCTATTATGAACAAGACAATGATTTGAGACAGTTCCAAAGAACTCAAGAAGAAAAATGCTACATAATTCTAAAAAGAATGAACTCTGAAGCATACTTCAACATACTTCAATCTGAAGCACACTTTCTTTTTTACTTTATTTTTCTTGGGGGAATGGGAGAAGGATCCTTTTTATAACATGTCTAATATGGAAATGTTTTACATGACTTCACATTTAAATAAGTATTATATTGCTACCCTTCTCAGGAGGTGGGAGAGGGACTGGAAGGAGAGAATTTAAAACTCAATTTTTTTTTCACTTTTTCAAAATTTTATATCTACTACTACCTTAATGAAACCCATGATTATTCCAAAGAGCCTGGCCTAAATGGTCACATGAGAAAAATCAAATGCATGCAAAATGTCTCCTGGGCAGATTTGCTACTGATGACCTGTTTGCCAGATCCAGTGAGCCTTTATCAGCACCTCTTTCTAGATCTGGGATTGCAGCTTACCAATGAGCAAGAGCCAGAGTAGAAAAGAAATGATAAAAAGGGTTTATTCAGAATGCATTTAATAATTTTTTTTTAAAAAGGAAAAAAAAAAAAGCCTGGCATAGTCACATAACCCAAATTGCCTCAGCAAAAAATAAAAAAAAATTAAAAAAATTTAAAAAACATTATTATGCCTTTTGAATAATTCCCTTATATAACACTGACTACTGAGTTAACTAAAAATGCACTTCCACTGAAATAATACATTTCTGATCATCCTTTTCTTGGTTGTGGATCATAATTTTGAGCATAAGGTAATAGGTAAGTGCAGCTTTTTTGGAAAATATGAATTACCAAGTGCCAGGAAGAGGATTTCATTATAAAAACTAATAGCTAATATTATTCTTTCTCTTGAAAATTTAATTGCTATTATTACACATGTGAACTTAGCTATACTATGTAAACAAAATAAAGATTTTAACATGAGCTCCCTCTATGGTTGCATGGTAACTCATGGCAGTTCCACACAGTAGTTGGTGCCCAAAAGGGGGGACGACTCCCAAGACTTGCATGTAAAACTAGTCTCTTTTTTGTAAGTTTTGTTTTTGAAATTGTGCATATAAAGCATCACTGAATCAATGGAACTATGAAAGAATTCAGCTGCTGGAACCATGCAAAACGTTTTGAATTACCCTTAAAATATGGAAAATGTTTTCTGAATGCTTTATATTCTTTCTACTGTAAATGAAAAATGAAGAAAATTTCCCAATTAAAAAAAAAGAAATTATGGGGGTATGCATCTTCAAAAGATATCAATTAATGCTTTATTTTAATTTTTAAAAGGCCTTAAAAGCACTCTGGGCATCAGCTGCTCCAGCCCCTCCATTCTCCATACAATGAAGCCATGCAGGTATCATAAATAAGTAGAAAAGCCAAAATTTCAACCTAGGCTCCAACTTCAAATCCAAGCTCTTTCTACTTGATTCCAGAGTCTACACAAGGTGTCTACCAAAACAAAACCTTCTGCTTACCTTTCTGAAGCTGACATTAACCATATGTTTCTGTGACTTCTCTTGTTATCCTTGGACTGGGACTCCAGGGTCATCATTAGATACCAAAGGCTGAAATACTGGAGATGGGAATGCTTCAGGTGCTGTGTAGCCTTTTCAATTTTAGGCAGCATGGCAAGTGGGATGAAGCTCTTGTCCATTTGTTGTTCGACTGCTCTAAATTCAAAATGCTGTGTCAGAAAGGTACTGGCGATAGTTTTGGTTATCACATTAACTATCTCTGAAGTAAATAAGAGTTTCAGGTTTAGCAATATAAATCACTATTCTCCTACTTTAGATATTCAATATTTTAAGATAATTCAAAAGACTTTTGATTCATAAAAGGAACACATGTGCAAAAATGTTTATAGCTGCTGTTTTTGTAATGGCAAGGAACGGGAAACTGAGTGGATGCCCATCAGTTGGAGGATAAATTAAGGCATATAAATGAAACAGAATATTAGTGTTTTATAAGAAAAGAAAAACCTGAAAATATTTAGATGAACTGATGCATAATGAAGTGAACAGAACCAGGAGAATATTGTTCTCAGTAACAGCAAGATTATGTAATGATCAATTATGATGACCTTGTTCTTCTCAACAATGAAGTGATTCAAGGCAATTCCAATAGACTTGAGATGGAAAAAACCATTTACATCCAGAAAGAGAACTATGAAGACTAAACGTGGTTCGAAGCATATTTTCATCATTTTGTTGTTATCTGTTTGCTTGTTGCTTTTTTCTTTCTCATGTTTTTTTTTTTCCTTTTTGATCTGATTTTTCAAGAATGGCACATATTTAACTTATATCAGATTGCTGTCTTAGGGATAATGGAGATAAGAAAGGGGAGAAAATTTGGAACACAAAGTTTTACAAAAATGAATGCTGAAAACTGTCTTTACACATAATTAGAAAAATAAAACACTATTCAAAAAAAGACATGTGACAGCTAAAAAAGGAAGGAAGGGAAGAAAGGAGGGAAGGTAGGGAAGGAGGAAGGAGAAAAGTAAGGAAGGAAAGAAGAAGGAAGGGAGAGAGGGGAAGGAAGGAAGAAGGAAAAGAAAGCAAAGAGGGAAGGAGGACGGGAGAGAGGGAAGAAGAAACTAATCCATACTGAATGACTGTAGTCTGTAGTGAGGACTATCTATGGAGTCATACATCGGAAACAAATGGAGGGAAGCAGCACTTTAATAACCGTAATAAATCCAAAAAGGTCAATTCTGTCATCATTGTTAATGAGTTCAGCTTAACTCATTCTATAACAAAATTGTGATAGCACTCTCTCTATATAGGAGGAAAGAATCTATATTGATCCATGTGTGGTGTGTAGGTGTGTACACACATATATATGTATATCTGTATATATGATATGAAAAATGTCCCCAATATAATTTTTAAAAGCTATAACCCAAATTTAAACAATATGAAACTCATTACCTGCTATAAAGAGCACAGTTGTACATTTGTGAGCAGTATTTACACGTATAACTATCATTAACGATCGGTGGCAACTGTGCAAGCTGGCTTTGCTCTTTTCCCGCAGTAGATTTTCTGACACCATTGGCCAAGTAGAATGCCATCTGATTTCTTAGCTTTAATAACTCTGTTTTTTTAAAAGAGAAAAAAATATTGAATTCAGTTTAATTTGATTTGATCATCATACATGCCTTCCTTGCGACATTTTAGTAGCCACTACTTGAATATCAAAAAAAAGAAAAAGAAAGAAAAATTGTAGACTCATAGATTTAGTCTGCAAGGGACCTCAGAGACCACTAGATCAAACTACCTCATTTTACAGATCAGGAAACTGAGGCCTAGAGAGATCAAGTGACATACCTAAGATCAAAAAGCTGATAAGTATTTAGGGCTATCTTTTAACCCAGGTACTCTTTCTTCAGGAATAGAATTCTAAAAGGTTAATGTTTTCTCAAATCTAAACACAAGAATTTAAATTTTTTCCCTTGTCTTTTGACACTTAAGACCACAGACAATGCTACACTATACACTGCAAAAGATCTGATAGTTTTCCAAGTATAGTATGTCAATGAAGGCAGAAAAACTTGTATTAACTGTGAAAAGAAGGGATACATTGATGGGGTCCTTACCTCTCCTATCAAGATGATTGGCAGGCACTGGGTACATGTTACCAGTCTGGAGGTAGAGAAGCCATCCAGCTTCTGGATCAGCCCTTCTTTCCTGGCTTAGTAATGTATAGAGAACAACCTAACAAATAATTTTAAAATTTCTAAAAATAACAGAAAAAAATACATGGTGCCAATAGCAAATATTTTCTCCCTTCTCAAACATTAACATCCCTCTCAATTTCACTCTCACTTTGAAGAAACATCTAAAAAAAAGCCATTTAAAAGCCAAAATAGAGAACTTTCCTGATTTTTGATTTACATTGTTAGCCAGAGTTGATGAGGCCAGAATTTGTTAGTCTTACTATATACTATAGTCATTAAAAGTTAAAGGTACAGAATCTTAGTCAGAATAACCATGCAAAAACAGTCAGTCCTAACTTAAGAATAGGTTCTTCCACCAAAGTTCAGTGGTAAACGGCTTGTTTGAAATCCGAAAAGCATTTTCCCACAGAAGCCATCCTCTCTGTGTTACGGAGGTTCCCAATTTGATTGATAAAGCACCTATAATATAATGTTAATTGAACTCCAGAACTTAACCAGTGTGTTTCTATTGAAAAACGCCTTCAAATTCTAATCTGGGCCTCATAGGAAATCCTTCTAGCTGGACTATGACGGAACCCGGGTTCCTCCTCATCTGTGCTATCCCCCTTGTCCTCCTGGACTCAAGGCTATTGGCAGGTACATGGAAGACCAAAGAGATCAGAGCCTGGGTGCCAAGTGGTAAGAAAAACCCATGGAAGAAAACCCAAGGATTCTTGTCAGTGTAACTAACCTCCAAGGCCATATTCTTCCTCCTAGCCAGATGCTTTTCATCTATTTCCTTCCTTATTCAGGGCCTCAGTGTTAAGATAGCCCTTTCCTTCTAATGCTTTCCATTCCTAATGCTATTATCTGTTCTTTCTGGCCAAGGTATCTCCCACTGGCTCCTGACATGGAAGAAGACAGTCTCACTTTCTGTAATTAATATAAGAGGCAGCACAATATGTTAATAGGCTCTCGTGCCTGGCACCCATCTTCACTTTATCTTTTTTTCCCTCAAATTCCATGAAAAATGTGACTCATTGAAATAAAAGACTCGGCTTCTCCAGATCACTCCATTGTAATCATTCATTGCCAGGAGCCCAGGACACTACTAATGAGGTCCTGAATGGTGTGTTGGACAAGAGAAACAAAGAATTGATCCCTGAAGCAAGCAGGCAGGATGCACCATTAGAGATCACTTTAGCTCCATGGTCTCACCCTCTGGAGAGGTCATCCAGTCTGAAATCTAAGTTATGTCAACCCCATGAAAGTCACCCTCTGTAGAGATCTCGGAAAGTCTCACCTTGCCATGTCCTGTCAAAAATCCCAGTCATATCCCCAAGGTTAAATTTTCCCAATAAAATCTACTTGTGGGCCATCCCATGGCTGCTGCCTTCCTTTGGGTCAGTCCCCACAGCACTCTCCCTCATGGTGTTTTTCCCCACACCACATGTACCTACTCTACGCTTCTCATCCCCACTTCTCTTTATTGACTAACTAATTTTTTAGGACGTCAAGTCCCTTTCAATATTTAGCTTGCCAACTAAAGACATGACCAAGTCTCATGGTCCCTTTCTCCTAGGTAACTATGAGTTCCATTGAGAAACTTGTCTTTCATATGTTTTCTCAGTCTATTTCAAATTTACCATTCCTATTTTTTCAATTCAATTTCAATTCAAATTTACCTATTCCCTGAAATAAATCTACTTTTTGCTAAAGAGAATAGATGATTGTAAATTCTTCACGTGACCAAATCCCAGCTTTTGGTGCCTACCGTCATCTGGTGTCAATATCACCCCCAAAACTACCACCAAGAGTAAGACTAGAACAAGGAAAACCAAGAACAGCTGGGAAAAGAGAAAACAGTAGTCAGCAATTTCCTCCTCCCTCTATTTTCCTCTTGCCACAAGAGAAGTCATCCTGCACCAGCCCTGGCAAGATTGGAACTAGGAGAAAGGTGGAAGATTCAACCGATACCTGGTGAGAGACAATGGGGAAGAAGAGAAAGGAGGAAGACCATCAGCCATTCCTGAGTGACTCTTTAGGAGCCAGCCTGGATAACAGCAGGAATGCCTAGTAACACAGGCCTATATTACGACAATGAGTGTGCTGACATCTGGGCTAGGAATTATTGTCCAGAGTGTCAAGCATCAATTATTTCAATGGCCCAATTTAGTATTCTTTTTGATGTCTGAGTCATACTATATCAATTTTAGTTTGAGAAAGCTACGAGGGACACAATTAAAGAATTCAGAGTCATTTATTTTCTAGGCAGTTCCCTAAAGACTAAAATCAAAATGATCTTAAAATAATTTCAACAGTTGTAGAACCTCCATAAATGCAAATGCATAAATATTACAGGTCAAACTGAGAGCTATTAACGACCTTTCATTTAAAGCATGATGAGTGTCAATTTATAAAAGATTCATGTGAACAGTAACACATGAATTATATTTGCAAACTGTTCTATTAGCTAAGTGCTAAATTTAGGTTTTTGAAAAACAAATATAAATTATTTTACTTAAAAACTGTTATGCCAATTCCAATATACTTAAGATGGAAAATGCCATCCACATCCGGAGAAAGAACTTTGGAGACTAAATATGGATCAAATCATAGTATTTTCACCTTTTTATTGTTGTTGGATTTTTTTCTCCTTTTCATGTTTTTTTTTTCCCTTTTGATCTGATTTTTCTTTTGCAACATGATGAATATGGAAATGTGTTTAGAAAAACTGTACATTTTTAACCTATATCAGGTTGCTTGCTGCCTTGGGGATGGAAGAGTAGGGGAGAGATGGAGAAAATTTGGAACACAAGGTTTTGCAAAGGTAGATGTTGAAAACTATCTTTGCATGTATTTGGAAAAATAAAATATTAATTTTATTAAATTGCTATGCCATCAGATTAAAAAGTTAAATTTCTTCTGTTCCTAGCTCAGTTAAGAAACAAAAGATTTCTGAAATTAACAGAGAAAGAGGATGCTAGAGATAAAGACTCTCCAAAGAAAATGTTAGTCTCAAGAGCCTTGCTATTTAAATCATTTCCAGGAATACTTAGGGTAATTCAGCTGCCAAGATAGTAAGGAATGGAAAAAATTCATATTGGAAAAAATAATATTCACACAGAGTTTGGTGTCTGAGTTTGATAAATTAAATTCATTTGAACATGGCAGGCTGTTTTGTTATTAAATAATAAATTAAATATTAAACATTTTGTTGTACTGATGACTGAATGCAATTCATACTTACTGCCAATGCTTTTTTTTCATGATAAAAATTCAGCTTTCATTCAATAATTCAACTTTAAAGTTTACTAAAGATTTGGACTTCAACAAAAGATTTGGCAATTGTCAATGGTGTAAAATTATCCATGCATATAACTGTAAATAAAAAGTTATAATAATAAAAAAAAAAAAAGACATGAACTTCAAGCTTAAGCTGAAGCTTAAAAATTTAAAGCTTGAAGGATTTTTAGGTTACCATTGAAGTACAAAGGACAGGTAATGCTAACCCTACTTTGTTGTTATTGATGATCACTCGTTTCAGCACTGTCAGATTCCTTGTGACCCCATTTGGGGTTTTCTTACTGCCAATGCTTTAACACAATTTCAAAAGATCCACATACAGATGGAAATTGTACATATGTATAAACAACTACTCACATCCCATTCCACCATAATTCCTCCACCAATTTTCCCACCCAAAGTGCCAGTCAGCCAACTCCCCATGCCCAACAAAAGGAGGGGAAGGAAGTTTGCCAATATGATTTTGGAGAGCTAGTCTGGAACCTTAACACATATCATAATATTGTTTAAATGTTGAAAATGGTCTACAAGTTCCAAATAATCAATTTAGAAATGGACTTTTGGCATGAAATCAGGGACGAGCTACTAATTAAAATAAGGAAGTCCCAAAGTTAAGATTTACCTATTGTACTCTTACATATTTAGAATTCTATTTTTATTTTCTGCACATTAAATATATAGTGTTCTCACTATAAATTTGTTCTAGAAAGCAGAAATTTGGTCTTTGCAACAAAAAGTGCTGACTTCTTATACTATACTTGCCCCTAAATCATATACGATTCATCTTTTATTTTCAGAGAAGTTGAACAAAATGAAAGAATTCACCTTGGTGGCACAGCAAGTGAGCCATTTTTCAGACTCCTAAGTGTTTTGGCCCAGGTGATTTCAGTCAAACCTGTCTGCAAAAATCAAGTGAAAAGTTTGAAGTTTCCCCTGATGCTCTCCAAGCACATGGCTTCAAATATTTACAACATTATAAAGGATTAGTTAATCCTTTCTCTTCAAATCTGGCTCCATCTGCCCTGCTCATGAGGACCACAAGTGGGTCAAATTTCAAAACTACAGCTTCAGTCCAAGTTACACAATTTTCAAGTACAAAACTAAAGCCTTAGGAGAAATAAAATGATTTCTCCTCTTTCAATCCTCAACATCTGTAAAGTCAGAAGCTGCAGAAATAGAACCAAAAATTACTCTGGGCTTGAATCTAAAACTTAAAATTTTCATTTCAAAAGTGTGTTATCTAGAACATTTTTAGCAGCTACAAAGATGCAAAGTTCCTTGAGTTAAAATTCACTCCAAAACCCAGATGTAACACAAACATATTTTATATAACATCTTTTTATGATTTAAAGGTTTTTTAGATATGAAAAAGGAATGGCTTACTCTCCATAATACAAATTCATGTAGAAGATATATATAAATTTTTTTCATTACCAATCTACAACAGATGATATTATTATAATTATGTTATAATCAATGTTTCCTGATATATAAATAAGTGATAATATGGTTTTAATTTATTATGGCAATGACTTAGATTTTATTTCCTTCCCTCAAAAATAGTCAGAAGTATTTAGTTTTAATGTCTGTGTTCCAAGAACATTTAGGTTTTCAGCTTATTTGAAAGTCACAACTTATATCTACTTCAGCTGAATCTCAAATCATAAAAACATTTAATATACCAGTAATATAATTTCCCTATTTAATCTTAGATGAAATTCAATAATTGTGAGGGAGAGAAGGAGGGAATTAAAAGGGTAAATTTACAACTCTGCTACTTTCCTTACTTTTTCCCAAAATTTCTGCCCCAATATTATACATTTCTAAGATAAATTTCCTTAAAATGGATCAACAGGAAACATTTCCAAAATTGGAAGCCACAATTTGGAATTAAAATAATAAGGCCACATTATTGTATTTTAAAGATATGTGAACAGAATGTGCTCTTAGATAGATTAAATATCTTCCATTTTAAGAACGTGCATCTGTTACCTGGCTTCTGTGTTCAATAGAGTTAGACTCCTTGCCAGTTTTCAGCTCCAAAGGCATTATTCTACAAGTAGCTTCAGAACCTCGATGGATTTTCACATTGACTGTGACATCAATCTTGCCTTTCAGGCCAAATCTTGGAGACCAAATGTTCTCTTCAATATCTAGCGCTTCTGTTACTTGAATCCTACAAGATGAGTCATTCTTGTTTCTATCTTTTAATCTGGAAAAAAATATTACATATTTCTGAAGAAAATGAGGAGAAAAAAGGTGCATGTAAACCAATCAGTAAGTAGAAACCTACCAGTCTTCCTAAAAAGACTAAGCACAGCCTGGTGCAAAGACCATTGAGTTGGAAGTCATATCTGGGACTATGTCCTAGTCAAGGGATCTGGGTGAGTGATTAGAGACAGCAAGGTGGACCTGGAGACAGGATGACATGCATTCAAATCCCACCTCAAACACTTACTGTATGACCTTGGACAAGTCACTGAATTCTGTTTGCCTCAGTTTCCTCATTTGTAAAAATAAGCTGGAGAAAGAAATGGCAAGAAAACCCCAAATGGGGTCACAAAGAGATGGACATGACTGAAACAACTGTATAACAACAAATTTCTGTAAAGAAGGTCTTATAATAACTGTATTTAGCTCATTCTTATGTGTGCCTTGATATTCTTTATATACTGTAGCTATTTCTGAATAAAAAAAATTTTAATATCTTCTTGCTGAGTTTTATCAGGAATAAACAAAAAGGGTGATTATTTATGAGATTTTATTTCATATACTGCTCCTTTGAAATTATTAACTGTTTCAATCAATTTTTAAATTGATTTTTTGGGTTCTATAGATAATCATATCATCTGCAAAAGTGATAGTGTTGTTGATTTTTCGCCTATTTTATTTTCTCAGAAATTTTTAATTCTTTCAAAAGACTGACTTGAAAAAAGACAAACAAGTCATTCCCCAATTTATAAATGGTCAAAGGATATGAACAATTTTCATCTGAAGAAATTAAAGCCATTTATAGTGATATGAAAAAATGCTCTAAATCACTACTGATTAGAGAAATTAACACAATTCTGAGGTAACACTTCACACCTTGCACATTGGCTAAGATGACAGGAAAAGACAGTGATAAATGTTGGAGTGGATTGGGAAAATTGAGACACTAATTCATTGTTGGTGGAGTTGTGAATTGATGCAACCATTCGGGAGAGCAATTTGGAACTATGCCCAAAAAGGGCTATCAAACTGTACATACCCTCTGATCCAGCAATGTCACTACTGGGTCTATATGCCAAAGAGATCATAAAAAAGGAAAAAGGACTCATGTGCAAAAATGTTTGTATCAGTCTTTTTGTAGTAGCAAGAAAGTGAAAATTGAGTCGCTGTCCCTCATTTGGGGGATGGCTAAATAAGTTATGATATTTGGGTATTTAATATGGTATTTGATAGGTCAAAGGGCTATCAAATTGTGCATACCCTTTGATCCAACAGTGTCTCTACTAGATCTATATGACAAACAGATCATAAAAAGGGGAAAGGACCCACATGTGCAAAAAATGTAGCAGCCCTTTTTGTAGTGGCAAGAAACTGGAAATTGAGTGCATACCCCTCAGTTGGGGAATGGCTAAATAAAGCTATGGTATATGAATGTCATGGAATACTACTTTCTGATAAGAAATGATGAACAGGTTGGTTTTAAAAAAGTCTAGAAAGATTTACATGAACTGATACTGAATAAAACAAGCAGAACCAGGAAAACATACACAGCAACATCAAGACTATGTGATGATCAACTATGAAAGACTTGGCTCTTCTCCACAGGCGATTCCAATAGACTTTGGATGGAAAATGCAATTTTCATCCAAAGAGAGAACTATGGAGAACGAATGTGGATCAAAGCATACTATTTTCACCTTTTGGGATTGTTTGTTTTTTTCCTTTCTCATGAGTTGTCCCTTTTGATCTGAGTTTTCTAGTATCACAAGACAAATATGGAAATATGTTTAAAAGAATTACACATACTGAGAACTAGATGGTGATTTAGTTTCTACTGAGCTAGAAAAATTAAATTAATACAGAGAAATTAAACTTAAATTAGAAAATTGAAACCTAAGAAATGGGAGTCTGGAACCTAAAACAAGGAAGTCAAAGACTGTAATCAGGAGTGGTGGTTTTAGATTTAAAAATGAACCTTTGGGACTTTGCCCCCTTCCCCTTCTCCTGTTCCATTATTAGTAGTCTTCCCCATAAAGAATGTAAGCTCACAGGGGGCTGAGACTGGTTTTTGTAATCAAGAGTGGAGAATTAGAATAAGAGATTCTTCTCAGACATTATGAGGAGTGGTTGTAGTTTCACACTCTAACTTCAGTAACACTCAATTAATGGTGATTCAGGGAAGGAACTTGTGTTTCAGGATAGAAAGTAAAAGAATGCCTTTGCATTTTTCAAAAACTAGCCTAGACACCTATTTTAGCAAGAATATAAAATAAAATCCTTCCAGGATTTAAAAAAAAAAAAAAAAAAGAATTGCATATATTTAATCTATATCAGCTTGCTTGCTGTCTTGGGGAGGAGAGAGGTAAGGAAAAGAGAAAAATTTGGAACGCAAAAAAAAAAATAAATAAATAAATGCTGAAAATTATCTATACATGTATTTGAAAAAATAAAATACTACCAAAAAAAAGGGAAAAAAAGAAAAGAAAAGATACACACACTTCTACTACTTTACACTAAAGAATCCCAATCAAGGAGAAAATAAGGTCAAATTAGAAAGACTTTCTTACGAAGTGAGAGGCATCTTGGGAAAGTCCACTGCCATGGGCTTATGCATGAAATCTTCAGCCCATTTGGAAAATGATGGAAGATAGTCTTCTATTTCTTGTTGAAATTCATCTTGTTTCAGCTTTAAGTGGTACCTTTAAAAATGGGTGAGGAAATACTGAATATAAAAAAGGAAAAATAAAAAGGACAAAAACAGCAGAGACATGCAGCCCCAAACCAAAGGCATTGCTGGAGGGAGACTCTAGTTTTTTTTTTTTTGTTTTGTTTTGTTTTGTTTTTGTGTTATTTTTTTTTTTATTTAATAGCTTTTTATTTACAGGTTATATGTATGGGTAACTTTACAGCATTAACAATTGCCAAACCTCTTGTTCCAATTTTTCACCTCTTACCCCCTACCCTCTCCCCTAGATGGCAGGATGACCAGTAGATGTTAAATATATTAAAATATAAATTAGATACACAATAAGTATACATGACCAAAACGTTATTTTGCTGTACAAAAAGAATCAAACTCTGAAATATTGTACAATTAGCTTGTGAAGGAAATCAAAAATGCAGGTGGGCATGAATATAGGGATTGGGAATTCAATGTAATGGTTTTTAGTCATCTCCCAGAGTTCTTTCTCTGGGAGTAGCTGGTTCAGTTCATTACTGCTCCATTGGAAATGATTTGGTTGATGGGAGATTCTAGTTATGTTGCTTGGTGAGGAAGGTAATGGAACATGCTCCCAAGATGTGTACAGGTGAACATCACACGAGAAGGACCTATGAGAGGCTCAAAACTGCGGACTGAACAGAGCCCATTTCCCCCAATTCCCTTCAAATTCTCTGCATGACCAATCCATCTCCTTGTAGCAGATGGCTTGCTTGCCTCTTGTCTCTGTCTGTAGTTAACAGGCTTCTTTCCAACTGCTGTTTAAACTTTTCTGCTGTGGGCCTACAAGCCAAGGAAGTCCCTGAGCAAGAGGGGTTCTCCTTTACAGGAAAACCTTTGTCAAACCTACAATGGCTGTTCTAAAGCTTTATCTTATTTCCTAATGCCTTCCCCAGTATTCTAGACTGGTGCATGTACAGGTATTTATTGGGCAATATCACACAGCAAAATGGGGAAAAGTAAAAAACAGGACAAAAACTCTAGTATAACCCAAACATTTTGGAGATTCCGGGAAATGTATTTCCATAACAGCATTTTATCTCTAATTCTGATTGTTACTTACATTTCCTTCAGATGTTTTATTTCTTGAACAGTTTGTAGAGCAAGTTCTTGGAGTTTTTTTTCAGCAAAGCTGTCAATTATCGCTTTTTGAAATATTTCGTGCAGGACTGTGCCGATCAACATTTGGTGAGAATTAGGATCACAGCTCTATAAGAACATGGCAAATATATTTTTGATGTGTTATATGTTAAAAGACCTTATTTTTTACATGCATAGTTACCCAAAAAACTGATATTTTTAAAATATTAAATAGCCAAGAGAAGAGAATATGAAATATTTTCCTTCATCTATTTTTCCTTTATCTCTTATCTGTTTAATAAATTCTCAGGATGTAGAATGTCTAAAATAATAATCTTCAAAAAACTAATTTTATATCTACTAAGAACAGACATGATTATGAATGCTTAATGTTCCTCATGAAGGAATGTTTAGTACAAATATTCAAAACACATATTAGAAAAGAAAATTTCATAACTATCAATAGAAGTCTGAGCAAAAAATTAAGTTTGCCTTTCTCTGAAATATTAATCAAGTACTATGTTAATTATTTCTTATCCTTTTTCCCTATAGAATGATCAAATGGAAAATAAATATATGCAACAACTAATTTCCAAAATTCATTTACTACTCTGTTCCTTATTTTACAATATAACTCTTGTGCTTTTTTAAGACAAGAAGGCTAAAAGAATCCTTTAGCCACAGGAAATAAACCTCAGTAGAGTGATTATCATGTCTTCTTATCCTACGGCAGATATGTGTTCACAAGACTCTGTCATACCAAAAACCATCACTAGATGTAATTTTCTTTTTGTTAATACTTTGTTAAGTATTACGGAAAATGTCTTTGGATCAGCTATAACATCTACATACTTACCCTAAATTTTTCACTCAGAACTGCTCTTCTCATACAACGAATGCTATTTGCTACACTAGTGCCAGATATCAGCATGTCTGGATGGAGAGTCAAATACCCAAAATCTTTATCTATTATCCAAGCATCTGTTTTGTATTCTCCTTCCAAATGAATGATGTCTCCTGGCTCTACTGAAAGGTCATTCCTGCAAATAAAAACATATGACATGTAAGAGCTTCATTTCAAATGCACAAGAAAGGGGCAACTAGAAGGTCCAGTGGAGAGAGCCCAATTCTGATGTCAGGAGAACCTCAGATTCTTAACCTTAAATTCAACCTCAGATACTTTACACTTCCTAGATGTGTTAAGCAAGTGATTTAACCCCAACGGTTTGTCTAAAATAAAGTAAAATACACAAGAAAGGAGACCTAATTAGCATTCCACCTATGGAAGATAGAACACTGATTATTTCACAAGAATTAGAACAGGAAAAAAAATTTTGCAGATCACTTTTATGGGCGGATGAGGTCCAAAGAGATTAAATGAAAAATACAAGGTCTTTCAGGGAGGAAAAGGAAGAGAGTCAGGATTTGAACCCAGGTACTTTAGATCCACCAGCCCCCAAAGAGTGAAATGTTTAAAGAGCCAGAACTGGAGTCAGGTAGGCTCATCTTCCTCAGTTCAAATCTGGCCTCAGAAACTTTCTAGTTCTATGAGCCTGGGCATGTCACCTAACCCTGTCTGTCTCAGTTTCCTCATCTGTACAATGAGTTGGAGAAGAAAATGGCCAACCAGTCCAGTATCTCTAACAAGAAAAGGAAAACAGAGATTCAGACACAACTGAAATAAATGAACAGCCTCATCTCTGGATTCAAAGGCAGGCTCTAGCCTTTTGGCAGGTATTTCTGTAGAACCAGATACTAATCAGCACCAAGTATACTATAAGTCTTTAACTTTACCTGCCTCCAACTTCAAAACATGCACAAAGATACTCCTGGTTTCCCTTCAAACAAAAAGAAGTTCAAGGGTTAGGTCCCAGAAACTATTATAGAAAAAACTGCACACCTTTACATAATCTAATCTCCATCTTTATTATTTATTCTCCCATTCTTAGACCTTCCATCATGCATATGTTTTCCTAAGATGTTAGAAATGGCAAGTCCATAATTTAACAAGGATAAAGGCCTTTTTAGTTGTATCTTGAAACCCAGGCACAAATCCAAGATCAGTCTGCCCTGTGTTCTTGTGTAGCATTGCAAACAAAACTAAAAGGAAAGCAGAAAAGTAGGGAAAAAAAACTGCTTTTACTGCACGTTTCTCTGATAAAGGCCTCACTTCTCAAACATATAGGAAACTGAGCCAAACTTATAAAAATTAAGAGTCATTCCCCAATCATCAATAATCAAAGGATAGGTACAGACAGTTTTCAGAAGAAAAAATTAAAGCTTCAAATAATCATAGGGAAAAATTTGAGAAATGCAATTAAAACAACTTTGAGGTACCACCTCACATTTACCAGATTGGTTAACAGAAAAGGAAAAGGACAAATGCTGGAAGGGATGTGGAAAACCAGCGATGGTAAGTAATGCATTGTAGGTGCAGTCATGAATTGGTACAACTCTTCTGGAAGACAATTTGGAACTATAAGCAAGCAGCTATAAAATTATACATACCTTTCAACCCAGCAATATCACTAGTAGGTCTATATCCCAAAGAGCTCAAAGAAAAGAGAAAAAGACCTATTTGTACAAAAATATTTATAGCAACTATTTTGATGGTAGCAAAGAATTAAAAACTGAAGAGATGTCCATTAACTGGGGAATAAACAAATTATAGCATATGATTGTGGTGGAATAGTATGAGATAATACTGTAAGAAATAACGGGGATCGTTTTAGAAAAATCTGCACATGTCTCTTTTCAACAGTGAGGTGATTCAGGCCAGTTCCAATGGTCTTGTCATGGAGAGAACCATCTGCACCAAGAGCCAGGACTGTGGGAACTGAGTATCGATCACAACATAGAATCTTCAATATTTTTGTTGTTGTTTGCCTGATTTTTGTTTTCTTTCTCACTTTTTTCTTTTTGATCTGATTTTTCTCATACAACATAATTGTGGAAATATGTATAGAAGAATTACATATATTTTACCTATGCTGGTTGCCATCTAGGGGAGGAAGCAAGAAGGGAAGGAGAAAAAATTTGAAACACAAGATTTTATAAGGGTCAGTGTTGAAAACTGTCTATGCATGTATGTATATATATATATAAAGAAAAACCTAAGAAGATTAAATGAATTGATACAAAACGAAGCAGAAATAGAACATTATATACAGTAACAACAATATTGTAAGGATGAGCAACTGTAAAAGATTTAGCTACTTTGATCAATACAATGATCCAAGACAATTCCAAAGGGCCCATGATGAAAAATGCTATCTACTCACCTCTAGAGAGAGAACTGATAAATTCTGAGTGCACACTGAAGCAGATTTTTTTTCACCATTTTTTTTTGCATCATATCTAATATGGAAATGTTTTCAGATGTATAATCTAATCTCAAAGGGTAGAAAATTTCAGTCTTCATTATTCATCCTTCCATTCTTAAGTCTTTCAGCATTCCTATGATTTCCTAAAATTTTATAAATGGCAAGCTATTACTTCTCATATAAAATTGAAATAATATTGCTTGCCTTTTCAATGGGGAGAGGAGGAAAAATTCAGAACTCAAAATTGGACTCTTGTTAAAAACTAATTTAAGGGGGCAGCTAGGTGGTGTAGTAGATAGAGCACCAACCCTGAAGTCAGGAGGACCTGAGTTCAAATCTGATCTCAGACATTCAACACTTCCTAGCTGTGTGACCCCTGGGTAAGTCACTTTACCCTAATTGCCTCAGCAAAAAAAAAAGAAAAGAAATTAATTTAAGTTTCATATTACAACTGAAGAGACTAAGGATCTAAGTGGAAAAAGGAATAGTCAATAATACGACAATGTTCTTTGTGTTCACTCTACTTCCATCAGCTGCGTGACTGGACAAACTAATCTCAATGAACCTCAGTTTCCTCAACTATAAGAAAAAAGGTAACAATACTTGTACTAATATTTTGTTTAATCACTACAAAACTAGAGTTATTCATTTTATTTCCTCAAGTGGTTTTGGAAACAAAGACGTAAGATGCTGAGCACAAAATAAACGTCACACCAATTACTACATATGTATATCAGTTACCAATCATTCCTAAGGATGCAGAGCTCTTGATCTTCCAATGACTGAGAAGCTGTTATAATCAGATGTTTCTCCGGGTTTTCTTCATTCGGTACAATATTGATTCCCAATACCAGATATCGATTATCTACTCCTCGTCTCAGGATTGCATCAGGAAAGGCTGCTGCCATTTTCTTCTGAAATCTTTAGAAGAGACAATAGATTAACACAACCAAGAAATGAGAACATCTTCTGTGTCTCTTTTCATCTCCAAACTACTCCTGGAAAAGATTCTCTTCCATATTTAATTCTTCTGAAAAGCTAATGCTAAAAATTATCCCTCGTTAAAATAGGTAAAAATAAGGAAGGACAAATTGATTTTGTCTAAAATAACTTCTTCTAGAAAAATTTCTACAAAGTGATACAATGTGTGATCTGCTCTTCTTTTAGCGTTTCAAAATGTAAGCTTTAAGAGAATTAAGGGTAGATACATGCTTAGGACAGTAACAGAAAAGGGCAGCGGGAGAAATTTCAGAGATGAGAGAAACCAGAACAGAAAGCTATCTATGTTCTTTGTGGAACTAGGAAAGTGTTAGAGTGAATGAGGAACAGGAAAATTGGATCACACTGGAAAATCAAAGGTCAACTTATCCATCCCAAATGCAAGAATTCATTCTTTCCTCTCAATAATATTTTATTTTTCCAATTACATGTAAAGATTTTGAATTCCAATTTTTTTTCTCCCTCCCTCCTGTCCAAGACTGTGGGGTTCTTTTTTTCTAAAATATGATCATTCTCTCTGGGAGCAGGTTTCTTGGGGAGGTTTTCTGGAGGCAGCCTTAGTTTCGATTCAAATCAATAATTACCCCAAATACAGCCAGGAGTTAAAATCCAGTCCTTTATTGTGTCCTTCAAAGTCTAGAGCTTCAGCCCCTAGCTCCCTCCGAATGTCTCCGTCTCCACCTCCGCCTCCAAGAGTGGGCTTCTGTGTCTGGCCCTGAGAGCTTCTTGCTTATATGTCCCACACTGAGTACACACCAATCATTATATCACTGGGAAACCATTATTTGTTGTAGGATTAAATCAATTCTAAACTAGATTTAAACATTGTCTCCTCAATTCCACTTAGTACCTTGTTTCAAGTTCTGGCCTATAACATCTCCTCGTAGGATCAGATCAATCATACTGAACCATGCGAAATTAGATAATTATTGTCTCTATCAATTCTAATGACAACACTTTGCTTGTTGTCTTGTGTTGGAATCCTTACAATCTAGTATAGGTTATATATGTACAATCATTTAAACATGTTTCCATACTAACCATATTGTGAAAGAAATAGCAGGAAAAAAAGGGAAAAACCACAAGAAAGAAAAAGCAAACAAAAAAAAAAAAATGAAAATAATATGCTTTAATCCCTGTTCAGTCTCTACAATTCTCTCTCTGGATGCAGATGCCATTTTCTATCCCAAGTCTACTGGAATTGTTTGGGATTACCATATTGCTGAGAAGAGCTAAGTGTATCATAGTTGATCAAGACACAATGTTGCTGTTAATATATACAAAGAAGAATTCATTTCTCTATTACAGTTCAAATTATCCCAATTTGAATACTCTTCAATGAATGGGAACTCACTATTTAACAAGATAAACCAACCAATTTTTGAAAAGCTTGAAATATTACAAACTTTTTCATTACATTAAGCCAAAAATTGCCATCTAGTTTTTTAAATGTGAGCATTTTCATGTACTTGAAAAGTTGTCATGTGGCAGAGGGACTGGACTATTCTGGTGATTCCCAGAAAGTGGAAATGCGAGTCAAAATCACCACCTAGCTTTTTACTGAAGGTCTAAACTGAGGAGGGGACTGTGTCTTCTGATGATGAACTGTCCCTCTCTTAGAAATTCTCATTGGTTGTACCCTACAAGGTCTGCCCTAATCTAAATTGTTTAAAAAAAAAAAAAAAAAAAAGGAGAGGTTGTCTAGCTCTTCTGGCTTGTTATAACCACTGCTTCATTTTCTAGCTGTTCATAAACCCTCCTTTTAATAGTATAACTTTGAATTTTGCCAGGGATCAAAGTAAGGCTCAGTGATCTTTGATTTTCAGCCTCCTCTTCCCTTTTTTTGGAAAATTGGAAGATCTGCTTCCTTCCAGACCTGGGACCCCACTCTCACTTCCCAATCTTTCAAGGATCTCAGATGGTGGCTCAGTATTCATGTTTCCCAGCTTCAGCACCCTGCGACAGATCATCTATATAACTGAGACAGAGAATCTCAACCCATTAAGGAATGCAAGGGGCTCTTCTTATCTTCCTATTTATTCTTGGGAATCAATTCCCTATAATTTGTTTCCCACTAGCCTATGGCAAGCCTGGTTATATAGTTCAAAGTCATAGAAATGGGGGTGAGGGGAAGGGGCAGTTAGGTGGCTAAGTAAATAGCCCTGAATTCAGGAGAAGCCAAGTTCAAATGTGATCTCAGGCACTTTGTGACCCTGAGCAAGTCACTTAACCCCAATTACCTCAGGAAAAAAAAAAAAAAGGAAAAAAAGTGAGCAAATAAGGAACTTGTAATTCCCATGACTTACTAAAAGGACACAATGTAAGCACTGTGTATATGTCCAATCCAATAAATTTGTTACATGTCTACTTTGTAATTGTTAGGGGGGGAAAGATTTAAATAAAATACGATCCCTGTTAATGTAATGCTTATGAGCTCATGGTTTTAATTAACATGTAGATCAATCAAGCAATGAATAGACATTGAAACATCCACAATGCAGGAGGCATCATTCTAAGCTTTGGAGATAAAAAGACAATAGTGAAACTGCCTCTGTTCTCAAGTAACTCATAATTTATTGGGGGCTGGGAGATATAACAGGTGTGTACACATACAAAACAAGAAAAAGGTAATTTTGGAAGGAAGGCATCAGTAACTGGGGCCTCAGGCCTACAGAAGTCGTACTTGAGCAAAACTTTGAATAGAACTAGACTTTTAAGAGTTTGAGATGAGAGAGGGCACTGTGGGCACAAGGGAGAGCCTGGGCAAAGACACAGAGAAGAGGTGCCATGTTTGACAGACAGCAAGATGGTCACCTTATTTGGACCACAGGGTGATTAAAAAAAAAAAAAAAAAAAAAAAAAAGGACTGGAAAGGTAAAGTGGAATCAGTTTGTGAAGGGGCTGAAATGCCAAAGAGCCTATATTTGATTCTCCAAGTAAAAAGGTGTTTATTGAGTATGGAGGAGGGGGGAGCTGGTCAGAAATGCACTCTGGGAAAAATCACTTTGGCAGCTGTATGGAGAATGGATTGGAAAGAAAAGCTTGAGTCATGATGTCCACTTAGGAGGCCATTGCAATAGCCCAGGAAAACAGTGCTGAATGGCTGGAATAGGATTGGTGACTGGAGAGAAGGAAAGAGTTACAAGACATGTTGTGGAGACAGAAAAGTCAAGATGAGGTACATAACTGTCCAGATGTGAAGGCCAGCAAAGAGATGAGGATGTTCCAAAGCTCTGAGTTTTTCAGTAACTAGGAGAAAAGTGCTCTTGACAGAAATGGGGAAGTTTGGAAGAAGAGTGGAGGAAAAGATAATCATCTCCATTTTGGACATGTTGAGGTGGGGATAAAATGTCCAATAAGCACTAGAGGTGCATGACAAGGTCAAGAAGGAGACTAGAGAGGGAGATTAACTAAGCACATGGGAACGGATGAGGTCACTAAGAGAAACAGAACCAGGACAGGGAATAGGAACTTGGTACAGATAGTGATCCAGCAAAGGAGACTGGGAAGATTGCACATGTGTAACATATCTGATTGCTTACCATCTCACGAAATAAGGAAGGAAGGATAGAATTGGAACTCAAAACTTATTTTAAAATGTTAAAAAATTTGTTTTATTATGTAATTGAGGAAATATAGATGAATTATATATTACATATATATACATATATATTATATATATGTAATTTTTTTAAAAAATTACTCACAAAAAACCAAAAAACTTCTAGAGACTGCTCTGAGAGATGGGGACCAGGTAATACATTTGACATAAGCATGCATCCTTGGTTCATAAATACGGAGAAATTTAATCTCTTCTGCTAAAACCTAAGGAAGTATCAAAAAGAATTTTAAAGGAATGGGGGGAGAACAACGTAAGAACACCCAGGTGTGTTAGCTCTAATTCTAACAACACTAAGTTATCAGGTAAAGGGCAATAGAGATAGTATTTTAAAAATTGTTAAAGTAGCAGCCTGTGTACTGCACTAAATTACATGAAATGATAAAAGACCTGTAAGACGACATCTGGCTGACAGCATTTATAGAACTTGAAGGATCCATCACAGGCTGAGGTGCCATGTTCGTCAATCCAGAGTAACAAGATCAAGTTAGGAAAAAACTGAGATTCAGAAAACTGCAAGTAGAAACTAGTGCTATACAACAAAAAGAGCAAGCTGAATCCAGAATGAGGGCCTCTGGTTCAAATCTCTCCTGCCATCTGTGACCTATTTGACCTTCCAAGTCAACTTCTGTGGGCCTGTTTCCTCAACTGTAAATTGAGGGAGTTAGATTGGTGGCTTCTGGGGCCCCGTATGGCCCTAAATCAATGACCTTATGATCTTTATCTGAGGTTAAACAAAATAACTCCTAATCGTTAGGCCCTTATCATCTCTGGCCTGAATCATTGCCACAATAACCTCCTAGATGATCCCCAAATCTCTCACTATTCCAACTCATTCTCTCCCCCCTCCCCCCCAGTAAACTGATTTTTCTATAGAGCAATTCGGACTCATCATAGATCAATAAAGTCAGATGGCTCCTTACTGTCTCCAGTTCTTAATATCATAGCCCCAAAATACCCTCTGATCTTATAGCTATCCTTCCCTTCACCCACTCAAATTAGTAGGGGCCATTCCCCATACAGGATACCCCATCTGGTATCGAGGTGCCCTCCAAAAGAAAACATTCTTTTTTCACCTCAGACTCTTGGAATCCAGCTCTACTTGAGCTACCTCAGGGGCTCCTAATTTGGAGTCCATCAACAATCAATTAGCATTAGTATAGCATCTAAAGCACAAGGCTTGGAGGTGAAAAGAGCTGACTGAATTCTAATCCAGCCTTATACTTAAACTAGCCATTTCATCTGTCTACCTCAGTTTCTTCAATATAAAATGAAGAATATAAAGAGTTAATTCTTGTTCAAATGTGATAATATTTGTGAAATGTTCAGCACAATGCCTGGCACATAGTAGGTGCTTAATGTTTGTTCTCTTTTGCCATGCTTGGCTGTTGTACTACCGGGAGCTATTGGAAATACAGGGGGGGGTCATCTGACAGTGGCTGCTGGAGAACCAACCCGGAGCTGCAGAACGGATGTCCTCCTGTGAGAGGATGATACAAGGATATTGGAATCCTAGTGTCAACTCAACTTGAAACAAGGTGAAAACTCAAGGGTGATGTCCGAATCCTGGTGTTAACTCAATAGAATTGATACAGTGCTTATTGGTTCACACCTTAGAGTGAATCCTTACAAGGTGATAAGTTGCTAATACTGATAGAACAATGCTTGTGTTCACACCTCTAGAGAGCTCATAAGTATCTAAGTACTCAGTGGAGTTCATAGTTTGGGAGATTCAGGGTCTAGAAAGAGATATCTGAATTCACACCTTCCTTAGGGCCAGAGAGCATGCTGGGAGATATCCCACAATCCCACTCTCGGAGAAGTAGCATAAATAGAGCACTCTGGGAGATACAGGAGGGTACTCGCCTCAGTTGGAGATTGAGAAGTCACCAGTCGGAGTTGAGCTGGAGGCTGAAGAAAGCAGAGGCAGAAGCCAAGGACAACGCTGCAAGAGCTCAAGCAGAGAAATAGGTCTCTGAACTAACGGGGCTAATTTGGAAGGAAAAATAAACGTTTGCAATTTTTACCAGCTGGCTGGATTTTGGAGTAATTATTTATTTCAACTGAGACTAAGGCTGCCTTCCAGGAAAACCTTCACACAAGGGGACTGAGAGACAGTTGCTGTTGTCTGACCTCTCTCCTCTTCCCTCTGCCTCCGATGTATCTCATTCCCAGTACACCTATGTCAGCCAAGGCTGCCCTGTAGCTCCTTCAGACGCTATGATCCCCAGCTGTGGAGGCTCTCGGAGAATTGACCTTTTCCCTTAACGCTGGGTATTTTATTTTGTACTTAATTACATTCGATCTCCCCATTAGACCGTAAGCTCCTTGTATCCACAGCACTTTCCGAAGTGTCTGGTAGACAGAAGGTGCTTACTATAGTTGCTTGTTAACTTGATTAAAAACGTTATTCGGAGGAATCCACGACACAAAGAAAGAATAAAAGCCTCGCCTCTCTCCACCCAAGAGCCTAGAACTTCAGCAGAGCTGGAAGCCTCTCCGGCTCCACGTGCCCCGGTTTAGCAATCAAAGCTCTTCACCACACCCGCCCCCCCAGACATAACTTTCCAGACTTCTTTCACACCGCACTCCCCCGGCCTCCGGCTCTCCCAGGCCGGGACCCCCGCCCCCCACTTCCACGCCCTGGCTCCACCAGACGCCCCCAGTCGCGACCCCTCTCCCCCAGGCGGTTTGCACCGCGCTTCCCCATAGGACTGTGAGCTCCCCGAGGAGAGGGCACAGAGCGGCGCTGGGCCCCCCCGACCCCGTTCACTCATTCATTCATTCATTCAAGCAGCCTAAGACCTCTGGGAACGCTCACTCCCAGACAGGACCCCCCCCCCTACCCCGCTTCCTACTTCTCCCCCCCCCCACCGACCCCCGTGGCTCCAGACTCCGCCCCCTCCTGCACCGGGCCTTGGGGGTGGGGAGGGAGGAGGGGGGACTGGAACCCAGGGGGCTCAGTCCGCGCTGCCCGCGCCCGCTCCCGCGCCCTCCATTCAAATCTCCCGCTCCCTCCCGTGCCCGGCGGCTCACTGGGCGGCGGGCGGCGGCGCCTGCTCCGCGAGCGTCTTCTCCTTGGGCAGCTCCAGCTTGTCCAGCTCCAGCTCCAAGTCCATAGTTCTACCGGTCCGGGGGTGCCGGGCTGAGCCCCCCGGGACTGGCGGATCCCGAGGGAAAGTAGGGGCCGGTGGGGCGGCGCGCATGCGTCCTGACTTCTCCCTCCACACTCCGCCCCCAGCGCGGGCGGAGCCGAGCCCCGGGGGGGTTTTCTTTTAGTCCCTTCCAGGAACCCTTCTCTAGTGCGCGAGCAGCTCCTCTCCCTTCCCTCCTCCCCTAATAAAAAAAAAGGGAAAACAAGCTGGTAACGGATAGTGGTCACCCTGGTCCGGCCCTGAGCGCGGGGCTCCCTGTGCCCCGGGCGTGGGTCCCGCCGCTCGGAGCTCGAGCCCCCCTGCGGGGGAGCCCGGTGGGCCCGGGTACTTTCTTGGGCCGTTCCCTGGGACCTTCTCCAATGCACTAGCAGCGCACCCCCTTCTTTCCCCAATGAAAAAGAGGGAAAACAGCCCGGTAACTGATGGTCACACGTGGTCCGGTCCTGAGCGAGGGGCTCGCTGTGCCCGGAGCGCATGTCCCGGACCCGGGACCGAGCCCCGCGCTGCCCTCTCCGGCATCGGGGACGGAGCCGCTGCCGGCTGGGCTTCCAGCTGCTTGCCTCGCGCCTCCGGTGCTCCGGACAGCATCAAGCCCAACTTCGCGGCTGTCATTACAACCCCTGGAAAGGTGGCAAGGCACCTGGCAAACACCGCCCGAGGCCGCTGCGAGGGGTGCTGCTATTTTCGTCTTCATTTTAAGATGAGTAAACTGAGGCAGGCGGGGTACGAGACTGGCCCAAGGTCGCACAACTAGTAGGTTCCAGGCTCTATTCCAAGAGCCATATGCTTCTCGATATTTCACTTAGATTAGTTCATTGTAGTCCTATCGGGCCCACCCCATTAGGGTGGGCAGGGCTCCCACTCCCCCCACCCCTGCCCAAGGTGTGTTTGTTCTCCCGATAGAAGGCCGCTCCAGCTAGCAGCGAATCTTCCCCTTTCACATCAGTGAGTAAAATAACTTATTTTGGTTATTTTGGTCTTCAGTCATTTTTCCGTTGTGTCCCACTCTATTTGGGGTTTTCTCGGCAAAGATACTACTGTGGTTTTTACTATTTAGTTTTTTTCAAATAGTTTTATTTTGAGCGGGACCAGGAGATCATTATATACTTCAACAACAATACTATATGATGACCAGTTCTGATGGACCTGGCCATCCTCAGCAAGGAGATCAACCAAATCATTTCTAATGGAGCAGTAATGAACTGAACCAGCTACGCCCAGAGAAAGAACTCTGGGAGATGACTAAGAACCATTACATTGAATTCCCAATCCCTCTATTTTTGCCCACCTGCATTTTGGATTTCCTTCACAAGCTAATTGTACAATACTTCAGAGTGTGATTCTTTTTGTACAGCAAAATAACGGTTTGATCATGTATACTTATTGTGTATCTAATTTATATTTTACTATATTTAACATCTACTGGTCATCCAGCCATCTGGGGGAGGGGGTGGAGGGTAAGAGGTGAAAAATTGGAACAAGAGGTTTGGCAATTGTTAATGCTGTAAAGTTACCCATACATATAACCTGTAAATAAAAGGCTATTAAATAAAAATAAATAGTTTTATTTTAACAAATACATGCAAAAATAGTAGCCACTTATTTTCACAAACTCATTTTACAGGCAAGGAAACTGGGTTAAGTAATTTGCTCAGGATCACATTGCTAGTAACCGAATTAAGTATCAGCAATTCTATTTCCCCCCAGTAGAATTTCTTTTCTGTCTTCAGATTTCCATAGTCCCAAACACTGAATAATACTTACTGAACAAGTAAATTAAAAACATTTATTTAAAGCGTACTATATACATAGATGTCATGGAATCCTAAGATTTAGAGCTGCAAAAAAAATCTAAGAAGCCCAATTTTCTCATTTTACAGAGCAAGAAACTAAGATCAAGTAACTTGGGCAAGACCACACACTTTGTTACCATACAAGGTAGCAAAGCACAACTCCAGTGCTACTTTAATATACAGTAAAAAGAAACCTTTAATGATAATATATTCAAATGAAATTATCTTTAAGTAGTAGGAGGACTATGATGGGATTTTAAGATTTCAAACATAATGGTCCTGTGATACCAAAAAAAAGGTGATTAGAACAAACTTCAAAATGACTCTCCTTAAATGTGTTTGAGAAAAAGCATTCACTTGAGATGATAAGCTCATCAGGCTTATCTATTATGCAGTGTGAGATGCCAGTTTCTGCCAAATTGTTTTTCAGTTTCCCCAATAGCTTTTGATAAATAGTGAAGTCTTAACACAGGAGTAGTAGATGACACAGTGGATGGAGTTCAGAGTCTGGAATCGGGAAGATTTATCTTCAGGAGTTCAAATCTGACTATAGAAGACTTACTAGCTGTGTGATCCAAGGCAAGTCACTTAACTCTGTTGACTTCAGTTTCATCAGTTTCATCTGTAAAATGAGCTATAGAAGGAAAGAGCAAGGCATTCCAGTGTCTGCCAAGAAAATCCCCAAAAGGATCACAAAGAATTCAACCTTTGATTTTATCAAATACTGTGCTTATTCATTTATAACTATTGTATACTTGATTTATTTCATTGATCAACTTCTCTATTTCTATCACTGAACTTTAAAGCAAAATAAATCTTAATAGTCATTTTGGAATTTAGGGATTATTTACCATTAATTGGATGTTAATTAATGGGTTTAAATAATCATTCTAATTTCAATATTAATGAACACTTAATAATGAATTAAGTAAAGGTAATAATAGCTAGCATTTATATTGTTCTTTAAGGTTTGTAAAGGCATTTACACATATTATACCATGTGATCCTTTGTGAAACAGGCATTCTTATTTCCATTTTACAGATGAAGAAACTAAGGCAGAAAGATTAATGACTTGCCCAACATCACACAACTAATGGGTGTGAGGCAGAATTCAAACTCAGGTCTTCCTTATTCAAAGGCCAGCATGCTATCTACTATGCCATCTAGCTGGCTGGTTAAAATACAATTCTTTTCTCTGACAAGTTGTTTAATTATGCTATCAGACAAACAACAGGTTTGAGAAATAGATAGCATTTGGATTTAAGGAAATATAATTGTCTATTACAAGGAATCCACCCAATGTGATCTTCCTCTAAGTCTGACCAAAGATGCATGCAATCATCACGTAGCAAAGTGCACACTCTTTCCCTTTTGCTCCATGACTGGCCAATCTTTTCTTGTCCCATTTCCCCCAGTGACATTCTTTACATGTTAGCTCTTAGTTATTCTATTTGTGTAATTCCCATCCAAAGACCAACTGAGAGGCCATTCTACTGGATGAATGGGATCCTATCAACCATAAGAAACTATAAGCAAAATCCAAACTCATTCACTTCCAAAACTGATGATACCTCAAAATGCAAAACCTCCCTTGAGCAATCACTTAGATTATATAGATCTTGGAAATAGTATGTCTCCTACTTCCCTGTTCCCTCTGACTCAGTCATTTCTCCATACATAATGGACGGGATATTCTTTGCTTACCACTAAGACACTACTGACATCACTATGCACATTTTTATTTTAATTAAGTTTTAGGATCTCAATTCTAAACTCCCCAACTCTAATCATCTTTTGAGATCAGACTGGAAAATGAATCTTACACAGCATGAACTGGAAAGCTATTTGGCGGGCAGAGCAAACTGCCAAGGGAGTGAAAGTTGCACTGAGCATCCCAAGGGTGTTAGTGTTGCCATGGCATGTCACCACCTCCCCCATACAAAGTGAAAGCATGAACTCTGGACAGGGTTTCTGAGAAATGAATCTATTTTAAACTGATTTTTTTTAGTTACAGTTAATATTCATGGATTGTTCTCCTACTGGCGAGAGGTTTGGCAAGGTCTACCTGCCCAGAGGCTCATGCTTTGGATTTCTGCAACAGAAAATAAGCATTCAATTGGATACAAGTCACACAGTCATTTAAAAAAAATTTTTTTTTTTCTTTGAAAATTCAACATTTAATAAATACCTGCCGTACAAAGTGAGGGGGATACAAAGGCAGAATACAAGGTCAGAAGGTACCCCCACTCAAATCCAGCCATTTAACCTTGGTTTGGCTCAGTTTTCTAATCTGTAAAATAGGGATTATAACAGTATCTTCCTCACAAGGTAGTTGAGAGGATCATGAGATAACATTTGTAAAGTGTTTAACATAGTAGGCATGACATATTCACATCCCTCCTATTTTATTTGCTGAATGCTGGCGATAAAAATAAATAAATAAATAAAAAATCCAAAAGGAGCTTAACTTTACCAAAGGGAAACTATGGATACATGAGACAATAAAAAATGTAAACAATGTAAATATGAAGTGATTTTCTGGAGAGAGGAAAAGTACTAACAATTGTGGGGAGGAGCAGCCGCCTTTTGGTCTTGGTGAACTTGAGCAGAAGGATTGAGCTAGGGATTTTGAAGCACAAGAAGTGAAAGGAGATAACTTGTTCCAGTCATTGAAATATCATGTGCAAGAAATGGCTAGAGAAGTAATTATATTGACCATTCCTTCTGTAGTGTCCTGTCCTGCACAAAATGGAATCCTTAATTATTATTGCCAGACAGCCCTTTTTGTAGTGGCTAGAAACTGGAAACTGAATGGATGTCCATCAGTTGGAGAATGGCTGAATAAATTGTGGTATATGAATGTTATGGAATATTACTGTTCTGTAAGAAATGACCAACAGGATGATTTCAGAAAGGCCCGGAGAGACTTACACGAACTGATGCTGAGTGAAATGAGCAGGACCAGGAGATCATTATATACTTCAACAACAATACTATATGATGACCAGTTCTGATGGACCTGGCCATCCTCAGCAATGAGATCAACCAAATCATTTCTAATGGAGCAGTAATGAACTGAACCAGCTACGCCCAGAGAAAGAACTCTGGGAGATGACTAAAAAACATTACATTGATCTCCCAATCCCTATATTTATGCCCAACTGCATTTTTGATTTCCTTCACAAGCTAATTGTACAATATTTCAGAGTGTGATTCTTTTTGTACAGCAAAATAACGTTTTGGTCATGTATACTTATTGTGTATCTAATTTATATTTTAATGTACTTAACATCTACTGGTCATCCTGCCATCTGGGGGAGAGAGTGGGGGGGGTAAGAGGTTTGGCAATTGTTAATGCTGTAAAGTTACCCATACATATAACCTGTAAATAAAAGGCTATTAAATTTAAAAAAAATTTTTTTTTTAAATTATTGCCAGAGTAATCAAATTAATATTTACCATCCCAGAAAGCAGGAGGGAAAAATCCCAGTTCATTGATGCCTAGGCAGGGAGATGACTGTCCACTTCTGAAGACCATAGTAGTGTAACAAGCTGGAAAAATTGGGAGTACAGGTCTAGCCTGAGATGGGCCAGTCTGGGGGTGACTGGAGAGGGTCACTACAATGTCAGCTGCTTTCCAGTACCATCCATCGAATCAGGGAGCCTTATGATCTGTATCAGTTCAAGGAGAACCTGAACTACCCCCTCCCTATTCACCCTCCTAGACATCCCCTCAACCTGAATCCTTAAATATGAAGGCATGGAGCAAATTATAGGTAACTTGCTCAACATTTCCAAGTAACAACTGGTAAATCTTGAAATGGGACCCAAATTTCATGACCTCTCCTCTTTGATACTAGAGATAAGTTCAACAATTTAAAGGTATTCCTCTAAATGCCATTTGGCAAGGGGAAGGGAATAAGAATTTATTGCTTTTTCTACCTATACTGTGCTGTACACTGTACTAAACACTTTAAAAAATCATTTTATTTGAATTATTGTGGATCCTTAAAAGAGACTAGATGCGAAGGAAAGAAAGGAAAAGAGAAGCAGAAAATACAATCAAATACTTATTTTAAATTTGTTTCAAAGCAATTGATATATCAGAATAAACTGAACATAATGTGAATTTTGTATTGGCTTGTGCTTAACACAGTACCAGGCACCCAAGCTGCCTATTACATATCTCTAACTGGATGTCCCACAAACATCCCAAACTAAGTTTCTATTCAAATCTTTTCCAATCTGTACTCTTCTTTTTATGGCTTATACATGTTTTTTAAAATTTGAACAAAAAATTTCAAGTGTAGGCTTGTTTTTATAGTACATTTGCTCTGGTTTTATTTCCTGTCCCCCATCCCCTATACTGAAAGTAATAAATGTCATTAAAAGTTTTCCAGTTAGGTACATGTAGAGATAACTTAGGTTACTTCATCCAAGTGGAAAACAAGTCAATTTATTTTCCATTCAAAAGTTTGAAGCATGGCACAGTTCCAAGAACTGAGACTGGATGTATTTTTGTTGCCTTTTCTCCCAGAGTTTCACATAAATCTGCTATGATTAAGAATTATGAACTCCAGCTAGGATTCCTATCCAGGCCAGAACTAGACTACTCCCTTGAGAGTGACTTAGGAATCAAGGAACGTTCACATTATTGTGGAACTCCTGTGACAACACTCAAAAGGAAGTTTGAAAGAAACATGGAGACAAACCTTACTAGGTGAGGTGTTTAGCAGTTCTATTTTATACATGTTTTAAAAGTCACTGTGCCACCAAAAGAACACAGAATACAAAAAAAATAAATAAATAAAAACATGGAAAGTTTTATAGGAATTGACGCAAAATAACCAGGATCATACAAACAATGATTACAATGAATGTTGGTCCTGAAGAAAAGATGAGAGGAAAACTAGCATTTATTAAACACTTACTATGTTCAAGGTCCTGTGTTAAGCACTTTACAAATCTTGTTTCAACCCTGAGAAGTAAAGTGCTATTATTATCCTCATTTTACAGTTGAAGAAACTGAAGTAGATATTTTAACTTAAATAATTTGCCTTGGATTACAAAGCTAGGGAGTGTCTGAACCTAGAAATGAATTCTGCTCTTTTTCACTCCAAGCCCAATATACTAACCAGTATTCTACTTGGTTCCCTAAGAAAAAGTATAACCCTCCTATCTTTCTAGAAGTGGGGCACAATGGGTACAGAACACTTGTATATGCTGTCAAACTCAATTATTATCTGATATTAGAGTTGCTGATCTGCATTTTCCATTTTTAAAAAAAATTCTTTGTTACAGGGAATGATCCAAAGGGAAAAGAAGAAAATGGGTATGGTGATGTAAAAATAAAAAACAATAAATGCATACACACACATGCAATTTTTTAAGAAAATAAACTTTTAAGCAGAAGACAGACAATAACAATATGTTTGAGGAAGGACCTGGAAAGGATCTCAGAGATCATCAAATTTAATCCCCTTCATGTTACAGATGATGAAAATATGGCTCAGAAGTCACTTGTCCAAGGTCACACAAATAGCAAAATAGCACAGTCCAAGACTTAAACCTACCTCTCAATCCAAAGTCGCCCTCTCTTAAATCTAATTTACTTGCATATCATGGCATCACCTACCTGATGTCTTGGTCCTCTTTGAGAATAAAAAACAAACAACAATGTTCTCAAACCCACAGATTCCTCTGGCCTACAGCATGAGAGAAAGAGAGGAAAAAAAAAAAAAAAAGCCTACTGCTTGCCAAAATTGCTAATTACATGTTTTGGTTCTTTTTGTTGTTGTTCAGTCATTTCCAGTGTATTGTGACCCCATTTGGAGTTTTCTTGGCAAAGATACTAGATGATTTGCTATTTCCTTCTCCAACTCATTTTCCAAATGAGGAAACTAAGGGAAACCGAGTTAAGTGACTTCCCCAGGGTCTGTCTGTCTCTCTCACATATACACACACACACATACACATACATACATCATCTGACTAAGCTTGATGCTCTTTTGACTGCATCCCTTAGCTGCCCAGTTCTTGAGGAAGATTTTAACTCAGTTTTAAAAAGTTAAGAACTTACAAAGACTCAACCCTTTAAAAATGAAGGTATGGAAATTATTTATACCACAGAATACAACAGCTATTACTTTTTTATACAACAACCTTTCCCCAATAGAACCCTTCCTTAATTAAAAAAAAAAAAAAAAAGTTCAGTGAAACTGTCTGCAAGAATTAATGCTCTTTTGACACCTACTAAGTAACATCTCTCTAATGAAAGGGAAGATAGCCGTTTTTAGATTCCAATTTCCTTCTGTAATTACCACATGTAAAGGCCTTTATTGTAGCAAATGAAACCTATGATTTATAAATGAAGGAAATAAATTTCAAAATATGACTAAAACATTTATTATTAAATTTCTGAATATATTCTATAAATGGCACAGAATGCAAGTTTTTCTTCAGTAAAACATTTGAAGTTCTCTTTCAGGGGATAATAGAAGATAGTCATTTTAGCAATTTAAATTACCTTGAGGTTTCTTGATGATATTTAGTTATAGCATAACCCAGAAGAGAAAACGCATGCAGTTCCATCAACTGGTAGATTTATAAATCAAACATATTTATCTGAGAAGTCAAATCAAAATAAGGACAATTCACATGATTTTTTCCCCAAAACTCATTAATTTACAAAGGCTAAAACAGAAATGCTCATTCTCTTAACCGAAACAAAAATGGAAGCATACAATGACTTCAACTAATTTTCTAATGACTAACCTTATAGCAATGATTCTATATATCATATCTTCTAAAATTATATTTACAACAATAAATAATTCTAAAATAAGTAGCTACAAAAAATGAATCTTAGCATTTTTAACTTGCTTGTTTTTAAATAATAAGATCATTAGAAATTATATTCAAATATCTCTATTAAGTAAATTTATGTGACAGAAGAAGTCTCTCATGGAAGAACATTTTGATATAGTAATATTTTAATGCACATATCATTTTACTGCAAACACACAGTAAATACCCTTTGATCCAAACATTGACAATACTAGAGGTACTTTCAGTCTACCTATGCATATCTTGTTCAAGTCATAAGCCAAAGCCAAGAAACTAATCCCCACCACCCTCGAAACATCACCCTTTCAGTGCTGGCTTGTTCAAATGAATGCACTTATCCAACTGGGAAGGATAAAATTTCAATATGCATTCTCACTACAGTAATCATAAATTATTAAGTTTAATTTAAAAAACAAAATGAACCCAGTTCATTTTTTAAATCCAGCATAGTTTTTCATCAGGATTTTTTCTTGCCATGATTACTGAAAAAGCTCGGAAGAACATGATAAAGCTAAGAGTAAACATCAGAAAACCTGTAATGAACACCAATGAATCTTTTACCAGTTTCTCAGACCTTTTAGTTATTTTAATGAAACTAATGAACTTAAATAAAATATCCAGAGTTGGCTTAAGGGTGTTTCATATTGGGAAACCACAAATTATGGCATCAAAAAAATAACAGGAAGCACTTCTGGTTTCTGGCTTTAAAAATATATATATATATATATATATATATATATATATATATATATTAATTTTAGATTTCATTTAATCTAGACACCACCCCCTCCCCCCACTGCCAATATTAAAGTAAAACATTATACATATACATATATATATATATATATTTATATAATAGATATACATGTGTTTGCCTGGATAGTTTCTTAAGGAAAAACACGACTTCAGTTGAGGTGCAAAAATTGCTTCATGAGCTCATAGGTTGTGAACGCCACGGCTTGGGAGGGAACACAGCGAATGTAGTTAAGGGATAGGCCCCGATAGAGCCCTCTTCGAATCCCGTGGTGTCCATAGACATACTTCAGTGTCTTCAACATTGTACTGAAATATAACAGCACAGGATAAGTTTTTATAGGGAAGAGTAAAAAGGAGATGCTAAGCAATGGTGACTTAAATGACAAACACTGTTTTCACAAAGAATCTCACTTGCAAACATGGACCAAGAAAATCTGTTTGAGGCACAGTGCAGAGCTTTGGATGTACACAAATTTTACACCTCTCTTGTTCTCAGTGAGCAATAATAAAGGGGATACAAGGGAGAGATCGATCACTTTTGTCAGTGCTATTAGAAGAACCCAATAGTCTTCCAAATTATACATTAACCGTTGTATTTTTCCCTCTCCTTCAAATGAGAATGAGCAGCAGAAAGGAGGTCATAAAAATATAAAGGAAATAAAATTCAACAAAAGATGTAAAAGTCAGGGCAGCTAAGCGGCTCAGTGGATAGAGCACCAGCCCTGAAGTCAGGAGGACCCGAGTTCAAATCTGGTCTCAGACACTTAACACTTCCTAGCTGTGACTCTGAGCAAGTCACTTAACCCCAATTGCCTCAGCTTTAAAAAAAAAAAAAAGAAAAGTAAAAGTTTTATAAATCCAAGAATCAGCAATAAAAACTGTTCCCTCCCCAGACTGTCCAAGTGTTGCTCTTCCTAGCCCATAGGACTTGGAGTTTCCCCTTTGCCTTAATCCTGAAACTGTTTTGCATGATGGCACATGTATAATCCATATTAAATTGCTAACCAATCAGGGAAAGGGGAGGAAAGAAGAGATAGAATTTAGAGCTTAAAATCTTAAAAAACAAACAAATAAACAAATAAATAAAAGAATGTTTTAAATTGCTTTACATATAATTGGGAAAAATTAAATATTATTTTTAAAAATAAAAACACAAGAAGTCCTGAGCACCTGAAAAGCCCTGATCAAACTGTTAACTGACCCTTAAGAACTGTACTTTGAACCCTGCTTGTTATTGCAAAAGTACATGATGAACATGATTGAGACACATGGGGTGAGATGGTAACCTGAAGCCTGGTAAGCTCTCACCACCTCACTATGAGACTTTGGAGAAGTCAGTCTCTGAGGTGAATGACAGATGAGAAAATGGGGCAAAATGATTTCTAAAATAAATACATTTGAAAAATAAAATTCTGTGCTTCTAGCTCCACATGTTTTAAATGTTAAGTATTTCTATTTCTAATAACAACAAAAAGGTATGTACAACTTACAGGCACTTTTCAGAATCTGGGAGAACAGTCCCTAATTGCATTCTACGACGAGTTACATCAAGTGGATAACTAAAGGAAGAAAAAAGACAAACTCAAGACCATTCACATTTTTTTTTTTTTGGTTAGCAATTCAATTATCAATTCAATAAACAATTATAGTCACCCTTTTGTGTGCAAGTCTCAGAAAAGAGTAAGACACAGTTTCAAGCTTCCGGGAGCTCATAACCCCAGTACCCATGTTTGAACAACTGCACAATAACAGGCAATTCAATATACAATTTCACAGAAAGGATTGTAGGCAGCCAGAAATGGGAAAAACTAGGGTGACTGGACAATGTAGAAAGTTTGGAGTCTTAAATGATGGACAGCTGGGGAGAAAGCAAGGCATTTTAGATGAGATAAACATGAACAGAAGCCAAAGATGTACTCAGAAGAGCAGACTGGCTGATGCAGGAAGTTCACACTTGATTAAGGCAGGAAGTTTGAGGAGTCTGGCATGAGGGTGTTGAGGTGATCAGAGTCACATCATGGCTCTGGAATGGGAGGGGACCTCAGGTCAATCTCTCCATATTCCCCCAGATAGTCAGAAGGAAAAGAAAATACTTGATGACTGACAAAGGTCTAAGGAGATCCTAGGGTTTCCAAAACACACACAGGTGAGGAAATGCCACAGAAGACTGAGGTCATTAGGCTCTAGGATCAAGCAGAAACTTCAGTCCTGGCCCTTCATGAATCTTGTCTCCAGCCCTCACAGTTTAACCATGCTGGCTCCGCTGTTTTTTATGCAAACGCTTCATTTCCCACCTCCTTGTCTTTGCACCAGCTGTCACTCCAGCCTAGAGTACACTCTCCCTTCTTTTCCTCTGCCTCCTGGAAGCTCTCCAGCACTACCTTCTGCTAGAGACCTTTCCTGATTCCCCTCACCCTCTAGGCTCATTCTAGAACCACTATTCTTTCTGCCTGTACTTGTAGTGTCCCTGCAGGTTCTCCTATTAGAATGTAAGCTCCTGAAGGGCAGGGATTTGTGTGATGTTTGTCTCTTGTATCCTTAGCTCGGGATAGTGCCAAACACACCAGCTTAATTCATGCTTATTAAAGACCCTTCCATTAGGGAAGGGTCTGTGAAACTGAAAGATACATGGTTTTGAAGTGATGGCAGAAGAAATGTTTCTTCAGGAGAGTTCATGTGTGACTGTGACTTAGGTAAGGAATGGAGACAGTGTGGCACCTGAATGAAAAAGAAAACTGAATAATTAACAGAAAACAGGATGGGCTCTCCTAGGGACCAAATGTCATAAGAAGAGCTATCCAAAGACTGAATCTTAAGGAAATATCACCATTAAAAAGGAGAAAAGAAAGTGTAATCAATAAAAGAAACCAGAAAGGGATACTCTTAAGAGATCGGGGAGAACTAGGGAAGAATAGTCACAGAAGGAAATCAACAGGATCGAATATTACCTAGTAGTAAAAGTGAATGAGTACTATGAGGGAAAAGATATCTTCTCAATTTAGCAAAAAAAAAAAAAAAAAAAAAAAAAAAAAAAAAAATCTTCATTCTACAATGTAGTTTTGAGAATGGAAAACATGTCACAGAGAGTAAAGATGATTAAAGAAAGAGAGATGGGGAATGGAGTTCACAGAATCCAGAAGTGAAAAAAGCACTAAGATGGTAGCTACAAACAGTCATAGGGTCAAAAAAAAGGCTCAAGCCTGAGAAGACAACAATGTCATTATAGTAATATCCATATGGAGCTGAAGATACTAAAAGGAGGTTGGGAAGAAAAGTCATCAGTATGTGAATTCAAGATCCCCAACAGAATGAACTCTAAAACAAGGAAGGGGGAGAGGGGGTAGCTGCAAAGATACTAGGAGGAAATTTAGCAAGATCTAAAAAAGAAAAAGATGAGCAAGAAAGTTCACATCAGATGACTTTCAGATTCAGGTGGAAAGAAAACCCCCAATATATAGAACAAGGACTGAAGAAGAGAAATTTTTTTTAAAGGATAAATTTTAAAGTTTATTAAATGGGATAAAGGAAGACATGCCAAACTACTTTCTGCACAGAAATGCAAGATGAATATTAATTGAAATCAGCAAAATAACTTAAAATATATGTGTCATCCTGGGAAGTTTTCACAATTAACATGCTAATGTTTAATCTTTATAATAAATTATCTTAGTTATGAATGACATTAAGACATAAAAAGACTTATGTTGAAAATGAGGATTATGTAAGAGTTAAGTCCTATACACATAAACTATGGATAATGCAGTTTCAAGTTATTTTCTGAAATTAAGCTGGTTAGGAAACTTACGATATAGTCTGTGCTATTGCTCCAGCAATACCACCACAAAGCAGGTTTATATGCGTTTTCAAAACTAAGACATTAGGGTTGTCTGATGAAGGTCTTCCAAGTAAAGTAGGAGCACTGGAGAGACCAACACTCTTTAAGGTACCAAAAGTAAAAAATGAAACCCCTAAAAGCAAAATACAACTGTATTATAATTGAGCAAATCAAGAGTAGAAAAACAGCATGTTGTATTATTTCATGTTAGTTCAAGTACAGTATAATGTATTTCTTTTTTCCTGATTACATTTTGTTGGATGCACAATTTCTAACACTATGAACACTAAAAAATACAAACAAGTTTATCTACAAGTTAAAGGAGACCAATAGAAGTCATATAGATCCATACATAATAAGCAATGTTCTCCAAAAAGACCTATTATGTAGTATGGTCTCAATAATTTATAATTAAATGCAAAATTAAGAAAGAAATATTTATAAAGTTAAGGAGAAAAATAATTTGTAACTTGTTAAACAAAATGTAGTGTGGCTTTTGACTTTTCCATTCTAGTAGCTATTGCAGAATGGTGGTGGTGCCAAATGTAACTGAAGAGACATATTGTCATAAAAAAGTTTTCCTTTCATAAAATCATAGATTTAGAACCAGAAAGCACTGTAGGGAATGGACTCCTTTCAGACAGTCTGGCTATGCCTGTGGACCCATATTCAGGATGTTTTTAAACAAAATACATAGAATTAACAGGAAACCTACTATATAGAAATAATTGTGATTTTTTTTTTTCAGTTCAGAGGTTCCAGGTTTAAAAAAACCTCAATATGATGTAATCATCTCATTTAATAAGAAAACTGAGGCCCAGAGGGAGTCATCTAGGCAATTAGTGACAAAACTAGGATATAACCTCAAGTTCAAGCAGTCTTTTCACGAAACCCCACTGTATATACAAAGTTAAAAAAATTCAGACATTATAAGAAATTTCCTTTTAAATTAATGCCCTCTTTGAGTCTTCAAAGTCAGGGTTGCCAACGTGAGAAAAACTCAATTCTGGGGCTACAAGGATGTGCACAATAGCTACTTGAGATCTCTATTTTGGATTGAATGATTCTATGGCCAACACAATATTAGTTGTCCTTATTGAATGTTACCCTAGTTATTAATAAAAGTTAAAAGACTGAATTATCACAAAATATTAGAATTACAGAATTGCTATCAATTTATCCAATATTCAAAAGATCTCTATGCCTTCAAAATTTAGAAATGCACTTTCTACCACAAAATCCTTGTGATTTCAGAAAACAAAAGATATTTTATCAATTAAACTGTTAATAATAATCCAAAGTAATAGAGCTAATAGTTAATCTTTGAGTTATCTCTTATTTGTTTATACAAACACTATACAGTGGTTATTGGCCAATTAGCCTTTATATATTATATAAAAGTAATTACAAATAATACTCTGACAGCCATGTCATAAACATAGTTGTTTAAAAAAAAAAAAAAAAAGGAAGATGGAATAAGAGTAGAGGGCAATTCAACTAGAAAAACAACTCCAAATGGATATACAATTTCTAGTAGACCAAAAGGTCCATCTTAGCATATAAAATATATAAACAGTTTAATATGTTCACTAATTTTCAAATTCTAAAAACAAAGATTTCCCTCTAACTTATACTGTCAAAATCAAATTGAATCTGAAAATCTTAAGAACAAATCGTGATCCATACCTGCATAGGGAGCCATTCCTACAATAGTAGGCATCAGTCCTCTGTAAAACCCACGAAAGCCACCTTCCTTTTAAAGGAAAAAAGTAAATGGGTAATTAAGTTGTGCCTCTTAAACAACAACAAAAAAATATTCTGTGGCAAATACTAAAATACAAAAGTCTATGATATTCTAGACAAGTCATTTAAAGACAACTACCTAAGTCAAATGTTGCCTCTTTGCAATGTCCCCCTCTGTACCCTGAGGTACAGAATTAGTCCAATGACTCTTCCACATGAGAATCTTTCAAACACTTGCAAACTGTCATCGCAACCCCCCAAATATTCTCTTCTTCAGAGTATATCTCCTCCCACAAGGACCTTCACATAGTATAAGCTCTTTTGCCTTTTTCTGGACAAAGATGTGCTTGATGAGTGTCCAGATTAGAACCTGATGCTCCATGGATCTGTTCTGACTGTAAGAAAGCACATAGTCTTTTCTTCTCCCTAATTTTCCATTCAGTCATCTGCCCAAAAAATTTTAATCACTGGTTTTGGTTCAGAATTGTGATTTCATAGATGTGGAAGAACTCAGATGAATGATGGAAATTTTTTTTTTCTACAGATACAGATTGGCAATGGGAATGGCTGGGGATGGTAACAAGTTAAGCAACTTGATGGCAGACATGGATGTCTGCATCTGAGTCAATACTTAAACTGAGGTCTGCCTAACTTTAAGACCAAGCTAATGCTCATCACATGAAGCATTTTATTTTTTTAAACAAAATGTGAAAGGCAGACATTACAGAGAGAAGAGAAAAATGAAATACCTTTGCATAAATTGTTTTGAATGCATGAACAATTCCTGTGTATGTGTGTTCTCCTTTCACCTGGAATGCCAGGCGAACTCTAACCATGTCAAGTGGGTAAGTACAGATGACTGCTGTCATACCTGCAGGGAAAGAAGAAACCTCTCAAAAACAGTTCTAATAAAACACAAGTAGTCATAACTCAATGAAATAAAAAATAAATAAAATTGTTAGCAAGAATGCATTCTAAATCTTTCAACCTAGCAAAGGCAATCACAAGTCATATATGCAAGTATCCCAAAAATTTGCAAGAAATCTTGTCTCATACCGCTCCACTTGGAAGGCTGCCCCTACTAAGGGTCATCATGATGAGCCCGAACACACTCTTATCAAGATGCTGCTGCTGACACCTATCCCTATCTAACTGAAGAGACTAGGATATCTAAAAACATCTTAAAGGAAACTAAGCTATTAGCTGTCCTAATACTACTTATTAGTAATGTAGTAACATTATTATTTCTTTTATAATGACATGCCACCAACTCATCAGGTTTGACTAGAAAAAGCTTAGAAACTCTAAGACCACATATGTAATATGTAGCAGGGCAAGGATTTGAATTCACATTATCTGATTTCCACATTTCTATTCCATTATAGTGAAGACAACATTCCTGCTTACTTTCCAAATACGTCTGTATTTGCAATAGACTCATGATCAAAAAGATCATCTCAATTTATGTTTGGAACCCAATTCCCCTGAAGACACTGCAAATGTCTAAAAGCATATGGTCACCTGAACTGTTACTAAAGTGAAAAGCCTGCGGGTTCCCAGAGGAAATGAACTAGTAGTGCACAGGTCGACTGAGATCCTGAATTTTATTTGGGTAGTCTTTTCTTCTTACACTTGCTTTGACAAATACTTGTTATTAATAGGTTTTATTGGCTTTGGCAAGTAACAGAATGCCTAGGCTTTTATAGAAGAAACTGTTGACATTTTATTATGGCGAAGAACGCCAATCAGTTATGACTAACATTAGCAAATGCCTGATTCTCTTGTTTTAGTTTCAAGCAATGATGTTATTTAGTTTTTTGTAAATCGATTCCAATCCCAACAGAACTGATTTCATAGATATACTGCTTGAATTCAATTGTTCTTCACACCAAATTACAAAATGGCACTGCAGTATTGTTATTCTTCTTTTTATTTATTTTATCTTTCACCTTCTGATGTCTGAACTCTTCAGTGAAGTTGACTCAAACTCAAAATCAACAATCCTACAATTCACACAGAGGAAACAGAAGTGGGTGTCAAGTCAATGAAAAAGAAGGCCTAGAATATTTGTTTTCTCACTTGTGTGTCTTCTGAGTGAAGACTACATATAAAATAGCTCACTTTTCCCAAGTTGCTTTATACAAATGAGTAACAAATATGAACTTGGTTTGGACATCACTGAACATCCCCTCCTGGCTTCTGTGATATTCCTCTATCTTGCTTTTCTTTCTACCTGGCTCAATCCTCGGATTCAGTCTCTTTGGCAGACTAATCTCTCACCCACTAAGTGTGGAGGATGTCCTCCAAGGCTCCATTTTGGTCCCTCTCCTCTTTCTATTTTTTCTCTCAATGATTTCATAAGCTCTCATGGGTTCAATATTTATGCAGATGATTGCTACATCAAAGCCTCATCTCTTTCTGAAACTATAATCCCAAAACCAAACTACCTACTGCCAACTGCATGCTATCACTTAGATGTCTTATAAACATGTCAAAACAGATCCAAAACAGTCCAAAACAGATCTCTTATTCCCCTCTCCCCAAACCTCTCAATCCAAACTCTTCTCCAAACTTCTCTGTCCTTAACATCATCCTCAGTCATTCCAAGTAATTAAGGAACCTCTAACACATGTCTGGCTTCTTCCTCTGCTTTAGCTCCTATGTCACTGACCAATTCTTTTTAATTCTATGTCCACAATTTCTCTTTCATCTAGACTCTCATTAACACCTAGATTACGATAAGAATATCCTAATTGGTCTCCTTGCTTCCCTCCTCTCCAAACTATCCTCCACAAAGCTAAGAATTGAGAGTCCTCAAATAGAACTGACCTCTTTCCTGTCCTCAAAATCTCCTTACCTTGGGTATTTATGACTCTTGACAACCCTACTCCAGCCCAATCCTCAAGGCATGCGCCATAGCACCACCCTCCAAGGAACCTCGGGCATCCCATCTCCCTCCTCCAAGCCTAGACAGGATATCATCCCCTACTTCTATTGTGCTTCATCAACTCCTTCTCTAGTTATTCTGATCTACATCTGGTCACTGTACCCAGAGGGCTTCAGAGGACAAAATGGGACTGGTGACTTTGCACAGCCCATCCTCACTTAAATTCACCTCACTCATCACATGTAACATCACGGCATCATCTTCCTGATGACACAGTCCTCTTCAAGAATGAAGAACAACAATTAATGTTGTTCTCAGAAGTGGCAAAATGATTAATAAACTGATGTTGGTCATGAGCTCTCCCACCTTCTTTCATACTCTTCTCTCAGACTTTTGCTTCAATACACCCATCTAACTATATTTTTCTCCTTTCTCTACACTCTTATTTTAAAGAAAAATGTATGGTAAGTATTTGTGAATTTCTTCAACATTCCAATTTATAAGATATGTATATAGTAGATAATTTTATGCCCTTCATGCATTTCTCCCCCTCTTTTCATATTTGACTTTTTTCTTAACATTTTCCTGTTTTCCCTTCCTTCATTCGCTTACCAGACCTATATCTTCTACTAACCCTACCTTTACCATTCATCATTCACTCACCTTCTTCTTTTTAAATTACTGCCCTCCTTCTCTGCTCCTCATTCTCCATTACAACCTTTCTTTTCCCTCACCCTTCAATCCCTTTCAATTATCCTGTTTCCTCCTCTCCTACCCCAAAGCAAAATACTGATCTATCACCCAAGGTTCTCTCAAAAGATGGTTTCTAATAGGAGAGATTGAACAAAGTTGGAAATATCATCACGTTCTGCTTTTTACCACTGTATAAACTGGAAAAATCCCTATTAAATGATCCTTAACTGTCTCCTCCTTATCAGTCTCCTCAAATCAGACAAGTAAATTTTTTTTTACAGTACTTAGGTACTTCAAACTTGACTTGCACATTTTGATTGAGCCAGGATCTTTCTCTGAAGGTGGCAATCAAAACCCCTTTAATGGCCTGTGACAGAGACCTCTATATAGCTTGAGGTCAGACTAAAATAAATGTATAGTCTATTTCTGAGCTATTTCTTTCTTTCTTTTTTTTTTTTTCAAAGCATGGACGTTAACTTTATTTTTTTTAAAAGCTTTTTTATTTTCAAAATATATGCATAGTCAATTCTCAACATTCACCCTTGTAAAACCTTGTGTTCCAAATTTTTTTCTCCCTCTCTTGTATGGCAAGTAATCCAACATATATTTTATGTTGGATTCTTCTATGTAAAATTCTTCTACACATATTTTACACATGTTTCCATAATCATCATGCTGCATTAAAAAAAAAATCTGATCATGTAAACATGTAAAATTCTTCTATATATATTTTACACATATTTCCATAATCATCATGCTGCATTAAAAAAAAAAAAATCAGATCAAAAGAAAACAAAAAGCAAGCCAACATCAACTACAATAAGTGAAAATGTTGTGATCCATATTCAGTCCCCATAGTACTCTTTCTGGATTCAAATGGCTCTCCCCATCACAGTCCATTGGAACTGGCCTGAATCTGAGCTATCTCTTTGACCTCAACAGAGGAAGTGTGTACCTTCTGTCTAATTGATAAAAAATTTCCAATTGAAATTTGGTTCTGAGAGAACCAACAGCTGCCTCCTGAGCCTGGCCCACAACCCAGTACTGTGGCTTTTAGTATCTGGTTTCACGCTAGGTGCTAGATCAGTAAAAGTCATCCATGAATAAAGAGAAGTCTAAAGCTACTTACCAGAAATACTGCTGGTGACAGCCTTCCTCTTCCCCCATGTTATAACTACAATCCATTACAAAGAGTAGTATGTCTTCACCTACCAGGAAGCAACAAGACCTTCAATCAAGCTGAGATGAGTTTGTGTTTCTGTGTCTGAAACCTACTTCTCCTCAGTCAAGAAATTTAGAATTTAATAAAGAAATCTTCTAAGAAGAGTTTAAGAGAAAAATGGGAAAAGAAACTCTTTCTCCCCATCCTCCTTCCATTCTGACAAGCTGACAGGGCATTTCTACCAGTAATTCCATTCCACTAATCTGGAAAGGCTTCAAATATGGGTTGGGTTAAACATCTAAGAGTGCCCTTGTTGGGCACAGGATTGGTCATCACCATCAAGCTTAATAGGGGGTAATAAAATGACAAATATCCAAAGGTTTCAAAAGGCAAATGAAAAGAACGAGCTTTCTTCAAAAAATCAGAAAACTCAATTATTTGCCAAGCTCAGAATGGATCTGTAATTTTCAGATTTTAAAATAATTTCAAAACTTTCCAGGTTTAAGGATATTTCTAATAATCTTTTCAATGCTAACATTAATTCTCTGCTGTTAAAAAGAGAATATGAATATTCTGAAACTGAAAATGGTACACAGGACTCCCTAATAAAGGAATTAACTGCAAGGAAGAGGCAAGAGTTATACCACATATAGCCTTGAAATTGGGGTTTGGGATTGAATCAATGGCACTTATTGGGGAATCAAGCAGCAGTGGTACAGTGTGTTGTCACCACCATAACAGGACAAAGACACATCAATTCCAAGAGTCAATCTCCATTCTTTGTTCAAGAGTGCTTAGGATTTCTTTAGCACACAGTTCATCTTAAGTAAGACTCTTGGATCAGACTGTCATATAAATATGTCTATAGATCTATAGCAAATCTATAGATCACAACCCCAAAAAGTGGGTTATTTTTACGCTGCACCAGAAGAGTGGCAGACATAGTTAAGGCTTATAGTAAAACTGATAGATATTGAAATACTATAGCCAGGTACATTAAGCAGGAGCTAAAGGACCATCTCTTGTGATACAGAAATCAGAGATGTGGCTTACAGGTTACACTGGCCATGAATGATATTAATGTATTTTTACAACTTGACCATCAGCACTTTTCATTAAAAAGTAGAATAAATAAAAGCATCTGGAGTTAGGCTAGCACTCATGGTTTGGGGAGGGGGGGGGAGGCAGGGAGAGAAGATATTTGCTTCTGAATGGTAAAGAAAGATTATAGCAGCAAAAGTGCTTTGAAAAAACATGAGCAGCACTGAAGCAGAGCACTTGCCTTCCATACTGCATCCATATTTTCTTGACCTTTATAAATGAATATAAATATTTTATATAAAATAAGTGTTTTTATCCCTTTGTAAAAATTGAGTATGTAAGTATGTAATGAAAAAGAAATTCAGATGATCTATCTAAAAACATGCAGTCAGTTAACTGTATGGTTAGTTTATTAATAATCTTCATATCTGTTTAGTGCTTCACATTTTTCAAAGGGCTTCACACGGTATTGTAAATTGCTAAGATAGGTTTTATTTTGCCCATTTTAGGTGCAAGGAAATTGAGTCTAGAGACATACAACATGCTACACTGTGAGTCATTAGGATACTAGAACTAGCACCCCAGCCACATGACTCCAGCCTCCACTACCACCAAAATCAAACCTGCTGGTCTACTCAACAAGTTGGCATGAAAATTACAATAGCTAAGAGATGGATAATAGGCAAGTCTGTTCATCCATCTACTTACTTATCTCTAATACCTTATTCTCTACTTCCTTCACACTGATCATGTAATAGTGATTGGGAACTGGCAGAAGGAAAGAGAAAGAATGTTTTCAGAGAGAGGAGGAATACACAAAGGAAAGGAAGATTTACTCTTTGAAAACAGAAGCCTTGACTCTGTTTCTGTGCCTTCTTAGAAGATTCAAGACATACTGGATTGTAGTTGTAGAATGAGGGAAGGAAAAGGATGATGAAATTCTTTAAGAGTTTTAAATGAGATATATGAAACTTAGAAAGCTATCATAAAGCACATCTTTTTTAAAAACTTCTATAGACATTAACTTTAAATGACTGTATGGCCTACAAAAATCTAGCTAAATCATCTCTAAAGGGCCACAGAGAGTTCAAGAGAAGCAAGATAAAAAGATACATTTCCTCTTTAATCAGATCATCCTTTAACTCACATAAATACAATATATGTTTTATCTAATTACATGCAATGAATAAGGTCTAGCAATCCTACCACATTAAACCTTAAGCATGCTTTCTGGGGAATCTTGAGATTTCCCAGACTTTTTGGATTTAAACTTTAGGTGTAGTATTCTTAATATGTTGTCCTGCCTCTACTATCCCTGAAATAATTTTCATTATAAAATCCTTTAACACGAATGTGAACACACTAATCACAAAGTCAACTCAAGCAAGGCTTTTGTAAGTGGGTAGATACATCCGTGAAAGAGCAGACAGTGCCCAATAACTAAAGGATAAGAACACTCAAGAGTTGATATTAAGCCACAAAAACCCAAAGTCTTTCTGGATTAACTCCTATTAAATGTCATCCTGCAGTCCTCTTGCAAACCAAACCTTGGTTTATTTGCCTTTCCTCTAAGAAGCTACTTGGTTCAGTAAGTTAAAAGTAAAAGCATTTAATAAAGTAAAATATTGTGTGTTATCCTTCTCTCCCTTTCCTGTGGAATCCCAACCCTCTTTTAAAGCCTAAATCAATTCCTACCTTCTGGGGTCTTCTTTGACCCTCCAATAAATAAACTCTCTTGAACCTCATAGATTACAGTTTGTGTCTCTTACATTTTATGTAGTATTTTCTATTAAAATTATGAGATGGGTTTCATCCCACCATTCTCCATTACTTCGGGAGGGATTATATTTCATCTAGTATTAGCTATATTATTATCCAGGTCATCTTTAGTTGTCCTAACTTCTGTATGGCCACTTGATCCAGATGGCTCCAGAGGAGAAAGTGAGACTGGTAACTTTGCATAGCCCTGTCTCACTTAAATCCAATTCATTTGTATGTCAGGGCATCATCTCCCTGATGTCATGATCCTTTTTGAGAATGAAGGACAAACCAGTTTGTTTTTACTCCTCCCATCCCTTAATGCCTTTAGGTATATAATCAATAAATTGAAAATATTTTACTTAAACTTATATTAAAGTGCAATGCCAAGATATAGCAATAAAAGGAACGTATTTAATCTGAATACATTCTTTCTACTTTAACTGAGGACAGCTGGACTATCTGCTGCTCTAGTTACTTCTGCTACTTTATTGCCCCTGGGACACTCAGTTAGTGCAGTCAGCAAATTGTTAGGAGTAAAGCACTGTGAGTTTCAAACCACTAGTGATGTTATACAAGGCAAGTAATCATGAAGCTAGGGAACAAGGCAAGAAGTGAGGAAGTCTCAGACGGAAGCCTGAGAGTAAAACCGAAGGTTATCATCACAGCTCTCGAGGGCCCCGATAATGGCATCAAGGAAAGGAAAAGCCACAACAGGGTTTCTGAGCTTTTAAAGCCAGAATGAGCCTTCTTACCCAACTCTGCCTTGCCTTGCCACAGCAGGGCCTTCACGAGTTACTGCTTATCATGTAGCACAGATGCTGCCTCAGACCACATAAGAAGCCCAGAGAGAGACTGAAACATGCTCACACCCCAGGCACCTGTCCTTGCCATCAGCTCCTATGAGGTTGAAAGGTCTTAGTCAATGAACCACTAAAGGGTCTCATAAAGGAACTTTGCTATTTTTCTATAAAGTTGTTTTTTGACTGTGTACAACTCTTCATGACCTCATTTGGGATTTTCTTGGCAAAGATGCTGGAATGGTTTACCATTTCCTTCTCCCCCTATAAAGGAACCAGTCTTAAAGATAAGGACATGGGTATGGTAAATAATACAAGAAAAATTAATATTGGAAGTATTTTTGTGGAAGCCATGACAACACAATATTACAGAACTAAAATATACACATTCCTACCTGCCATGGAACCAGCCATTAGCCGGTGTATATGTCCAGAAATCCCAAGTTTCGTGGTAATTAGCTATAAGAGAAATGATACATTTAATTAAAAATGGGTTTAAAAGGGCTAATTTTCATCCTGAAGACCTCATAAAATCACAGATCAATAAGTACAGAAGTAACAAGAACTCTTTCAAACTGGTTTCAGCATTTCAAGTTATGAAATCAAGGGGGAAGGGAGAAAAAGTTGATCTGTGCCTACTATATATCAAGCCCTTTACAAATATTAAATTAAAACAAAAAGCAATTAAAGGACAAGGACTGAATGTTTGCTCTGAAGTTGATGTGTCTTAGAAAGCCATCAAGGACCTGTCCAGTGGCAATTATGGTAAGTAAGCTGAGTTGTACTTTTTGTATCTTCTGAAGACAAAGCAGTGATCTATGGTTGACAAAACTGGCTTTGAAACTAAGAAGACCTTAGTTCAAGTGAGCCTCAGATACCAGCTAACTGAATACAGATAACTGAGTGGACCTCTCAGCAATGGAGGCAATTCTATAACTAAGGCAGAAAAGTAGGAGAGGGACAGTATACATGATTACTGCAGACATTATGGACTATCTGATTTTCACAGATCCAGATCATTCTCACACCTGAATTTAATGGACAAGTAGCAAAAAAGTTAAAAAACGAAAAAACGTAAAACTATCTTATTCTAATTGTGTCAGTTATGTTTGGCAAATGATGTCCAATATTCAATCATGGGTCACCAAAAACTCCACTAAAGTTTCCAGCATTTAATATATATCTAGCATATAAAAGGCATTTGACAAATGTTTGATTGATTTACTGCCAATGTTGTAGCAATATTCAGCTACGATCATAATTAACACAATCATGACATCAAAAGGCAATGACTTTAAAATGAATCATGTGAAATTACAGAAATCTCAACCTCCCAGGATGGCTATGGAATGATCATAGATTTCTGATAGAGAGAAGAGATTCTTTTGAAACATATGCTACTTTAACATGTTATCACCATTTTGCAAATCATTTTTCATTTCCAGGTCTGCAATGTCATTTTTCAAATGTCATCTACTCACAGACATTTTACAAATGAAGAAAATTAAGTGAGTAGGATTAAAACCATATAAATGCATGATAAATCCAGAAAAAGTCTAGTATTTTGATGATAACATAGTAAGGGTTCTAACTAAATACAATTCATAGGCATTTATTAAATGACTACTAAGTTCCAGACAGTATGGTAGGTACAAAAAATACAAAGACAAAAACTAAACAATTAAGTCCCTGTCTTCAAGAGCTTATAGTCTACCCTAGGCCCTCTTCTTTTTTCTATACTGTCTCACAGTAACTTTATAAGGTACAAATATTTTTTCTCTATATCTGACTCTAAAATCTGCATAGCTAACCTTCGATCATCAGTTCTGCTAAACCAATTGCCTGCTGGCTATTTCTTAGTGGATGTCCCAGGGCCATCCTAAATTTAATATGTCTAAGATTCCTGATCACTTCCCCTCAACCTTACTCTCATTTTTACCAAAGGCATTACTGTCCTTCCCAGTCTCAGGTTCATAAACTCAATGTTACCTCTGACTCTTCTTCTACCAATCCTACACTTGACTTTTTACCATGATTACCTCTCACATTTGAACCCTGCTTCCCCAATAATACAAACACTGGGGCTGTCTTTTGCCTTTCTTGTATCCCCTTAGCACAGTTGCCTGGCACACAGCAGGCACCTAATCTTCTGAGTTTTTTGTTTTTTTGGGTTTTTTTTGTTTTTTTTTTTACAAATAGTACTTTACTTTTTGCAATTACATGTAAAGCTAGTTTAACATTATCTTTTTTAGTAAGATTTAAGTAAATATTTCTCCCACCTTCCTCTTCTCAAGATGGCAGGCAATCTGACATATGTAATACACATGCAATCATGTTAAACATATGTGCACATTAGTCATGGTGTGAAAAAAGAATCAGAATAAAAAAAGAAAAACTGAAAAAACAAATAGAAAACAAAACAAAAAAGTGAAAATAGTATGCTTTGATGTGCATTCAGATTCCATAATTCTATCTCTGGATATGGATAGCATCTCCCAATTTTTAGAATTGACTTAGATCAATGTATTGATGAGAAGAGCTAAATCTATCATAGTTGGTCAGAGCTAAATCTATCACAGTTGGTCATCATGTATTATTACTGTTACTATACACAACTTTCTCCTGGTTCTGCTCATTTCACTCAGCATCAGTTCATGTAAGTCTTTCCAGGTTTCTCTGAATTCAGCCTGGTCATCATTTCTTATACTACAATAGCATTTTACTACATTTATATACTGTAATTTTTTCAGTCATTCCTCAATTTCCAAATTTTCAGTTTCCAAATCTTAGCCACCACAAATATTTTTTGCCCATGTAGATTCTTTCCCTTTTTTTAAGATCTCTTTGGTATACAGACCTAGTGGTGGTATCGATGGATCAAAGGATATGTTCAATTTGGTTGCCCTTTGGGCATAGTTCCAAATTGTTTCCAGAAAAAATTGGATCAATTCACCAGTAAGTTTTTATCATATGACTTCATTATCTTATTTAAATTAACTAGCAAAATATGAGCTATATCCACATTCATCTATAATTCAATTCTTCAGACATTCATTAGGTGCCTCTTTGTCTAGATAGCTGTGCTAGGTGCTGAGGATGAAAGGATTAAAGTACTTGCTATCACTACTTTATGACATGTTACACAGTCCATAGGTTTAAGAAGCAATGTTGCAAGGGAAAATTTTAACCCATCAAGAATGATTTCTCCCCTAACTCAGGCTTCCATCCTGTTTCACAGGGTGAAATAATGAAGAGTCAACTAGCTTTGATTCTAAACTATCAAGTTCCAAAAGAAGTTAATTTTAAAACTTGTGTGTTGTTAGAACTTTATTATGGGTACTTATCCACAGAACTTTAAAGGCTTTATAGAAAAAGTATTCTCAAGTATAAGTCACATTCAAATACTAGTAAAAATAAGATAAGTTAAATTACCTTTTTATAATGGTCAAAGGACATAAACTGAATTGCACCATATGGAAAGATTCTAATCATCATTGCTCCATTTCCTTTATACAACCCAAGATAACCTTCCTTTTTGGGGACAGCACACAAAGCAGAAAACACTCCTGTTTTTTAGAAAAGAAAGAAATATTCAACTTCAAAATGGAGAAATCACCAACATTTATTAAAATAAAGATAAAAATGTTTCATAATCATTTTATTCACAGAAGTAATTAAAAACAAAAAATAATAAATCATGTAACATGTTACACAGATAATAAATTATGTAACATCTTTTCCATAACTTAAATTCTTACATTTAAGCATTTGGTAACAGAAATGTTTACAGTAGTCACAAAAGGGATGAATGAAATTTACGCTTTCTTAAAGCATTCTAATTTTAAATAAGATTTCATAATAATTCTCATCTAAATTTCTAAAAATTTCACATAAGCCTTTATTCAAACATTTCACATTAATATAATTAGGCATATCTAGCTTAAACAAAGAGGTAGTATTATTTGTAACAGAAACAGAAAAAGCTTTCCTAGTAACATCAGGAATAAAGCAGAAATCCAAATGAACAGAATATAATAGGAGAACTAGGTTGCCTCAGAGATACTGTAATTTTTAGTAACTCCTACTTTGTAAAACAAACACCCATCTCTTAACCCCAATATTCTTCTGGTGATATGTGGGTTGCAATTCATAGAATATTAGTCTAAGTAAAAGAGTAAGGGAGAGGCACAAGGAAGCTATACCGTATTATATTACTGTATAGTACCATGCATAGGAGGAATAGTCTGGGAGAAGCTGCTTAAAGCATAACAAAAAATAGACTGGAATATCACTGTGCCAAAAGCAATGAAAAATATTAACTTGGGAAAATAAAGATTTGTTTAAAGAGATGCAGATGCAGACAATATACAGGAGAATAACATACATGCTAATAGTACAGTTAAAAACACTAAAGCCACAGGAATGCAGATGAAACACATCTTATCTTAGTTGCAGAGAACCAATGATGAAATATATTTATGATGGTAGAAAAGGGAACTAAAGGGATAGACCCTGCATATATTGTTAATTGTAGCTGAAATATTGGTTTGTTTTGTTTTATTTTAACGATTCTACTGAACTACTAGCATTGGGAAAAAGCATAAAAAAAGCTTGACACTTATCATGAAACTTTATTAATAAATCTAAGATGTTCTCAGGTACAAATTGTTAATTAGGGAAAATTTTCTGACATTTATCATTACTTTTAATCAAGCTACTTTTGATGATTCAAAGAACCTTTTAACCCCATACCAGTTTTTAAAATTGTAGTTCCCTTTGCTTTAGATAAAAGATTACCAATCATCAAGAGCAGGGAAGGATACAAATTTAACCATTTCCCAGAAGAAGAATTAGAAGTTCAGAATCCTAAGAGGCCTAAGTCAGGCCATACTGAACCCAAACTTGTGCACTCCACTTCTACAGATGTTACAAGTAAAATTTACTGTAAAGTGAATCACAACTAAATTCTTTGGAAGGGCCTTGCTACTTATAATCCTGTTAGGAATTTATATGCAATAATCACTCCAACAAGTGAAGTAGGAGGATTTTTCTTACTTTTGTAAGGTAGCTCAGAATCGATAGTTTTTAACAGAACTTGAGAACTAAGAAATAAAGTGAAGTCCAGAGACCTCAAGAATCTTAAGAATCCAGATCACAAAGCTAGAAAGGAGATCTGGGACTTGAACTTGGATCTCTGACATAAGTTCTCTTTCTACTATATTCTGATCAAAATCTTAATACCTCTCAAATAATATGGGGAAAACATTTTAGGCTGAAATTTCTCACGTTTAATCTTACCTAGTATGAATTTTTGGGGAGGAGAGGGCGAGAACAAAGATATCCTAATTTTATTTCATTTGGGCAAATGGGGAAAACTCTGCCTAAATTCAAATGAAGAGCTAACAATTCTCTTAAAATGAGATAAATTCTGCAATAAGCCAATAAATCAATTCTGCACATTTAAAATAACATTTATGTGGGAGCAAATAATTTTATCAATGATTATCTTTATCTTATCTTTATCAACCCTCCCACTATGGCCAGAAGGGAATTTGGCCTTATGACAAGGTCTTAAAGCCTTTGTGTTCATGTTTCTGTTTTGCTTTGCTTTTTAAAGATAGGCTACATGTTCAAGACAGGTTATAGTTCAAGTATTTGTTTAGAACCTTCACTGAAAATTTTCTATGAAGCAGACTGTACAATTCAGTTATTGTTAGTGAATGTACAATCCAAAGATTGCAGAACAAATAAAACAATATCCAACACTAAATGTGTGCTAGTAAAGGAAAACAAGTTAGATAGACAGTTCCATGTAATTTCTAAATAATGATTTCTTTTCCATCTTCCATTTTTTCCTAAAATACTAATACAAAAAATTAATGCCCAAATATAATACATTGAATTTACAGACATAATACAAAAAATTTTCAAAACTGCTACATATAGCACAACAACTTAAATCAAATCACACACAGATATTTAGACAATCTAGATATTATAGGGAAAAGTTCCTAAATTAAAAGCTTTTTACTGTGGTCTATGTTCCTTCTAATTACATGAGATAATGGTTAAAACTCTGAAATTAAAAGGTTTGATTCCGTCTCATATTTACTAGTTGTTTCAGACAACAATTTTTTGCATTTGAAAGCAACTCTTTCATATTATTTCATAATTACATCTAATCCAAGAAAGATGAATTCAGTTATTTTGTTAGTCAAAGCTTTTTCTAAAGTCAATGGGAAGTAAATCATTTAAAATTCAACAGATTAATCCAACATTATTTGATTATTAATTTACCAAAATAAGGTCATACCGAGTTTTAACAACAAACTTCATTTTCGCCCAAAATAATTTAAACTATTTAGTTAATATTTTTCTTTAAAGAATTATAGTAAATATTTCTAGTCATATGAAAAGATGCTCCAAGTCATTATTAATCAGAGAAATGCAAATTAAGACAACTCTAAGATACCACTACACACCTGTCAGATTGGCTAAGATGACAGGAAAAAATAATGATGATTGTTGGAGGGGATGTGGGAAAACTGGGACATTGATTCATTGTTGGTGGAGTTGTGAACGAATCCAACCATTTTGGAGAGTAGTTTGGAACTATGCTCAAAAAGTTATCAAACTGTGCATACCCTTTGATCCAGCAGTGTTACTACTGGGCTTATATCCCAAAGAGATTATAAAGAAGGGAAAGGGACCTGTATGTGCACGAATGTTTGTGGCAGCCCTTTTTGTAGTGGCTAGAAACTGGAAACTGAATGGATGTCCATCAGTTGGAGAATGGCTGAATAAATTGTGGTATATGAATATTATGGAATATTACTGTTCTGTAAGAAATGACCAACAGGATGATTTCAGAAAGGCCTGGAGAGACTCACGAACTGATGCTGAGTGAAATGAGCAGGACCAGGAGATCATTATATACTTCAACAACAATACTATATGATGACCAGTTCTGATGGACCAGGCCATCCTCAGCAACGAGATCAACCAAATCATTTCCAATGGAGCAGTAATGAACTGAACCAGCTACGCCCAGAGAAAGAACTCTGGGAGATGACTAAAAACCATTACATTGAATTCCCAATCCCTATATTTATGCACACCTGCATTTTTGATTTCCTTCACAAGCTAATTGTACAATAATTCAGAGTCTGATTCTTTTTGTACAGCAAAATAATGTTTTGGTCATGTATACTTATTGTGTATCTAAGTTATATTTTAATATATTTAACATCTACTGGTCATCCTGCCATTTAGGGGAGGGGGTGGGGGGGGTAAGAGGTGAAAAATTGGAACAAGAGGTTTGGCAATTGTTAATGCTGTAAAGTTACCCATGTATATATCCTGTAAATAAAAGGCTATTAAAAAAAAAAAAAAAAAAAAAAAAAAGAATTATAGTAAAACCTCAAATACTATAAACTTCAACCATGCAGATCCTTCCTTTAAACTTTTTTTCCTCTTTCTCTTATTCTCACTCTCTCATATTCTCTTTCCTCTCCTTCCTTCTGGCAACTCCCAAACCCTGTAAAGTTCTAAAAACAAAAACTAATAAACTAGTACCGAACTTGAGCAAGCACACAGTTCTTTCTCCTTGACCTTTTGTAGAGTGTAATGATGAGGTCTAGAAAGGTCCTGAGTCAAGAGAAACATGCTCCACTGTTCTATTTCTGAGATACAAAACTTTTGAAGCAGACACTTTGGATCCTTTAAGTAGTACATTTCATTTCACAATCAATAAACAAATATTTATTAAGTGCTTATTACTCTAGGCCGGCTACAACTAATTACTCAACTCACCTAAATGTTTGTAATGGTGATTATGTGCCTGTAATAATATCTTCACTCGATCCAAAGGTGCGATGGTGGTTTTGGCACAACATCCAGCAACCCCTTCAAATTAAAAACAAGACATAAGAAAACTAAACATTTATTACAGAACTTCACACAAATGGTACAGTGGATTTTGTGATATTTTACTAGAAAATCGTTTCTTTATTAGAAAATCCAACACAAAAACATAGTTATGGAAGAGTTCATTCCTCTCCATTTGGAGCTTGATGCCTTACAAAGCAGTCGATCCTTCTAGGAGCTCCAGGAGGCAGACAACACAAAGATTACAGACAAGGTAACAGATACCTCAGTCTCAGGGGAGTCAGGATCTTTGCCATGGTAAATGTGTAACAGAGCCCAGCAAACCCAAAGCTTCAGAATCGTCGAGGTTGATTGCTTTTTGACTAGGCCATGATCCCTCCTTAAAAACTTCACATCAAAAAAAAAAACAACAAAAAACTTTACTAAGATTCATGTTTTTAAGACCTTTTTAGAGAAAGAAAAGCCTAAGATAAATCTATCGAAACTTTTTACAGTTTGTTTAAACATTTTGTTGAAGGTTAGCTTGTGTTTTTAATATTACCTGAGCTTGACTATCAAATGAACACAAAGGGTACAGATTAAAATAAAAAAAGAAATAAAGAGTTGCCTTTTATATCTAAAAACACGACAGCTGCAGTAAAGATCAGAGGCTTTACTCACTCAGCTGTTTGTTTAAATAGTGGAGGAATACATGAGGTTACCCATCCAGGCAACAAATATCTTTGATACTTAACTGTGTGTCCATGAGCAAATAATGATGCCTCAGTTTGTTCATCTGCAAAATGTGAATAATGCAAGTGATGTTATTTGCATGTGATGTTTTTCTCACAAAAATATAGTAAAACTCAAATAGAAAAATAAAAGGAGTCCCAATGAGTCTTAGTACAGTTTTAAACTATTAAGCATTACTGACTTAAAACTGGGATGTCCTATAAAAAGCACTTTGCCAACTTGAAAACTCTGTATAAAAGTTCAATATTGTTACTGTCTTCTATTCTGTTAAATGATAGAAGATGGAAAGAAGTATAGTCAATTAGTCAGTCAACAGGCATTTATTAAGCACCTGATAGTGTCAGGCTAGAAGTACAAAATAAAACCAAAAGTCAGCTTCAACTATCCTTTCTGAATAAATGGCAAACCTTTCCAAGACAAGTCCTCCTCCACTAGAAGTGGTTTCATTCATAACAACTTACTGATTAGGAGGCAGCTAAGTGGGCAGAGCACCAGCCCTGAAGTCAAGAGGACCTGAGTTCAAATCTGACCTCAGATAGTTCCTGGCTGTGTGATCCTGGGCAAGTCACTTAATCCCAAGTGCCTCATCAAAAAAAAAAAAACTTACTGATTTACAAAAATCAAACCTATAATTCTGATTTTGATTTCATTTCTTAATATATATTTTGGCTATAACTATTATTAATTCAATTGATTGGCTACGAGTTTGTTTATTTTTTAAAATAAAAATTTGGTGTCCCACCACATAGATTTACTTTAGAGCACAAATTATCCCTTAAATGCTTTTTTCTCTTTATATTTTCCAATAATTTTCTCAATGTATTAGACTTGGAGTCAAAAGACCCATATTCAAATTCTGCCAAACTAGCATTTATATAGGCTACTATGTGCCAGGCACTGAGAAGTTCTTTACAATTGGTTCATTTCATCCTTACAACAGCTCTGCAAGATAGCTGTTGTTATTAATCACATTTTACAGTTGAGGAAATTGTGGTTAACCGAGTTTAAGTGACTTGCTGGAGTCACACAGCTAGTGAGTGCCTGAGGCTAGATCTGAACTCATATTTTCCAAACTCTAGGCCAGATACTCTATTCCCTGTGTCATTTAACTATCCTAGACAATTTAATTTTGAAAATACTAAAGAGATAAAACTCATATTAACAAAAGTTTTGGGGGCAGGGGGTCCTTGATCATTTTTAGGAAAGGGGCCTAAAACCAAAAAGTTTTTAGAGCCTTGATATAAATGTTACCTCAAATTGTCCATGTTGGAGGGCATGGGTCAATCTGAAGGCAGAAATGACTTATCAGATTAATGTTAAATTAAATTGTTTCTGGAAGCCTTGTACCTAAAATACAGAGCATGATATTAGTATCTTTTTCAATAGTTTACACTAGGTTGTTGTGCAAGTTTTAAATGACCATTTACATGATACTCCAAGATGATCACTACTTCCTTATTTCAAATCCAATGCCTTTGCACTGACCTACAATGCTTCTCTAGGAAGAAACCACACTCAAATATTTGAACTCAAGGAAGAGACCCAGTCATGGAGCAGGGGACAATTTTGTTTTAAGTTCCCAGATACAGAGAACCAGACATAGTATGTTCGAGCTAAACACTGATAATCATTTATTCTAGGCTCTTTACAATGAGACTTACTTAGTATGCCTTAGTTTACAAAAACAATTTAGTACCAAAGTCAAGATTAAACTCCTAATTGGTAGTCCTGTATTCTTTCTGTCTCAACTGTCTCAACATTGTCAAAACATGACCATTACAACATATCACTAGAATAATGAGCAAGGAAAATTCAATAAGAAGCACCAATAAAAACACTATCTTAGATCCATATAATTCTACACAATGAAGTGTTGGTGGAATTTTGAACTGATCCAACCATTCTGGAAAGCAATTAGGAACTACTGCCAAAGGACTATAAAATCATGCATATCCTTGGACCTAGCAATACTGCTACTCAGTCTGCATGCCAAAATAGATAAACAAACTGGAAAAGGACCTAGGTGTACAAAAATATTTATAGCAGCTCTTTTTACATTGGCAAATAATTAGAAATTTAGGAGATATCCATCAAGTGGGGAATGCCTGAACAAGTTATTATACTTGGTTAATTCCACATTTCAGGGACTGGGGTGCTGCTGTCCCAAGAACCACCCTCCTCCAAAACCTGGAAAACCTGCATAAATTTTTTGGCCCTCCCTTGGTACCAGGGAAATCCGATTTTTTTTTCTTTTTTCTTGTATGGGGTGTTTACAGTACCTTATTATAAAATTGGGGTTAAGTATCTGATGACAAGCTACTTGTAGATTGATGTTAAGTAAAAATACTGCATGAAAAAAGAACTTTTTCTGTCATATCTGCTGGTCTTTGTGTATGTCTGTGGTATCTGCAAAATTCTCCAAAAAAATTCTCATTTAATTTTTTATGCCAATACTCAATAAATAAACAGTAATGGGGTAAGTTGAGATGTAGAAACCATAAAAGAAATGGAATAGTATTGGGTATAAGAAATGACAAACAGAATTTCAGAAAAGCCTAGAAAGACATGAACTGATACTATGTTAAAGTGGGCAGAACCAAGAGAACAGCAACAAGATTGTGATCATCAACTGTGATGGACTTGGGTCTTTTCAACAATGAGGTGATGCAAAGCAGTTCCAATAAACTTGAGATGGAAAAAGTCATCTGCATCTAGAGAACTATGGAAACTGAACATGGATCAAAGAATGATTTTCACCTTTTTTGTTGTGGTGGTTTGCTCCTTTTTCCCTTTTTGATCTAATTTTTCTTTTGCAGCATGACATGGAAATAAATTCTTTTAATTGCACACATTTACTTTATATTGGATTGCTTGCTATCTGTGGAGGAAGAAGGGGGAAGGGAGGGAAAAAAATCTGGAACAAAGTTTTACCAAGATCAATGTTGAAAACTACTTTTGCATGTATTTGGAAAATAAAAAGCTATTTATAAAAAAAAAAAAAAAAAGAAACGATAAGCAGGATAATTTCAGAAAAATCTGGAAAGATTCATATGAACTGATACAAAGTGAGCACAATCAAGAAAACACTGTAGCCAGTTAACAGCAACCTTCTATTATGGTCAAATATGAATGATTTAGCGACTCTCAGCAAAACAATAATCTAAGATAATTCCAAAGGACTCATGATGAAAAATGCTATCTACCTCCAGAGAAAAAACTGTAGTCTGAGTGCAAAAGAAGCACGCAATTTTCCATTCTATTTTTTTTTTTTTTGAGGGGGGGGGGAGGGAGTGTCTTCTTTCACATAAATTAGTCATTTATGACTAATATGGAAATCACAGATGAGTAAACTGAGGTTGAATCAAGTGACTTCTCCAGTCGAGGTTTAATTTGAACTGCACTCTTCTTGACTCCAGCACACCAGATCCACAGTTCCGAAGCATATTTGCATGACTGTACATATACTGCACTGCTTACTATCTCTGGGATGAAGGGAATTTGGAACTCTGAAGTTTTAAAAAAAAAAATGAATGTCAAAAATTGTTTTTACATGTAATTGGGAAAAATGTTCATCATTCCTATTTTATTTCATTTAATTTTCAGAATATAGAAGAAACAGAACTCAGAAAAGTTAGATTGAAAGGCGACAAAGCTGGGACTAGAACCCAAGTCTTCTAACAAGGTAGTAAATGTGACAAACTTGTTTGGGATTGAGAATTTTCTTATGGAATTATGGAAAAATTCCTATATAGAAATAGGACCTTTACATATGAACATGCTTTCTATATTGCCCCATTCCACTGACAAAATCAATCTCTACAACTGCTAAAAGACAGAACATCATAATGGCTAGAAAATTGGCCACAAAATTAAATGCAGGAAAGGAAGAAGCATTTCCTAAGCACCTAATCAGATGCTTCACAAATATGATCTCATTTGATAGCAAAAACCCAGGGTGAGCATGAGAGGAAATTGATGCTATTATCCCTATTTTACAGACTGAGAAACCTGAGGCAAACAGAGATGAAGTAATTTGCCCAAGATCGCACAGCTAGGAAACATCCTCTGAGATCTGAACTCAGGTCTTCTTGACTTCAGACCCAGACCTCTATCCATGGAGCCACTTCTTTTTCACTGGGTTCAAGTCCTGTCTCTGAAATATGCATCCATGTGATCCTGGGAAACAGCACACTAAGCAACTCTCTATGCAATTTCTAGGTAAACTTTCCTTATCTGAGAATTCCATATGCCAGTAAAATCAAAGGTTCAGTTCTGTCCTTGTCCTATAAAATTGCTATAGAGATAACAGAAAAGCTTCTTGTCCAAGACCTTCCAATTGTCATTTCTAAATCCCTAAAGTCTTATTAAATTATTAAGTGGGGAAAAAAAAAAAGAAAAATTAAGTGAAAACAGCCCTTGGGATGAAAAGAGAACAGTTATGAAAATGCCTCTTCCTAGAACAGCGGAGGCAAGTCCCTAATGCTGGTCACGATCATTCTGGGCTGCAAGCTCTCTAGAAGAGACTTTAAATAAAATGGACTTGAGAGAAGAACTTCAGACAGTTAGAATTCCCTAGCCCACCCTACACAATCTTAATAAGCCCTACAGATACAAATGCATAACTGTTATGATCTCCTTTAAGGGCAGACACTGTCTTTCATTAATTATAATTCCAGCACTTAGCACAGTGTCTGCACATAGGAAGAACTTTAAAAATATTTACTGGATTGGATAAGGATGGGAAGGAGAACAGACTAAGAAAGTTGGAGGCAGCCTAGTACAATGAAGTGAGCTCTATAGATATGGGAACTAAAAATACCGGTAAGTGGTTTACCCAGATTATTCCACATAAAAACAGGGAATTTAACCCCACATTCTTAATCAATAAACATTTATTAAGCACCTACCCTGTGCCTAGCATAGTGTTAAGGTCACTTTTCACTCTTAGTGATCCCATAAAAATAATACCAGTATGATTTAACAAAGGGCTCTATGGGTTATCTCCTTTGCTTCTAGGCACTATTATCTCCATTTCACAGATGAGTAAACTGAGGTTGAATCAAGTGACTTCTCTGCGCTCTTCTTGACTCCAGCACACCAGATCCACAGTTCCAAAGCCAGCTCTAGCACTTGTCATCGCCCCCTCCTATCTCCCTTTTTCCTCTTGGAAGAGAGCCCGGGTCAGACAAACAAGAGGCTGACGGCACAAGGAAACGGTGAGCAAGGTAAACAGCGGGCTGGCCCCACGTCCAGAAACGCTCCCCAGAAGAGCTTGCTTTCCAGAGCTTCCAGAGGAGGGACTCAGTGGGATTACTGGATGTCATCACATTCCCCAATCTCAGGGCCGCCTGGGGACTGACGGGCTCCCGGAACGGCAACGGTCTCGGAATCCCCGCCAGAGCCGGGGGGCTCCGGCAAGCCCACTTCCTGGATCCCTCAGCCCTCCCGAGCCCAGGGGCGTCTCAGCAGCCGCCACCCTCAAGCAGCCTCCCCTTCCCAAGGGAACCTGACAGCCAAGGCGGGAGCCAGCCCTGACTTGCCCCTCCAACCGTGGCCCTGCCAAGCCCGCGGCCCCCAAACAGCTGCTCATCACTTCCCCCCGGGCCACTTTCCTGGACTTCAGAAACTCCTCTTACTGAAAGATGAAATCGACTCGGAAACCCACTCTTCCCAGCGGGCTGCGGGCCTTTCCCGGCTCCTCCCCCCGCCCCGCGCCCCCTTCCCTCCCCCCCCCAGCGGGCTGCGGGCCTTTCCCGGCTCCTCCCGCCGCCCCGCGCCCCCTTCCCTCCCCCCCCAGCGGGCTGTGGGCCTTTCCCGGCTCCTCCCCCCTCAGTGGGCTGCGGGCCTTTCCCGGCTCCTCCCCCCTCAGTGGGCTGCGGGGCTTTCCCGGCTCCTCCCCGCCCCTTCCCTCCCCCAGCGGGCTGCGGGCCTTTCCCGGCTCCTCCCCCGCCCCTTCCTTCCCCAGCGGGCTGCGGGCCTTTCCCGGCTCCTCCCCGCCCCGCGCCCCCTTCCCTCCCCCGGTCACCCTGCCTCCCCCGCCCCTTCCCTCCCCGGTCACCGCTGCCCCCTTCCCTCCCCTTCCCTCCCCGGTCTCCGCGCCTTCCCTCCCCTTCCCTCCCCCGGTCACCTGCCTCCCCGCCCCTTCCCTCCCCGGTCACCGCGCCTCCCCGCGCCCCCTTCTCTTCCCCACGCCACTCCAGCCCAGCCCGCGCCCCTCGGTGCAATCCCCGTTCCCCACGGGGGGGGGAGCCGTCTCCCCCGTAACAAAGTGAGCTCCGGGAGGGCAGCAGCGCCGGGCTGGAGCTTGATAGATGCCAGCCGCCCCCGGCCTGTCCTCACCTCCCGCCACGAAGGAGCGCAGCCAGTAGAAGTCCCTGCGAGCGGACGCCGCCGGCGGCGGGCTCGGGCTCCCGGACCCCGCTCCTCCGGCCCCGGGGGCCGCCGGGGTCGCCACCGAGGCCATGGGGCTGCCTGGGCTCCGGGAGAGCGCTCAGAGACCCGGGGCCGCCCGCCTGCGGCTCATGACGGAAGATGACGAGGTCAGGCCGGCACCGCGCGACGGGGCAGCCCCGGAGCCCAGCGGCCGAGGGTCCATTATAGCCGCCGAGGCGGCGCCGAGTGATGACGTAGCGCGCCCTCGGCTGGAGGCGTGGAGAGGGTGGGGCCTAGCCGGGCCCTGAGGGGGGAGAAGAGCGCAAGGGAGAAAGAAGCAAGGGGACGCGGAGTTGGAAGAGGGGCGCAAGGAAGGGAAGGAAGGATACAGGAGGAGAGAGCAGGGAACGAGGAAGGCCCCGAACTCCCTCACTGCACGTGCCCTCCTGCGCCCCTCGGCCCTCGTCCTGCTTTCAGAATCCCTGAAGCCCCAGAGCCCGGTGTCCCCCCTTTTTGCCTAGCGCTCAGAGCCTCAGAAATGCCCCAAACCCACGGTTCCCTGGGCCTTTGTGGGAGCCCAAGGCCTGCGTCCCCCCTTTTCGCCTAGCTCTGAGGGACCCCGAAGGGTCCCCCCAGTCCCTGTCTACTTTCAGAGCCCCTGCATCTCCAGGGCCTGGGGGTCCCCCCCTTTTTGTCGGGCGCTCAGAGCCTCGGGAGCCCCGGGCCAGCTGCTGTCTCAGCCTTTGGTCTCTCCTCTTTTTGTGAGTCTTCAGGGGCTCTGGAACCCCGACGCTCCCCAGACTCGCGGCCAGTCAGTCCCTCAGCCCCTTCTGAGCCGGCTTGCGGCTCTGAACCCTAATGCTGCCGGCTTTCCGAGTCCTCAGAAGGCTTTCAGTGACAGTCTGCTTTCCCCCCAGATGGTGCTGAACTCTGAAACTTGTCAGTCCCCCGGGCCCCACTGAAGCCCTACACAATTCCCGCCGTTTTCTCAGACACCCCTGAACCCCAGAATCTGGGCATAAGCCGAATCCTCAGTTTGCTTCCTTTACCCAAAGCTGCCAACATCCAACATCGTTGACCTGTTTTCCCTTTGACTCCCTTAGTTTGAACATTCTGTACAAGACCCCACTATTCTGCAAGCTCTGCTGCCCCTACACCACGACTACCTGTTCCCTTTACATGAATTTGTTTCTCACTAATCTCCTTATGTCTCTCTCTGTCATCTTCCACAACTTATGAAAACATTAATAAGCATTTGCCTTGTGCAGAGCAAATTTGTGAAATGCAACTGTGGGGATAGAATGCTGATATATAAAACGTCTCATGAAGGAGAGGACACATAGAGATGCCGATGATAAACAATAATATTAAGTAGATTTATCAGATGAAGCAAAGAAAGGACTTTTTAAGACCTAAGAGGAAGGTTTCAGAGAAAAGGTGAAGTTTGAATAAACTGACTCGTGCACTTCAAGCAAGGATTTAACGGATCAATGAAAATTCAAGAGGGATTAAGGTGGAGAAGAACTTTCCAGATGGGGAAAATATTTTGAACAAAAGTGCAAGAATAGCAAGTAGACTAGATCATAGAGGATTTATAAAGTTGGAAAAGGAGATCCAGCCCAGCTTGTAGATGACCTTGAATATCAGACAAAAGAGTTTGGATTTTTTCCACTAGGCAATAGGGAATCATGGACCACTGAAAACTGAAATATGAGTGGATTTTGAGTAAAGGAATGACATGATCGGATCAATGCATGGAGAAGAAAAACTTGGCAATAGTGGTGATGTTTTAGGAGAGTGATTTTGGCACGGATGATGTGATTTAGAAAAGCAATTGCTCATTGCAAATGATGTTTTGGCGGTTTAACATCAAATGACAAGATTGAGATAGGAACCAAATGTTGGGGTTTGGTAATGTGAAGAATTCACAATGGTTATTCTCTTTACAAATGTTGTTTATTTAGGAGAAATTATAAAAAAAAAATATGAAGAGATATACTAGATGCCAGAAGTGGTAAATATGAAATAGAGTTGGGAGAGCATATAGTTAGCAAGGAAAAGGGTTTAGGAAAAACTCCATGAGGTGGCAGGCTAAATCTATAAAGGAGTTTAGTACCTTAAAAGAGTTAGCTATAAGGAGAAAGACACCACGAAGCATGGTGGGGTGATGAGAAGAAAGACATTACAGGGGGAAGAAGTAAGGGGAAAGATACCACAAAGTAGAGTGCCATGGCTTGCTTACCAAAGGGGTTCAGCAAAGATGGTGAGTCTTGGACAGATTTATAGGGGAAAATTAATGTCAGGGATTTGGCATAATTTGCATTTCTGGCTAGACATAACAAGGTGCTACCTTACTATCCATGACCTCCAAAGAGAGAACTATAAGGCTAAACTAATCCCCATCAGTTACCTTCCCTGCTTGCCTCAGGGAGTAATTTTATCAGTACCTCAGGCTCTCTCAGCCAACACTACCTAGTTATCAAGACCTCATCAGTGGGAAGAATGATTGGGAAGGATCAAAAACTAAAGACAAAAGTCTCAAGGCTTTTGTAATTAGGAGGCAGGTAGTAATAAAAATTAGTACTAGGGTGATCAGGCAGGTTTGTTTTCTTTTTATGCCCACAACTTCTGAATGCTTTGATTCTTCCAACATAGGTCTCTAGTTTTCATATGCTATAATCTATAGGTTTTTTATGAATCATTATTCTGTTACAGAAAAAATTGTACCAAATACACTATAATGCTCCATGCTTGTAGAGTCTTACTATAATCTAAAATGTCTAGAAAACAATTTCTTTTAACTTTAGAAAAATCCCAATTCCCATGAATTTTCTGTGCCTTTTTCTACATCTGAAGTCATTCTTTTAATCTCTTAATTATTTAATCTTCCACAATTATCACATTGCATAAGAAAAATCAGATCAAAAAGGAAAAAAATGAGAAAAAATTCAAGCAAACAACAAAAGTGAAAATACTACATTGTGATCTACACTCAATCCCTCTCTCTGGGTGCAAATGACTCTCTCCATCACAAGACCATTGGAATTGGCCTGAATAACCTCACTATTGAAACAGCCATGTCCATCAGAATTGATCATCTTAAAATCTCATAGCTGTGTACAATGTTCTCTTGATTCTACTCACTTAAAAGTGAAGATTTTAGATAAGGCTGCAACACTAAAAAGAATGACTAACATTTAAATTGTTTAAAAAATAGAATTAAGGGAATTTTAGAGAGCAATGGTTATGCTGAATAAGGAGTGAATGATGGGGAAATTTAAAAATGAGAAGAAAAAGTAAATGTGATCTAAACAAAGTATAATTTTTTTGCAAAATATTCCAATTCTCTGTTTACAAAAAGAATGGGAATTATACGAGAGAAAAATAGTTAACTCTGTTACAAATGAGGTTAGATAAAGATAATGGAAGAGAATTAAGAAAATACTCCTTAGGGCAAATATCAGAAAATGAAGCTTACTGACAGAAGTATTACAGCAATAAACATTCAGAATTTTTCTTTTCTGTTTGGTGTCTCCTCTATATAGCCTTTCTTCACACTTACAGGCAAAAGTATCTTCCTTAAAATTTTCTAGAATCTACTCTGCATCTCTTGTGGCTCCATCATTCCTTACTGTATATTATCTTATATCTTATCTTGTATATATGAAGAGCCTTGTATGATGTCCTGTTCCATTATAAACTTATCTTGTATATATGAAGAGTTTTGTATGATGCCCTGTTCCATTAGGAAACAGGAAAGAGGAAAAGGTCAAAGACTATATATCTTTGTTTCTAAAGAGGCCAATATAAGATCTTACTCATAGGTGCTTAATAAATATTTGCTGATTTTATAGTATATTAGGCAACTGTATCATCTATGCATGAGAAGCACAAATTTATGTTGATGTGAATTGTGTTTTCTTTCCTTCTTAAGTGTGTGAATATAACATACTTTTTGACATTTTTGTGCAGTTTCAGGTAGTCTGCATGATGCCATCTTTACTCTGAACCTTCCATTCCTCCTCTTCTATCTGGGAAGCAATCCAGATATTGTAGTGTAGTGTAAATAAATCAGAAACTGAATCTCTTTTCTTAAGGTGGCTAAGATGTCATATTTCAATGAACTAATGAAAATCTTTAGAAAAGTTTACTGAGAATGAGAAATAGTGCACATTCTGCACTAGCATCCACCAGCTTAAAAGAATCAGCAAATCTCCAGCTTGTAGGATGGATACTTGCTTGATGTTTTGTTCTATTTTATTTTGTTTCAAATGATATTTTATTATTTTGCCCATTTCATGTACAAACTAATTTTAACATTCATTTTAATAGTATTTTATTTTTCCAAATACATGCAAAGATAGTTTTCAATATTCACTTTTGCAATACCTGCAAACCAATTTTTTCTCTCCCCTCCTCTTCCCCTTCCCCAAGACAGCAAGCAATCCGATTTAGAATAAACATGTATAATTCTTCTAACCATATTTCCATAATCATCATGCTAAACAAGAAAAAATCAGATCAATCAGATCAAAAAGCCAAAAAAAAAAAACCACCAGGGAAAAAAAGCAAACAACAACAAAAGTGAAAATAGTATGCTTTGATCCACAGTCAGTCTCCATAGTTCTCTCTCTGAATTTGGATGGCACTTACCATCACAAGTCTTTTTGAATTGCCTTGAATCACCAATTTAACATTTTTTTAAGATGTTGAGTCCCAAATTAACTACCTCTTTACCTTCCCCCATCCTTAAGATGGTAAGCAATTTATATAAATTATACAAATGCAATCATGCAAAAATATATCTCCATATTAGTTATGTTCTGAAAGAAGACAGACTAAAGAAACAAAACAACAAGAAAAAAAAAAACATGGAAAAAATAAAGAAAATTTTAAAATTGTATACTTTGAATTGCATTAAGACTCCATCAACTCTTTCCCTGGAGATGAACATTATTTTTCATCATGAGTCCTTTGGAATTGTCTTAGACAATTGTATTACTGAGAATAGCTGAATCAATCACAGTTAATCATTATCAATGTTACTGTTACTACATGTCTTATTCTGGTTCTGCTCACTTCAGTTCATGTAAGTCTTTCCAGGTTTTTCTGGGAGCATCTTGCTTGTCATTTCTTATAGCATAATAGTATTCCACTATAATCATTTACCACAACTTGTTCTTTCATGACCCCCTTGATGAACATCCCCTCGATTTCCAATACTTTGCCACCACTTAAAGAGCTACCATATACAATTTTTTTGTACAAATAGGTCCATTTCCCTGTTTTTGATTTCTTTGGGATATAGTTATAGCAGTTGTATTCCAGGGTCAAAGGGTTTTATAGTTTATCTTTTGCATAGTTTTATAGACCTTTGGGCATAGTTGCAAATCACTCTCCAGAATTAGCTCACAATTCTACCAATGGTCTTGCTAGAGATTTTATGGGAAGACTTTGACCAGAATGGTATAGGATAAGAAGCCATGAATAAAGTTCTTATGGTGATGAGGTCATGGATCCATGAAAGCATCAAAGAAAGTGTTACAATAGGTTACATTCTCTAACTGAAACTTTCTTTTTTAAAATTTGCATTAATTTCTAACAATATTCTAGAAGTACTCCCTTTTCATAATTTGCTGGCCATAGTAAGTCTTTGAACCTAATTTTGCACTTATTCTTCTTTCTTGATCTACTTTTCATAATTTGGGTTTTTTCTATTTTTATTAGCACAAATATAGTTTTTCCTCTGGGTTTCCATTAAACTTATTCATTAGACCATCAAATAGAATCAGTAAATAGATTCCTGCTTTTTCAAAAATAGCCATTTTATGGCTATGATAAATCAAAAGAAAAAATGTATTTCCCAAATTTTCCTTTGTAAAGACACATGTCTCTTTTGGTTTTTTAACTGGGCCAGTATTTGAAAAAGTAAGAGTTCTTCTAGTAGTCAAAGCTATAAAGTTCAACCATAATAAAAAAGAATCTGCTCCTGCAAATGTTGCAAAGTCCTATAAACCTTTAGAACTGGAAGGGACCAGAGAGATGATTTAGTCCCAAACCATCATATTACAAATTGAGGTTCAGAGAAGTGAAGTGATTTGGGCTAGATATTGTCAGAGATCATTGCGTTACATACAACCCCTTGTAAGAACATGAAATCTCTAAGGATGAAGTTGCTAGCTTAATGTCAAGCTTTAAGTAAGTGGAAAAACCAGAATGTGAATACAGATCTCCCAACTCCAAGTTCTTTGATCATTTTTACTGTCTTAGTGGCAGCAGCCACCCAAAATCAGTCTTCCAGATTTCCAGTCCAGTGGTCTTTGTAGTGGGTTTCGTTACCTCTCAGAAGAGACATAATTCTTTATACATTAATTTAGCTGCATGCAGAAATGAAATAAAAATAAGTAGGTAGACAGGCAAATAGATCAGTGTGGTTGTTTGTCCTTCCTTTGCGAAAAGAACCATGACATCATAGAAGTGATGCCATGACATGCAAGTGAATTGAAATTGAGTGAGGGAGGGCTGTACAAGGTCACCTGCCTCACTTTCCCCTCCAGAGTTCAATGGCAAGATACAGATCCAGCAGCTAGTACAGATAGTCTCGGATGAAATGAGAGCCAGATAGATAGATAGACAGACAGAATAGATAGAATTGATCTCTGTAAAAGCTTATTGACTTACAAGAATGAAAGATATAAAAACAATTTAACAAAATAATTACTAATATTATTTCTAGAATGATTGCTAGATTATTTCTCAATACCACCATTAGGCAGAAAACCAAGTTACTTTCTGGACTTTGTTGCAAAACATTGCTAGTACTAATTGGATGAACTCTGCTCCTTCCTAGCCTTCTATCCATAATATGTACATTGTGAAAGTTCTGCTTTCTGGAAGTACTGCAGTTATACTAAAAAGAAAGAAATAGAATTAAATTATGTTTCTATAAGGCCAGATGATATATAGTGGAAAGACTACTGAATGGTGAAGCTATGAGGGAAATTTTGGAAGGAAGAAATGCCTTCTTGGCAGGGGATAAGGAAGGACAGAGAATACAAGACATAGTCCCAGGTGCACTCTAGATCTTGGAAAAAAGTAAACTCTTAGCATATGTTCCTGACAGTGGATGTATCTGAATACACTTTTGGTTAGGTCTTCAGGCACAGTCTCTGATTCATTTCCCCTCCCTTCCTCTAGTGATGTTGGAAATATCAGTCTCTAGAATAAGAACATCTCAGAGCTGGAATGAATCTCAGAGCGAACTGCAACACTAGAAGTGACTTTCGGTAAGGTCACCCAGGTTTAATGATCTCCAATTAGAAGGAAGATATTTCCAAAGGCAACACACTTCACTTTCTCATTGTTTTAATGGATAGGAATTTTTTCCATAAAATTAAGCCTAAATTTGTTGCTTTGCAACTTTCAGGGAGATTTACCCCGAGAAGAAAATGCTGCCTTCAAGTATTTAAAAAGATATTATTCAGGGAAATCCTAAGGCCAGAAGCTTATGAGTTCAGGTTCAATTCTGGGACAAAACAAGTCACTTAAAAGGCATTGAACTGTTAACAAAAAGAGTAATTTTGCTGTAACACTACAAGGATATAGTGATACCTAACATCCCTGGAATTCTGGATATGGTAATGTTAGCAGTCTTTGGACATCCACTAAGTCAAAGTGAATAGAATTTTTTATGTCCTTCAGTGACCGGAAGTTGTGTCAATGGAGGAAAGGGCCAATTGAGTTCTGGGGCAGCTTTGTTGCCTTTTAAGGAAAATAAATTTCTCTGTGATGGCAAAGTCCTTAGGATCTTTTAGAGTGCCTTGCTCAATTTAGATACTTTCATAATAGCTTGTATTTAACATTTGTTCTGGCAGAAGTAATACAAGTGAAAAAAAAACAAAAAGAAAGAAAATCTATAATCCCTCTTCCCAAAGAGTCACATCTTTGCAATCCACAATGAATGTTCTAATGCAAAGTGGTGACTCTAAGATGACCACCCGGAACCTCACCAAGAATATCAAGAACACAGCGCAGACCATGACATCTGTGGCAATTCTTTACCATATATGACTCATCTGTCATGTGTCTTAAGGGGTCATAAGTTTCTTGTAAGTTAATCTGTCAGTCAGTGAATAAGTATTGCCTTTCTCTATCATGTTTTGAACTCATTATCTTTCCTCCTAAACACGCCCCTTAACTCTTATCTTCCTTATGATTGCTTGGGGCATCATCCTTCCAAGTCTCTCACCTTATAATCTAGGAGTTTTCCTTAACCCATCACTATCTCTTTATAGCTATAATGAGAGGAAAGGAGCATGTTATTGTTTTAAAAATTGTTTCCTTTATTTTTCTAATTATATATGTACATTAATTCATTTAAATATATATATTTCTTAGGTGCTCCAAATCACTATCGATCAGAGAAATGCAAATTAAGACAACTCTGAGATACCACTACACACCTCTCAGATTGGCTAAGATGAGAGGAAAAGATAATGATGAATGTTGGAGGGGAGGTGGGAAAACTGGGACACTGATACGTTGGAATACACCGGAGCCACCTGACAGTGGCTGCTGGAGGTCCAACCCAGAATGAAGCTCCTCTTGTGAGAGGCTGATACAAGGAGACTGAGAGGTAGTTGCTGCTCTTTGACCTCTCTGATTGAGAGGCCTTTGCGTTATCTGACCTCTCTCCTCTTCCCTCTGCCTCCAATTTATCTTGTTCCCAGTCCACAACACCTGTGTCAGCAAAGGCTACTTTGCAGCTCCTTCAGATGTCATGATCCACAGCTGTGGAGACTCTCAGGGAATTGACCTGTCCCTTAACAATTCCCTGGTTTTTGTTTTTTTGCTGTTATTTACACACACACACACACACACACACACACACACACACACACACACACACACACACACACACACACACACACACACCATGGTCCTCACACTGAGAAATGCAAGCGGCACTATCACTTCTGGATGGTTGTAACAGGTATTGATCTTGTGATATATCATGGAGGCAAACTTTCTTTTTTTTTTTTCTTTTTTCTTTTTTTTAATAATTATAACTTTTTATTGACAGAGCCCATGCCTGGGTAATTTTTTACAACATTATCCCTTGCACTCACTTCTGTTCCGACTTTTCCCCTCCCTCTCTCCACCCCCACCCTTAGATGGCAGGCAGTCTTATACATGTTAAATATGTCACAGTATATCCTAGATACAATATATGTGCACAGAACTGGACAGTTCTCCTGTTGCTCAGGGAGAATTGGATTCAGAAGGTAAAAATAATCCAGGAAGAAAAACAAAAATGCAACAGTTTTCATTCATTTCCCAGTGTTATTTCTTTGGGTGTAGCTGCTTCTGTCCATAACTGATCAATTGAAACTGAGTTAGATCTTCTCTTTGTCAAAGAAATCCACTTCCATCAGAATACATCCTCATAAGTATCATTGTTGAGGTATATATAATGATTTCCTGGTTCTGCTCATTTCACTTAGCATCAGTTCATGTAAGTCTCTCCAAGGGAGGCAAACTTTCAAACGAAGTAGTGGATTGTAGTCAGAACAGGCATTTAAGTCTCTCATCAGTCTCCTGGCTCAGCCCTTTGATGTGTTGGCCCATTTAATTACCCCGACTAAAAAAGTCTTACCAGGGTTCTTCTCCCTTCACTCTGGAAGGATCCTTCTCATGAACAGCTCTGGTTGTTCTTATAATTCTTACCCCACATTCAGGTGCCATATGTTGGAATACACAAGAGAGCTGTTGGAATACACGGGAGCCACCTGACAGTGGCTGCTAGAGATCCAACGCAGAATGGATCTCCTCTTGTGAGAGGATGATACAAGGAGACTAACAGGCAGTTGCTGTTCTCTGACCTCTCTAAGAGGCCTTTGTGTTGTCTGACCTCTCTTCTCTTCCCTCTGCCTCCAATTTATCTCATTCCTAGTCCATAACACCTGTATCAGCAAAGGCTGCCCTGCAACTCCTTCAAATGCTATCATCCACAGCTGTGGAGGCTCTCGGAGAATTGACCTGTCCCTCAACACTGATACATTGTTGGTGCAATTGTGAACAGATCTAACCATCCTGGAGAGCAATTTGAAACTATGCTCAAAAAGTTATCAAACTGTGCATACTCCTTGATCCAGAAGTGTTACTACTGGGCTCATATCCCAAAGAGATCTTAGAGGAGGGAAAGAGACCTACATGTGCAAAAATATTTGTGGCAGCCCTCTTTGTAGTGGCAAGAAACTGGAAACTGAGTGGCTGAATAAGTTATGGACTATGAATGTTATGGAATATTATTGAGAAATGACCAACAGAATGAATACAGAGAGGCTTGGAGAGATTTACATGAATTGATGCTAAGTGAAATGAGCAGAACCAGGAGATCATTATATACTTCAACAACAATACTATATGACGATTAATTCTGATGGACATGGCTCTCTTCAACAAAGAATTAATTCAGATCAGTTCCAATTGTTCAATAATGAAGACAGCCATCTATACCCAAAGAGAAGACTGCGGGAACTGAGGGTGAAACACAACATAGCATTCTCACTCTTTCTGTTGTTATTTGCTTGCATTTTTATTTTCTTTCTCAGGTTTTTTTTTCCTAGATCCGATTTTTCTTGTGCAGCAAGATAATTGTATGGATATGTATACACATATTGGAGTTAACATATATTTTAACATGCATTAAAGGAGGAGAAAATTTGGAAGAGAAGGTTTTGCAGGGTCAGTGTTGAAAAATTACCCATGCATATTATTTTGTAAATAAAAAATAAATAAAATCACCTCTATTATTAAATAAAAAATATACATTTCTTTATGAATCATGTTGGGACAAAAAAAAAATCAGAACAAAATGGAAAAACCAGAATAAAAAGAAAAAAAAAAAAAGGGAATATAGCATGTGTTGATTTACATTCATTCTCCATAGTTCTTTCTCTAGATACAGATGATTTTTTTCTATCCAAAGTTTATTGGGATTGCTTTGAATCACTGAATTGCTGAGAAGAACCAAGTCTTTCATAGTTGATCATCTCACAATCTTGCTGTTACCGTATACACAATGTATTAGTGATTCTACTTGTTTTGCTCAGCATCAGTTCATGTAAATCTTTCCAGGCCTTCCAAAAATCAGATTGTTCATCATTTTTTAATAAAACAATAATATTCCATTACTTTTGTATACCATAACTTATTCAGCCATATTCCAGCTGATGGGTATACACTCACTTTCCAGATCTTTGCTATTTAACAAAGGGCTGCTACAAACATTTTTGCATAAGTAAGTTCTTTCCACTGCTTTATGATTTCTTTGGGATACAGATCCAGTAGTAACACTGCTGGATCAAAGGGTATGCAAAGTTTTATAGCCCTTTGGGCATAGTTCCAAATTGCTCTCCAGACTCGCTGGATCATTTCATAACCAACAATATATTAGTGTCTTAATTTTAACACATCCCCTCCAACATTTATCTCTACTTTTTCCAATTAGTCAATCTGAGGAGTGTGAGGCAGTACATCAGAGTTGTTTTACTTTGTACTTCTCTATTCAATAGTGATCTAGAGCATTTTTTCATCAGTAGGAATGGCTTTAATTTCATCACCTGAAAATTATCTATTCATATCCTTTGACCACATCAGTTGAAGAATGACTTGTATTCTTATAAATTTGACATCATTCTTTATATATTTTAAAAATGAGACTTTATTAGAAATACTAGTTGTAAAAAAATTTTTTTCCACAGTTTTGTACTTCCCTTTTAATCTTGATTGTGTTGGTTTTGTTTGTGCAGAAACTGATGTTTTTTTTTTTTTTTTAAGATAAGGAGTGTCCATGAAAATTTTAAACTGAAGAGAGAAGAGAACAGGGGAAAGTTCAGTGTGAGACAAAAACAAGAAGACAGTTTTAGAACTACTATGTTGAAGTTGTTATGTATTCTTTATACCCATGTTCCCATTATTGCTTAATGGTGAATGCATAATAATATTTAGTTATAAGTATATACTTGGAGGCAGTGCAACTAGGTGGCACTGTGGTTAGAGTGCTCATCTAGGAATCAGGAAGTCCTGAGTTAAAAATCCAACATCAGACCTTGGGTCTGTGATCAGGCCCTACTCAAGTCACTGAAATACTGTCTCAATGTCCTCATTTATGAAATGGGGATAATAATAGCAACTACCTCCGAGAGCTGTTGTGAAGTTAAAATGAGATAATATCTGTGGGGTGTCATATAAATGCTGGTTATTATCTGACAATAAGGAATGTTCTATTCTAATAGAGCTAGGTCCTGAATAGTGTGAATAAGGAATCCCTTAAAGCAGAATTGTTTGAATTCACATAGCATATTTCCATTGGGCTGAAACTAATGATCATATTTTACATGACTGTTACACTGAAAATATATTCAATAGCTGTAGGGCACTCATTATTCACACTAAATAGTACCTCACTGTATGTAGTACCTTGCTTCTCTGCCACCAGCAGGCAAAATTTGTTTTATTATCTATTCTCTGGGACCACTGTTGGTTAGTTACACAAAATTCCTCTTAGTCCTCTTTCCATTTTCATCAGGGTATGCTGGTATATTCGAGAACCAGGTACTGGTTCTGTTTACTTAACTCTCCATTAGTCCATACAAATCTTCTTTTATGTTTAAATTTATTATGTTTGTTGTTTCTGGTTATATAATAATATTCCATTTTATAGCTATATCACAGTTTATTTACACATTTTCTAATAGATGAGCACCCATTTTATTTCCAGTTCATTGTTGCCACAAAAAATGCTGCTAGGAATATTTTGTTGTATCTTGATCTTTCTGTTTTTTACTTCTTTGGAATAATTACTTAGTAGTGAGATTGCTGGATCAAAGGGTACAAACAATATAGTCCCATTTTCCACATATTTCCATAGCTTTCTAGAATGAAAACCATTAGTACATGACTGCATCTCTGCTCCCACAACCCTTCCAACACTCACTGTTTCCATTTTCTTTCCTTTTCTCTGAGATGCAGGGTATAAAATAGAATCTCAGAGCTGTTTTAAATTGTGTTTTTTTTTTATTAGTGATTGGAGTATATTCTCATATGTTGATAGATAGTTTTCAATTCTTTGTTGCTACAAAGCAAATGATATCTAGAAAGAAAATGGCAAATAAATTTTGAAATTAGGACATTTTCAGTAAAGGAGAAATGAAAGCCAAATTATAGGGATTTAAGGAGTGAGTAGTAAGAAAATAGAAGCATCAGGTACAGACTACTTATTCTAGATGTTTGCAAGTAAAAAAGGAGCAGATTTTTACCTAGAGGACTTTGGTAAGCCCTTCCCCTCTTGTGCACTGGGGACTCCGGGGATAGGTATGTGGAACAGATCTACTTCTGTCTAAGATGGATAATGTAGGCTAATGACCGAAGACGCAGATGGATGGTGAGTTAACCACAAAGACCTGGAAACAATGGCAGGCCAGATGAGTCAGAGATGATGAATACATGTGGACTTGGAAGGAAGCCTATGCTACATCTGTGTAGCCCCAAGAGAGGAGCCCCAGCAACTGAGACAGACATCAAGCTCTACACATCAACATGGAAAGAGGCCCATTCTGAAGAGAGTTACTTGTACAATGCGCACTCCTATCTACCCCCAGAGAAGCAGCCAGAACCAGATGCCAAACTGACAGCAGAGGAGAGACCGGAACGAAGGAGCAATGAGACATAGCACAATGACATGTATTAGCAAACTTGGCTTGTTACTTCCAGGGTGCAGTGAGTCATGTAGACTGTATAATTCCACATTGGAAATGGGTAGGTTTCCTTAAATGTCTGTTTGTTTAGTGTTAATCCTTAATAGCTTTTTTGTCATATAAATGAATTTTTTTTTCTATTTTCAATGTCCTGTTAGGCTGAATAATTGCAGAGGAGCTGAAGTCTCTTTCTGGGAATCAAAATAAACTCAGGAGTTCTGAGGGTAGGGACACAGACAAGAGGGATTTTTTGAGACGTATCTCCAAAATTTTGTCCAGACTTTATGTGTTAAGAGGACAGGTGGATAGGTTTGTACAATATAGATGGGATGAAAAGAGATCATAAAAGAGGGAAAGGGACCCACATGTGCAAAAATGTTTGTAGCAGCAATTCTTTTTGAGTGGCAAGGAATTGGAAATTGAGTGGATACCCACCAAATGGGGAATGACTGAATAAGTTAGGGAATGTAAGGGAATGCTATTGTACTATAAGAAATGATGAGCATGGTGATTTCAGAAAAGCCTGGGAAAACTTATATGAACTGATGCTAAGTGAAGTGAGAAGAACGAGAGAACATTGTACACAGCAACCGAAAGATTGTGTGATGGTCACTTGTGAGGGACTTAAGTTCTTCTCAGCAATGCACTGATCCAAGACAATTCTAATGGACTTGTGATAGAAAATGCAATCCACATCCAGAGGGAAACCTAGGAAGACTGAATGTGGATCGAAGGATAATGTTTTCACGCTTTTTTTTCCTTTGAGGGGCTTTTCCTTTTTGTTCTGATTTTTCTTTCACAATATAACTTATATGGAAATATGTTTAAAATTAATGTATATGTATAACCTATATAGGATTGCTTGCTGTCTTGAGGAGAGGAGAAATAAGACAGGAAGGGAGAAAAATTTGGAACTCCAGATCTTATAGAAAAGGAATGTTGAAATGAGATGATTCAGGCCAATTCCAATAGACTTGTGAAAGAGAGAGCCATCTATACCCAGAAAGAGGACTAAGGGGACTGAATATGGATCATAACATAGTATTTTCACATTTTCTGTTGTTCCTTGCTTGCTTTTGTTTTCTTTCTCATTTTTTCCCTTTCTGATCTGATTTTTCATATGCAGCATGATAATTGTGAAATAGAATTTGCATATGTTTAACATACATTGGATTGAAAATCATTGTTGATCAGAGAAATGCATATTAAGAGAACTCTGAGATACCACTACACACCTGTCAGATTGGCTAAGATGACAAGAAAAAATAATGATGAATGTTGGAGGGGATACAGGAAAACTGGGACATTGATGTATTGTTGGTGGAGTTGTGAACAGATCCAACCTTTCTGGAGAGCAATTTGAAACTATACTCAAAAAAGTTATCAAACTGTGCCTACCCTTTGATCCAGCAGTGTTACTACTGGGCTTATATCCCAAAGAGATATTAAAGAAGGGAAAGGGACCTGTATGTGCAAAAATGTTTGTGGCAGCCCTCTTTGTAGTGGCTAGAAACTAGAAATTGAAGGAATGCCCACCAATTGGAGAATGGCTGAATAAATTGTGATATATGAATGTTATGGAATATTATTGTTCTATAAGAAATGACCAGCAGGATGAATACAGATAGGCTTGGAGAGACCTACATGAACTGATGCTGAGTGAAATGAGTAGAACCAGGACATCATTATAAACTTCAACAATAATACTACATGATGATCAGTTCTAATGGACATGGCTCTCTTCAACAATAAGAGGATCCAAATCAGTTCCAATTGATCTGTAATGAACAGAACCAGCTACACCCAGAGAAAGAACACTGGGAAATGAGTATGGATCACAACATACTATTTCCATTCTTTCTGTTACTGTTTGCTTACATTTTTGTTTTTTTCTTCTCAGGTTATTTTTACCTTCTTTCTAAATAGGATCTTTCCTATGCAACAAGATAATTGTATAAATATGTATACATATATTGTATTTAAATAAATAACCATACATTGGATTGTTTCCTGTCTAGGGGAAGAGGTGGAAGAGAGAGAGGGAGAAAAATTTGGAGCACAGGGTTTTTCAAGGGTGAATGTTGCAAATTATCTTTGCATGTATTTTGTTTTTGTTTTTATTTTTGCTGAGGCAATTGGGGTTGTGACTTGCTCAGGGTCACACAGCTCTTTGCATGTATTTTGAAAATAAAAGAGATCAACAGGATGATTTCAGAGAGTTCTAGAGAGACTTATATAAATTTCTTCTAAATGAAATGAGTAGAACCAGGAGATATTGTACATGGCAACAATAAGATCAAGTCTGATGATGTGGCACTTTTCAACAATGGGGTGATTCAGGCCCTTTCCATATTGGGTTTTGTTAAATGTCTGTTTGGTGTTAGCCCTTCCTAGGTTTTGTTGTTGTTGTTGTTTTTGGTATATACAAATGAGACTTTTTTCTATTTTCCACTACCAAAAGGGATGAAAATTGGATCTCTGATGTAATTGGTATTGTGCATTTCTTGCTAAGGAGACCTCCCCCCCCCCAAAAAAAATATGCAGAATGGCATCTCTCTGCGATACACTTCCCTGGAAAGTTCCCTAGAGTCCCCAAGAGATTGAGTGTCATGTCAAGACTGACACAGCCAGTAGGTATCAGTTGGTTGAATTTCTACATTCTTGAAGAGGACCAAAATGACATCACTATTTTAGAGTCAAGTTACAGTGCATCCAACTGTGGCTGTTCAGACCCATCCAGACCAGAATGCTCTACTGAAGGTCAGACACAAATAGTCTATATGAAAATTTGGGATGGCTTCTCTAATTTGATGTATCTCTCATTTCTTCTGTGCTAATTCAATTCTGCTTTGCTCATAAAGCACAGCACCTTCTTTGATGAGGGGATGCCATGGTGGGTGGTCCTGTGCCAGTGTCTCCCATGTCATACAATTGATTCTAAAGTTCTTATGAGAGACTTTGAGGGTGTCCTTATATTGTCTTTTCTGAACAGCTGGTGAGTGCTTACCCTGTGTGAGTTTTTAATAAAATAGTTGGGTTTTTTTGGGTTTTGTTTTTTTTTTGGCAATCCTGCATTTGACATTAAGAATCAGAGGTTAGACTTGAATCCAGGTCTTTCTATTCTGAGACCAACTCTGTTCTATGCCACACACACATATGTATGTATGTGTATATATATATATATATATATATATATATATAGTGAAAAATTAATCAAATTTGAAGGATTACCCAACTTGCCCTGAAATAACTGGAGACTCACAAAAATTGGAAAAGAGAATCACTTCTCCTTCTTTATTGTATATATACAGCTTCTTTTTGAAAAATATGTTTTTTTCTGAAAACTGAATGGATGCTCATGATTTGGGCGATGGCTGAATAAGTTATGGTATATGAGTGTAATAGAATATTATTGTTCTATAAGAAACCATCAGCAAGATGATTTTGGAAAACCCTGGAGAGACTTACATGAACTGATGCTGAGGGAAATGAGTAAAACCATGTTGAACATGGCAAAAGGATTATGTGATGATTAACTGATGAACTTGGCTCTTTTCAAAAAAAGAGGTGATTCAGGGCAATTCCATAGACTTGGGATGGAAAGAACCATCTGTATCCAGAGAGGACTGTGGGGACTGAATGGGAATCACAACATAGTATTTTCACCTTTTGTTGCTGTTGTTTGCTTATTTGTTTTTTTTTCTTTCTCGTTTCTTTTGATCTGATTTTTCTGTCCAGCATGATAAATGGGGAAATTTTAACCTATAATGGATTATATTGTCTAGGAGAGGAGCCAAGTGGGGAGGGAGAGAGAAAATTATGGAACACAAGATTTTGCAAGGATGAATGCTGAAAACTATCTTTGCATGTATTTTGAAAAATAGAAAGTTATTATTAAAGATAAAAATAACTTTTTAAAGATAAAAAATTTAAGTATGTTCTTGACAGAGCTTAGATTAAATGGCATGGCTTTGTAACATTTTGTTATTTTGAAGACTCAAAGAAACAGTGGTCTAGTTCATAGTAGTGGTTAGGACACTTTATAGCTCAGTATTGCATTTACATAATGTAGCAATTAGAGGGAAGGTGATGGAGTTAGGAGAGAAAGCCTGAAGCACTGATAGAATTATGACATTCCTGGAGTCAGTCAGGGAGGGGCACTAATAAGATCATATCAGCCTTACTTGGGCTTTTTGTTCAAGTGCACTTTTGATTACAGTCCCTAAGTGGGGAGTCTCTAGAAACTCCATCTTTATTATCCAATCAGAAAGCCAAGTTATGATGTAAAAGCCCCACAGTTACATTTCCCCTATAAAAGATCTACTTGTATAGCAAATCCTCACCAAGGCCTTTTAGGCTTAGCAAGCCACACTCCTGCCTCATGGCATTTTACTCCTTATTACAGCTAACTCTTTTTAGGGTGCTAAATCCCTTTTAGGCTTAGCCCACGATGGCATAATTCCCTTTCCCCACTAATGCCCTTTTGGGGTTATTCTGCTAACTTCTCTATGAGTTCAGCCCACCAGTCAATATCATACTCTTACTTCATGGCATTTTCCTTTTAATGGAGTCTTCCTCCTGGTTAATTGAGAGTTCCATTAGAGAACCTGTATTTTCCTTTTGTTAATTGTTAAAAGTTCTTTCCTTGCTCACTTCTCTTGGAATATAGACCATTCTTAGCATCATAATATAAAGTCTTAACACCGGTCATAACCCAATATAATTTTGGATTTGCACCACATAACATCAAGAAAGGACTGTTTTGTTTTTGTTTTTTTAGGGGAAAAGAACCCATACCTTATTCTTAGAAGGGGTTAAAAGTAACTGGGGTTGGATCTAGGTCACTTCAGCTGAAGGGAGCCTAACTGACCAGAGGGTTAGAATCTGTGACCTCTTAATGAGTGGTAGAACAAAGCAAGCTGTGGAAGGAGGAAGCTAGACAGAAGAGATTGTGAAGGCTGGTGGATAGGTCACCCTCTGGGGACAAAAGAAAATAGAGGTCTAGTGTTAACACAGGAGAGGCCTGACATTCGGTGCCCCTGAAAGGATAATGAGACAACTGAAAGGAGCAAACTCTAACTTGAAGAAAGCTCAATAGTGACAGCAGAGAAGGGAGAACTCTGAGAGAGGGTTCTCACAGAGCAGGGGTAGCCCCAGATCTCATGGCAGCACTTTTATGCTCCTGTAGTTAAGTTGGAACTTGGAGTTACTATGAGTAATTTATTGCCAAATATATTATGTTTATTCATGGGTTTATTCATTTTTTTTTCCTTCTCTGATTCATTGTGGCATAGTAGGAAGTTGGTGTCTTTTTCTGTACTGCCCAGCTTCCTAGGAAGGGGCTCAAACAGGGTAAAATGCCAACAGGCTCTCCAGCCCTGCTCATTTCTTACTCCTTTTACACCTCAAGTGAGTAGGCCTGGTTAGATTAGGGCTGGATCGTTTATCTACTAGGCAAACTATGTTTAATGGGCAATGGAGTTATCACTATGGAAAACAGGGAAGGGCTGGACAGGTATAGCTTCTCTATCTATTTTTATTTATCTTTATAGCTCCTTTTAGCAAGGGCTTAGAAATAAAAAATGGGTTCTTATTTCTCTTCTGTTGGAGGTTATGATGAAGTAGGCAAGTGGGCAACAGAAAAATGAAAGATGACTTGATTTCTGATACTGAAGTAAGGGGACAGTAGCATCTTCCTTTCTTTGCTTGGGAAAGAGCTTCATGATACTATATTATTTACTATTGTGTATTAAGAATTTTAGATAAATTTATATTTTAATATATTTAACATCTACTGGTCATCCTGCCATCTGGGGGAGGGGGTGTGGGGGGGTAAGAGGTGAAAAATTGGAACAAGAGGTTTGGCAATTGTTAATGCTATAAAGTTACCCATGCATATAACCTGTAAATAAAAGGCTATTTAAAAAAAAAAGAATTTTAGATAAGGGCAGCTAGATGCTGCAGTAGATAGAGCACTGTTCCTGGAGTTAGGAGGACCTGAGTTCGAATCAGACCTTAGACACTTAATACTTCCTAGCTGTATGACCCTGGGCAAGTTACTCAACCTCAATTGCCTTACCAAAAAATAAATTATTAAAAAAAAAAGATTTTTAGATAAGTTCCTTCACTGAATCCCAATTATTTCTCGAACCCCATATAAATGTATATAAGACCCATGCCAGAGAAGAGAGAAAGGTTCATAGACTCTAACATGTTCAGGCTCAGTGTTTATAGTGCAAGGGAATATTGAAATGATTTTTAAAGTTAGGCAATTTTACTAATGAACAAAAGCCATAATATTTTTATGTATTGCATTAAATATTTCCCAATTACATATAAAAAATTTTAACAAGAAAATTTTAAACAAAAAAAGAATTTTGAATTCCAAATTCTCGCTTTCCATTTCTCTCCCCCTCCATTCTCACCCCTCCTTGAGAAGGCAAGCAATTTGAATTCAATTATACATGAAAGGTCATGCAAAACATTACCATATTAGCTGTCTTGAAAAAGAAAACTCAAACAAAATAAAATCATAAAAATAAAGTTGTTGTTTTTTTTTTAATGGTGTCCTATCTGCATTTAGAGTTCATCAGTTCTTTCTCTGGAAGTGGACAGTATTTTTCATCATAGGTCTTTTGTAATTGTCTTAGATCAATCTTGATCAGAGTAGCCAAGTCTTTCATAGTTGATCATTCTTATGATATTGCTGTTACTTTGTACAATGTTACTTTGGTCCCACAATTCACTTTGTATCAATTTACATAAGACTTACAAATTTTTTTAAAGCCATCCTGCTCACCAATACCTTTTTAAAATAGCATTTTTTTTCAAAAACAAGTAAAGATAGTTTTCAACATTCATTTTTAATAGTATTTTATTTTTCTAAATACATGTAAAGATAATTTTTAACAATTTTTATTTTTAATAGTATTTTCTTTTTTAAATACATGCAAATATAGTTTTCAACATTCACCTTTGCAAAACCTTGTGTCCCAAATTTTTCTACCTCTTCCTTACTCCCCAAGGTAGCAAGCAATCCCACATAAATTAAACATATCATTGAGTTTCACAACTCTACCAACAATGCATTAGTGTCCCAATTTTCTAACATCCCTTGCAACATTTGTCATTATTTTTCCTGTCATCTTACCAATCTGAGAGGTGTAAAGGTGAAACCTCAGAGTAGTTTTAATTTGCATTTCTCTAATTAGTAGCAATTTAGAGTATTTTTTCAGATGATTAGAAATGATTTTGAATTCTTCTTATAATAATTGTCTGTTCATATCCTTTGACAATTTATTAATTGGAGAATGACTTGTATTCTTATAAATTTGAGTCAGTTCTCTCTATAATTTTGAACTGAGGCCTTTATCATGGCTGTAAAAATTTTTCCCCACTTTTCTGTTTTCTTTCTAATGTTGGCTGAATTGGTTTAGTTTGTGTAAAACCTTTCTAATTTAGTGTAATCAAAATTCTCCATTTTGTATTTCATTATGTTCTCTGGTCCTTCTTTGGCCATAAATTCCTCCCTTCTTCACAGATCTGATAGATAGACTGTCCCTTGTTCTCCTAATTTTTATAGTATCATGCTTTATGTCTAACCATGAATCCATTTTGGCCTTATCTTGTTGTAGGGTATTATATGTTGGTCAATGACTATCATACTGTTTTCAGATTTTCTCAGCAATTTTTGTTAGTGACATCTTATCCCAGAAGCTGGAGTTTTTTGATTTATTGAGCACTAGATTACTATAGTCATTGACTATATTGCGTCTTGTATAACTGACCTATTCCACTAATCTACTACTCTGTTTCTTAGCCATATCAAATGATTTTGATGACCACTGCTTTATAATATAGTTTTAGATCTGGTATGGTTAGCCCATTTTTCTTTGCATTTTTTTTTCATCAATTCCCTTGATATTCTTGACCTTTTCTTCTTCTAGATGAGTTATTTTTTTCTAGTGCTATAAAATAATTTTTGGCAGTTTAATTGGAGGATTAAGAATAAGTAGATTAATTTAGGTAGAATTGTCATTTTTATCACATTACCTTGGCTTACCCCTGCCACTCATCATTTCTTATACCACAATAGTATTTGACCATAATATAGCATAACTTGTTCAGCCATGCCTCAGTTAGTGGGCATCCTCTTACTGTGCAATTCTTTGCTACCCCAAAAAGAATCATTATAAATATTTTTGTATAAATAGATCTTTTCCCCTTTTCTTTAATCTCTTTAGGATACAGACCTATTAGTGGTATTTCTGAGTCAAAAGATAGGCAGAGATTTATAATGCTTTGAGCATAATTCCAATCTTTTGCCAGAATAGTTGTACTAGTTCACAATTCCATCAACAGTGTATAAATACCTCAATTTTTCCATATCTTTTCCAGCATATGACAGTTTTTTTTCCCTGTCATGACGTGGTATCTAAGAATTGTTTTAATTTTAATTTTTCGGTCAGTAGGAGTTAGAACATTTTTTATGTGACTATTGATATTTTTGATTTCTTCTTCTAGGATATCCTTTGATTATTTATCAACTGAGTAATGGCTCTTATTTTCAAAAATTTGACTCAAGTTCCCTAGATATTTAAGAAATGAGGTCCTTATTGGAAAAAATTAGTAGCAAATTATTTCCCAGTTTCTTATTTTCCTTTTAATTTTGGCTGTATTAACTTTGCTTATGCAAAAGTTTTTTTCATTTCATGTAATTAAAATTACCTATTTTGCTTCCTAACATCTCCTTTATCTCATTTCATCATAAACGTTTTCCTAATTCATAGATTTAACAGATATATTTTCCAATATCCCCCGATTTACTTATGATGTCACCTTTTACCTTTTCATCTCATCTAGGTATGTGTTATGAAATGTTGATATGTGCCTAGTTTCTGCCAAAATTATTTTCCAGTTTTCCCAGCAATTTTTTTCAGATCTTAAATTCTTACCCCAGAAGTTTAAATAGTTGGGTTTATCAAACACTAGATTACTATGGTCATTTACTACTGTGTATTATGTATCTAATCTATCTTCTCTAATCCACTACTCCATTTCCAAGCTAGTAGCACATTGTTTTGATAATTATTGCTTCGTAATTAGCTTGAAATCTGGAGCTGCTAGGCTGCCTCTGTTAAGGACCATGCCTAAATCCCAAAACCCCCACAGCTGTGAATCATATTAACACTTGAAGGAACTGCAAATTAACTTTTATAACATGCCTCCTTAACATCCTCCCCCTCTTACCCCAATTAATTCACTTGGTATTCTTTCTTCTTCCAAATGAATTTTGTTGCTATTTGTTTGGGCTCTATAAAAATAATTCTTTGGTAATTTGATTGATATGAGACTGAAGAAGTAAATTAACTTAGGTGGAATTCTCATTTTTTAAAATATTGCCTCGGTCTATCCATGAGTAATGAATGTTTCTCCAATATTTTATATCTATCTTTATTTGTGTGAAAAGTATTTTGTAATTGTGTTCATATAATCCCAGGACTTGTTTTAGTAGGCAGACTGTAGAGGGCCACAGATGGTGGGAGAACTCTCAGTGAGGTGTAAAACCCTTCAACCCAGAGGAAGCTTGCTGACAATGTCTGGTTCAGCTCTCATCTTGCCTTGAGGAAGTCTCAGTCTTCCTGAGAAGTCAGGGGGCCATGACAACCTGTATTCTACTTGAAGCAGGGATACTTGCAGTAAAGAGGCATTTAGATAATAATAGTAGGGTGCTTATAGTTAGCACATGCTCAGTGTGCTGCAGTGATGTAATTGTACTAAGATATTTAAGACTGAAAGAACATGAAATAAATGGAGTCCGTATTTGACCATCCACATGGGTCCCTGCCTCACCATTCCTCCTCTAAGACCAAAGACTTGGGCTGATGCCGAGATACTCCAGAGAGCTAGTCCAGATGGTATATTTTGGCACCTCAAAGTGGGACTCTAGAAAGCACAGTACATTTTGGCACTCCAATGTGTGTTCTAGAAAGCACACTACAGTAGACTCCTGAGCATTTTATATTGTTTGTAGTTATTTTTACATGGAATTTCTCTTTTTATTTCTTTCTCCTGAATTTTGTTGATAGTGTATAGAATTGCTGATGATTTATGTGGGTATATTTTATAACCTACAACTTTGCTGAAGTTGGTAAACGGTTTATTCAGTTTTTTAATTGATTCTCTAAGATTTTCTAAGTATACCATCATATCATCTGCAAAAGAGTGACAATTTTGTTTCCTTGTTGCCAATTTTCATTCCTTTATTGTCTTTTTTCTTCTCTCATTGCTATAGATATATTTCTAATACGATACTGAATAACAAAAATGACAATGGACGTCCTTGCTTCACTCATGATCTTATTGGGAAGACTTTAATGTTATAAATAACATTTGCTCTTGGTTTTAGATATATACTATTTCTTTTAATGAAAGCTCCATTTATTCCTATGATTTCTAGTGTTTTTTGTTTTTAATAGGAATGAGTGTTATGTTTTATCAAATGCTTTTTTCTACATCTATTGATATGATCATCTCATTTTAGTTCTTATTGTAATTGACATGATCAATTATGTTGATAGTTTTGCTATCCCTTCATTCCTAATATAAATCCCATTTCATAATACATGATTTTTGTGATATGTTGTTACAATCTCTTTGTTAGTATTTTCTTTAAAAATTTTTGCATTGAAAACAAGATCTAACAGTTTCAATTGATCAAGGATGGACAGAAGCAGTTACACCCAAAGAAAGAACACTAGGAAATGAGTGTAAACTGCTTGCATTTTTGTTCTTCTTCCCAGGTTATTTATACCTTCTAAATCCAATTCTCCCTGAGCAACAAGAAAACTGTTCGGTTCTGCACACATATACTGTATCCAAGACTACTGTAATCTATTTAACATGTATAGGACTGCTTGCCATCTGGGGGAGAGGGTGGAGGGAGGGAGGGGAAAAATCGGAACAGAAGTGAGTGCAAGGGATAATGTTGTAAAAAATTACCCTGTCATGGGTTCTGTCAATAAAAAGTTATTTAATAAAAAAAAAAAATGAAAAAAAAATTTTTTTGCATTGCTATTCATTAAGGAAATTGGTCTATAGTTTTCTTTCTGTGTTTTTGCTCTCCCCAGTTTAGGTATCAAAATCATATTTGTATCATAAAAAGAATTTAATAGGACTACTTTTTAAGTTATTTTTTCCAACAGTTTATATAATGTTGGGGTTAATTGTTACTTAAGTGGTACATTTTGCTTTTGAATCCATCTGGGTTTAGGAATTTTTTTCTTAGGAAGCTCATTAGTAGTTTGTTCAATTTCTTTTTCAAAGATAGGCTAATTTTAGTAGTCTGTTTTCTTTTCTGTTTTGGGTAGTTTATATTTTTATAAATATTTATCTATTTCACTTAAATTTTCAGATTTATTGACATATATTTTGGCAAAATAATTCTTAATTATTGCTTTAATTTCATCTTTATAAGTGATATATTCACTCTTTTTAAATATTAATTTGGTTTTTTCTTTTTTTCTAAAATAAAATTAATCAATAGTTTATCTATTTTATTGTTGTTGGGCTTCCTTCCAATGAAAACCAGCTCCTAGATTTATTTGTTAATCAATGAGTTTTTTGGGGGGAGGGGGATCTTATTACTTTCAATTTTTATTAATCTGCTTTGAATTTCAGGACTTTTATTTTGGTGATTGATTGGGGATTTCTTTTCTCTGTCTATTTGGAATATTCTTCCTCTTCAACTCAGCCTACTGATTTCTATGGCTACCTTCAAGTTCCAAATAAAATCCCATCTTTTGTAGGAAACCTTTCCCAATCACTTTTTAATACCAAAGTATTAATACTTCAAAGCAAATTATCAAATCAAATCAAATTATCAAAGCAAATAATCAAAGCAATTATCAAAGAGAAGTAGCTTCTCTTATTTGATAATTTATAATTTATTCTGTACTAGCTTGAATATTTTGTCTCCCACTTTATAGTGAGCTCCTTGAGATCAGGGACTTTCTTTTGCCTTTCTTAGTATTTTCATCTCTTATCATAGTGCCTGACACATAGTTGACACTTATTAAATGCTTATTGACTGGCTAATGCATAAAAAACTGATCGAGAACTCCAACAGTTCATAGGATCTTGGAAAGACTTGGTTTATGAACCAAGTCACAGTCTATATATCTGTCATCAGAAGAATAGCCTAGTTAGCTTCAAAGAAAATCATACCAGAATGTTGATTGTTAAGTATTGTTTATTATTTGGATGTGGAGGAGTTAGAGTGAAAGTGGGGAGGCAGTGATATTAAAGTAAAGAGGGTTTGTGATTAACTTTGGTAGAGCAAAAATTCAAACAAAAGAAATCACAGGTCCTTGGGACTACTAAAATTCAATAATCATTTAACTTTAAAATATTTCAAAATTTGATAAAATTCAAAAAACAATAAATGGATTGTTATATAAACTGCTTTCATTTCTAGTTGAGTTTATGTCCACTTGGAACTGGTATATCTAAGCCATTCTCCAGTTGATAAATGGTCAAAGGATATGAACAGACAATTTTCAAATGAAGAAATTAAAACTATTTCTAGTCATATGAAAAAATGCTTTAAATCTCTATTGATCAGAAAAATGCAAATTAAGACAACTCTGAGATACCACTACACACCTCTCAGATTGGCTAAGATGACAGGAAAAGATAATGATAAATGTTGGAGGGGATGTGGGAAAACTGGAACACTAATACATTACTGGTGGAGTTGTGAACTGATTCAACCATTCTGGAGAATGGTTGGTACTATGGTACTATGGTACTATGCCCAAAGGACTATCAAACTGTGCATATCCTTTGATCTAGCAGCATCACTACTGGCTCTATATCCCAAAGAGATCATAAAAAAGGGAAAAGCACTCACATGTGCAAAAAGGTTTGTAGCAGCCCTTTTTGTATTGGCAAGGAATTGTAAACAGAGTGGAGGTCCATCAATTGCAGAATGGCTAAGTTATGATATAAGAATGTTATGGAATATTATTGTTGTATAAAAAGTCATCATATCAAAAAATCTATAAAAAGTTATCTATAAAAAATCATCAGCAAGATGATTTCCGAAAAGCCTGGAGAGACTTACATTGATGCTAAGTTAAATGAATAGAACCAAGAGAACACCAAGAGAACAGCAACAAGATTATGCAATAATGAATTCTGATGAACGGGGCTCTTTTCAACAATGAACTGATTCGGACCTATCCAATAGATTTATGATGGAGAGAGCCATCTGCATCCAGAGAAAGGACTACGAGGACTGAATGTGGATCTCAACATAATATATGAACCTTTTTTTGTCATTGTTTGCTTGCTTTTTGCTTTCTTTCTCATTTTTTCCTTTTTTGATCTGATTTTTCTTATGCAGCATGATAAACGTGGAAATAGGTATAGAAGAATTGTACATGTTTAACATATATTGGATTTCTTGCTGTTTGGGGGAGGGAATAAAGGGAAGGGAGGAAGGAAAAATTGGAACACGAGGTTTTGTAAGTGTGAATGTTGAAAAACTATCTTTGCATATATTTTTGAAAATAAAAAACTATTATGCAAAGAAAAAACAAAAAAAGAACCGGTATATCAATTCCTAATTGAGAGGTGAAGTGATAAGAGTGCAGAATTTGAAATAAAAAATTTGGGCTACTTTGATCCAGCAGTGCTACTAATGGGCTTAAATCCCCAAAAAAATTAAAGAAGGGAAGGGGACCTGTATGTACAAGAATGTTTGTGGCAGCCCTTTTTGTAGTGGCCAGAAGCTGGAAACTGAGTGGATGCCCATCAATTGGAGAATGGTTGGGTAAATTGTGGCATATGAATGTTAAGGAATATTATTGTTCTGTAAGAAATGACCAACAGGATGAATACAAAGAGACTTGGAGAGACTTACATGAACTGATGCTGAGTGAAATGAGCAGGATCAGGACATCATTATATACTTCAACAATGATACTGTATGAAGATGTATTCTGATGGAAGTGGATTTCTTCTACAAAGAGAAGATCTAACTCAGTTTCAGTTGATCAGTGATGGACAGAAGCAGCTACACCCAAAGAAAGAACACTGGGAAATGAACATAAACTGTTAGAATTTTTGTTTTTCTTCCCGGGTTATTTTTACTTTCTGAATCCATTTCTTCCTATGCAACAAGAGAACTGTTCGGTTCTGCACACATATATTGTATCTAGGATATACTGTGACATATTTAACATGTATAGGATTGCTTGCCATCTGGGGGAGGGGGTGGAGGGAGGGAGGGGAAAAGTCAGAACAGAAGTGAGTGCAAGGGATAATGTTGTAAAGAATTTTTTTTCAAAATAAAAAAAAATTGGGCTATAATTCAGTGTGGCATTTAGTACTTGTTTGAGAAATCTGGGTAAATTTCTCAACTAAACCTCAGTTTCCTCACATTTAAAATAAAAAGGGTAGACTAGATGACTTTTAAAGTCTCTTCTCTAATTCTATTGTTTTCATTTTTAATGTATTTAAGTTTTATTTTCCCCAATTACATGTAAAATATTTTTTATTTTTGTTTTTAGAACTTTGAGTTTCAGATTTCTTCTCTTCCTCCCCATCTCTACCACTCATTAAGAAGGCACATGTGAAGTTATGCAAAACATTTCCATAAAAGTCCTATTATAGGGAGGAAAAAAATGTAAATCTCCCTTCCCCCCAATAAAAAACCCTCACCAAAAAAGTATGAATCAATCTATATTTAGAGAGAATCAGTTCTTTCTCTGAGGATGGATAGCATTTTTCATCATAAGTCCTTCAGAGGATCATTGTATTGCTGAGAATAGCAGTCATTCACAGCTGATTATCCCACAGCATTGCTATTACTTTGTATATAGAACATTTCATTTTGCTTCAGTTCATGGAGGAGTTTCCAGGTTTTCCTGAGGGTATCCTGATCATCATTTATAATAAAACAATAACATTCTATCATAATCACATACCACAATTTATTCAACCATTCCCAAATTGATGGGCTCCCCTTAGTTTCCAGTTCTGTGCCCTGAGAAGAGAATTCTATAATATTTTTGGACACATAGGTCCTTTCCTTTCTTTTAAAAATCTCTTTGGGGATTGATACCTAATGGTATTGTTTGATCAAAGAATATGCATGACTTTATAGCTCTTTGGGAATAGATCACATCTTTTCATCATTTGTCAATTGAAGAAGGGCTCCTTTAAAAAAATAAATTTGATTCAATTCCCTGTACATTTGAGAGATAAGGCCTTCATCAGAAAAACCTGCTTCAAACTTCTTTTTCCATTTATTGGGATTTTTTAAATTTGTGCTTTTTCTAGTGTTTTTTTTTTTTTAGTTGCATGCCCAATTCCTTGCTCTGTTTTTCTCTCTTTTATTGATGTAAATATTTAGATATATAATTTCCCCCCTAAATACTACTTTGGCTACATCCCACAAATTTTGGAATATTACTCATTGTTGTTATTTTTTTTCATGGAACATGGGTCATTATTTCTAGGTGATACAGTGCATAGAGCACTAAGCCTAGAGTTAGGAAGACTCATTTTTGTGAGTTCAAATCTGACTTCAGACATTTACCAGATGCATGATACTAGGTAAGTCACTTAACCCTGTTTTCTTTTTTCAGTTCTTCAGAAGGAAATGGTAAATCATTGCAGTATCTTTGCCAAGAAAACCCCAAATGAGATCACAAAAAGTTGGTCATAATTGAAACAAATGAACAATTTAAAAAATGATTTGTTCTTTGACCCACATATTCTTAAGGATTAGTTTAGGTTCCAATTGGACACTGATGCATTGTTAGTGGAGTTGTGAACGAGTCCAACCATTCTGGAGAGCAATCTGGAATTATGCCCCAAAAGTTATCAAACTGTGCATACCCTTTGATCCAGCACTGTTAATCCCAGTCTTTGGGCTTATATCCCAAAGAGATACTAAAGAAGGGAAAGGGACCTGTATGTGCCAAAATGTTTGTGGCAGCCCTGTTTGTGGTGGCCAGAAACTGGAAAATGAATGGATGCCGATCAATTGGAGAATGGTTGGATAAATTGTGCTATATGAATGTTATGGAATATTATTGTTCTGTAAGAAATGACCAACAGGATGAAGACAGAGAGGCTTGGAGAGACTTACATGAACTGATGCTGAGTGAAATGAGCAGAACCAGGAGATCATTATACACTTCAACAACAATACTGTATGAGGATGTATTCTGATGGAAGTGGATATCTTCAACAAAGAGAAGCTCTAACTCAGTTCCAATTGATCAAGGATGGACAGAAGCAGCTACACCCAGAGAAGGAACACTGGGAAATGAGTGTAAACTGTTTACATTTCAGGTTATTTTTACCTTCTGAATCCAATTCTTCCTGTGCAACAAGAGAATTGTTTGGTTCTGCACACAGATATTGTATGTAGGATATACAATAACATAGTTAACATGTATAAGACTGCCTGCCATCTAGGGGAGGGATTGGAGGGAGGGAAGGGAAAGGTCAGAACAGAAACAAGTGCAAGGGATAATGTAAAAAAATACTCATGCATATGTACTGTCAATAAAAATTTATAATTAAAAAAAAAAAGATTAGGCTCCAATTAGCTTTTAACCTGTGCTTCCATGGATCTTTATTAAATGTATTTTTTTTTGCATTTTGTCTAGAAAAGTGTGCATTTCTGCTTTTATGCATTTAGTTGTGATGCTTTTACTCTAATACAAGGCTAATTTTGTAAACGTGTCATGTATGTAATGTACAGCTAAGAAATATGATCCTTTATATTACCATTCAGGTCTATCATATTTCACTTTTCCTAAAATTGTCTTCATCTCCTTGACTTATTTCTTATTTGTTTTATGTAGTCTTAACTAGTTCTGAGAAGGGAAAGTTGAGGTCACCCATTGTCTGTTTCCTACTATAATTCATTTAACTTTTTCTTTAAGAATTTGAATACTGGTTGCTCCGGGTGAGTTCGGAGATCCTACTGGACAATCTAAGGCAGCCTCTCTCCCCCTTTCCTCATTCCTCTGGAACAGCTTGAAGAGACCACCAGTTTGCTGGGGTGAAGATGAAGTCCTTCTTGCCTCTCTGAGAGCATTGGAGCAGCGGCTACAGACTCTAGCTGGGACTCAGTGGATTTTCAGTTACCTGATTTGGGTGCATAGTCTGCATAATCATCTTCATTAGGCTCTTCCTCAGCCAGTTTTGGTCCCTCAACACCCCAAGGAAAGGTGGGAGACAGATTCAATTCATGAAGCAATGGCGTGTATGGAAGTACCTGTCTCACTTATCAAGACAGTGAAACTGGACCCAACCCAGAATTATATTACTGTTTTCCATCCACTTGGTGTTCTGGCTGTTGGAGCTTTCACCAACTTCTGTATTGAAGGTACTAATTTTTCTTCTTTGTTTTCTGGGATCTGTGCCCACCTGATGATGCTGACTTTGTGGTTCCAAATTCCCCTCTTCAGTGACTATATTCTGACTGTAGATTTAGTCACATCGGAGAAGGAGGGTGTCTCACACTTGCTGAGCAAGAAGGAAAGTGGAAACTTGTTAGTAGTCATTGTGGGAGGTGCCCTAGAGACCTGGATGCTTGGCCTGGAAGCTATACCCTATTACTGAGGAACCAGAAAGGATTTATTAGGCTTGCTTTGCTTCATGGGGCAAGTCTAGTGCCAATATTCTCCATTAGGGAGAACAAACTCTTTGACTAAATTGACAATCTTCAGGGCTCCTAGTTACATTGGTTCCAGGAGAAACTGCAGAACCCTCCCTCTCTTCCATATCTGAGGGATCTTTCAGTACAACTTTGGCCTACTCCCTTACCAGAGGCAAATTGTTACTGTGGTAGGGAAAGGCATCAAAGTGGAGCAAAATACCAACCCATCCCAAAAGAAAATAGACTGTCTACACTAGCAGTAAAGGGCAGAACTATGCAACCTCTTTGAAGTCCACAAGACCAAACATCCCTCTGGATTAGCACCTGCAGTTCTGATGAGCCCACTACCTCCTATACTCTTCCTCTGTCCTGTTCTTGGGTGACATCACAAAATGGCACCCTAACTAGCAACTGTGGTGCCAAAGCAAACAAACAAAAAAATTCATATCCATCTTTTTCATATTTAGAGGATCATAGATTTAGAGGACATAGGATCCAGCCCCTTTATTTTATCGATGAAGAAATGGAACTCCAGAGATGCAAAGTGACTTTTCTAAGATCCCACAACTAGTAAATATGAGAAACAGCATTCAAACTAAGGTCTTGACTCCAAAGACAACACTGTTTGCATTCATCTACTTAGCTGCTCCATAATTCATGATGTGAAAAAATATCAAAAATAATTAATAGGGGCAGCTAGGTGGCATAGTGGATAGAGCACCAGCCCTGAAATCAGGAAGACCTGAGTTCAAATCTGGTCTTAGACAATTAACACTTTCTATTTGTGTGACTCTGGGCAAATCACTTAACCACAATTCCCTCAGCCAAAAAAAAATAATAATAATAATTAATAAAGCTTCAGTTTAGGAGATATGGAAAGTTGGAAGACAGGGGGAAGCTGTAAATCAATACAACTATTTTGGAAAGCAATTTGAAATCATTTAAATAAAGGGACTAAATTGTTGATGCCCTTTGTCCTAGAGATACACTGCTGGTCATATCATTGATAAAAGGAAATACACCAAAATATTGATAGCAGCACTTTTTTGGCGGCAAGGAACTAAAAACAAAACAGCTCCCCATCTACTAGGAAATGGCTAAACAAACAGTGGTCAATGAATATTACTGTGCTACAAGAAATTATATGATGAATATAGAGAAACATAAAAAGATCTACATGAACTGGTACAGAGTGAAGTATACAGACCCAAGAAAACAATATTCACAATTACTACAGCAATGTAAATGGAAAGAACAACCACAAACCAATCAAAACTGCAAACTGGCAGAATTACAAAGAATAAACTTAACCCCCAGAGAGTTATGAGTAGACCCCTTCCCCAAATCCTTTGAAGAAAGGGGGTAGGGAGACATAGGTATAGAATATCAAATCTAATGTCAGAATTTTCCCCCTCATCTTTCTCTTTTTCTTTTTTAAAGTAATATTTTATTATATAGGATAGATCTCTGGGAGCAGGAAAGAAGAGAAGGAGTTTGGAAAATTCAGACAATATAAAGATAAAAAAAACCATATTTCCTTTTAAAAAAAAGAATTTGAACTAGAAAAATAACAATAAAATTCATCTGGAAGAACAAAAGGTCAAGAATTTTAAAGGAATTAATGAAGAGAAAAGCAAACGAAGGTGGCCTAGCTATACCAGATCTAAAACTATATTATAAAGCAATGATCACCAAAACCACTTGGTACTGGCTAAGAAATAGATTAGTTGATCACAGAACAAAATAGCTAATGACTATAACAATGTAATATTTGACAAGCCAAAAAGCCCCACCTTTTGGGATAAGAATTCACTATTTGACAAAAACTACTGGGAAAATTGGAAACTAGTATGGCAGAAAGTAGGCATAGACCCACACCTAACACCATATACCAAGATAAGATCAAAATGAGTTCATGATCTAGACACAAAGAATAATACTATAAACAAATTAGAAGTACATAGGATAGTTTACTTCTCAGATTTGTGGAGGAGGAAGGAATTTGTGACCAAAGAAGAACTAGAGATCATTATTGATCCATAAAGTAGATAATTTTTATTATATTAAGTTAAAAAGGTTTTGTACAAACAAAACTGATGCAGACAAGATTAGAAAGGAAGCAATCAAACTGGGAAATCATTTTTACATCCAAAGGATCTGATAGAGGCCTCATTTCTAAAATATATAGGGAACTGACTCAAATTTATAACAGTTCAAGCCATTCTCCAATTGATAAATGATCAAAGGATATTGACGAGGGGAGCCCCCAAACTCTTTCTCTTTCTCTCTCTCTGACTTTGGGAATGAGCCATGAGATAAAGCACTTGGAGCTCCTTAAAGGAGAAAATCTCCTTGAACCCTACCACTGTAAAAACCCTGCCGAGGACAAACAGCTTCACTCTGTAACATAGGTGGGGCTAGCTGAGTCCAGAGTTGGATATACCAATCCCATTGTATTGGAGAAACACCCATTCAATTCTAAGATTTTCTCAATTCCAGCTCAAGCTGAAACCCAGCTTGTAGATAAAAAGAGCCAACTTGGAACTCCATCCACTATCCCCCAGTAGCTCCCTTTGACTTGTAGCCAAAGCTTCTATTATAAAAGAGCCAATCTAAAACCCTCTCTTTGCAGAGGAACTAAAATGCCAAGGAAACTGTCTTCCTGGCATAGCAAACTCTGTCTGCTGCAATATTCTATTCCAATACTACCCTCTCTTTATCTCCTTCACCTATTTCCCTAATGAGACGTTATGCCTCTCTGTCGGGATTTCTCTAGACTTTATTTCCTTGCCCGGATTTTGCTAAGGAATTCAGCCTTTTGATTCATGCATAGCAAAGGCTGACTTCCCAATGCCTATAAAAAACCTCTTTTACCAATTTAGGTTTTGGGGTTCATAAATTCCTTTATGAAGAATCTCTGTGCTGCCAGAAGGGGGTTCCCCAAAACTCCCTACCCATGTGCTGAATCTCAAGGGGATTTAGGAGAGCCAAACCTCTTATTTTGGTTCCCTGAACCCCGAATCTACCACTAATTTTATCATTTAACTCCCTGACCACCAGGACCCTAATCTCATCATTTGGCTCCCTGATAACCCTAAATCTAGACTTCATCATATTTTGGTTCCCTCACCGGGAATCCCAAAAACTAGACCTCACCTCATCAATATGAACAAATATGGAACTATTTGTAGCCACATGGAAAGGTGCTCCTAATCACTATTGATCAGAGAAATGCAAATCAAGACAACTCTGATATATCACTATACACCTGTCAGATTGGCTAAAATGACAAGAAAAGATAATGACAAATGTTGGAGGGGATGTGGGAAAACTGGGACACACTGTTGGTGGAACTGTGAATGGATCCAACCATTCTGGAGAGCTCTTTGGAACTATGCTCAAAAAGTTATCAAACTATGTATATCCTTTGATCCAGCAGTGTTATTACTGGGCTTATATCCCAAAGAGATCTTAAAAGGGGGAAAGGGACCCACATGTGCAAAAATGTTTGTGGCAGCCCTTTTCATAGTGGCAAGAAACTGGAAACTTGAGTAGATGTCCAAAGGTTGGAGAATGGCTGATTAAATTATGGTACATGAATGCTATGGAATACTATCATTCTATAAGAAATGACCAGCAGGATGATTTCAGAGAGGCTTGGAAAGAACTACATGAACTGATGCAAAGTGAAATAAACAGAACCAGAAGATCATTATATGTGGGGAGACTGCACTAATCTATGGCCACATAGGGCCACATTCCACTGCCCTAACCTTGAATAGGAATCTCCTAATCACATCATACCAAAGACTTCCTGAATAGGAATCTCCTAATCACATCCTACATGACCAAGCACTGCCCTAACTTTGAATAGGCAAATATCTAGGCATCCCCTAATCACATCATAGAGCTTCCTATGACCAGAGACACCTGAGCAGCTCATCCTTGGGCAGGATACCAACTCTTTGTCTAGGACCCCCACCCTGTACTGTGTTTGCACAACCCTGCCTCCTTTCCTACTGCTATATATATCTGCACTATTGCACCCATTAAAATGAGGCTTGATCAGATGGATTTGTCTTGCCTCCATTCTGTGCGTCCTCTCTCTCTTGCCCTTATCTCTTTTCTTCCAGGGTCCACACACTCTGCCTCGCAGGCCGAGGCAATTATATATGGTAACAACGAGATTATATGATGATCAATTATGATGGGCATGGCTTTCTTCAACATTAAGATGATTTGGACCAGTTCCAGTTGTGCAGTGATGAAGAGAACTATCTACACCCAGAGAGAGACCCATAGGAACAGAGAGTGGTACACAGCAAAGCATTCTCACACTCTCTGTTATTTGCTTGCAGTTTGTTTCTTTTTCTCAGTTTCTTTTTTCCTTCTTAATCTGATTTGTCTAGTGCAACAGCCTGATGGCTGTGTGAATATGTATACACATATTGGATATGGCATGTATTTTGGCATATTTGACATGTATTAGACTGCCTGCTGGGTTGGGGAGGGGATGGGGGGAAGAAGGGGAAAATTTGTGGCAGGGGGTTAGGCAGGGGCTAATGTTGGAAAAATTACCCATGCATATGCTTTGTGAATAAAAAGCTTTAATTTAAAAAAAAACTCAATAATGAAGGAATTTCATATTCAATAGCACATACACATATCTGAGAGTTTTTAAAAATTTAACGTAAAGATGAAAAGAAAAGAAAGTGTCTACATAAAATCTATAAGTAGTATGTAATGTTCTTTATTTCTAAAATATAATGGTTCTCTGAGAGCAGATTTCTTGGGGGGCTTCTGGAGGCAGCCTTCTTTTCTGTTCAGAGTAATAATCACCTCAAATGCAGCCAGCTGTTAAAAATTCAGATTCTGGTTTCCAATCCATTCTGCTATTTGCTTTCATTTTCTAATTAAGCTCATCTCATTCATAGTCACAGTTATAATTACTAACTCTAAATTCCTCTTTATCCTATTTTCTTCTGTTTATCCTTCTCTTTTTTATCCTATTCCTCCTATAAAGCCTATTTTGCTTCTGACCACTGTGTCCTTTTATCTGCTTTCTCTTTTATCACCTCTCCCTTTCTTGAAACCTCCTCCTGCTTTCCTTTTGGGTAATGCTAGCTAAAGACTCTCCATCCCCGCCCCCAACCCCTTCAACCCCTTCAACCCCACCAACCCCACCCACTAGTGGTGCTACAGAAAGCATGCTTAAGCTGATAGAAGGACAAGGGCTACTTATAACTTGGGAACAGGTAGCTAGACTTCTGGGTATATTAAACCGCATCTCCCCTTGGTTCGTAGAGCAGGAGCAGATCTCTCAAGAGATCTGGTCCCTGGTTTGACAACAGATGTCTGCATATTACAATGAAAACGGTCCTCATTCAATTTCCATCGAGGTATTTTATTTATACAATATAATTCAGTTAGCATTAAGAAACCCTATCCCTAGAAGAAGGAAAAAACCCATTGCTCCCGCTGGGAGTAGCCAAAGAGGGAGGCCTGATATTAAGGAGGAAGGCAATGAAGAGATTAATGACCATATCCCCACAGGGCATGGAGACTTAAGTGAGCAAGAGTGTGGTGACTTTCCACCTCAGGAGGCAGCTTCAGCCCCACGTTGGGCGCCAAATGTGAAGACCATGTATTTTTAAATCAGCAGGAGGCAGGAATTCGGGTTAGGGGAAAATCGTCAGTCTTTATTCTCAGTGAAGAAGGATCGGAGGTGGAAGAGAATTGGCGATAGCAATGTGTGCAGCTGAGTCAAGAAGCTAGCTGGATCAGCAGCCACACGACCAGCAGCTACGAGAAAAGAACCCAGGCCAATCTCTCCCAGCTTCTCTTCCCTTTCCTCTCTCTGCCTCCACCCACCAAAATCGTCATTTCCTGTACAACACATCAGGACTTGCACAGAGAGTGGGCAGGGACCATTCTTTATCCAATCATGTATATTAATAGAGTATAGTCCAATTACTATTTAGCCTCACATACTTGGGACCTCAGTGCATCAACTCAAACCTCAGCCCATTACAGGGTAAGATATTACCAATTGGATATGGATATCTATATTTTTTCCCTTTTTCAACCAATTTAGATGTGAGTCAGGTTTAAGCATTGCCTATACCCAATTCACCCTCACCGTTTCTCCCTTCTAGGTAAAAACTCTTTCTTGTATATCTTTTTCATGTAAGATAATTTCCCCCATTCTTCTGATCCCTTCCTCATTCTCCCTTCAAACTTCATCTATCCATTTGTTGTTGTTTACATCATCCCGACACAATTTTATCATTCCCACACCCTCTTTGTATGTAAAATCTTTTCTTTTTTAGTAATGATCTAGCACTTAGAAGACAGAAATATCTTCTTTAAATACTTAAAATTACTGAATCCCTAACTATTTCTCTTTCATGTTTACATTTTTATTTTTCTCTTGAGTCTTATATTTGAAAATCAGATTTTTCTATTTAGTTTTGGTCTTTTCATCAGAACTGCTTAAATGTCATCTATTTCATTAAATATTCATTTTTTCCCCTCGAAGGATTATATTTATTTTTTCTGGTTGGTTATTCCTGGTTGCAATTCTAGTTCTTTTGCTTCCAGAATATCATATTCCAAGCGCTCTGCTCCTTTTATGTGGTAGATATTAGATCTTGTGTGGCTCCACAGTATTTGAATGTTATTTCATAAAGTATTTTCTTTTGATGTCTGGGTTCTTGTGCATAGCTTTTAGGTAACTCAATAATAGTTAAATTATCCCTCCTTAAGTCTATTTTCCAGGGGAGTTATTTTTCCAGTGATATATTTCACATTTTCTTCAATTTTTTCATTCTTTTGACTTTGTTTTATTGTTTCTTGATGTCTTGTGTAGTCATTAAGTTCCACTTGCCAAATTCTAATTTGAGCTTTTGTACCTCTGTTTCCATTCGGACAATCCTTGGTTTCTAAGATGTTCTTTTCATCACTATGTTTCATGTGTCTCTTTTTTTCAGGCTATTCCTTGTCTTTTCATAATTTACTTCCTTTATTTTCATTTTTTACTTAATTTTATCCTCTACAATTCTTATTTCATTTTGAAAATAATTTTTTAGCTCTTCCTAGATTTCTTATTGGGCTTGTGTCCAATTCATATCACCCCCTGTTTAATTGCTTTTCTTTTCATTCTTTTGACTTCCTTGTCTTCTTCTGAATTTATGTCTTGATCTTTCCTGTCACCATTGTAGTTTTTTGTAGTCAAATTATTTTTTTTGTCTTTTAAAAATTTTTTTCCACCCTATTTCTTGTTGGAACTTTATGTTAATGTTGGACTCTGTTCCCATGTGTGTGGGGAGGAATTCTATCTGAAGTTTCAGGCTTTTTCAAACGGCTGTTTTCAGAGATAGTTCTGAAGTTTTGGAGTTTTTGATGCTTCCAAGATGTGGGATGATTTGAGGAGAGGTGTGATTACTACTCTCTTGGTCAGCATTTTCTGGTCCTTGTCCAGTAAGGGCCCCTGATCCCTTAGGATTACAATTGATATTGCTTTTTAGGACAAGAAACAATACTGTTCCTCAGGGTCCCAGATTCCTTTGAATATGAAGTAAGATTTAAAGTACTCCTCTTTGCCTTTGAACTACAACCAGGAAGTAGGTATAGGCAATGGAGTTGCCAAAGTATCTAGTTCTGTGTTCGTTGTTAACTCTGGAGTCTCCTGTGATCTCTGATCAGTTACTGGGTCCCCTTACACCTCTGGCTTGAGAGCTCTCAAAGTGGATGCTACTTCTTGTCTTCACCAGCTAGTCCCACTGTTGTTAAATCATCCACATGGGTTCTGGACCAGCTTCCTCCTCCAAGTCAAAGATATCTCTTTTCAGTCTCCTATGTTGCCTTGGTCAAGAGGAATGTCTCACTCTGACCTTTTGTTGTCTCTACTATTCTAGAGTTTTATTTGAGAAATTATTTTAAAATTGTTTTGAGAGCAATGTTGAGAGAGTCCAGCTTTCTCTACTCTGATAACTTGGTTCCACCCCCAAAAGTCTCTATATATTTTTTAATAATAGAAACCGCAGTCCTCTCCATTATTTCCCTCTTCTTTCCTTCACAGTATTTTGTATAAAATTCATATTTGGAAATAATTTACCCAAATGTTAATGGCTTCCTGACATAGATGATTGTTTTTGACCAAATAATAATAATAATAACAATAACCTCCTTGGATGCTTACTGCTGTACTGGAAAGAGCAGAATCCCTGGAACCAGAAGATATAGGTTCAAATCCCAACTCCAGCAAAGTTCAGTTATGTAGCTTGGGACAAAAAAAAAAATTCCTTTTAAGGTCTGCCTCCTGGTCTGTTTCCCTTTCTTTGTTAGGGCCTGAGGCTGAAATTGTGATTTCATTAGCATAGAAAACTCTTAGAAACTTTGTCTGCTAAAGCAGGTCAACACTTTCTCCTCACTTTCTATCTTTAGAATACAGAGATACTAAGTGACTTGCCCAGTGTTACAGTCAGAGGTAGAACAGGAACTGATGATTATTATGATGAAGATGGCAACAATGATGACAATGTTTATATAACACTTTAAATTATCTACACATTATCTCATTTGATCATTGACTCTCAGGCTAGTTTTGTTTTTTTCCTCCCACTAATGGCACTTTGAAGCTTTCATTTGTCAAATGGAAACAATAACACTTGTCCTAAGGGGGTGAGGTAGTGCAGAGTTGGGGGAAAAGGGAGCACTTTGTAAGTCTTAAGGTGTTAAGTATATATGAGTTATGATTATGCACCCACTTATGCATTTACCTTTAACAGTCAGCCAGAAAATTTAACTCGCAGGAAAAAATTTACTAACACGGCATAGCATGAACAATAAATTCATAACATTACCCCCCCAAAAAATTTAGGCTGCACTTTCCCACAGCTTCTACAGGAACCTATTCATGTGACCCAGGTAACTGTCACTGCAGAGAACAGATGTAACTTTCTCTTCTTATGTTATCCTGATTCTGTTCTTCCTAGGGACAGTGTCTCTGCCAGGCTGGTTACTCAGCCCTGCTCCCTAGATCTTTTCTTGACCACATCTTAACCACAAAGAACCCAAGCTTTAACTCCCTCTGAACTGACTTATTCATTGGGCTTGTTCCCTATTCCATGCTAATTCTGGCGTCTCCTATTGGTGAATACTTGCTCTTCATTGTGGATGGGGGAGAGAAAGAGAAATCTTTTCCTCTCATCTCCATAGAGTCTGAGAATAATTGCTTAAACCTCTCAAGGTGTAGGTTCTCTTTCCAAAGCATGTTCTCTTTTCTGCTGCCAGAGGTCAGACTGCAGAATTGTCTGCCTGGATTGACTCCTTAGAGAATGTATTTTGCTTTTTAAGTAAGGCACAAAAGATAGGGTGACCTTTCAGACAGCAATGGCTAGCTATTTTTTAATTCCATCAAGACAGGAGAAATTCTTTAAACCTTTTAAAGGGCAAACTGCTATATACTTCTTTGTATTTCCTTTTAAGATCTTAGCACCTCATTTCTTTCTTTTACCTGCACCTAAACCACCTAAAATTTCATCTGCTAATCTAGGGGGAAATCAATTAATCAGAGGGTTTAAAAAAAAAAAAAAAAAACTTCCTTTAGATAAGAACTCACTATTTGACCAACCTTTTTTGGAAAATTGGAAAATAGTATGGCAGAAACCAGGCAATGACCAATACCTAAACACTCTATATCAAGATAAGGTTGAAATCATGGTTTAAACATAAAGGGTGACACTGTAAGCAAATTAGGAGCACACAGGATCATCTACCTCTCAGATCTATGGAGAAGGAAGAAATTTATGGCCAAAGAACTAGAGAACATTATGAAATAAATTTAAAAGTTTTTGTACAAACAAAACCAATGCAGCCAAGATTAGAAGGGAAACAGAAAATGGGGGGAAGGGGCAATTCCACGAGTTCTGATAAAGGCCTCATTTCTAAACTATATAGAGAATTAACCCAAATTTATCAGAATATAAGCCATTCCCCAACTGATAAATGAACAGACAATTTTCAGATGATGAAATTAGAACCATTTCTAGTCATATGAAAAAATGCTTTAAATCATTATTGATCAGAGAAATACAAATTAAGACAACTCTGTGGTACCACTATACACCTCTCGGATTGGCTAAGATGTCAGAAAAAGATTATGATAAATGTTAGAGGGGATGTGGGAAAACTGGGACATTAATATGTTGTTGGTGGAGTTGTGAACTGATCCAACCATTCTGGAGAAAAATTTGGAAGTATACCCAAAGAACTATCAAACTGTCCATATCCTTTGATCTAGCAAAGTCTCTATTGGGTCTATATGCCAAAGAGCTCATAAAAAAGGGGAAAGGGTCCACATGTGCAAACATGTTCATAGCAGCCTTTTTTGTATTGACAAGGAACTGGAAAGTGAGTGAATGCCCATCATTTGGGGAATAAATGAATAAGTTATGATATATGAATGTTATGGAATATTATTGTTCTATAAGAAATGGTCAACAGGGTGATTTCAGAGAGGCTTGGAGAGACTTACATGAACTGATGCTCTGTGAAATGAGCAGGACCAAGAGAACATTGTACAGGGCAACAACAAGATAATGTGATGATCAACTCTGTTGTACATGGTTCTTTTCAACAATGAGGTGATTCAGGCCAATTCCATTAGGTTTGTGAGGGAGAGAGTCATCTGCATCCAGAAGGAAAGTGGGGACTGAAGATGCATCACAACATAGTATTTTCATTTTTTGTTGTTGTTTGCTTTCTTTTTTGCTCATTTTTCCCCTTTTGATCTGCTTTTTCTTGTGTATCAGGATAAATGTGGAAATGTGTATAGAAAAATTGCACATTTTTAACATATATTGGATTACTTGCTGTCTAGGGGAGAGGGTGAAGGAAAGGGAAGGAATACAAGATTTTGCAAGGTGAATATTGAAGAATATCTTTGCTTATATTTTTGTTAATAGTAAAGCTTTTTATTTTCAAAACATGTTTAGAAAATTTTCAACATTCATCCTAAACTGAACTCATATCCTACCTTCAAAATCAACCTGTCTTTTGGATTTTTTTTTTCTATTGAGGACATCCTTCTACTCAGCTAGGCTCATAATTTTGGTGTTTTCTTTGGATTCCTCACTCTCATCCACCCCACAGATCTGCTCAGTTGTTAAATCATATTATTTCTATTTTGATAGCCTCTCTGGTGTATGTTTTCTTCTCTCTATTCATAGTCACTTCCATAATTCAGGTCTTCATTGCCTCTCACCTGAATTATTACAATAGCATTCTGGTTAGTTTCTCTATATCAAAATTTTTCCCCATTCCAATTTTTTTTTTCATGTTGCTGACCAAGTTGTTTCTCTAATAAATTCCATTGGACTCCTATAAACTCTTGCTGTTGTTGTTCAGTTTTTTCCTTTGTTTTTTTTTTTTTTTTTGGCTGAGGCAATTGGGGTTAAGTGACTTGCACAGGGTCACACAGCTAGGAAGTGTTAAGTGTCTGAGACCATATTGCCTTGGGGCCTAGGTATTAAAGTTGATTGAGGAGGCCTGGAGTCAGGAAGACCTGGTCAGCTAGGTGGCCCCGTGGATAGAGCACCAGCTCTGAAGTCAGAAGGACCTGAGTTCAAATAGGGTCTCAAGACACTTAACACTTCCTGGCTGTGTGTCACTTAACCCCAATTGCCTCAGTGAAAAACCCAGAACAAACAAACAAACCTAGGTCCCCAAACTTCCTAAGAAGTTTAAGTTCAAAAAGAACCATTGATTAAGAGCTTTTGCTCCCAGCAAATAGATAATATTCCTTTCGTATCCTGGGACCCCTTATAACATGTAGATTTTATAAAGGTGCCTCCCTCAGAGGTTAATAAGCACCTGGATTTCTATCAGATGATTCCTTACCTGCGAAGGTGGGAGTATAGACTCCTTTCATGTTAAATTTCCCTGGTTTTCTCCCTTTCTTGCCATCTCTTTTCTTGTAGATTAGAACTTGCCCGCATTGGGATCCTTACCTTGTCTGCTTGTGGATGCCCCCCAGTGCCACGGGGGAAAGGTAACCGCAGGCAAATCTGACAAGGTTAGTCTCCTTGTCTCTCTCCTTCCCCTCTCCCCACTCCCCTATCCGGTCCCCAGTTCCTGGCCCAAGCCCGGGGTGGGGGGGAGACGAGGGAAAGAATCCTCCTCCAATTTGGGTAAATCCACCTCGTGTTTTGTTTCTTGCTTCCGAGCGCTGGGTCCAGCGAGCCGAGAGCTGGCTGGAGCTTCACTCCAGAGGTCTGTCCAGGGGAGACACTGCTCCTGCCGAGGGCTGCCCTTCCGGGGCCAAGCGGCAACCGCAGCCCATCGGGCTCCCCTCCGGAGCCGGGAGCCCCGGCCTTGGTCCCCCGCCCCCTCCGGCCCCGCTCAGCCTGCCCCGGGATTCTCCATTCCGCTTGAAGTCATGCTCCCCTGCTCGCCTCTCCAGCGGGGATAGGACGAGACGTCCACCGCGGGGTCTCCCTCCCCCGCGAGCGCCGGATTGACAATGCGTGGAGCCTGGTACGTATCTGTGCGGGGGGCTTTGCGGGAGCCTCGGGGGCTGGAGGGGCCGGATCTGAGCTCCCTGCGGGACAGCCCCTGCGTGTTCGCGGCGGAGACTGGGACGGGTCTTCTCCTCTGTACCGAGAGAGTTGGAAAGTTTGTCCCGGAGGCTGGTGCTGAGTGGAGAGCTGGGGGGGCCGTTCGGAGCCTGCGAGCGTGGACGTTTAAGTCCCGCTCCCGGAGGGGAGTGGGCTGAGGGGGGCTTTGCCGGAGAGCTTTACCCCGGACCCGGGCTCAGGCTCTGACGTGGAGTTTTTCAGGGCAGCGCGGCCGGGACCTGGGTGGGGGTGGGGTGGGAGGTAGGAGACCCGAAAACGGGCGGGTGGTGGAGGTGGGGAATTCCGAACTCAGACTGGGTTGGGTTGCCTAAAGCTGTTGGGGGACTCTGGGGGAAAGTATGGGAGGAGCAGACGGCGTCCTAGTGTCAAGGCCAGGGGGGTTATTCCCCGAAGGAGCCTTCCACTGCTCTTCTCGTCCTTTGACTGGAAGTCCTAGGGAAGCCCTGGGGAAGGTGTGAGGTGTATTCCCACTTCTATCCCTCCCTCCCTTCCCCCTCTTCTCTCCCCCCCTTTCTCTCTCTCTCTCTCCCTTCTTCCTCTTCCTCTTTTCCTTTCTCCCTCTCCCCTTCCCCTTTTTCTCTCTCCCCCTTTTTCTTTCTCCGTCTCCCTCTCGCTGGTAAACAATGCCTTTTCACCAGCAGAACTCACTCCTTTCTTGGCCTTGGTCCCCACTCTCACCATGGGAGCTCAGCGTGGGGGGTGTAGGACGCCTCAGGGAGGACCCTTTCCTTTCTCCCCAACTCCTGCCTCCTCCGCTAGCATGGAAAGAAAGAGGGAGTAGCTACCGACCCGCCAGAGAGCCGAACTCCCCGACCCCCTTCCCCCATTCCTTTCAAGATTTGCCCGATCCCTCGGTCAGGGGGTGCAGACTGGCTCTGTACCTGCAGACTCAAATGCTGCTCTTAGAGGACATTGAGAGCTTGGATGCTAGAGCGTTCAGGAGGGCCAAGAGACTCTTCGAGGAGTTGAGGAGGAGGAGGAGTTGACTGTGACCAGGGGAAGCTCCATACCTCCGAAAGGGCCCCCACCTTTCTTTCCCCATCTCCTAGCTTCTCCACGGAGAAGTGCTTGTCGTCGCGCTAGCCACTCCTGATCCATAGAGGTGGGTATCTTCCAAGCACCGAGCCAGTGCAGGTCCTTGCAAGGATGTGAAAGGAGCACAGACTGGTTCAGGTCAGGCTTTGGGGGATAGAAAGCAAGCTGATCTTAGCACATAAGAAGTATGGCTAACGTTATGTCAGAATGGTGGCTTTTAAAACTCTGCCTGAACCAGGCCCTGAGTCACCCCGTGTAGGGGATCTGCTCAACTTCTGTCAGATCCCTAAGCTTGGAAGAGGAGATCTGGACACATAAATTCCAGGGAAAAGATGTGTGTGCCGGGATCTGGTGGCTTGGGAGACTGGGAAAGAGATAAGGGGAGAGTGAAGAGTAATTAATCTTCTCCGAGTTCTGGACTGGCCTAGGGGAAGGTGCCAAATTTTTGATCGTAGGTGATTGGGCTCCTCCAGATAATTTAGGTTTTCCCTGGATGATGTAAGCAAGAAGACTACATAGCTAGGAATCTGACGAATGGGATTTGCCAGGATGGCAGGCAGTAGTAATCTCTCCAAGTGAAAGAAGAAACCAAAATAGGCAATATAGTGAAGTTGCACAAAAAATTAAAGTCCATGTAAATAAAGCTTAAAGTTAAGTGTCTCTGAGAGAAGTGGTTAAGAAGAATGACTCAGGGAAGTGGAAATCTTTTAAATATTCAGGGTTGTTGTTTTTTTTTTTTTTTCCTTTCCCCTCCCCCAGTTTAACTGTTTCCAACAAATCACTTATTTCCCTGTTTTCTCCATCTGGGGCGGTAATGTGAACTTTAGGAATGAGTAGTTCTTGAATAAATGTTTGGGAGTGCTTGAGGTTTTTCAAGCTAGGAGATCCAGGAATACCAAATACCTCTGTTGCTACTGCAAGCCGCCCTTCCAGTATTCCAGTGTGCTGCTTAGGACAGTGAGGGGCACATAGCCTGCTGAGCCTTGGGGACTTTGAGAAGGCAGCTGTTCTTGCTCTGTTTTAGGACTGTGATCAGATAAGCTGCCACATCAGTGTTGCTCCTTCTTGTACCATCGATTTTTCCTTCAATTCTCCCTCCCCCACGCTCATCCCCACTCCCCAAATATAGGCCACTTTAGAATAATGGAAATGTAGTTGATAGGACATCTTAAACAATTCCCTAGAATTGGGGCAAGGGTAGTTAAAAGTATATAAGATGATTTTTGACCACAGTTTAAGCAGATACATAGTAATAACAGCTAATAATTTTATAGACCTTTTAAGTCTTTCAAAGCATTAGGTATGTTTTATCTCATTTGATTCTCACTACAGCTCCTGTGAGGCTTTTATTATCCTCATTTTACATATGAAAGCTGAGATTGAGAAGATAAATGACTTATAAGCGCCACACCTTTAGTGTCTGAGATAAAATTGGGACCCAGCTCCTCCTTCAAATTCTGCACTCTATCCATTACCACACAAATAAGATTTGTAATTAAGAATGAAGAGCACCTTTTTAAAAAATGAATCAAAACGTAATGATAATGTGACTTTATTATGTTAGATAATTTTATCACTGCCAAGTATATAGGCTATTAAGAAAAAAAAAATCCAACACGAAATAAGAAAATGTTAAATCCTTTTGTCCTCAAAACTACTTAATGATTTTAGACACAACTTTTGAATCCAGGCCAAGTTTCATATAAGCAGAGATCCTGGTTTGAATTGTTCTCTCAGGTGACAATTTAACATTTCCCCTCCTCCCCCTAAGAACTAACTACAGCACTTGACATTAGTGTAGGACACCTTTAGGATCACTCCCAGAATTATCATTATTCCTCACCCTTTTTTTCCTCTTACTTCCTCAACCTTATCTTTTTGTCTCTCCCTTCCCCCAGGCTCTTTTCTGCATTTCTCTTTTCTTTCTACTTTTACTTTTTCTGCTTTTTTAGTGCTGATTACTTTTGGATTTTTTTGGTCTTACTTCTGACCTTCCCCATCCCCCACTCACTTCCCTTCTGCTTGTTTGACTTTAGTGTTTCTTCTGTGCTTTTTTCAGTATCTTCTCCCTCAATTTCCCTACCCCTCCAAGCCTTGTGTTGTTGTTGTTGTTGAAGTCATTCTCGCCCTATTTTGACTCTCCACCACCTCACCCCTTTCTCATTTTCTATGCTTTTATTTCTCCTTTTGGGGCCTTTCTTTGCTCTCTTCAGGGCAGCTGTGGAGTTTTACATATGGAAGGGGCCTCTGATTAAATCTAATAGTATTCTAGTCTGTTTCCCTGAAGAGTCTTTCCATGTGTTCAGGGCTCTGGCACTTCCTGCAGTAAGAAACTATCGAGGAATGGTCATTTTGTGTATTCCCTCTTGTGCTTTAGACCCAGAGAGAACTGGAGGAGGGAATGGGGAAAGGTGCTTCTTTACTTGAAGGTCCTTTTCTAGTCGCTTTCTCTGTCAAGTGCTGTAGCTTTTACCACTGAGGGACTGAATGGGGAAACCGTGAAATCTTGGTCAGTTTCCTTTTGCAGCTGGCTTGTGCAAAATGCTATTTGCACTTTTTGGCTGCTGCTGGCAGCAAGCAGGATTGCAGGCTAATTCAAAATTGACCTGCGGGATGGTTGGTTACATCAGTTCAGCCACATCCTGCTCAGGGGATTTGGGGTATCTCGGAGGGAGGAGAAGGAGGCTGGGAGGGGGGAAGGGGAAATGGAGGGGGACAGAAAAGGAAGAGATGTTGAACTCTCTTGTGCTGCCTCAGGCCTATGGAAGTAGCTATTTCGACCCAAATTGAGGTAGTCTTAGAAAATCATTGTGTTGTTTTCCTGGCAGGTGGACTATTGCAGTAATTCGAAAGAGTAAAGCAATCTAAAGGCATCTTTATGGTCAGTAAAATAAGACAACAGAGAAAAATGTCATATTTTGATTTTATTTGCTGAGAGTTGACTTTGGTTTTGACTTCTTTGAAATGTATCTAAATTCTTTATTTTGAGTATTTGTTCTTTCTGGCTCTGTTGTCACTCACCTTCTATCTGGCCTCTGTTTCTAATTTTCCATTTTCTAATCTTCTTTCCCTCTCTCTTAAGGTATTCAGACCCAGATCCTCCAGGGTTCTATGTCCCCAAGGTCCCCCTCTGCAGTGTCCCTATCATAATTAAATGTAAAAATTTTTGTCACTAAAATTTTTATTTTAAAAATAATTAAACCTATTTCAGAGATTTGTATGCTCAAGGGTAGAATAAAATAATATTACAACCTACATCTGTTTTTCAGCTGTAATTTTAGGATCTCTGCTTGGGACATTCTATATTCTCTGTTATATGAAGATCTTACTCCTGGGCCTCTCTATTTTCATCATGGATGTCAATATCACTTTATGTTGATTGTCCAACCATCCTGCTTTTTAGCATTAGAGAGCATTTAGCTCTTTAACATCTGGACTGGGAAGACACATTAAGGCAGAATAAAACTGACTTGGATGAACATATTTGGAAATATGGAATTACAGTTATAATCAGAAGATATGGATAGCTTGACAGTATGGATAAGAGAGCCACCCTAGAATCCTGGAGGATCTGGGTTTCAATTTCATTTCTGAGACTTAATTGTCTTTTTGGCATTGAGCAAATTCTTTTCTCTTTTGTTAGTTATTTTATTTTCTTTTATTTTTAATAATAGTTTTTTTTAAATTAAAGATTTTTATTTTCAAATAATTTTCAACATTCACCCCTATAAAACCCTGTGTTCTAATTTTTTCCCTTCTTTCCTCCCCCTCTCTCCCCTAGTCAGCAAGTAATCCAATATATATATTTTAAAGCTTTTTATTTTCAAAACATATGTGGGAGGCAAAGGGGACAGCTAGCTGGAGCAGTGGATAGAGCATCAACCCTGAAATCGGGAGGACCCTAGTTCAAATCTGGCCTCAGATACTTAATACTTCCTGGCTATATGACCCTGGGCAAGTCACTTAACACCAATTGCCTCAGCAAAAAATAAAATAAAATAAAATATGCCTGGATAATTCTTCAATATTAACCCTTGCAAAACCTTGTGTTCCAATTTAACCCCCCCTTTTTCTCACCCTCTCCTCTAGGTGACAAGTAGTCCAATATATGTTAAACATGGCAGAAATATATGTTAAATCCAATATATACATACATATTTATGTTAAACATATGCAATTCCTCTTTACATATTTCCACAAATATCATATAGCTTTTTATTTTCAAAATACATGCAAAATTTTTTCAATATCCAGTCTTGCAAAACTTTGTTTTCCAAATTTTTCTCCCTTCTGTCTCCCCTACCTCCCTCCCCTAGACAGCAAGTAATCCAATTATATTAAACATGTATAGTTCTTATATGTATATTTCCACATTTATCATGTTGTACAAGAAAAAATAGATTAAAAAGAGGAAAAATAAGAAAGGAAACAAAATGCAAGCAAACAACAACCAAAAAAAAAGTGAAAATACTATGTTATGTTCTACACTCAGTTCCCACAGTCCTCTCTCTTTGTGCAGATAGCTTTCTTCGTTACAAGACCCGGTGTGAATCACCACCACATCCGTCAGAACTGATCATCACATAAACTTGTTATTGCTGTGTACAGTGTTCTCTTGGTTCTATTCACTTCTCTTAGCATCAGTTCATCTGAGTCTCTCCAGGCCTCTCTGAAATCATTCTGCTGATCATTTCTTATAGAATAATAATATTCCATTACATTCATATATCATAATTTATTCAGCCATTCCCCAGCTGATGGGCATCCGCTCAGATTCCAGTTCCTTGCTACTACAAAATGAGCGGCTACAAACATTTTTGCACATGTGGGTCCTTTTCCCTTTGGGATACAGACCCAGTAGAAATACTGTTGGATCAAAGGATATGCACAGTCTGATGATCCTTTGGGCATAATTCCAAATTTGAGCAAATTCTTTAGGTTTCCAGTGTTCTAATTGGCTAAGATCACAGGTTGTAGAAAGGGTTCTTAACTTGGGGAGATCAACTATATCTGTTCATGAATTGAGAGTTTTCTTTCCTGGAAGTTCCTATGCCAATTAAATCACAGGGTTTTTTGTTTTTTTCCTTTTCCTGTAATCAGTCATGGAAATGGAAATGTGATTTTTAATAATGAGTCCCCAATGTAAAGATAAATTTTTTCAATAGAAGCTGAAAAAATATGAAGCCAATTAAAATAATTTCACATTTTGAGGAATGCTTCATCATCCCATTTTAAATGGGCTACTCATTTGTTTAATAGTTTATTTCAAGAAACATATTCTGGGATTTGTTCAGGAGGATTCAGTTCTTTGAACAACTTTTTTAATCACATACACACAGAGAGAAAATATTTCATCAGTTGTTCTAAGAATACAAAATTCGAGTTTTTGGTAGGGTGCATTTTGTTTTCATTTGTTATTATTGTTTTTATTTCTTGGCTAGGTGGTACCTGATGAGGTTCTAGATGATTGGATACAGTTGGCAGAGAAAGACTGAAGTATTGCCCTGAGGCAAACAGGGAAAGGAACTGATGGAGATCAATTAAACCTTACAATCCAACCTGTCTTGTACAGCCAAAAAATCCAGGTTATGTCAGATCCCACAGAGGTCCACCTCTGTGGAGGTCATGGGCAGCCCAACTATGTCCTGTCAGAATTCCCTATCATGTCCTGAGGTTAAATTCCCCCTATAAAATCTGTCCATGGCTCATGCCAGTTTTGCTGAACTTCTTGGGTTAGTCCATCATAACATTCTTGGGGTGTCTTTCCATTCATCCCTCCCCCATTTCTCATCATATCTCTCCCCTCCTCCCATCATGCTTTATGGTATCTCTTCTCTCATCTCCCCACTATGCTTTCTTCTCAATCCTCACCATGTTTTATTGGTGTCTTTCTCCTTCTTCTATAGCTAACTAACTCTTTTAAGGTGCTAAATTCCTTTTAGAATTTAGCCTGCCAACTTAGAACACTCCATCTTCAGGGGATGATCCATTTCTCCTGGATAAGTTCCACTAGGAAATTTGCCCTTTCCATCATTAATTATTAAAACCCCTTCTCTTGCTATGTGCTCTTCCAATTATATTTCATATTTACTATCCCTGGTCCACTGTATCTCTTCATTTTTGTCTGTAACCTTTTTCTCCTAAATAAAACTACAAAGAGGTGGCCATTGTGAATTCTTCACATGAAGGAATCCCAATATTTGGTGCTCTCTGGTGCCTACAACCACATCAGTTCCTACATCAGCCACATCAGTATCCAAGGGGTCCAATACAGTTAGGTTTGTCAGAGGTTGTTGCCTTCTTTCACAAGCTCAAAAAAAAAAAAAGATTGTCACCTTTAAAAAGGTCATATATTCCCATTCCATACTGCTCACATTTTTTCCTTTTTTTTTTTGAAGTTATCTTTTTGGAGATGGGGTTTGAACATTAAGCACTATCTTAATTATAACTCCTAATTTCTAAAGTACTTTGATTTTTAAAACCAAAAATGGAGCGAAGAAGCTGTTTATTATAGAAGTTGGTTTTAGAATTAGACTCAAAATGACATCTGCATATTTTAGTTCATTGAACATAAAGATTTCAATTTAAAAGATAATTGCACTACCCAAATAACATATTCCCTGAAGATATAAACAGCTTTATACAAAATAAAAGACATATTTTTGAAGATATTGCTGAATATCCCGACCTTGGAAATAGATTTTCCATTGCTTCAGTAGTGCTGGTATAAAAAGTTGTGTTAATGGTCTTTGGAGGATGTGGTATATATCTTTTCTCAGTCAAAAAGTTATTGCTAGCCAAGTCTTTAAAAGAAATTAAATAAAAGGAAATGAGTTAAAGTATAAGTCTTCCACCAAGAATTCATTTGAAATCTTGTTGTATCTTCAGTAAAAATGTATTGAAATATTTTGCTTTTTCTGGTTAATGTTAACAAATATGTAATACTTGAATTTAAATGTTGTCTTCTAACATTTCTTATTTATCAAACTTTAGTTATTAAAAGTATTTAGGTAGAACTGAATAGAAGGGAGCCACATTTCTGTTTTGAATGATATCCTTGAGCTCTAAATTGTTAGTTGTTTTTCCCTTTTCACATTACTTTGCAGTTACTTAATCTGGTACATGTTTCATCCCTGTCATCCTCCCTCCCATAGAATCTAAGTTTCTTGACAGAAAGAACTAATTTTTTTAAAGTCCCAGTACCTCCTAAGTGCCTTATCCCCTCCAGGTACTTAATGTTTGTTTAATTAAATTTGTGTAGTGTTTGGACTGGTCAGCTTCAAGCAAGGCTGAAGGGAGAAATTTTCAATATCATTCCCTTTATTTTGCACTGTTACTCTGATGATACATGAGTAGCTTAAACAAGTACAAAGAGCCTTATTTTTTCTTTTAAACACACATCTGACATGCTCATAATTTGGTTTTTGTTATAGAGACATGAGGCAGCCTTAAGTATTGGTCCTGCTTTGTAACATTTCTTTTCATTGCAATTTTTTGAGATTTCTGTGACTATTTAAAAAGAGGTAGGGCAAAATTCTCTGTATTCCTCTAATCTGAGGTTCTTCACTTGGAGTTCATGAACTTGCTTTCTAAAAAAAAACTTTGATAACTATTTCACTATGATTAATTTCCTTGGATATTATTTTATGCATTTAAGAACATTATTGTAAAAAAGAGGTCAACTGACTTTGAGCAAAGGATCTTGACTTTTTTTTCTGTTATGAATTCCTTTTGCCCACTGTGTAACAATTAAAGTTTCTATGGTTGGAACTCCACCATTACACTTCTTGTAATCAAAATCCTTTCCAGTTAGATTCTTCTTTTTCTTTCATTCCTTTTTTTAATCCTGAGGCAGTTGGAGTTAAGTGACTTGCCTAGGGTCACACAGCTAGGACGTGTTACATGCCTGAGGCCACATTTGAATTCAAGTCCTCCTGACTTCAGGACTGGTGCTCTATCCACTGCACCACCTACCTGCCCCTATTCATTCGTTTTAAAAATTTTGAACTTGACAATTATCAACAAACATTCCAATATGCTAAGAAGGACTGATTTTTTTAAAAAAGAGAATTACATATGATACCTTTATTCTTCTCAATAACTAATTTAGCATCTCCCTTACTGCCTTCTACCCTCAAGAAGAGGCTTGCATGTCATTTATACCTAACCTTTCAAAACATTAATATTAGTGACTCATGCTTATTAGGAGGCAAGCAAAATTGAGAAGGAACTCCTGTCAAGTGGTATATTGCACTATTTGGATAGGATCTCTAGGAGACAGAGTTTCTCAGTTGGTAGAACACTTCTCAGAGTCTTTTCAGTTTAACTGAGTCAAATTGGCTGATTTTGATGTCTTTCACTTGAGTGAAACTCCATTGAAGAAACAGAATAGGGAGCAACTTTTAAAGTGTCCAAGTCTTCAAATAATGGGATGATATCTAAATTTCTCTCAGGATTATGAGAGTTGAAAATTTGGACAAATTGGAAAATTGTGGTTTTCTATATAGAGAGAAAAATACTAAAATTCATTCAAATAATTTTGTAAACTTAATTCAACAAGCATTTGGGATTTTGCTTCTTAGCGTTGGTGATGAGAAAAAAATTAATCTTAGTTACTTAGTGCTTACTTAGTGAGGGAAGCCTGCAACAAGTAACAAAGTTATAAAAAGGTACCTTACAGAAGAGCACCTTTAATCTTATTTGTTATATAGTTTTTTCTGTTCCTTAGTTTTAGTTAAGAATTGCTAGCTAACCAAATAAAGATATAGAATTCTATATCAGCAAATGACAAGGGGAGAAAAGAACTCATTCTTCATTTTCTTTTGTTATTTCAGATCCAAATACTGCTATGACAAAGCTCAGCCATGGAACAACCAAATTTTCAGTTGAAGTGAGACTTTTGGAAGGGCCCATGAATTTGTACCCCACCCCTTTCCATTTTCCTCCCCTTATTAGTTATGTCTCAATCCCGCCATGGGAGATCTTCCAAATTAGTCAGAAAGGAAGATCTAAGCAAAAAGAAAACCAGCCAACTAAATAAGGCATCCAAGATTATGACCAAAAAGATGACGTTGGTAAAAACTCTGAGTGCTGGGAAGTTAAAACAGCTGATGCAAGAAAGAAATAATGTTAAGAAAAAGTCAAAAACAAAACCACCTGTGCCAATAAGAAGTCTTCTGACAAGAGCCAGAGCTGCTCGAAGGTGTCTGGATCAAACTGATGTCCTTTTCCAGAATCCAGAATCCTTATCTTGCAATGGCTTCACAATGGCCCTTCGAAGCACATCTCTAATTCACCGCCTGTCCCGACCTGCAGTCGTCCTTACAAGATCTGAGAAGATTCCATCCTCTAAGACTTTGGAAAAGGAAGATAAACGCAAATATGGTGTCCTGGCAGACTCCAAAAAGAATATCGTGGAAATGGAAAAGGAGACAAATCAGTCACAAAAAAGCCTAATCTCTCCTGAAAAAGAGGATCCCATAGTGGTTACTTCTAATGCATCCCCAAGCAAAAAGAATGGACAAGAAATTACACCATTTAAGGAAGTTGCCACACTGGAGAATCCCATAACACACATTAATACTCACAGTAGCCTACCAACCCAAATTTCTAAAGCTTCAGAAGACAACTGTAAGTGTGAAGGCCCGCTCTTTGAAAAGTTGTTAACTGATTCAAGTGACCCTGTTCAAGCTCTTTCCCAAGACCCAATGCCTATCCCTTTATTTAAAAGTGCTGCCCATGTAGTGACCTCTAAATCAAGTCCCAACGTGCATTTGGAAGATTTGGGTTCAAGAGCAGAATTTCTTAAACAGACTGACTCTTCTTTGGATCCAATAAAAGAGAAAGCCGATTCACATCAATCCTCCTGTTATAAAGACAAATCTGAACTGGATCTCCAAAATATAATGGTGCCTAATGGATCTATTTTTCCTACCTCTTTAGCAAATTACCTCTTAGCAGGATCAGATCAGCAACATGTCATTCATGATTCTCTAGACCAACTAGTGACCCAAAGTACAACTTCAGACCTGCTAGAGGCCCACGGTGCTATAAAAACTTTAACTTTGGACTCAGGTCAGATTGCTAGTTCATTGCCAAACTTTGAGAAAACTCAATCTGCAACAGATACAGTTGATCAAGAGATGCATAAACCATGTGATACGTGCTTGCTTTCAGAGTTACCATCCAACACTCATAATTTCCCAATTGTCCCTGAAACTGAACTAAACAAAGCATCAAATCTTTTATCGGAAGACCCCAAAATGGCACCAAGCGATTCTAGCCAATTGGATGGAAAGAGTCTTCAGATCAATACAACTAATGTGATTTCTGTATCCATGGCATTTTCCAGCACCACTTCGTACTCTTGTCCTTTCTCCTACACTACTTTGCTCCCTACTTTAGAAAAGAAGAAACGAAAGCGTTGTGGAGTTTGTGGTCCTTGCCAACAGAAGGTGAACTGTGGTGAATGTATTTATTGTAAAAAAGAAAAATATAGCCACCAAATCTGTAAAATGAGAAAATGTGAGGAACTGAAGAAGAAGCCGATGGTCATAGTGCCTTTTGAGGTAAGAAAGGATTCTGGGGCTGGAGGATTCACCAAAAGGAAGTTAATGCTTTTTTCCCCTTGAATTATTACTCATTGCTTGGGCCATGTTTGACTCAGAGTGAATGTAAATAGCAATTGTTTTGGTTTTGGTCAGTAACCTTAAGAGTCTTCACCTCCTAGTTTGATTGTGTGTGTGTGTGTATGCTTCAATTCTTACCTAGCTTTAATCACTGATGGTAGTTACCTCACTCAAATTGAGACTTTTGTTGAAGACCTTAGCTTAAAAAGGCCAAAATCTCTCACTGTGTCAGGGCCATTTCCAGTTATTCTGATCTATATCTGGCCATTGGACTCAGTGCCAGTGGAGAAAGTGAGGCTGGTGACTTTGCACAACCCAAGTTCACTAAAATCCAATTCACTTTCATGCCATGGTACCATCTCCCTGATGTCATGATCCTCTTCTAGGCTGAAGGCCAAACAACAAATCCCTTAAGTTGCTTTGAGCAGAAGCCCTTGTGAACCAAACAGCAACATTTTGTGCACAGAATCCACTTCTATATGAAGTCATAGGAAATGAGAATTTTGTTTTCCTCCAAAAATGTCAGTACAGTAAACATTTATTAAACACCTCTAGTGTGCCAAACACGTTAGATGCTGGGGGTACAAAAACAAGATGACGAACAGTTGCATGGTGCAGTTAGGTGGTACAGTAGATAAAGCACCAACCCTGGTGTGTGTCTCAAGGATCAGAGTTCAAATATGGCTTCAGACATTTACTAGCTGTGTCACTTAATTTTGATTGCTTCTAAAAAAAAAAAAAAAAAAGAAAGAAACAGTCCTCACTCACAAGAAGTTTATGCTATTTTTGGAATGGAGTAACATAAATAAATAAATAGCAACGGGCTAGCCACTAATACCAAACAGAATCAGCAATGACCTCTTGTACGAGGTAGCATTTGAGCTGAGTCTTGAAGAAAGGTAAGGGGTTAGCATTCCTTAGAAAGTGTAAAGTCGGAAGTGGATTTCTTTGACAAAGAAGATCTAACTCAGTTTCAATTGATCAATGATGGACAGAAGCAACTATACCCAAAGAAAGAACACTGGGAAATGAATGTAAACTGCTTGCATTTTTGTTCTTCTTCCCGGGTTATTTATCCCTTCTAAATCCTATTCTCCCTGAGCAACAAGAGAACTGTTTGGTTCTCACACATATATTGTATCTAAGATCTACTGTAACCTATTCAACATGTATAGGACTGCTTGCCATCTGGGGGAGGGGGTGAATGGAGGGAGGGGAAAAATCGGAACAGAAGTGAGTGCAAGGGATAATGTTATAAAAAAATTACCCTGGCATAGGTTCTGTCAATAAAAAGTTATTAAAAAAAAAAAAAGCAAGAAAGTGTAAAGTCATGAAGGTAGAAGATGGAATATTGTGCATAGGATAAAGAAAGTAGGTCAGTCTGATAATATAATGCAGTGTATGAGGAAGAATGAATTTGAGAAGAAAATGAGAAAGTTGTATGAAATTTTATTTTTAAAACTTTATTTTTAGCAAGTTCTACTTGTTGAATGATGTTTTATTTAAAAAACTGATGACAGGGGGCAGCGAGGTGGCACAGTGGGTAGAGTGCCAGCCCTGAAGTCAGAAGGACCTGAGTTCAAATATGGTCTCAGACACTTAATGCTTCCTACCTGTGTGATCCTGGACAAGTCACTTAACTCCAATTGCCTCAGCAAAACAAACGAATGAAAAAACTGATGACATTTATAAGTAGTATAACAAAGTGATGATTGATTTTAATTTTTACTGATAGATAATGATACAGAGAAGAATACTGTAGGGAATGTTTCCCTTAAACTAAAACACAGTTTGGGGATAGGGGAGAGAAGGCTGTATCATGCTAGAAGAGTGCATATTTATGTCTGTTACTTTGCTTAGAACTTTGCACTGGTAGTATCATGTGTAATTATCATCTTATCTTAAATCCCAGTAGACTAACTGGTTAGATAATTTAATGCTTTTTAACATGTTTGGTTGTAACTTTTTAGAACTCAAAAATCTTATCCAAAATATGGTGGGCTTTTCTTTTCTGTGTTTCAGAAAGTTTAATGATGAAGGGCAGCTAGGTGGTACAGTGGATGGAGTAGATGGAGAAAACACCAAATAGGATCACAAAGAGTTGAACATAAGTGAAAAGACCACAACAACAAATAATGATGAGGATCTTCAACTCAACTTCCCTATTAGATAGCTTATTTGAAGTAGTTTTTATTCTTTTTTGTTGTTGTTGAGGCAATTGGAGTTGAATGACTTGCCCAGAGTCACACAGCCAGTAAATGTTCCGTTCGACTGCCCCTCAATTCCATTTTTATTTATTTAGAGAAATGGTATCAAGTTCAAATAGAAATGGAGACTATTAAACAATACATATCATTTTTCCTACTGGCTATGTATTGACTTAGAAAACCATATATTAACATTTTTGTGTTCTATTGTATTTAAATTTTTTGTTTCCCCCAAAATTTTTTATCTGGTTGGGCTGCACTAGGGAATATTTCTGGCAACATAACTGAAGACACAGTATGTGTTAACACGTCCCTGGTGTAGTGTACAGGTATATGAGATAAGAGTCCTAAGAATTAGTATGTGAACTGAAATTTTTAAAATTAGTAATATTTTCTCCTTGATTTATATTATAATTTCAAATATGATCCTATAAACATTTATTAAGCATCTGTAAGATATTCTTCCTAGACACTGGTGGGACAATGAGAATTTAAAAGCAAATTTAAAAAACAATCCCTACTCCTCTCAGAGAACTTACTTTCTTTTGGATTTGTAGCTTGTCAACACATACACATATATATGTGTGTGTATGTGTGTATATACACATGCATGTACACACACACCTATGATTTGTTGTTTCCATCATATATGACTCTTCAAGACCAGTTTGAGGTTTTTCTTGACAAGGATAATGGAATGATTTACTATTTCCTTTTTCAGCTCATTTTACAGATGAGGAACTGAAGCAAACAGTATTTAGTGACTTGCCCAGGATCACATAGCTAAGTAACTGTCTGAGGTCAGATTTGAATTCATGAAGATGAGACTTCCTGAGTTCAGGTCCTCTCCATCCACTGTGCTACAAAGCGGCATATATATGATTTTTTAAATATAAGTTTTTTTTATTTTTTATTTAATAGCCTTTTATTTATAGGTTATATGCATGGGTAATTTTACAGCATTAACAATTGCCAAACCTCTTGTTCCAATTTTTCACCTCTTACTCCCCCACCCCCTCCCCTAGATGGCAGGATGACCAGTAGATGTTAAATTAAATTATTAAAATATAAATTAGATACACATTAAGTATACATGACCAAACCGTTATTTTGCCGTACAAAAAGAATCAGACTCTGAAATATTGTACAATGAGCTTATGAAGGAAATCGAAAATGCAGGTGGGCATAAATATAGGGATTGGGAATTCAATGTAATGGTTTTTAGTCATCTCCCAGAGTTCTTTCTCTGGGCATAGTTGGTTCAGTTCTAAATATAAGTTTTATTGATACTTTTTGTTTATATTGAAGTCATTTATGCCATAACTCCCCTCAGTACTGAACTATATTCTCTATAACAACAACCAGTCAAGACAAAACAACCAATAGGATATCTGACAGTTTATGTCATTCTGTTCCCAGAATTCCTTATCTCTTCCTATAGGAAAGAAGTCTGTTTCATTATCTATTCTGGTCAAGGACTGGTCATTATAATTACTCACATTTGTGATCTTTTTCATTTGTGTTAGTATAATCATTGTGTATATTGTTTGCCTGATTCTGCTAGCTTTACTCCATCAGTTTATAGAAGTCTTTTTCATTCAACATGATTTTAAAACACTAACCACTAGGGGGCTCACTAAAAGAATGCCTGCGTCTTTGAAGGGATCTTGTAGTCCTAAGTGGAGGAGTGGAGAAGGGAGTGAATTCCAGGAATGTAGGAGTACAGTGCAAAGGCATAGAGGTGGGGGAAGCTTTTTGTCTCCGTTTGTGTCTGATTTTCAAATGGCAATGGATTCTAATAACTGGAATATTTCCCCCTGATACCCTAAAGTCCCTTCCTTCAGCACTTGAGGTTGTCAAATAATTAGGGATCTATAAACAAACATAATACACACAGGCTTTGGTGCAAAGAAGTATTTTGTAATGATAACAACCACCCTCTAACTTATCTGCTCTCTAAGGTTCAGACCTTGGCAAGAGGATTTTTACTAATATCTGTGACATACACACTTTTATATAACTGTGCTGGTCACTAGTGAACTATAACTTGGGATGCCTGGGTATGGGGACTGTGTTTTGTGCCACTGATGAGGGCAGGAAGTGAGTAGCTCTGCTCTAGTCATAGATTTTAAGGGTTTCGAGCTTGAGAGGTCCCTAATGAGCTAACCCATCCCCTTCAGATTATAGTTCATGCAGCTGGGGTCTAGAAAGATACAATGACTTGTTCATGATCAAATATAGTAACAGTGCTTGTATTTGAGTTCTCTGGCTCCAAATTCATTGCTGCTTCGACTGGACCCCACTGCTGCTCTGTAGCTCTTCACCATTCCCCAAAAAGGGTCTCCCTTTTTTAGAACAGAGTCTGTTTTGAAAAGCATCCCTTATCTTATCCCTGCCAGTGCTAGTTCATCACCACAGGTGAGATAACTTTCTTTTTAGACAAGACCTTTCTACCTACCCACAGACTCCATTCTCTGGATTCCTGCTCTCCATATGATATGGTACACTTGCTGCAAGTGTTCTTTATGAGTTGTGGATAAAAAATAGAAAATAAGAAGTGGCCACTGGTCTCATGGGATATTTAAAATACTTCCTATTTTGAGAATTTTGGCAAAATTAGTTTCTTATATTTACTTGATTTGCATCAGAGCCTTGATTCTGTTCAACAAACTGATTAGATGTTACTCTCTGTCCTTCACGCTTGAAGAGGACCATGGTATCAGGGCCGTGACATGCAAGTGAATTGGATTGGAGTGAAGGAGAGCTGGGCAAAGCTTCACTTTCTCCTCCAGAGTCATCTGCGTCCAGTAGCAAGATGTAGATTAGGAGGACTGGAGATGGCCCTGGATGCAGTAAGAGACCTTGGTCTTTTTAAGCTATGGTCTTTAACAGGTCTCACTTTGACAGAAGTAGCACGCAATTAGTGATTAATGTCAGGTAAGAAATGAGGCAGAGTGACTACTCTGTGAAAGATACTCTTGGGTAGGCTGGGGGATTATTTAAGAATTTGCTTCTTTGCTCACTGAATATGCTCTCTAGTGCATGGTGGGGGTGAAGAGGGGAATAGCTATGCCCAAGTAGACAGAAAATAAAGATAATTATAATATAACAAATTATTCTAAGTGTACAGAAATTAACCAAACTGTGAGATATGGGGAGAGGGAGGAGGAGAATGAAAATATATCACTTGTTGCTATGACTTGTAATCAGGAAAACCTTCGTGAAGAAAGTAGGTGGAATTGGAAGTGGGATCTTGAAAAAATGAGCCAGAATTCAAAAGGCAGAGGTGAAGGATGGAACATTGGTGTCAACTTCAGGGAATGGCAAGTACCCAGTTTGGCAGAATTCTTTAACATGTAAAGAGGGGAGTATATAATAAGACCTTGCATTCTGGGCTAAGTTGTCTTCATTCAGTAGGAAGTAGGGGTTACTGAAGCTTCTTGAGCATCAGAGTATTGGGATCAGATGCATGTGTTCAGATTATTCCAATAGCAGTATATAGGAGGTATATATGGCTACATACAAAATACACACACACATATATAGTTACATATTTTATATGTGTGTATATCTATATGTAGATACTGGAAAACTGGACATAGAGATAATTAATTATAAAGATTAGAAGTCTGTCTCATCATTCTGATCTTTGGGGAAAGGAAAAAGGTTATCAGATCTGTAGCATAAGGCTAATTCTGGAAGCAACTTGTTCATTGTTTGCCTCTCCACGGAGTTATGACTGCCCAAGGAAAAACTTTGGTTTTTCTTCCCATCCCTGGCACACATAACTTGGCACTCAAAGAGTGCTCCCCCCAAGGAAACTCAAACCCAAGACAGTGCCTGTTAAGGCAGTGACACTCACAAATGGGATGGGAACTTAAAAATGTCCCTGATATGATAGCTCATGTCAGTGTGCTGAGCCCAAGACCACTCACTGCTCAGCCGCACTCTGCTTTATTATCTGTCTCAGTAGAATTATATGGGGTGGGGGTTTGTGGGGGATGTCTAATTTTATATCACCACCATCTTGTGCTACTAGAACCAATCTGTGTGAAATATCGTCTGGGCTATCATTTTTGCCCTCAGGTAGAATTTATCACAGTGTGCTTTGTTCTTCTTGGGCTTGCTTGTCCCTCTGCCTTAGAAGCTGCTGCCAAAAGCTGTTATGGTCCTGGCTGAGGATGATGAAAAGCTCAAATGAGGATAGTAAGAATGGAAAGAAAGGAGACAGATGCAGAGGACAGGCAAGGTAGAACTGATAGAATTTGCTAATTAACTGTGCATGAGAAATGAATAAGAGAGATATGTAGAAGATGGCTTTGTGTGAGCCTTGATTACTAGGGAAATAGTTTTGCAATAAGAACATTAAATGGACAGATATCAATCAAGAAAAATGATTTTTGGATATAATGAGTTTGAGGTGCTAGCATGCCAGCAGGTAAAATTATCTAATAGTTTATATGCTTTTTATACTTAATTTCATAAATCTGTTCCTATTAATTGAGTGAACAATCCACCATCATAGTTGCAATTTCTCAGGCAACATTAATTTGATGAATAAATGAATAATTTTTGGGGTTGGTCTAGAGAGTTACTTGAAATTCTTTTAATGTTAATACTGACAAATTCATGAATTATTATGTATATATATATAATATAGCAAGATATTTATAGTATTTTATTTATAGTAATTATACCTCCCATATATATATAAAATATACAGTAATATAGAAAAAGTCCAACATTTTGACTAATGCTGATAATAAACAGGTTACTGGAATCACTGGATCATAAGTCTAGAGATGGAAGGAGCTTCAGAGATCATTTAGAATTTGACAGAAAAGTATCCCTAAAGGTCTCATCTTAACTTAAAAAAACCACAAATTCACATTTTCAATAATGTTGTATTTTTATTTTTTATGTTAAACATTTCCCAATTGCATTTGAATCGAATTTGGGCTGCATTCAGGAGTTTGTATGGGGCAGCCTCAAGTTGGACTTCACTGATCTAGAATATAGCTTTTTAAACTGTCATGACTCTATAGAGGGACTCATAACTGAATGTGGGGATCATGAAATTATGATTTATTATCAGTAAATGTTTGATTTGCATAGTTATTTTATATACCTATATACTCACAGTTACATAAAACTTTCTTGGGGGAAAAAAGGGGTCACAAATGGAAAAAGAGTAAAGCCCTGCTCTCAAGCATCCCTTGTTTTCCAGTGGAGAGAACTTGCGGCCAGAGAACCTAAGTAATCTGGCAATATCAGGATTTGGAAACAGATTTTCTGAGTCTAAATGAACTTCTTATTTCTCACCTGGCCACAATACTTTGACACTTTTCTAGTTTCTCTACCATGCCTCAGGAAGCTAATTATTGGGAAAGGCTCACCCCCTGCCCAATCCCATCAGCTTTGATACTTCACCTCCCCATCATTGTCTGTGGCAGGTGATCAATGATGTCAAAGCCTCCATTTTAGAAAGGGACTCAGTCCAGAATATGTTATTTCTTCCGTGACACCACTTAGGAATTTCTGACTTCTTCACTACGGTCTTGCATCAGGTATCTACCTCATTACCTCCCCCCCTCCCTTTTCAGCTTCCTTTTGTGTGCTGGCTCCAACTGTGCTATCCATACATTATTGTTCTATTTTCATATTTGTATCCCCCTGCTTAATACAGTGCCTGTGGGTCATATATAATAAATATTTATTGACTGACTAAATAAACTGTCCTTTCATAATTGACCTTTAAATGGTACTATTAGGTCTCTCTTAAGAACTTTAGAATTGATTATGACATGGGATTCACTGGCACAGGATGGCCCAGCATGACGAGCCCTCATCAGAGAAGGTGCTGTGCTCTGAGAGCAAAACAGAATTGAATTAGGTCAGAGGACATCTGACATATGCAAAGTTAGGGAAGCACTGCTAATGTCCATAGGGTCTATTTGTGTCCAACCTGTGGCAGAACGTTCCAAGCTGGTATAGATCTGATCAGCCACAGTCGGGGACACTGTAACTCGATTCTAACATAGTGGTATCATTTTGGTCCTCTTTAAGAATGAAGGACAATATCTGGGGGAGGGGGGGAAGGGAAGGAGGGAAAAAGTTGGGACAGAAGGTTTTGCAAGGGTCAATGCTGAAAAATTACCCATGGATAAATCTTGTAAATAAAAAGCTATAATAATTAAAAAAAAATACACTGGAAAAAAAAAAAAAAAAAAAGAATGAAGGGCAACAACCAATCATTAGATTTGTAAAATGCATTTATATAAACTTATCTCAATTAGTCCTCTCTGCTACTGCTATCCTCACTTTGGAGATAAGGAAACTGAAGTGATTTACCCAGAATCATACAGATGGCAATTGAGTTTTGAGTTTTGAACCTAGGCCATCTCAATTTCAAGGGCAGAGCTCTGCTATCTTTCCAATGATCCCTGGGAATAGGCTGAATTAACTACATATACATTTTTTAATGCTTGAAAGATATAAATGAAAATAAAAATTCTTCATGGACAAAGCTTATAGCTGCTTCTTTCATATGTGACTGGTCTGATTCCCCCAGAGGCCCCACGGGGTGCTGCTTGCTTCTTGCTTTTCTCTCTTGGGCAATGCTTGCATCAGACGATGTTTTCAAACAGCCGGATCTCATTGTGGCAGGCTGATTGCCATGTGGAGCACATTTTTTGCTACCAATTTCCACAATTGGGGGCAGATGTTATATGTCCTTAAGTTTGCCTTTAGGGAATCTTTTCACATCATTTATCAGTATGTCAGTAGTGTATTTTGCACAACAAAACTGCTGTAGAAAATATTTTCTGGGGTTCTGACACCCTACATTCATGAACTATGGCTAGTCCATTGATATTGTGTTGATATTGTGATGGATTCTATCCCACTAATATATACAACCAAACTCCTCATTGAATTTAAGGGCTAGAAGGATCTTTGAAATCAAATGTTTCAAAGTCAATGAAAGCTAATTATGATATAGATTTCCTTATTTTTCTTTTCTTATTTTCAAAATTTATGCAAAGATAGTTTTTTAACATTCATCCTTGCAAAACCTCATGTTCCAAATTTTTCTCTCTCCCCTTCCCCTACCTCCTCCCCTAATCCAACATATGTTAAACATGTACAATTCTTCTATACCTTTTTCCACAATTATCATTCTGCACAAGAAAAATCAGATCAAAAAGAGGAAAAAGCGAAAAAGAAAAAAAAAGCAAGCAAACAACAACAAGAAAAGTGAAAATACTATGTTGTGATGCACATTCAATCCCCACTGTCTCTTTCTGGATGCAGATGGCTCTCTCCATCACAAGTCTATTGGAAGTGGCCTGATTCACCTCATTCTTGAAAAGAGCCAAGTCCATAAGAATTAATCATCGCATAATTTTGTTGCTGCTGTGTACAAAGTTCTCTTGGTTCTACTCACTTTACTTGGCATCAGTTCATGTTAAGTCTCTCCAGTCCTTTCTGAAATCATCCTGCTGATCATTTCTTATAGAATAGTAATATTCCATTACTTTCCTATACCACAACTTATTCAGCCATTCCCAATTGATGAGCATCCACTCAGTTTCCAGTTCCTTGCCACAAATATTTTTGCACATGCAGATCTTTTTCTCTTTTTTATGATCTCTTTGGGGTACAGATTAGTAGAGACATTGCTGGATCAAAGGGTATGCACAGTTTGATAGCCCTTTGGGCTAAGTTCCAAATTGCTCTCTTAATTTCTTTATTTTTAATTTTAAAATTATTTTAAACTTCACAAATATTAACAACAATAAACATTTTCATGTATAAAGGACAAATTGCAAATCTATATTATGTACAGTTTGTTTTTTCCTTTGAAATATAAATTAAATTCAAAACATTAATTTCAAAAGTAGTTTGTCCAAAGCTGCCTTTCCCTCTATTCTCCTTTAAGCATTAAAAAAAAATCTTTTTATGACCTTATTTTCTCCCCCCCCTTTCGAGTACTTTCTAGTTCTCATTCCCCCAATTATAAAAAGCACCTCTCTTGTAACAAGTAAGTAGAGTAAAGCAAAACAAAATACACATTTTAAACATGTCTGAAAATCTAGGTCTCTTACATCTTAGGGTGGAAAGCATGCTTCATCATCCATCAACTCCTTCTGGAGTTGTGGTTGGTCATTGCATTGATCAGAGTAGTTAAATGTTTCAGACTTGTTTTTATTTTTCCTAAAAAACACGTTTTAAGCTTTATTATTTTTGTTATCTGTGTACATTAATTTTTTTAAACACACATTTCTTTTTTTTAAGAGCTTTTTATTTTCAAAACATGTACAGATCATTTTTCAACTGACCCTTGCATAGACGTGTGTTTCAGATTTTCCCATTCTTCCTCTCATAAAACACACATTTCTTTATGAATCATGTTGGCAGAGAAAAAGCAGAACAAAAGGGAAAAACCATGAGAGAAAAAGAAAAAAGTCAACATAGGATGTGATTCAGTTTCTATACTTCTCTCTCTGGATACAGATGGCATTTCCTATCCAAAGTTTATTAGGATTGCCTTGGATCATTGAATGCCAAGAAGAATCAAGTCTTTCATAGTTGATCATTGCACAAACTTGCTGTTGCTGTGGACAATGTATTCCTGATTCTGCTTCTTTTGTTCAGCATCAGTTCGTGTAATTTTTTCTGGCCTAAAATCAGCTTGTTCATCAGTTTCATAGAACAACGGTCTTCATTTAACACAACTTGTTCAGCGATTCACCAACTGAAGAGCATCCACTCCTTTTTCAGTTCTTTGCCATCACAAAAAGAGCTGCTTACAAATATTCTTGCACAGGAGTCCTTTTCCCTCTTTTATGATTTCCTTGGAATATAGATCCAATAAGGCACTTCTGGGTCAAAGGATATGAACAGTTTTATAGCCCTTTGGGCATAAAACTGGTATTTCTTTACAAAGTTGTAATTCAGGTTCTTCTCATTTCTTCCCCCTTCTGAACTTTCTTATTGTTAGGAGTAATTTTCTCTGTCCCTATCTATACTGCCTAGGTTCCCTGGACTCCTTCAAGTCCCCTTTCAAATCCTACCTTCCACACAGAGCTTTTCCAAATCTCTTTAATGCTAATTCCTTTTTAAGCTGTTGATCATCTCTATTATATCCTGTATATAGCTTGTTTCTCCTTTTTGAGTTTTTGGCTTTGGTTTTGGTGGGGTTTTATTTGTTTTGTTTTGTTTTTGCTGAGGCAATTGGGGTTAAATGACTTGCCCAAAGTCACACAGCTAGAAAGTGTTAAGTGTCTTACTATTATCTTAGCTCACCCTCTTATGCTCTCTTTCCTAGATTATTACAATAGCCTTCCCCTTCTCTCACTCCTTTCTTTCATGGGTTACCATAGCCAGAGAATTCATCACCAAATTGCCTAGCAAATGTTACCATAGAAATGTAGGAGCAAAAAAAAAAAAAGATCAGATAGCTTTGGGATGAGATAATTGATGGGCAGTTTTCATATCTTAGGGATAATTTTTTTTTTTTTATGCCAAGAAAAAGCAGGGAAGGACCCCATATCAGCCCTTTGAGTGGATCCCCATGTTGTAAATTATGGAATGAAATGAATGAGTCACAAAGAATGGAAAGGAGTGGATAAGCTACAAACTTCATTGAGGTAATATCTATATAAGATAAAGAGCCATTCTTGTTTTACATTGGCCTCCTAACACTCATAGATTTCTCTTCGAGTTTTTTTTCCTCTTCTTCCTTCCCTCTAGTCCAATTTATACAGCATTCTCAAAGTAACCTTTCTAATGTTCAACTCTGATAGTGTTCCTTTTCTGCTAAAACAAAATAAACCTTTAGTCTCTTTACATGGTTTCTCAACCCCATCAATGTCCACCCATCTGCCAAAGATCCACATTCAAAAACTTCTACAATCTGTCTCCAATTTACTTTTGAGTCTTATTTTACACTGCTCCCCTTTTTTCACTCTACAATCTTGCCAACTTAGACTATTGACAATTCCCTGGACTCATAGTATTTCATGTTATTTTAGATATTCTAGACACTTGAGATCTTGTACAATTCCCTTTTTTACTGATAAGAAACCTAATACACACAAGGGTTTAAGTGAGTTTGCCCCACCAATATTATTGTGGCAGTAAGTAATAGATAATCCAGACTCAGAACCACTGACTCTAAATTGTGTATTTTTTCTATGATACTCCACCTTAAATAATAGGATTTAACTGGAAGAGACATTAGCAATCATCTTGACCAAACCATTCATTTAAAAAAAATAATTATTATATCTTTTTATTTATAAAACATATGTATGGGTAACTTTTCCAACATTGACTCTTGCATAATCTTGTGTTCCAAATTTTCCCCTCCTTCCCCCCCACTCCCTCCCCTAGATGGGAAGTAGTCCAATACATCAAACCATTCATTTTACAGAGGAGGAAACTGATCCACTCTTCTCCCTCCATCTCAAAGCCCTCAAAAATACTATTTGTCCTGCAAGGAAATAGAACTTTTCCTCCATAGAAGTGGGGAGGAGAACTGAGTTCTCCTCCACAGCTTATGAATGAAGATCATAAAGGACTTTAAAGTGAATCACTATAGATAGAGTGATTCACTTGAAGGCTACAAAGGAAACAGCCACCAGGTTGAAGAGGGGTATGTTAAAAGAAACCAGAAATGGTCTGGGCATATCCAGTGATCAGGAAACATTCTTCATTGCTCTGCCTCCATTCTTTTGTTCACATTTTATGACAGCGAAACAACGTGCTTAAGTCCCTTTAAAGACCAACTCTCATATCTTATCAAGATATGAATGATACTTGTTTTCTCTTTCATTTCCCAATGTCTATTTTCTATTTAACAGGAGTATACTAGACAGACATTCAGCATTTCTTCATTACACTTTTAATAACAGCTTACCGATAGTGACCTGTTTTTGGGTTCATACATGGTATCCATGGTACACCTAAGTAGAATCAGGCATCTTAAAGATGGCCCCCCCCCCCCCCGCCCCCCCCCCTGCTCCGGCCACAGTCTCTGACTCTTTATATTCCCAAAACAGAGAAGCAGAAAAAAAAAAACACTGGAAGTTTATATTTGGTTCATGTCTAGCATCTTACCAAAAGAAAAACACTTTATGTGTAATGTATGGGACAAAGATCAAATATGGGACAGATTTTTTTTTTCCTTCTACTTAAGTAAGAGTGAAGAGTATTGATAGAATCAAGCAAGCAAGCAATTGGTCTACCCTTAAAGCAATTAATTCTAATCACAATACATTTATCAGGTGAGGAAGTCTCTAGGAAATTACCTAATCAATCAGAAGAACTGGTGTGCTCTGTGTGTGTTTTATACTATAGCAAGCCAATTTGGAACCTGTTGTGATTTCAGAGGAAAGAGCAGTTCTCAGTAGAAATGGCTTAGAAAACTCAGTTCTGTTTCCAGCTTTCTCCATAAGGGGGATTCTAGTAAAAGTATATTAGGAGCCTGTGATTATCTTCCATTACACACTTAATATGATTTTAAGTTATTCGTCAATTATTTGTGTCTTTTTGTGCAATAAAGTCCCTTGCAGCACTAAGTCAATAATCCTATGATCATTCCTTGAACCAAAGTCCTTCGGGACACTCAAGTTTCATGGACAGGAACCTTAGCACAAGTTGTAGAAAAAAAGTTTCTAGGAGTAGTTTCTAGATTCTGTGATAATATGTAGTGAAAAGCAATCTTTCCCATCTTGTTTAAAATCACCACTAATTGCCTTGATAATGTTGAATTATACAATAATATAGAATTCAGGCAATTCAAAACCAAAGGAAAATGGAAAATAAGAGCTCGAGATTTTATTTTTCTTGATAGAGATACAACTGGATTTCCACTCTGGTTTGGTTATTTGCTATGGTCCAAATTAAAATCTCTTCTCCAAATCAGTTTGATGAGTTAATTTGTAATGATTTCAAGGCCTTTCCCATTTTGGGAAGCCAAGAATTTGTGGTCTGGGAATTTTTTCTGGGATCAGGTCTGTTTTGTCTGCCAAACCAGAAACAATGTAGTTTTATAATCTCCATCATCTTTATTACATTCTCCTTTGGTGAAAACAGATCCTGCTTCCTGCTCTCCCACACCCCCCAGGTGGTATTAAGCCAGCAATCTCCCAAATAATCATGGTAATATGCTAATTGGATCAGATTAAGCAAGAAGGGTATTTTTGGTATCATGGAGAAAATGTATGAAATTGATTTTAAAAATTTATGGTTCTGCTTAATGGCTTAAGATATACTATGCTCAAATCTTTAAACTATTTTAAGATTGTGATACAAGCTGCCCATTGTAGTGGAAAGATTGTTATAGTCTTAGAAGACCTATGTTCAAATCTTCACTAATTACTGATTTACCTTTATGATTTTGAATGTTACTTAATTTTTCCAGGTCTTTTAAGTTTTCCATCTATAAAATGAGAGTGTTAGAGTACATGATCTATAAGGTCACTGTCACCCTTAAATCTATGATCATATATAGCATATCCAAGGACTTCTGAGACTAAGTTTGCACCTCTAACTTTATATATACTTTATATCTGTTCCACTGAAAATTGATGTAATGTTTTCTATATAAGTACATATCCTTCTATACTACTACATATTTTTTAAATTACCCTATCCTTAATTTCCATTCACAAAAACATTCAAGTATATAAACAAGAATTTGGAAAAGTCACATGAAATTATAAGCTCCATTAATATGTTTACTTTTTAAAAATAATAGCTTTTTATTTTCAAAATATATGGCAAGATAGTTTTCAACATTCACCTTTGTAAAACCTTATGTTACAAATTTTTCTCCCTCCCTCTCTCCACCCCTTCCTCAAGATAGCAAGTAATTCAATATATGTTAAACATGTACAATTCTTCCATAAATGTTTTCTTTTAAAATGTGTATTAGCTTTAACAAGATAGCAATGGAAACACAATTTTTGATTACCAGTGATTTTTTTTGTTTTTTTAAGTAAATTTTTATGAATATGTTTTGTTTTTACATTGCCTAAATTTACCCCATATCATACCCATTCCCCCTCTCAGACAGCAAAGAAAACTGTTCCTTTTTTTATTTTCAAAACATGTGCATGGATAATTTTTCAACATTGACTCTTGCAAAACCTTGTGTTCCAAATTTTCCCCTCCTTCCACCTACCCCCTCCCTTAGATGGCAAGTAATCCAATATGTTAAACATATTAAACAATTATCTTGCCGCACAAGAAAAATCAAATCAAAAAGGAAAAAAATGAGAAAGAAAACAAAATGCAACTAAGCAACAACAAAAAGAGTAAAAATGCTCTGTTGTGGTCCACACTCAGTTCCCACAGTCCTCTCTGGATATATATGGCTGTCTTAATCACAAGATCATTGGAATTGGCTTCAATCATCAAAGAAAACTATTCCTAACCAAAAAACAAGGAATATAGATAATCATAGTATGAGGTAGAAAATTTCAGTTACAGAAATATAAAAAACTTTCACACAATATCAATACATCTAGAAGAGAAATTGTTATGAAAAATTCCTTGCAACAAACATCTCTGATAAAAGATAACTGTTCAGAGAACATAGTTTGGTTTTGTTTTTTAAAAGGAATGAAATATATCAGTAACATATGAAAGAATGAACCATCATCAAATTCCCAGCCATAAGTTGCTGCCTTCAAAACTCCCACATGCTGCCTGAACCATAATAAAATGTTATTGGGAAATGTTTAATAAAATAAGTAAAATACAACACAATACAGATAATGTTAACTTGAGATTTTTTAAGGTAATATGCTGCCATCAGGGATCCATTTCTATTTGAATTTGTTGCCACTGTTCTAAACTATCAATAAAAGAAAAGCAAATTTAAACAATTCTGAAACAGATTAAAACACTCTAAAACAATTCTCACACTAGCAATGTGGTAAAAATGATTTAAAAAAACAGAAATAGTCAATAACTAGTGATTTTTTTAAAGTTCTTTTTCTTCTATATATATTTTCTAGATTTTGATGTTGTGATAGCCGTTTTTACATGTGTCATCATGTCTAGTCTGATTCTTCTTTCTTTACTCTACATTACTTCATGTAATTCCTTTCCCATATTTATTTGTAGAATTAATATTTTTCCATTTTTATGACATCTTCAACTAGATATCTAGTAGATATCTTAAAGATGGTTTTCAGTTTTTTGCTTTGACTAAATTAGAGAAGTATTTTTGTATTATAATTCTTCCCCCCTCCCTTTCAATGGCATCCTTAAGCTATAATTCCAATAATGGTTTCACTGCTCTGTCAATAAACATATATTAAATATAAATATGTGCTAAACATTCCGCTAATTGCTGGTGATATTGGAAGAGAGAAAAAGCAGTCCCTGCTCTTAAGGAGCTCACAATCTTTTGGGAGAAATAACAAGCAAACAACTATGCACAAACAAGCTATGTATAGAATAAATATGAAATAAGTAACAGATGGAAGGCAGTAGAATTAAGAGAGATTGGGAAAGTGGGATTTTATTTGGAATTTGAAGGAAGTCGGGAGCAAAGCCAGGAGATAGAGATAAGGGGAAGGGCATTCTAGGTATGGAGGAAAGCAGGAGAAAATTCTTGGAGCCAAGAGATAGTGTCTTGTTTATGGAACAATAAAAGAAGCCATTGTCATGGATTGAGAAGTGTGTGGTGGGGGAGTAAGGTATAAGAATACTGAAAAGGTTGGGGGTAGGGGGAGATGGAGAAACCTAGGCTATGAAGGCCTGTGAAATCTAAACAGAGGATTTGACCCTGGAGATGATAAGGAGGTGAGTAGGGGAGTGACATAAGTGGATCTGAGTTTTAGAAAGATCACCTTTGTGGTTGAATGGAGTCTGGATTGGAGCAGGGAGAAACTTGTGATAGACAGCTCTACTAGCAAGCTATTGAAGTAGTCCAGACATGAGGTGATGAGGGACTGCACAAGGGTAGTAGCAGTATCAGAGCAGAGAAGAGGGTATAATGGAGAGATGTCGCAAAGGTAAAATCAACAGACTTTGGCAATAGATTGGATATTGGAGATGAGAGATAGGGAGTAGTCAAAGGATGACACCTAGGTGTTAATATTGGGGGATTAGGAGAATGATGGCCTCCTCTACAGTAATAGGGAAGTTGGGGACAGGAGACTTTTGGGAGGAAAGATTATGAGTTCCATTTTGGACATGTTAAGTTTAAGATATTTACTAGATATCTAGTTGAAGATGTCCAAAAGGCAGTTGGACAATGGGATGATTCTGGTCAGTTACAATGAACTTTTGATGAGGAGAGCCATCTATACCCAGAGAGAGGACTTGTGGGAACTGATTGCTGATCACTACGTAGCATTTTCACTTGTTTTGTTGTTTGCTTGCATTTTATGTTCTTTCTCATTTTTTCCCATTTGATTTGAGTTTTCTTGTGCAGCAAGATAATTGTATAAATATGTTTGCATATATTGGATTTAACATATATTTTTACCATGTTTAACACATATTGGCTTACTTGCCATTTAGGGGAGGGGGTGGATGGAAGATGAGAGGAAATTGGAACATTTTTTTTTTGCAAGAGTTAATGTTGAAAAATTATCCATGCATATGTTTTGAAAATAAAAATCTTTAATAATAATAAAAAAAAGATGTTTGGAGACATTAGATTGGAGGTCAATAAAGTAGTCAATAGATCACTGAGCAGTGATCAATTTTTTAGGTAGATCAATGGTTCCTAAGCAATTGAACCCAAGATCTTCTTCTTGACCAAGGATTCTGATGCTCAGGGCCAAAGGATATTATGTTGGGGAATTTCTGAGAAGTCCCCTAGGCCTTGGGAGATTCCTGCAGAAGTTTGGAAACTCTAGGATTGACTTATCTTCAGAAGTGGAAAAGCTTCCATGAGTAACTAGGGGCAATGGCCATTAATTACAACCCCCCGATAAGAAGGCCTTTCACAGATTAGATCATCAACTACATGCCATCAACTTCAAGTCATCTCATCAAAGGCTTTCCACAGACAATCCAAACACTTGTTTGAACTACAGTATACTAGGGGGCCAAGAAAACTGTGGTTTTAAATCAAAGGGTGTGTAGGAGTGACATTTAGTGATTCTTAGAGGTAAGGGGGCTTGTGCTGGGGCTTATGAACCTTATTTGAAGCAGAGTATATTTGTATGTAGGGGGAGTATTAATTATTAATATTATTAATAAGTATTAATAAATTCTTATAACAGATCTAATATACTATGAATCTACATGCTAAATCCAATACAGTTAATGTAATCATTAATATATGGTGGACTAATCATAACTTTTATTCCAACAGCACTAATTAATATAACTAACTCAAATTGACCTTTATTCTTTGTTTACACATTCACTGATACCCACTAAATCATAATGAATTGAATAAACATTTATTAAATTGAATAGGGCTATCAAAATAATCTTCATAGAGCTAATGTCACCAAATGAAATAGTATAGAGAGAAAAGAGAAGGCCCAGGATTGAACCCTGTGGAATACCCATGATTAGAGAGCATTACTTGGATGAAGCATTTACAAAGGAGATAGAGGTGGGATCTAATAAATAACAGACCCAGGGGAAAGTGATGCTAGACTGGCCCTTCTGTATTCTACATATTCAAATGGGGATTATCATAAATAGATCACCTGTAATAGTGAGAAGAGTATTGAACTTGGAGCAAGAAATTCTAAGGTCTGGATCTGCCCTGTTTTTTTAACCATGTGACTTTCAGCAAGACATATGGCCTCTTTGAGCTTCTTTCTCCTCATATGTAATGTGGAAGTCATTAAAGTACTTTTAGAACTGTTAAACTATTTGAAGATGAGTATGGAGTAGGGATGATCAATGGGACCAGCTCCTGAAGAAGCCTTTGGAAGATAGAATACAAGTAGAAGCAGTTGATCTTGCCAAGGAAAAGGACCATATCTTTAAAAAAAAAACAAAATGAACAATAGCTTTTTGTTTTCAAAATACATACAAAGATAGTTTTCAACATTCACCCCTGCAAAACCTTGTGTTCCAAATTTTCCTCTTTTCCTCCTATCCCTCTCGCCTAGACAGCAAGCAATCCAGTATATGTTACACATGTGCAGTTCTTCCAGATACATTTCCCTATTATGCTTCACAAGAAAAATCAGATCAAAAAAGGGAAAAAATGAGAAAAAAAGCAAGCAAACAACAAAAAAGGTGAAAATATTATGTTCTGATACATAGTCAGTCTCTATGGTCCTCTCTCTAGAGAAAGATGGCTCTATCACAAGACTATTAAAATTGGCCTGAATCACCTCATTGTTGAAAAGAGCCAAGAAGGATCATATCTTTTTTTAATTAAAAAAATTGATAATAGTTTTTAATTTTCAAAATACATGCAAAGATAGTTTTCAACATTAACCCTTGCAAAATGCTGTGTTCCAAGTTTTTCTCCCACCTTTCTCCCCATACTTCTCCCCTAGACAGCAAGTAATTCAATTTAGATTAAATATGTGCAATTCTTCTATATATATTTCCACATTTATCATGATACACAAAAAAATTAGATCAAAAAGGAAAAAAAATGAGAAGGAAAAAGAGCAAGCAAACAAACAACAACAAAAAAAGGTGAAAATACTATGTTGTAGCCCATATTCAGTGCCCACAGTCCTCTCTCTGGGTGCAGATGACTCCCCCCATCACAACTGGAATTGTTCTGATTCACCACATTGTTGAAAAGATTCAAATCCATCAAAGCTGATCATCACATAATTTTGTTGCCCCTGTATACAATGTTCTCCTGGTTCTACTCACTTCATTTAGCATCAGTTCATATAAGTCTCTCCAGACCTTTTTGTTGATCATTTCTTATAGAAAAATAATATTCCATAACATACATATATCATAACTCATTCAGCCATTCCCCACTAATTAGCATCCACTCAATTTCCAGTTTTTTGCCAATATAAAAAGACTGCCACAAACAATTTTGCACATGTGGATCCTTTTCCCTTTTTTATGATCTCTTTGGGATACAGACCCAGTAGAGACACTGCTGGATCAAAGTTTATACAGTTTGATACCCCTTTGAGCATAGTTCCAAATTGCTCTCCAGAATTATTGGATCAGTTCACAACTTTACCAGTAATGTATTAGTGTCCCAGTTTTCCCATATCCCCACCATCATTTATCATTATCGTTTCTGTCATCTTAACCAATCTTAAAGATGTGTGGTGGTACCTCAGAGTTGTCTTAATTTGCATTTCTCTAATCAATGGTCATCTGGAGCATTTTTTCATATGAGTAGAAAGGGCTTTAATTTCTTCATCTGAATTGTTTATTCATATCTTTTGATATTTATCAATTGGAGATCAGATTGTATTCTTATAAATTTGACTAAATTCTCTATATATTTTAGAAATGAGGCCTTTATCAGAACCTTATTGATGTAAAATTGTCCCCCCAATTTTCTGTTTCTCTTCTAATCTTGGCTGCATTGGTTTTGTTTGTAGAAAACCTTTTTAATTTAGCATAATCAAAATTCTCCATTTTGCATTTCATAATGTTCTCTTCTTTGGCCATAAATTCTTTCCTTCTCCATTAGTCTGAGAGGTAGACTATCCTTTTTCCTCTTAATTTGCTTATAGCATTACTTTATGTCTAAATTTGGACCCATTTCAACCTTATTTTGGTAAAGGATGAGGACCATATTTTAAATGAAAATTGGAGCAAAGGATGAAAGAACAGGGAATTAAGAAGAATTCTGAAGTTTAAAAATATAAGGGCAAAAAAAGCTAATAACATATAACCTTCTTTATTAGTAACTTAGCAGAAAAGATCCTCTTTGGTGGTACATTGAGGTAAAGGAATAATATCTGGGATTTAAAGAAAAAGGTTTAAAATAATTTCTGGGAAAGTGGGATTGAAAGACAATTCAGGAACAATGAAGGGATTACTGTTGTGGTAAGAGCCCATTTGAGATGAGATAATATAAGGTAGCTTACATGGTACAGGAGTCAGAAAGACTCATCTTCTTGAGTTCAAATTTGACCTTAGACACTTCCTACCTGTGTGACTCTGGACAAGTCACTTCACTGTATTTGCCTCAGTTCCTCATCTGTAAAATGACCTGGAGAAGGTAATGGCAAGTCAATGTCTTTAGCAAGAAAACTCCAAGTGGAAATGGGATCACAAAGAATCTGAAATGATTGAATAATAGCAACATAAGGTAAGTCACTTTACCTCCCTGAGCCTCACTTTCCTTATCTGTAAAAAGAAGATAATTCCTGTGGTTTTTAGCTCACAAGGTTGTTATGAAGCCCACTTGAGGTGATATATTATAAAGCAGTTTACAGAATTTAAAGGGCCATGTAAATGTTAGTTGTCACTCTAGTGGGATTTCTTCCAGCCCAATGGTTTCCAAACTTTTGGATCTCAATACTCTTTTGCATTTTTAGAAATGATCACAAATAACCCTACTATCCCTCCTCCAAGAGCTTTTGTTTAATATATTGTAGCCAGGGATATACTGGAGCCAGTTGGTATCCATTTAGGAAAATAGACTCAAATTATCCTGTGAGCATTTACATCTTGAAAATTGGCAAACACTGCAAATCAGGACTAGATTTATTGTTTGTTTGTTTGTTTGTTTTTCTAGACTTTAGAAAGTGATGGAGAAAACGTTAACAGTGATCATTTAATTCAAAAGTGTGCTCTGCTTACATTTTATTTTGAAAGCTTGTTGTTAAACATTTAATAATATGTTTTTCTTTATATCTATCAATATTTACTGTATTAGAAATTAAACCAAAGTAGGATTTTTCTTAAAAAATAGTTTTGACTTTGTAGACCCTTTGTCAGAGTCTTAGGGAGCACACTTTGAAAATCATTGTTCTGGCAGCATGTAGCAGCACTGGACTAGGGATGGAGAATCATCAGTTTCATTTGGTGTCAGTATGTGGGTCCATCCCTTCCCTTCTTGGGAAGGAGTCATATGAGGACTCTCTTTGCCTGTCATCTTGAAGACATTTGCTGGAATATTAGGGTCAGTATTTCAATTTATTCTAACAATACTGATTAAGCACTTCCCATGTACAAGGGGAGAGTACAAGAGCTACCTCTAAAGTAACTAGCACCTACTACTTCATGCCTATAAATGAAGACAATGGATTCAGGTATCCTCAGCTTGTGCAGTATACCAGTTGTGCTTAACAATAAGATACCCATTCTATGGTCCTAGCTACTGGGTCTGCATGACAGGAGTCTTGGGGGTTTTCTGGACATTTAGATGGCATCAGTCATTTTTATTATCTCATTTTCATTGCCATTTCATGGGGGAAATCTCCATTAAAATATGGAGGATTGGATCCCCTGAGACAATGAATAAACAAAGGATCCAAATTAGAAATTAAAAGAGAGAGAAACAAACAAAAAAAGACGTAAAAGGAAAAAAAAAAGATTGTTGAAGCATTTTTCTTAAATGCACAAAAGAGAGTAGAAGGAAATTCAGAAGTGAAGTCAACAGGCAGCTAGATTGTGTTGTGTCCTGCTTTCTAGAGCCTCCAAGTTGGGGTGACAAAACGTACTGTGCTTTTTAGAGCCCCCACGCCAGGGTGAAAAAACATAACCATCTTGGTGGGGGAGTGATGAGAAGAGACTCCTGAGGATGGTTAAAATATGGAATCCATTTATTCCAAGGTCTTTCCCCCTTACATACCCTCATATGTAACCAAAGCAACACTGCACATGTGCCAAGTATATACTACACATGTGGGCTATTGTATGTAGTTTGCCACCTGGTATCACTTTGCCACCTGTTCAATCACAACACAGGTTGTCACCGCCCCCAGATTTTTCAGGAAGGTCAAGAGCCTTTATGGGAAACGGGAAGCTGAACCAGACCTTGTTAGCAGATTCCCCCTGGGCTGAAGGGTCTCATACCTTACCCAGAGTTCCCCCACTGTCTGTGACTCTCTACAAAATTGGATAGAATACCTGGAGTTGGGAAGTCATGAGATCAAATCCAGTCTCAGACACTTCCTAATAATCTAATCTTGGGCAAGCCATTTACCTATTATCTGCCTCAGTTTCCTTAACTGCAATATGAAGATATTAATAGCATCTACCTCATGGAATTATTGTGAGAATCAAATGAGATATTTGCAAAGACTTAGCAGAGTGCAGGCACTATGTACTAAGTCCCCTGCCAAGTGCTAAGAATGCAAATATACTCAGAAAAAAACACGATCTTTGCCTTTGAGGGGTTTACATTAGAAAATATATTATATCATATACATCATATATATATATATATATGTATATGTATATATGTATGTATTTTGCTGAGGTAGTTGGGCTTAAGTGACTTGCCCAGGGTCACACAGCTAGGAAGTGTTGAGTGTCTGTGCCATATTTGAACTCGGGTCCTCCTGACTTAAGGGCTGGTGTTCTATCCACTGCACCACTTAGCTGCCCCCATATATATTATATTACATTATAGTGTTACATCATAAAGGTAATCCAAAAAGGCAAGAGTAGGGAGGGACAAGAAACCTGGCTAGAGGATATAGGGGAACATCTCATGAAGTCAGGAAAGGAACAAGGACATGGTTGGTCCTGATATCTTCCTTAAAATGGAAGTTCCAAGAGGAACTAGCTAACCAGAAGGAGAGGCCCTGGGAGTAGAGGATTTTTCCAGGGTGAAAAATAGTCCAGGGGTAAGGTGAGCTTCCAAGGTAAAAGCATGGGAGAGAAAGTCTGCAGTCAGGAGGGAAGCTTGGAGGGAAAGAAACAGACAAGCGAAAACTTTGAACATCACATGTTGACTTTATTATGTACATCTAAAAAAGAAGCAAATTGTATGGAGTAGAGATTTGTGGTTCCAAGTAGGAATCTTCTTTTTCTGTTCTGTTCTTAATATGGAAGTGTCTTCTTTGTGGGTGTTTATTAAATTCAGAAAAAAAAGAGTAGAGTAAGAAATCTAAGTATAGAATTACTACTAGGAGATAGATGAGAGAAATTATGTAAAATATATATTAGAAATGTTTCCTGTTATTTTAAGAGCAAGTGAGAAGAGCCCAGGATTAGAGTCAGAAGGGCTATAGTTGAATCTTATCCTTGAAATTTTCTTTCTTCTTTTTTTTCCCTGAGGCAATTGGGGTTAAGTGACTTGCCCAGGGACACACAGCTAGAAAGTTTTAAGTGTCTGAGACTGGATTTGAACTCAGTTCCTCCTGACTTTAGGGCTGGTGCTCTATCCACTGTGCCATTTAGCTGCTCCTATCGCTGCATTCTTAGCGTGACCTTGACAAGTAAGCCTTCTGAACCTCAGTTTCCTCATTTGTGAAATGGAGATCTTCCAAGGTTATTGTTATGAAAGTCTCACAGGCATGAGCAGTAAGGGGTGATGGGAGGAAAAATGTGCAAATGCTGTAAAAGGCAGGACTTGAACTGAGTCTTGAAGAAAGTCAGAAGATGGAAAAGAAGAGGAAGGCCATTCCAGGTATGAAGGAAAGTGACAAGGCATGAGCTGACATGGAAAAAGCATGGAACATATGTGTCATGTGTACAGGCACATGTCACTGGAGCATAGAATTTGTAGAGGAGAGGAAAGTGCATGAAGACTGGAGTAAATTTGGGCCAGAGTAGGAAGGATCATAAGGGGAAGGAAGAAGATTTTACATTTGATCCTGGAGGCAATGAAAAGGAAGAGGGTACTGGCACTGGAATTAATTGAATAGGGAGATGACAGGATCAACTCTGCTTTAGAGGCTGTGTCAGAAGAGAGAAAGGGACTTATGTAACAGATGTTGTGAAGGTAGAAGTAAGCGTTGGCAAATGATTGGGTATATGGAGTGAGTTCAAGAGAGGAGTATCATGGGAAGTTTGAAGAAGCACAGAAATATTTTTTGTGGTGAGCAGGGAATTAATTGGGAGTTATTTATGGATTGCCTTTCCACAGTGAGTACCTAGTTAATATTATGTAACATAATTTTGTAGTGGACCCAACCAACACAGGGTGTGTGCGTGTGTGTGTGTGTGTGTGTGTGTGTGTGTCTGTTTGTAATTTCTTCCAGATGTATTCAGCAGCATGTGTAGGAGCAAAGGCAGCAGATGGTGGACGTGTCAAGGTCAGGGCTTATTATGCCTGCCTTTTTAGTTTCTGGTTGTCCTTGAAGGTAGTCTACATTTTGGAGTGAGAGGAGCTGAGTTCAAAGTTCAAATGCTTGTATATGTTACTTCATCTCTTCATTTCCTCATCTGCAAAATGAGGGAGTTTAACTAGATAAGCTGCAAATCTATGATCCTAAGAAAAGTAAATATTGTTGTAAGTAGCAATGCAGAACTGCCTGCTATGGGAGAGATCTCTCGAAACAAGAAAAATTCCTCCATTTCCCTCTCCAGAAATCAGATACAATGAAATGTAAAAGATGAAAAGAATAGACCATTCCTTCATTTGTAATTTGAGACTATAAGGTGATTTAGCATTTTATTTTTCCAAATACATGCAAAGATAGTTTTTAATATGCACCTTTGAAAAACCTTGCTTTCCAAATTTTTCTCTCTTCCTCTCCCCCACCCCACATCTAGCAAGTAATTTAATAAAGGTTAAACATATGCAATTCTTTTTTTTTTTCCCCCTGAGGGATTTGGAGTTAAGTGCCTGGGGTCACACAGCTAGGAAGTATTAAGTGTCTGAGGTCATATTTGAACTCAGATTCTCCTGACTCTAGGGCTGGTACATCTACTTCATCATCTAGCTACCCCTCCCCTCTAGACATATTTAAAAAAAAAAAAAAGGTATTTCTCTTGCTTTTTGAGTGACAAGATAAGAGAAAGTTAACAGTGATGTTATTCCCTTTACTTTTGACCTCAAAGATATTTGTCACTTCATTTGAAATGCTAGAATACCTTGTGGATCTTCATCATCATCATCATCATATTTTAGAATTAGAATGACATTAGAGAACAGCTTGTCCAAGCTTATTGATTTTACAGATAAGGAAACTGGCCCAAAAGATTTTTTCTACCTCCACACTAACTCTTTTTGTCTCCACTTCCATGGATCACACAGCCACCATGTTTATTGAGGCCCTCACTGTCTTTTGACCAGACTATTGCAATTTTTGCCTCTTTAATTTCTCTGTCATCTGTCTATCTTCACCCTAAACTGTCCTTCACACTGATGCTAGAGCATTTTTCTAAAGCACACATCCACATCACTCTATTCCAAGTAAATGCCTATAGCTCCCAATTACCTCCAGGAATAAATATGAACTTCTTTATCTGGCATTTAATGCCTTTCTCAATGTGGCCTCCTTCCTAAACTTCTAATCCAGTCATATTAGCCTATTTGCTCTTTTGTTTTTTATTTATTTGTGTGTTTGTTTTTTAATAATAGTTTTTTATTTTCAAAATTCATGCAAAAATAGTTTTCAAAATTTACCCTTGCAAAAACTTCTGCTCCAAATTTTTCTCTCTTCTTTCTCCTCCCTCCCCTCCTAGATAGCAAGTAATCCAACGTGAGCCAATCTTCTAAATGTATTTCCATATTTATCATGCTGCATGAGAAAAATCAGATAAAAAAGAGAAAAAAAGGAGAAGAAAAGCAAACAAGAATGGTGAAAATACTACGTTGTGATCCATATTCAGATGGCTCTATCACAAGTCTGTTGGAATTGACCTGATTCACCTCATTGTTGAAAAGAGCCACATCCATCAGAGTTCATCATCCCATAATCTTGTTGTTGCTATGTTAAATGATTTCCTGGTCCTACTCATTTCACTCAGCATCAGTTCGTATAAGTCTCTCTAGGCCTTTCTAAAATCATTCTGCTGATCTTTTCTTATAGAACAATAATATTCTATTACTTTTCAAATATCATAAGTTATTCAGCCATTCCCCAACTGATGGGCATCCACTCAGTTTTCAGCTCCTTGTTAATACAAAAAGAGCTGCTACAAACATTTTTGTACAAGTGGGTCCCTTCCCCTCTTTTATGATCTCTTTGGACTACAGACCCACTAGAAACACAGCTGGATCAAAGGGTATGCCCTTTGGGCATAGTTCCAGATTGCTCTCCAGAATGGTTGGTTCAGTTCACAATTCCACCAACAATGTATTAATGTCCCAGTTTTTCCACATCCCCTTCAACATTCATTGTTATCTTTTCCTGCCATCTAGGTAATCTAAGAAGTATCTAGTGGTACCTCAGAGTTGTCTTAATTTGCATTTCTTTGATCAATAGTGATTTACAGCATTTTTTCCCACATGAGTAGAAATGGCTTTAATTTCTTTATCTGAAAATTATCTATTCATATCCTTTGACAATTTATTGATTGGAAAATGGTTTGTATTTTCATAAATTTGGGTCAATTCTCTATATACTTTAGAAATGAGCCCTTTATCAGAGACCTTGCATGTAAAATTTCCTGCCAGTTTTCTGTTTCTTTTCTAATCTTGGCTGCATTGGTTTTGTTTGTACAAAACCTTTTTAATTTAACATAATTGAAATTATCCCTTTTGCATTTCATAATGTTCTCTAGTTCTTCTTTGGCCATAAATTCCTTCCTTCTTTACAGATCTGAGAGACAGACTATCCCTTGTTCTGCAAGTTTGCTTATAGTATCACCTTTCATATCTAAATCATGAACCCCTTTTGACCTTATCTTGGTATAGAGTGTTAGCTCTCTGTTTTTATATTCACTATCCCCTCTGTCTGAGAGATATTCTATCTTAACCTTCCTCTTCAAATGCTTGGTTTCCTTCAGGATTTTACTTAGGCACCATCTTCTATGCAAAGTCTTCTCCAATTCATTCAACTGCTGGTACCTTCTTTTTTTTTTTTTTTTTAATAGCTTTTTATATACAAAACATATGCATGGGTAATTTTTCAGCATTGACCCTGGCAAAGACTTCTGTTTCAATTTTTCCCCTCCTTCCCTCCACCCTTTCCCCTAGATGGCAGGTATCCCACACATGGTGCCTTCTTTAAGACTACTTTATATTCATTTTTGTATGTTTTTTGGGGGGATGCTTAGATACTTATGTTGTCTGATAGTCTGTGGGACTTCACATACATAAAGGTTTCTGGAAAAAGCTGAACTCTCTCAACTTAGAGCTGGACCTGACAAAAAAGATTCTTTCAAGAAATAATTGGCATTATTTGTTGGCTCACTGGGGAAAACTTGATTCTTAAATAAGTTGCATGAGTGACTGTACCATCTGGATTCTATATTGGTCCCTATGTCCAGAGAACAGAGCACAGTTCTTCTCTCAATAACATTGTATTGAGAAATATGGTGCTACTCATCTGCCAGACATTTGAGGAGAAATCCAACCCCGAAGATCTTGGCCAATGACTCGGTCAAGCTGTTTCTAGCCAATAGAAACAGCAGACTTCCCTGTTGTTAATGCCTTGTAGAGGAACAAAGTTCTTATCAGAGAAATGCTACTTATCTTGTCCAGATATCCAGGAATGATGCATCATTTGCGTTCTTGTCATTCTGTGTGAAATCTATGATCCCACTGACAATGAACTATCCAGTTTTATTATGATGCTGCAAGAGATTGGACTGGACATCAGGACTGGAGCCAGCTAGGCTGCACTGCTGGTTCCTCTCCACAGGGTTTTCTTTCCTATGCCATGGAACACCTTGGAAATGCTCTCTTATTCTCCACCCCTGTGCCCTTCCTTTCTGCTTGACTAGATTCTTCCAGAATCTTTCATCTTAAGGGGAGGCTCAGGTCTTCATTTCTCTCCAGATTGTACAGCTGACTCATATCCATAGGACTTTTTCTATCCTGTTCCAAAGTGAAGTACCTTTCTCTCCCTCTTTTCCACTCCCTGTTGTATGTCGGCTTCCTCCATTAAAGGGCAAGGACTGTTTCTGTTTGGATTTTTATTCACAATGTTAAGCGTTGTGCCTATTGCATAGAAAGTGTTTAATAAATTCTCATTTATTCTTCAAAAATTTCTCATTTATTCTTCAAAAATTTATTCTTCAAAAAATTGAAGCAAGGTGATTCAGACCAATGCCGATGATTTTGTGAGCCATCTGCCCCCAGAGAGAGAAAACTGTGGGAACTGAGTATAGATCACAACATAGCACTTTCACCTTTTTTGTTGTCCTGTTCTTCCTTTTTGTTTTCTTTCTCATTTCTTTTCCCTTTTGGTCTGATTTTTCTTGTGCAGCATGATAATTGTGGAAATATATATAGAAGAATCTCACATGTTTAACATATATTGAATTATTTGCCATCTAGAAGAGGGGGTGAGGGGAAGGGAAGGAGAAAAAATTTTGAAACATAATATTTTTCCATGGTGAATATTGAAAATTAACTATGCATGTATTTTGAAAATAAAAAGCTTTAATAAAAATATAAAATAAGTTCCTATTGACTGGTGATTATCTCCCTATGAATAAATGTTCAATTATTGATACCAAAGCTGTTATTCCCTCATTTTACAGATAAGAAAAATGCCCATAGACACTTAAGTATTCATAGTGAGATCTGAATTCTCATCTTCCTAACTGTAGAATCAAGATTCATATTTAGGTTCTCTGGCTCCAAAGCCAAGGCTTCCATTAAACTGGATTTTGCCTTCAATACATGGGAAGATATAATCTTCCAATAAAGATTTATTGTATATCTACTATATGTGATACACCATCCTGGGAGAGATCCTAGCAGATCAAACGTAGTTCTAATCCTTCAAGTCACTTTCTACAATTTGACATAAGGAAATAAGTTGTAGATGTGTAACTTGCACAACATATATAACATGTTTATGTATATCTATGCCTTAGAATACCTTGGAAATACTTTCTTATTCTCTACCCTTGTGTTCTCCCCTTGTGCTTAGTTGGGTTCTTCCAGAACCTTTCATTTAAAGAGGAGTTTTCATTTCTCTCCAGATTGTATATCTGTCTCATATCCACAGGACTCTCTCTCTGTCCTGCTCCAAAGTGAAGTATCTTTCTCTCCCTTTTTAGCTCTATCACTTGATAGAATACTGGGGCCTGGAATAAGGAATACCTGAGGTCAGATCTCATACATTTATTATGTGACCCTAAAGAAGTCACTTAACCCTGTTTGCCTCAGTTTCCTCATTTGTAAAATGAGCTGGAAGAGAAAATGGCAAACTACTATAGTATCCTGTAATGGTGACACAGAGAGTCAAACATGACTGAAGTGACTTGGTAATAGCAACAGCGAGAAACAGCCTTGATATTAAATATTATTAATTGTTTAGTATTTCTCCTCTCCCTTATCAAGTGAGCCTTCCCTTGTAACAAAGTACGGTAAAAAGAGATCAGCCAACCAAATCATCAACTGGTGGTCTGGCAGATTAGAAGATAGGCCATGATATTGGCCCCTTTTCTTTAAAAAAAAAGAAAGAAAGAAAGCACAAGAGACAAGGCTGGCCATGGTAATTAATTTCACTTTTTTTTTCTTTTTTTAATTTCAGTAACTAAGAGGGTTGGACTTAGGAAGATTTGAACTTCAACCCTGCTTCAGAAGCTTACTAACTGTGTGTCTAGGCAAGGCAGTGAATCTTTCATTGTCTCAATTTCCTCATTTTTTAAAGTTACCTGAATTTAGAATAAGAAGAGAATTGAGATGTAACCTCCTCTTCAACATTCACTAGCTATAAGGTTCTTTGAGCCTCAGTTTCCTTTTGTGTCAAATGGGAACAATAATAACTGTAGTATGTACCTGCCTTGAGAATCAGATTAGAAATTGTGTAGAGTGATGTCAAATTTTAAATAATTTATTAACTGTTGTTATAAGAGGAATGGGTGTTCAGATCAGATGAAAGAGATGTTATTTCCAGGTAGAGGATTCAGGAAAACTTTCAGGAAGCAGAACAAGTGGATCAAGCCAGGTCTTAAAGAATGATTAAGAAACATAGAAGGCAAAGAAGCTTCTTCTTCCATACCCCTCCCCTACCCAGAACCTAGAAACCTCTGCACCAAGACACAGAAGGAAAGTGTGGAGTTTGCTGATATAAAAGACAAATAATCCCGTTTGGGTATGGTATATAGAGAGGAGTATCGTAAGATAGGGTTCCTCAGTTTGATCCTTAAGCAGCTGACACTAAGCCACAGAAGGTTTGTGAGCATTTAGAAGGATCTGATTATATCTTTGGGCTCAGAAGACCAGTCTTGCATTAGTTAGGATAGATGGGAGATAGGGAGATCTGTTAGGAGACAATTGCTGATAGTCCAAGCATGGGATAGCATAAAGTAAACAGATGTATGTGCTACTATACTTATTGGGGGGGGGGTACGCAGCTAGGTGATGCAGTAGATAGAGGGCAGGCCTGGAGTCGGGAATATCTAACTGAGTTTGAATGCAGCCTTAGGCATTTACTAGCTATGTCAAGCAAGTCACTTAACTCTATTTACCTCCATTTCCTCTTCTGTAAAATGAGCTGGAAAAGGAAACATTCTAATATCTGTGCCAAGAAAACCCCAAATGGGGTCACAAAAAGTCAGACATGACTGAACAAAAAAACACTTATTAGAGTCATCATAGTGTAACAGAAAGATTCCCTAGAGATGTGTGTGTAGTGAGCTATTATTAGAAAGTTGATTCACTGTTTAGATTATCTAAATTTACAGTAGGTACCTTGATGGTAGCTAGTTTACCTGCCTAGAATAGATAAAAATCAGCCATAACTTTAATTTTGAAGTTGTAAGCACAGAATAAAAATATATTAAATATTAAACTACGAAGAGCTAGATTTGGAAAAATCGCCAAAGAAAAAATGGTTTTTAAATGATAGATTCTTGTGTTCTTTTTGTTTGTTTGTCTGTCCTACTTCTAGGGCAATCATAAACCTAGGCACTTACTGTAGAATTGATGATTATAGTCATTGATGTCTCTTTTTCTGGTAACAGACATATTTTTGCAAGGGTGCCAATGATGCATAAAGTTCTCTCATCATACAGGAGATATGCCTGCACTGAGTGGGATGAAGGAGAAAGGATTTCCTTTTGTGGGATGGTTTTCTTTTCAAGTCCAGTTCCAGATGGTTGAAACTGATTAACCTGCCATCTCTGATGACAAGATAAAGATTTGTCATTTTTAAACCCAAAGCAGCATCAAAAAATGATGGACAAATTTCATTTAGCATTATCGATTGTCAATGATGTTGGGACTTAAAATTAAGGATTCCATGAAGAATCAGTTGTTGGAGGCAACTATTTAATCAATTATACCCTGAACATTAATTTGAAAGGAAAAGGTCCTCAGAAACAGTTCTCACTTGCCAACAATCTATGTGTTATAGAATCACAGACTTATAGGATAATAAAATTGTGGGATTTAGAGTCCACCTAAAGAGGTCCCCTCATTTTATAGGCAAGAGTCAGAATGGACTTAATGTATGTTTAATTTTTTTTCCTGAGGCAATTGGGTTAAGTGACTTGCCCAAGGTCACCCAGCTAGCAAGTGTTAACTGTCTGAGACTAGATTTGAATTCGAGTCCTCCAGACTTCAGGGTTGGTACTTTATTATCTGTGCCACCTAGCTGCCCCTGTATGTTTAATTTCTAATGTAGCTCTCTCCCTTCTGTTCCACAAAGCAGGTCTACCTGTTCTTAAGTTCTCTTCTTTACCTCTTGTCTTTCTCATGATTGTGCAGAAGTCCTGAAGGGCAACTGTGCTTGTCATCCATATAGACAGAAAGTCATGGAGCAGAACACATAATATCTGGAATCCCACAGGCCCTTGGGGAAAAGGTGGAGGGAATGGAGCCTGCTAGAAAGAATTCCTCTGGGAGGAATTGACTAGAGAGAGAAACAAAAAGACTGGAGAAAGAAGAGAAACAGAACCACAATGTGCAAGCCCCTAGTCAGAGCTGCACTTAGACTTAAAAGATGGAACAAACTTATTGTCTGCAAATACAGGATAATAAAACATATCCATTTAGGGCCATATTTGTTCATTTGTTCCTTGCTTCCAATGAATTCTTCCATTGTGAGATTTTGGGGAAGGTTTTTATTACATCTCATGTGTAATGAAGGAAACCGTTCTTTCCCGGTATTTGACATCAAAATGAATTGGTACCTGTAATCTGAGGGTCTGAGCTTAGCTTGAGATCTAGTTTTCAAAGAATATTATATTTCGAAGTTTGTGGTTGCCAGAAGCTTACTATTTGAAATTCTTAGGGCAAGGATTACTGTTGGTATAAAAGTCATGCTTTTACTTTGATCTTCACTCACATTAGTCCTAAAACATTTGATTTCTCTTTATTCTCTCATCTCATACTGTTGCGTCCTGCTTCTGTACCATTGTAGATGCCATCTTCTAGTACAATAGGTTCTCCCATTTTTGTCTATTGCAGCCTTCATCACCTTGAAGGCATAGTTCAGGATTTGGATTGCATCAGGCTGAAAGCTTTTTGCAACTTGGGACTGTGTTCTTTTTCATTTTCAGATCCCCAGCACCTCATTGGCTCTGTGTTACAGCCTGCTTGCATCTACTCTAAGCTGCTCTCTCCATTTGATCCTCATTTTCTTTTCTTTTTTTTTTTTGGGGGGGGGGGGCGCGGAATTGTACTATTTCAGGCTTGCAGCAATGCAACACCAGCAGAATAGGAATATTGGAAAGACCGTCCTTTATTTCCAGGAAAAGCATGGAATCTTTAAAAGAACTTTGCAATTTCCTGAAGGCCACCCAATCTGCTCCTGTTTACTTCTGGGCTCCACTTGTTCATTTATGACTTTTCCAGTTATACATATTCATGGATGCACATGGAACTGGAGTTAAAGGTGACATCAGAGAAATGTATGATAGAATGAGAAGGTGTATGAGAGTGAGCAGTGACAAATGAGACAGAATTATGCAATGTCAGAAGACAAGGGATGGCTTCTAGCATGTTGGAGGACATCCCTGTGACGAATGATGGCAGGACATAGACCAGAGTGGCACAGAATGGGTGGGCGTGGCTGATCTGTTATTTTATAGTTGGAGAGAAAATTCAAGTTGATGAGATCACAGAATCCATTTCTTTCAAACTTGTGTTCTATAGCCTAGTAGGTTCATAATACCTGTTGAATTGGCTCCAAATTTTCCTTCCATTCATGCTCTTCTTCTAATGCTCCCTCTGCCAGGCTTTCAACTTTAGAAGCTGTTTAATTTCAGATTGGTTGAGTGCCTGAAAAAGCAGCATAGGCAAGATTTGAATCTATAACTTCCTGTATCCAACTGCAGCAGTATATCCAATCTCCCAGGCTGCAGATTGACCCTAATCCTACGTCTCAAATTGGAATTATTATCATTAAATCTTGTTTTACTTCTTTGTTAAGGAGGCAGGGAATCATCATTTACTTTTTTTTTTTTTTTAATTTTAATAGCTTTTTATTTACAAGTTATCTGCATGGATAATTTTACAGCATTGACAATTGCCAAACCTTTTGTTCCAATTTTTCCCCTCCTTCCCCCCAGCCTCTCCCCTAGATGGCAGGATGAGCAATACATGTTAAATATATTAAAGTATAAATTAAATACAAAATAAGTATACATGTCCAAACCATTATTTTGATATAGAAAAAGAACATGATTGACTTTTTACAAATCACAAGACTAATGCTCAGAGAGATATGTTGGTTAATCAAATCCATTAACAGAGTTGGGTTCCTAGATTAACTGAACCATGTTGCCTCATTTCCAGATAAGAAAGGGATTAAATTGAATCTCTGCATATCCTGTAGTTTTTTTTTTTTTTTGGGGGGGGGCAAGTGTTGTCTAATAATTATCTTTCTGGTGAAACTGTCACCTTTTCATTGAACTGAAGCTATTAAATCACCAGACATAAGATTTTTTTTTTTTTTGGCTGAAGCAATTGGGGTTAAGTGACTTGCCCAGGGTCACACAGGTAGGAAGTGTCAAGTGTCTGAATCACCTTTGACTCAAGTCCTTCTGATTTCAGGACTGGTGCTCTGTCCACCACACCACCTAGCTGCCGCTAGATAGAAGATTTTGAACAAAATGGCTCTAACCATCAGTCACTAGTAATCTGTACTTGTTTAAAGAAACACAACTCTGAGAGTCAGATTCACTATGTCTTGGACATAATATCTGCTTTCGTCATTTTCCTAAAATCTTCCATCTAACAACAATGAAATTAGACTTTATTTATTAACTCATTTTATAGAACAGGCACCTAGACTTCCAATGTTATTTTCCATCTTCATAAGTGCCCTGCCTGGAGAAAATATTATGGACTTATGTTTTCAGCTTTGCTTTGTTTGAATTATTTTAAACCGGCTTTTATTCTTGTGTTTTGATTCCTGATCTGGCTTTTGGTGGGGGGGAGGAGGAGAGGGAGTTGAACAACCAGGTGAGTAATAGCACAGGTATGAATATAATTAGCGTCCTTCAACGTCGTTTTATGAAATATGGCAACACCCTAGGAATAACTTCTGGGATGTTTTAGACACGAATTTAGTTATCATGGAAACTTTTCTGTAGCTTAGAAACTCAACATCCATGTCAGATTTGTTTTTTATTGTCCCGTTCCGCTTGTCACCCTGTGAGATATTTTCGGCTTAGGTTGTCAGGATTTGAATCGGTTTTAGAACTTATCAGTTTCATTACATGTGTCTTAATGAGTCATGAGACCTCAGTTCCCCTACCCCCATTATCAAAGACGGTTTTTCTTCCACGATTTATTTTTGGCAGTGTGGGGTGGGGTGGTGATGGGGAGTTAACGAGAGGTAGGGGGAGAGATAGATTAGGAGGCTGGGTAGGAGATTGGTCAGTATGCCCTACTTAGAATCTTGACTAAGAAAATGATTTGTAACTTGGTAGAGCAGGGGAAGGGACCTTTGAGATTATTTAGTCCAACCCACTCGTTTATAGTGAAGCCTTTGCGGGGAAGTGACAAGCTCAAGGTTACACAGGTAATAAGTTGCAGAGACCGGATTTGAGAACAGCTTCAGACTTCAAGTTCAAGGTGGGGCTTGTAGTCAAAATGCAGACCGCCAGGTGGGCTCAGATAAGGTAGGGGTAGAAAGTGCAAAGTCTTTCGCCGTGTTTCCGGGACTAGCCCTCTTCCGAGGCGCTGTCTATTGTTGTTTTGGGGTGTCGTTCCGGTACCCCGTGGGGTCTCTTCCTTTGGCCGGAGGGAAGCGGGGGAGGTGGGGGACTGGGCGTCCGCACGGGGGCCCGAGGTGGGGGGGGGGGGGGGGGATGGCAGAAGTCTGGGAAGCAAAGCGAGGGTTCCCCCTTCAGCGCTCAGAGAACTGCGGGGGGGAGGGGGTGGCTCTCATTGAGCGCCGGGGACTTGGCAGCCCGGCTAGGTGGGCTGTGTTCTTTCAAGGCAGGGGGTGGCACCTGCAAGCTGTGGCAGCTGCGATGTGGCGGAGCTGCTCCGCGGTGGGAATCGGTGCCCGGCTTCGGGTGGGCAGAAGCCAGAGAGCCGCCTTTTGTACGGAAGCCCGGCGTCTGAATCTCAGGCGTGGGGGTGGGGTGGGATGGGATGGGTGGAGAGGACCCGGGTGGGGGCGGCGCAGGCAGATGGGGGACTTGCTTTGGAAGAGAAAAGGTCAGCGCCAGTGTCTGCAGAGGCTGAGAGAAAGGAGGCTTTCCCTCTGTCCTTCCGCACCGGTAGGAAGGAAGTGCGCTGGAGGAAGCTTCCCTTCCCTTTCTCTGTCATTGCTGCCATTCTCATTTAAATCCGCTCTCACTCACCCGGAGACGTTTACTGACAGAAATCAAATGGCTGCGAGTGCGTTAGGGTGAGGGGGCCTCGCGCCCGCTGCTGCTGCTGCTGCTGCTGCAAAGGTGTGGTTAGCGGAGGAAGGAGCCCGGAAGCCCCACGCCAGCTGAGCGAGCGGGGCTGCGCCGAGACGAGGCCAGCGAGCCTGTCCTCAAATAACCTCCTCCCTCCTTTAAATAGAGCTAATATGGAGCCTTGCCTTATAAAGTCAAACAGCACCGTACCTCGCCGAGCCCGGGCCACCCTCAGGTCTCAGCGCCCCCTCCCCCCGCCCCAGCCCCTCAGCCTTGAACCTCGGGGACACCAGCCCGCACCCCTGGGGGCCGCAGAGCTGGCCCCCGGGCCTCCCCAACCCCCACCCCGGGGATCCGCCGGAGGCCGCCGCCCGGGGCTCGCCCGGCCCGGCTGTCAGCTCCGCGGGGCGCGCGGCGCGGCGGGGCGGGGTAGGGGGCCTGCGGTGCATTGTGTATGCGGGGGCCTCGGTTGGCGGCGGCGGCGGCGGCGGCGCAGCCCAGATCCTGTGCCGCCCACTCCATGCCGCAGCTTGGGGCCGCCTGGGTCCCGCCGAGGTGGGGACGAGTCAAGCCTGTACAGGCGGTTCTTTGTCTGGGCCGGGCTCGGCGGCGGCGACCGGGACGGGGCCGTGCGGAGACGAGGCGAGGCGAGCCGAGGCCGGGCTGGAGAGCGCCCGCCGCCCGGCTGCCGGACTGCCCGGGCGCGGCGCGGCGCGGCACCGCACCCCCTCTTCTGGGGCTGTTTCTGCGGGAGGCATGCCGGGCGCGCCGTCGCCGTCCGCCGGGCTGCCCGGCCGGGGCTGCCCCGAGGCACCATGAGCCCGAGCCCCCCGGGCGCTGGGCAGGACGGCCCCGCAGTGGAGGCGGCGGCGGCGGCGGCGGCGGCGGCGGCGGCTGCAGGAGCAGGCAAGATGGCTCCCTCGTGGGCTGGGCTGGGCTGGGCTGGGGAGAAGGACCCGCTGGGGGCGGGGGAGGGGGAGGAGGACGAGGAGGAGGGGGAAGGTGGGCTGCCCGACGGCGTCTGGGGGAAGATCTGCAAGTGGAACATTTGCACCGCGGTTGTTGTTTTTTAAGTTCCGCCCATCCAACATGTATGCGGCTCGGGGAGATACAAAGAGTTGTGCTGGGCAGTCCTTAATTGAAGGGGGCACTTTTCTCTGCCTCGGTCTCCAAATGAGGCTCATTATGCAATTTGGTTTTTTTAGGTTATAAAGGAAAACAAGAGACCCCAGAGGGAAAAGAAGTCCAAAGTTTTCAAGGTAACCGGTTATTGATTTCATCATCATTGTTTTTCCACCTCGATAGAGTATTTTTCTTGTTCCTTAGCTTACATTTGACGCCAACCGCAAGCTCTAAAGCTCCTGATTTTTTAATCTGCCAAATGAATTTTGAAAACCCCGAGTCCCTTTTCTTGATGTGGTAGTGCCCAAGGCACACGTTTGCGTCCTTTTTTTCCAGTGCCGCACTGGGCTATGTAATGGAAAGTTTATTTACCAACACGACCAAGGAAATTAATTTTTTTTTGGTATTTGTGTTCAATTTCATCGATGCGGCTTTAAGCTTTCCGGGAGTTATTTAAAATGGAAAGCAATGACATTGCTTTCCGAATTAAATGTCATATGAGCTTTAATTGAAAGTTCCATAATAGAGACATTGTGAATTTCCTAGTAAATAGTTCCTTTACATCTTTCAATTCAGTTTATTAACTACGATTTGTAGCCAAAATATTTTGGTTTAAGCATGATTCTTCTCGTACAGTCTTTAATTTTGATAATTGTTCGTGGAATTGTGAGGTTGTGTAGACCACTTACTTGTTTTCATCAAATGGTTAATGTCTGTGTAATAGCAGCTTAATTTATTAATTGTGTATCGGGTTTGAAAGGGTTAATATAATTCGCAGGTTTTACAAGGCATTACTAAAAGGAGATTCAAGGCGATAGTCTTCTAAGTTAGATTAGCAGAAGCATAACTGCTTATTTTTAATGGCAACAAATTACTGCAGAGTGAGAACTGACATATTGTTATAAATATGAACAGGCTGAGCAAATATTCTAAGAAATTCAGGAGACTATTTTATAACAAAACTACTGGGTTTAAAAAAAAAAAAAAACAAACAAAACCAAACTGTGTACTTGTAATTGGTTTGTGAGTAAAATTCTGACAATGTTTCACCAAGTGGATAATATTTTAGAAGAGCTGAAAGAAAAATTAACAGGTTGAACAAGATGACATTGTGACTGTTGCAAAAATAAGAATTGTGGGTTTTTTGGGGGCAGGGGGGTTTCTTGAATTGTATAAAAGTGATAGAAATATGCAAGACAGATGATGATGTTTTGAGGGGTGACTTGCAAGTAGTAGGTCTGACCCAAGGAAAAACTCCAACTCTGAATTCTGTCTGATTTCCCCAATCACTTTGGGACCTATGGTCATGTAGTGTTAGAATGTCCATTCACATCAACTTTATTGATTATTATTTTTTTTAAATCACCTGATTCTGCTTAATTTCATTCCTATTCCCAAGATTCTTAAGGCATCAGAAACAGTGATTCTATGCTCACTATTTCCATCTCTGACCAAATAATCAGACCACTGACTCATCCTACTGAGGTCTGGGCCTTCTGCTTAGCTATTTGTGGTCCTGTGGGATCTAGACTGTAATTCAGATGGTCAGTCTATTTAATGACCAAAGAAAATTACTTCTTTCCCTTTTCTCTCTTCCCTCCCCCTGCTGTTTTCCTTTTTTCCTTCCTCCATGTCAACACAGAGATAAAGATATAAATATGATCCAGAGAGGAGAAAGAGAGACTGCTTATTGGTCATTAAACAAATTGAACTGAAAGATCTATTAGATACACAAGTCATTTAATGATTTTTTTTTTAAATGGCCACACTTAATGAAAGAGGGAATGAAGGATTTACATTTGTTTTGAAAATCACCACTACCCTCTTTGCCTAGGCCAGGAGATGATTTGTGCCAGAGTACTTTTATATTATCATCTTGGTGTTTAATAAATACCTTTTGGTATAGAACATATTTATGCTCTTTATATGTGTATGCATACATGATGTGTTTACATATTATAAAATGGCTTTTAAAAAAAGCAATAGAATTATTCCTGTATCAGTTCTCTATCTGGCTAAATAGAGTATTGATAATTCTTAAATCAGATTTAGGCTTTCATGTTCTCCCCTCCTCCCATTAAGTAGGGTAGTTGCCATTAAAAATACCACTTACATGTCTAATCTTTTTTTAATATTTCTATACTGAATATACTCATCTTTTCGTTTCATAAAGTCAGAAGTTGAAAACTTTTCCCCCTCTGCTCTCACTAAGTTGCTACATTCTCCTTAAAAGATGTAAGAATTATAGAAAAAAGGATAATACAAATTACAAGGGCCAAATATACAGCCTTTTTCAAAGGAAGCTTATTCCTTTGACTCTGTTAAGATAGTCTTTTTGTTTGGAAGAGAGTTCATTTTTATGTTGATTTCATTTGGCTTCTTGTCTCCCCACCCCCACCCCGACAAGTGAATCTCCATAATAAACAGACCGTGCTTCTTCTTTGGGTTGGTTTTTTTTCTTTGATTGAATAGCCTAGTAGCTGTGTTGTAGGATTTTAAGCAAAGTGCTTCTTCCTAAACCTATAGTGTGGGGTTTGCCATTACTAGCCATATTGAATTCTGGGATGCCTCAGTTTTTCAGCTGAATAAATTTTTGACTATTATTATGAATGTACTAAAATTTCCTAAAAGGAGTTGAGAAGGTTGGTGATGCTATTGGCATTTTAAAATATCTTCTTTCCATATGACTTTGGGTGCCTCTTTTTCCCTTTTAAATATTTTACTCTGTCCAAACCTAAGTAATTTAGTTCTTAGGCACATGTACTATATAATAGTTAAGTTTAAAGAAGTTGTGTACTTTGGATATCTGGATCTATAACTTAAGGAACATCTTATAAATTAAGGTTTCTAGTTTTAGGACTTGAGATAGGGACAGGGAGGGAATCTTGCTGCTAGCCTCAGGACTAAAGGTGAGAAAATATCCAGGTTGTAGTCAGACACCCAGCTTTTTTTTTTTTTTTTTTTTTTAACTGTGGGTTTAGATCCCAGTCTCTTAATTGAATGTGGGGGTCACGAAATTATAGTTTATTATCAGTAAATGTTTGATTTGTATATGTATATACAGATATATGTACATACCTACACATTGGTTCTATGTATCTATAATATCTTCAATGTTGGATGTGGTTAGTAGAGGTTCTGATAAAAAATTAATTCCTGAGGCAGTCAGGGAGCAGGCTCTGATTGATAACAGTTTAGCTCCTTGGTCCCACCCTCTGGGGAGGATATTAGATCTGGGGGAGGTCATTCAGTCTGAATGAGTTCTGTCAAACCTTTTGGACCCACTCTCTGTAGAAGTCTTGAGGTCACATGTTCTGTCCAAAATCTCAATCATGTCCCTGAGATTAAGTTTTCTCTATAAAATGGACTGTCCCATGGCTGCTGCCTTCCTTTGGGCCAGTCCACCAGCCGTTGCCTTGTGTCTTTCTTCATACCCTCCACCCCATGTTATGGGGTATTTCCCCTAACTCCACTAATAACCCCACTCCTCCTTACAGGTAACTAACTCTTTTAGGTGCTTTTTGTTGTTGTTGTTAGTCCCTTTCAGGATTTAGCCTGCCAGCTAAGGATATGTGAAACTCATGGGGTACTCCCTTTCTACTGGGTAATTGTGAGTTCCATTGAAGAACTTGTCTTTCATATGTTCTCCCAACTCTATTTCATATTTACCATTCCAGGTGTCTATTGTATCCCTTCATTTTGTCTGTTAGCCCTTCCCCTAAATAAATCTACCTTTTCCCAAAGAGAATGGTCATTGTGAATTCTTTACATGACTGAACCCCAACTTTTGGTGCCTGTCAGCATCTGATATCCCCAAACCACATCACCTATGTACTGGTGTCACATGAAAATTTCTTGGGCAAAAAGGGATTGTAAGTGGAAACAGTTGTCACCCTTTGAAGTTGCTTACCTTTGCTGTAGAGACACTATACTGAAGGGCATCCCTCAGCTTTTTAAAGTGTTACTTTCATGCAGGGATGATCTTTAGAACTCCTCTCTGTTGAAAAAGACCCTGCACTTGAACTTCTCCCCCCTCCTGTTTGTCAGAAGATAGTTGGATGTGGAAGAAAGAGCCTTTCTTTATAGATGTCTTCAAGTTGGAGACATGATCAGAAACTTTGCTTTTCTGGTTCAGTTTTGGCTTGAAGGCCTGGGGATCTGATTTTTCTCATAATACTGAGATCTGTATTGGGACCTCCTCTACCTCTATTCCTCTTTTTAAAACAAACCATACCCTAATCTAATGTTCTGACAAGATACAAACATTTACACATTGCAAATAGCATGAACGAATAGCATTGGTTGGCTCATTGAGGAAAAAAACCATTTCATTATGAGACCCGTTTCAATGTTCTCAGGTTGTCATATATTAAAAGCATTCTGGTGGCAACAAAGGGGTATTGGATGGAAGGATGTGAAGGACTCTTGAAGTACTCATGGCCTGATTAGAAAAAACAACTTCTGGTTCATATCCTCCTACCAGAAAGTCAATAGTATCATTTTCATTGTACATTATTATTAGTATGATTCATTGCTGGTGTTTCATTGAACCTTGATTGGAATAGAGTTGAGTGTTTTTGTGTTGGGATGCTATGATGAATATTTATTTTGTGTTACTGAGCTTTGAAATGAACTTTGTAGAAAGTATCTAGTCTATATTGTGAATGTGGGCCCATTGCTTTTGCAGTTGACAGTTTCTTTTTTCATGGAAAATGCTTCTGTAATTCGAATGATTTTATTGCTGTAATTTAAGGTTAAGAAATCTATTTTTATTACTCCCCCTCATGTTATTTCCAGGTAAGCTTATCTAGTAAATAATCACAAAAAGCATGGTGGGCAAAAGAGTATTGGATCAGAAATCAGAAAAACTGGATTCTAACTTATAGATAACCCACTATATATGGCCATGGGCAGGCAAGTTACTGGAGCTCTGGGCCTTAGTTTCCTCATCTGTAAAATGAGGGAGTTGTCCCAGATGAATTTTTAAAATCTTTTCCTGTAAACTACTATTTTGTATTATTGTGTTTTACAAAGGAAAAATACCCAGACAGGGATTCTGGTTTAGTTAGGGCATTACTTGTTCATGCTCAGAGAAAGAACTTTATTCCCCTCTTGGACAGATCTGGTTTACAAAGCACAGATCTGATGTAAAAATGTGATTTCAATGATTTATACCTACTACCAAAAAATTGAAACAAAATCTTTGTTTCAAACAAAACAAAAATCTTTTGTTCAAACAAAAACTGACATTAGAAATCTTACAGAATGAGATCTAACAAAGAAAAAAAAGGCACTTCATCTTTCTGCTAGCTTCTCTATGAATAATAATCATGAAAGTTCCCTTCACTGAAGATGAGATTTACTAATTCTGTAAGGTTTATTATTTTTTCTCTATGTTCTTTGTTACTACTGTTCTGAATGTTGGAGATTGAGTTGTAAAATAGTTCTGAAGTTAAAAGGGGAAAGAAAGGGATTCTTTTTTTTTTTTTTTTTTTTGGACTTGTTTAACCTAAATTATTGATAAGCCTGAAACAATGAAGCTACTTACCCTTCTCCTGTAGTTAGTTATATTATAATTAAATGAAAGACTACAATTGTTGAGTTGCTCCTCCCATTTCTTAGGATAGCTTTGTTTCAGATACCAGTAAAGACTCGGTTCCTAGGTATGACAGTGGCTTCTCTTAACTTTGGTTATAATGTAACCTTTTGTGACCTTTAACACCATTGTTTCATTTCAAAGAGTCAGAAATTAAGTCGCTTTTAAGGTTGGTGACTGCTTTTTGATAAACTTAGATTGAATTGACCTTTGACTATTTCCAGGTTGTGATCGAAGTGATCTGAGCCTGGCTGGAGTGGTGCTACTAATATTTACAATTTGAGTCTTTGCTTTGTTTGTTTTATTTTGTTTAAGTAGACACTAAATCTTTAGATTTGCTTCAAGCTATTAGAGCTTGCCAAAGACAACCTCTACTTTTGTTTTTAGACTTTAGGTAAACACTGAGTCCTTTTTTTTTTCCCCAATGTAAAAAAAAAAAATAAAAAATAAAACACATACTTGAGTCATTCTTTATTTTTTAAATTGCTTTGTAAGGTGCTGTTGTGTAAACAGGATACCTTGGTCTTCTATATTTAAAATGTGGCATCAAATGAACTAAACCTGGCAATAGAGAGAGGTTCATATCTCAGCTCCTGGACCATTGCAACCTTCTAAACAAATGCTTCAACATTTATTCCTTTTAAATAGTATCTTTTTATCTATTATCAGATAATATATTTGGAAAAAGAGCCTGTGATTTTTATACTAAGCTTGCAAAATTTGTATGTATGAATTTTTTTGGGGGGGGAGGGGAGTCTGGTAATTTTTTTGATATAGAGAACTTTCCAAATGAAAACTCCCTCTATTAGTACAAATTGGTGATTGTTCAGTAATAATCTTAAAGAATGGGGGGGGGGGGGGAGGTAGGGAAAATATTGAGCTGTAAAGGATCATACAGTACAGTACATATGTGTCAAAGAAGGTGTTATCAGAAATTCCCTGAATTTGAGGCTGTCCCTCTCTACTTTAGGTTTAAAAAAGAGCATCCAAATTATAAAAAGTAATTTTTAGTATTTATATAGGCTTCTAGGTAACTAATGTTAACAAATTCAAACAATGTGGTTATAAATTGTAACAATGTAATAAATGTTAACAAAATGAAAAAAAATAAAATAAAAATACTTTTTCTAATTTTCATTTCTGAAATTTTACATTTAGAATAATTAATAATCCTTTTCTTAACTGGATAAAATTATACCTCTTATTATTAGGGCACTTTAAGGGAATGTGGGAAGAGAATTTATAGCCCCAAAAATTTGTTCTTTCATTTAAAAATATTGAAATTGGGCAGCTAGATGGTGCATTGGATAGCGTACCAGCCTTGAAGTCGCGATCTGAATTCAAATGTAGCCTCAGACACTTAATACTTCCTAGCTGTATGACCCTAGGCAAGTCACTTAACCCAATTGCTGCAGCAATATATATATTGAAATTATGATCTGTTTCCTAAAAATCTCGAAAAAATTAAGAATAATTACCAAATATGGGAACTTTAAACCTTGAAAGCATTTTATTTTTGCTTTTTAATCTCCGCTTACAAAAAGTTGTTTGCCAGGCCCTCAAATTCTATACTAATTCCTGAACATATGGAAGAAAAGATATGTATTACCCCCATGTTTTAAATATATCATGTATAGCAGAGGTATCAAACTCAAGTAGGATCCTTGTGAGCCTTATATTGACTTAAAAACCCACAAGTTTACATTATTTTGTATTGTATTTTTTATTTTGTTAAACATTTCCCAATTCCATTTTAATCTAGTTCCTGGGTTCAAGAGTGTTGTCAGTAGCTGGTGAGTTTGACAACTGGTACAGAATAATCAACCTAGAAATAAGACTAGAAATAAGTTTGTGTAAGAATATTTGCTATATAAGCATACATTTGAGAAAGGCTAGGAGAAGCTGCTTGGCAAATTTTTGCAGTTATTAGTATTGAACTCATCCTCTTCACTCCTGCCTTCACCCCACCCCCAGTTCCTCTTTTCTTCCTAGCTTCTTTAGTTTGTTGTTGTTTATTCATGTCAGTGCCTGGTTGACTCTTTGTGATCCCATTTAGGATTTTTTTCGCAAAGACTTTGGAGTAGTGTGCCATTTTCTTCTCCAGCTCATTTTAGAGGTGAGGAAACTGAGGCAAAGGGGGAAACTGTGACTTGCCCAAAGTCACATAGCTAGTAACTATTTGAAACCACATCTGAATTCAGAAAGATGAGTCTTCTGATTCCAGGTCCAGCACACTGTCTATTGTACCACCTAGCTATCCCAATAACAAAGAATGTTAAAGAGACTTGCCAGAGAAAGTTCTGAGGCTGGATTTGAACTCAGATCTTCTTGACTCCAGACCTGCTTCTTTGCTCATTCTACCATCTAGCTGCTTCAACTTCCCTATTACTTTCTCTTCCCCCCTCCATGTAATAGTATATTGTATTTCTTCAATTTCATGTAAAGATAGTTTTTAATATTCATTTTTGTAAGACTTTGTGTTCCAAATTTTCCTCTCTCCCTACTTTACCTCCCTTCCTCCTCGAGGCAGCAAACAATCTGATATAGATTATACATATTCAATCACTCTGAACATATTTATATATTATGTTGTAAAAGAAAAATCAAAAAAAAAAGGGGAAAAAATAAAAAAGGGTGAAAATAATATACTTTGATTTATACTCAGTCTCCATAGTTCTTTGTCTGGATGCAGATGGCATTTTCAATCACAATTCTATTGGAATAGTCTTAGATCACTGTCCATAAGTCAGTCATAATTAATCATCACACAATGTTGTTGTTATTGTGTACAGTGTTCTGGTTCTGTTCACGTATCTCAGCATCTGTTCTTCTAAGTCTTTCCAGGTTTTTCTGAAGTCAGCTAACTTATCAATTCTTATAGGACATTAGTATTCCCTTACATTCAAATGCTACAACTTATTCAGCCATTCCTCGTTTGTTGGGCATACTCAGAATTTCCAATCCCTTGCCACCACAAAATTCCTTAATACTTTCAAGAATATAGTACTGCCATTTTCCAGGTCATCCAGGCTCTCAAACTAAGAGTTGCTCTTGATTCTTTCCAGAAAGTCACATCTTCAGTTAGCCTTCAAGTTCTGTCATTTTTATATTTACATTTCCTGTTATGTGTCCTCTCCTCTGACACTGTAATCACCCTGTTGCCTCATGCTTGGACTGAAACTGAAAGGGGCATATATAAGAGTCCCTATTACCTCCAAGATCAAGGATAAAATCCTTTGGTTAATGTTAAAAGCCCTTCTTGATTTGACCCCTTACTTTTGGTTTTCAGTTGTGTCCAACCCTAGAACTTCATGTCCATAGTACACCCGGTCCTTCCATCCTCCATTCTGTCTGTCCTAGACCCCTTCCCACACATCCTACCTTTTCAAACCTTATACTTCTCCACAAACTCTGTGATCCAATGACATCGACCATTCCTCCATATGAGTCAATGAACATGAATTTCTATTTTTTATACATGACATTCCATCTCTAGATTTCAAGTATATTCACTAGCTTCCCTCTTCTTCCTCCCTGGAATACTCTTCTTGCTTAGTTCCTCCTTCTTACTTCCCTGGCTTCCTTCAAGTTTAAGTTAAAGCCATACCTTCTGCAGAAAGCTTCTGCCAGTTCTCAGTATCCTTATTTATCTTGTGTGTACGTGGTTATTTGTTGTCTCCTCAAGAGCAGGGACTGTTCTTTGACTTTGTTTGTATCCCTCCTTAGCACAGTGCCTAGCAGGTGCTTAACAAATCTTTTTTTTTTTTTTTAATTTTAATTTTTTTTTATTTAATAGCCTTTTATTTACAGGTTATATGCATGGGTAACTTTACAGCATTAACAATTGCCAAGCCTCTTGTTCCAATTTTTCACCTCTTACCCCCCCACCCCCTCCCCCAGATGGCAGGATGACCAGTAGATGTTAAATATATTAAAATATAAATTAGATACACAATAAGTATACATGACCAAACTGTTATTTTGCTGTACAAAAAGAATCAGACTCTGAAATATTGTACAATTGTGCTTAACAAATCTTGATTGACTGGGTATTATTTACTTTTTGAAGTTTACTCTTTTTTTTTTTTTTTTTTTTTTTTTTGAAGTTTACTCTTTGTGTATTTACTAGATTATTTAAAATGAGCCCTAACCACTTAAACTTGGTGAGAGAAACATTGTTTTTGTACATATTACAAGGTTGACTTATGTTGCCATTCTGGGAAGGACATATTTACATTTGTATACACAATGTTTCACATGTAAGCCCAGTTAAATATTCCTCTGCTCAACGATGTCCAAAACACCTTGCCTGAAGGAATGAATTTTGGGATTGGTTTCTAATACTTAAACTTTCATAGAGAAAATGTTTGAGGTTGTTGAGAAGATTTTCTGTAAAGAAATGATGATATCCCAATTTAATTTATCTATTTTTACTTGTCCAATTTGTTGTTTTTTAGTCATTTGGGTCCTTTCTGACTTTTTGCGACTCCATTTGAGGTTTCCTTGATAAAGATACTGGAATGGTTTGCATTTCCCTTTCCAATGAATATTACAGATGAGGAACTAAGGTAAACAGTGTTAAGTGACTTTCAATAGGGCTCATATAAGTATTAAGTGTCTGAGTCCAGATTGAGACTCGGGAAGATCAGTCTTTCAAACTCTGTGTTTGGCTCTATATCAATGCACCACCTGGTTGCCTCATTTTACATCCCTTTCAAAAGCAAGGTCATTAGATTTTGAGCTATTTATTATCAGATTTTATGGATTTTAAGGTATTAGAGACTAGGAATTGTGACATACATCTTTGTCTTCCTAACAATTTCTTGCACACAGTAAAAGCTTAATAACTTTTTAGTGAATGAATAACAATCATAAGCTGAGTTTGATCACTTATGTCACTAAAACTGTGTAGAACTTAACTATAATAGGAACTCCTCAGTCAAAATCAGATATGCTTTGATGGGCCCATGGTCTATTTTCAACATGGGTATTTCTTGTTCTTAAAAAAAAAAATCTGCATGGTATTTGTGCTAAGTATACAACAGAGTGTATTAGCCCTGAATACTGCGCCCACCTCAGTGAAATATACTGGAGAAGCAGTAGGGACTATTCAGTTCACACATTCTAGTAGATGCCTGGTTAAAATGAAATGCAGGTGGTCTGCTTAAGTCCTTACTTTCAGTTTAATGATGCTTTCATTTATTTTTAATCTTTCTGCTACCTGCTTAGTGCTCAGGCTTACACAGGCTTTCCATTCTTAAATTATAATTTATTTATTGTTAAGTTTAAACAAAGAAAATTTGTTCCCCCCCCAAAAAAAAGCTAGTTCTGCAAATGAAACTTTTGAGTTTTACATCATACCACTTGCTTTAAATATACTTTCATTTCAAAGCAGTTCTGCTTGTCATGTTAGTAGCTGAATAATTGAATCTTCCATGTGTAAATTTAAAATATTACAATGGCCCTTTAAATCATCATCATCATCATCATCATCATCATCATCATATATTTTAAAAATAACCCTGCCTTCCATTAACTTCCCTTTCTTCCTCCCAATTAAAAATACAAAAGGGAGGGGGATAAAGGAGTTTACACAATCAAATTTTTTATTTATAATTTTATTTTTTTTATTATAATAACTTTTTATTGACAGAACCCATGCCAGGATAATTTTTTACAACATTATCCCTTGCACTCACTTCTGTTCCGATTTTTCCCCTCTCTCCCTTCACCCTCTCCCCTAGATGGCAAGCAGTCCTATATATGTTGAATATGTCGCCGTATATCCTAGATATAATATATGTGTACAGAACCAAACAGTTCTCTTACACAATCAAAATTAATCCACACAGTGGCCATATCTAAAAATATGTTTCCTTTTCCCAATTGCGTCTGAAGAAATATAACACCTCTGGAGTATTTCTAGGTCTTCTGGAGACGTAGACTTTACATTCTTAATCAGGATAACTTCTTGGTGGAGATGGGTGGATTTGAAAAAGGGCTATAGATGGGGGAACTGGAAGGTGAAAGAGAATTCCATTTCCCCCATCATCTGTAATTAGTCAATAATTCCCATGCCCTGATTTTCTCTATCTCCCAGATCCAGTTCCTTGAAAGTCTTCATTGCTTGTGGCTTCAGCAAGTCACTAGAAGCAGCTCTGGCAAAAATAATTTTGTCTTTAAGGGAGGTCTTGGAAATGTAAAGGATTATTTTTTGATGGAAAAAATGATAATTTTTTTAAAATCCACAAAAGAATTTCAACTTGCTTCCTTTAAGCCTTTTATGCTTGTCACTTTAACAACCATAGAAACTTTCAATAGCATAGTAAGAAACTTGTTAGGGGATTTGATTGTGTTTGAATGATATCTAACTCTTATCCATGGCTTATTTAAGACATCTCATATTTGAGAGACAGCTCTTTAGAAAAAATTCCTTAATTATAATTCCCTTGCCTTCATAGAGGCTTGTTTATGAAATCTGCTGAATCAAAATAGTTCAGTTTCTTTTCTTTTTTAGTCTCTAGAATCATTGCTTTAGAATCATGGTGTAGACATGCCCCTGCATCTTTTTGTAAAATTTATTTCAAGATATTATCAATTATGTCGTTCAGTTTATATCCACATAATGAATTCTTGCCTGAATTTAGATCCAGGGCAGATTTTGTCTTGGTACATGCATTTTGAGCTTTCTATTATAAGAAAATTGGGGAGGGGGCAGGGAAGAGAAGGCTAACATTTATATAGAACTTTTAAAGTTTGCAAAATTATAGCTACCTAGCTAGCTAGTCTTATCCTCATAGCAATGCTGAGATGCCGGCATCCTACTTGTTAGAAAAATTAGAGCCAAATTTATTGTCTAGGTATTTGTAATCTGGTGATTGAGTGTTTATTGCCTTTACTTATCTGGATTCTAGTATGTTTTATCTTTAATATTCTGCTGTAGATTCTCTAAGTCATCCTGGGTCTTTTCAAAAGTCTTGGTTGTACATTTTAAGTGAACAAAAACCCTAAGTATTTAGAGAGTTTTTAAGTGACTAGAGAAGCCATAAATGCTGCTCTAAATTTTCCATCTTATGTTCAAGCCACCTACAAATTCTAGAATGTTCAGAAGTTTGCTTGTTTGTTGGAAAAACTTGGAATCACAGTCAGCAATTTGAAGAATAATTCTTCTGATGTGGGAACTTAGACATCTCCTTTCCCCACTTCCAAAACAGACATAAGACATAATAATTAGTTGAATATTTCCCATTTTAAAAAACATGACAGGTTTGCCTCCTTGCCACCTCCTTTGCCAAATCTGTTTTCCCCATCTTTTTCCTTCCCACCTCAGAGACAAATTGAACAAATTGAACGGGATCCTATTCCCCACCCCCACCCCAAATTGTACAGTATTCTAGCTCTTTACCCCTTTACCTTGTTTTTAAAAAATAGTCTTTCAGAAGGATTCTAGGAAGAATTACTCGACACATCAGTAATCCTGAAAAGATAGGGAAAGAATGAGGGACTACCGTGTAGTCCATTAGGTTTCAAAAAAAATAGGAGTAGTACCAATGGGGCTTCTAAAGAGTAGTAGAGAAATTTGATGAAATGGATTAGGAAGTCAACCATGATCTCTAAGGGCTGAGGATCTGGGGTCTGGAATTGCCTAGGATACTGCACAGCTATAAAATATGGAAGAAGAAGCAGAGAGATTGCAAGAGGAAAACTGCATTTTAGGCAAGAGGGATGTTGTAAGATTCTTAGTACATCTTTCCCTTTAAAATAATAATTAATTTAAAGGTCTTGAATATTGACTCAGGAATTTATGCTCCCCAGCTTCTAAAGCTTCAGTTATTTTCAACATCTGGAGACAATACTTTTTGTATTGAAACTAGGAACTCGATTTTTTTTTTTTTCCCTCTCATCCTCACGGTGCTAGTCTTGCATAACTGGGACATAGAGATGCAGGTACTTATGGAAAAATACAGTAGCTGTTTTTAGTCCTAGCAACAAAATCAAGAAACAGAGATGGCCACATTGTAGCTTACTTAAATAGAATGGTTGGCGGGGCAGAATCTTGCAGTCTCTTTATATGGATAATCTCCACTTTTATCATTGTGCATTAAGTAGCATGATTCAATAGAGCTCAACCATATGAAAAAGGATTTGGACCTTATGAGGCTTCTGTGTCCAATAGATTCCACCTAATCCACCTAATAGATTTAGAATAGTTAGCACCTCTAGTAACAGCCTCATTTTTTCTTCCTTCTCTTTTACCTCTGAAGGTTTAAGAACTAATTGGACATTGACTTCCCCAACAAATTCAGGCAAAGTTTCCCTAGGTGAGTTAAGAGAGGATGTCATTGGCTACTGTTCCTTTGTATAGTCTTATTCCTATGGTTGGTGTACATTTATTCCTCTCTTTTGCTTCAAAATCCCAGGTTTCGTTCAAGGCTCAATTTAGTTGTCTTTTCCTCCACAAGATATATTACAGTCTCCTTATTTGCCAATGTCCAACTCTCCCAACTGGCTTTATCTGTTAATTCTGTTTATTTTCTATCCATGATTACTAGAATGTAAGTAAGAACCTTTGAGAGGAGCATTGGACCTGTTACCTGTTGGAATACACGGGAGCCACCTGACAGTGGCTGCTGGAGAACCAACCTAGAATGGATCTCCTCTTGTGAGACTCTCAAGGAGACTGAGAGGCATTTGCTGTTCTCTGACCTTTCTCCTCTTCCCTCTGCCTCCAATTTATCTCATTCCTAGTCCAAAACACCTGTGTCAGCAAAGGCTGCCCTGCAGATGTTATGATCCACAGCTTTGGAGGCTCTCAGAGAATCGAGCTGTTTCTTAACAGTTACCCAGGAGGTACTTAATAAATATTGATGGCATGAATGAGGAAGAAAGCAATGGTATGCTTTGGTTGGAATAGAGTATTATGGCCTAACACATGTCTTTTTCAGTCATGCTTCTTCCATATTTTCTTCATATGCTGAATATCATCTGCCTTAAAGTATTTTTCCTTGGAAATTTTGTTTGTGATATTTTTTTTTCCAGGTTGAATTTTACATTCTTATAAAAAAATTATTTTAAGAGTTGAAAATCAATTTAATATAATGAAGCAGCATCTTTATAGTCTTAATAGCTGGAATATTTTTATTTGCTTTTTTAAAAAATTGCTTTTCAAATAATTTCCCAGGAAGTATTTATTTAATTTTTCTTCTCCTTTCAGTGTTTGTAATGTTGAGATTGGGAAGGGAAACCCCAAGAGTTTGGGGTCACAGACCAGTGTAGTGAGGTGTCTCAAATGAATTTGAACACATTTCCTAATCAAGGGGCAAAGTTTAGTTCTAATTGTAACACCATTACAAGTGGACTAAATTCCAAGAGAATGTGGCAAAGACCTAAGAGAGAGAAAATGTCTTTATCCAACTTTCTATGGTTGACATGCTAATTCTATGGCACAGAGGAGTGGTCTCCAGAATTTGGTTATCACTGATCAACAGATTATTTGACATTCAGCAAAGAACTGAGCAATGGCTCTGGAATTTGGTTCCATATTATCAGTCAGCAATGAATTGGGGAGTGATCTATTCAGAATCGAACAAATTGCTGTTCTTAGATTGGGAGTGTGAGAAATCTCCCCCCTCACCCCCCGCCCCCCAAATCAGGGGGCTATATTACATCACTAGTACACTTCTCATTTAGTTCTAAAGTTCAAACACTATTAATCTGTTTTTTTGCACTCTACCACCTCATTAGTAAAATTATTTATTCATTGACTTCATTAATGCTGACCCATATAACACTATCAGAGACCCCCTGCAACAAGATATTCATGATCATTTTTCATTACCATTTGTTTACTAGAGATCAGCCACTTTTGTACCAAGCAAATACTCTTACAAAGCAAATTCAAACCAGTTTTGCAGGGAAAATTCTGGGAGGCTACAAACTGCCATATTATTAATGTACAACATCTGTTGAAATGTCTTTATCCCATGAGCCTTGAGTTTTGAAAAAACCCATTAGTAGAACTGTTGTCATCTCATTTGTTAGCAAACCTCAAAATGGCTTAGGAAGAGATGAATAAAGGATATTTGGCCCTATTCCAGAGAAGTTATGAATAGGGACATTTGGGATTGGGGGAAGGGGTGTCAACTTCCAGCTTGGCTATTCAGAAGAGAAGATTGTTGGGCTGTTGTTGGATATTTTTTTTAATGACATGACAAAACACCCTCTGGTGTTTCCAAACCAGGAGACATCATTTTCTGGTGTTTTGGGTTTTGTTTTGGATTTTTTGCTGGTATTAAACTCAACACATTGATTGTTGCCTTTGAGGCAAGTAGAAGATTCAAAAATGAAATCATTTCTAGCCCTCCATTAACCTTTATGGAAACTACCCACTTATGAACCTAATTCTGGTTCTTCTCATTTTCCAGGTTTTTTATGAGTGAATGTTGGAATGTAAACTTGGAGCAGGGATCACTTACTGTTTTGGTCCTTGTCTCCCCAGAGTCTACCACTGAGACCTGCAAGTAGTGGCCCTTTGATAAATGTTTGAACTAAACTGACTTGAGTTGGAGACAATCTTGTGCAGTCCATCATAGTCAGTACATTATTTTATCATTTCCTATTTCATGATTTCATTCTGACTTTCATTTTCCACTGGATTTTTCAGGCCTTTAGAAATATTTCAGTCTTTGCCTGATAAAGACATGAATTCATTTTTTTAATGGGAGGAGGAGAAATTTAGCCCTCTAATATAGTTGTTACATCCTACACTAATATGATTTGGATTATGAATCACTCATCTTTATTACCTTATTTAGCATCTGAGTGTTCTTGTGAGGGAGGTGGTTGCAAGGATCCATAGGTGATGGCAGCAAAATGTATCCTGACAGTTTGGGGTGAGGGGTGGGAAGAAAGTACTGGATTTGAAGGCAAAAAAGATCTGAATTTCAGTCTCAGTTGTGCTTGGTGGCTGGATGATACTGGACAAGGTACTTTTTCTTGGTCTTACTTTACTCATCTCTAAAATGAATAATAATATCTGCATTTTTTACTTCTCTGGAAAGTTGTGGGAATTAAGCAAGATAAGGGGATATACTTAAGTTGCTGTTGCTATCTGCCTGGAGAAACCATTTCATGCCTATTGGAGGGATTGCCATGCAGATTTTGTTAACCTGGGAATCAAGAAAACCTGGGCTCAAATCCTGTCTTTGATAATTAATTAGCAGTGTGTCCACATCATCTTGTCTCTCTTTCCTCATCTGAAAAATATGGCTTAAAATATCTGTAGTGCCTCCCTCACAAGTTTATTGTGACTTTTAAATAAAATAATAATACAGGGATCTTAAAAATCTTTGCAGTTTTACACTATTAATGCTTAATAACTGAAAATCACACTAAGACTTTTGGGATGCCCTATATAAGGCACATTGCCAACTTGAGAACTCCACATAAATATTTATTATTGTTTTTATCATCCTGCCTCTCAATGATAAGCAGCATATTGCAGTGGACAGTGAGTCAATAAGCATTTAGTAAGCTCTGGGGATACAAAGAAAGGCAAAATGTGGGCCCTGCTCTCAAGGAGTTCATAATCCAGTGAGGAAGAGAGCTTGCAGACAGCTAGAAACAAATGAGCTACAGGTAAGATCCTTTGAAGATCAATAGCAGCAGCAGTAGAGATAGACATTTACAGTCCTGAAATCTAGAATAAGAGAGTTCCGTTCCTACTACTGACAAGAACTCATGTAGACCTGAGCAAGCCCTTCATCTCACAGTGTCCCTCAGAGACAATAAGTCATCGCAGTTGTACTGTCTGCAATTACTTCCACAGGAAGCTCTTAGAACAATGAAGTCTTAGGTCCAGAACCTCAGATACCAAGTTTGTTGATTCATGCATTTGTACTAGGATTTAGGAGATGGAATCCTCTTTCCAGTCCATAATAACTATTTGTGTGATCCTGAATAAATCACTTCTTTCCTGAGCCTTTCTTTGTAAAAAGAAGAGACTGGACTAAATAATAATATCTAAGAGTCCTTCCTGTTCTAGATCCTTTAGTCCCTTTACTTCATCTCACTTGTCTCAACAATTAATCAACCAGCATTCATTGAGGGCTATTTGCTAGTCACTGTCCTGTTGGGAGGGGCTGGGATTTGACCTATAATACATGTATGTTGCATTATTAGTACTAGATACTTGTAGTATGGCTGAGTCTACTGACAACTCACTTGATAACATTTAACTAATATTAACTAGTAAGGATGCAAGGTGCTTCTTTGTACAATGGATCCTCACAGCAGCCCTGTAAAGAGTGTAGGTATTATATAGGAAATTGAACCTCAGAGCACTTGAGTTCCCAGCTAGTAAATGTTGGGTTTCACATACAAGTTTCACATAATCCAGTGCATACATTACACAACATAAAACTAATGCAGAGCAGAGCCTGCTATTTTATCAAGATTTTCAAAAGCTCGAATATTAAAGTGGCAGATGCGTTTTCTGAGACTGCTTTTCCTTTGTGTAGCCAATTAATGCATTTTTTTTAATTAAGGAAAAGTCTGAATACAGTGTGTTCTGGAATTGATCATTATTGTAGAATTATTTCTTTTTGTTATTTGAATTGACAAGGAGAAGTAATGTGTGTCTGTTCTTCAATCACTGTTAACTCGAGTAGAAGAGGAAACGTGAGGTAGAAAGACAATAAAATGGCTTGCATCTTGGATCCAGGGGTTCTGGCAGGCATTCTGCCAGTCAGCCAACCAGATAGGGAGGCCAACTTGATTTCATTTGCTTTTTGTTACTATGGCATCTTGCGGTCATTCATTATGCAAAAAAAAAGTGGTTCTGGGCTCCTGAAAAGCTTATGTCATTTTGAGATTTTGCCAGGTTTTGAGATGGCTGCTAACATGAGTTCAGCAATCAATCAAGAGGGATTCTTGCACATCTAACAATGTCCTTAGCCTGACCTAGGTGCTTATCCTGGATTCGAGATCCAGGAAGAAGCTATTCTTGGCTTATCAGAATTAGGTCACTACATTGAATGAATTGCTGATTGATTGGACTGGTGATCTCCAAAGAGAAAAGAGAGAATGGCAGGATTTCTGGAGACAGCAAAGGGGGGGTTGGGGGGCGGCGGGATGCTGTCTAGCTTTATATGTGTGGAAAGCAAAAAGCAGGAGACATGATGGTGATGTTCAAAATGGTGTCTATGTTTGAACACTGAAAAGTGTGTGTGGTGGGGGTGGGGGGGGGGGGAGGTTACACAGAAAAGGAAGAAAGAAGAGTGTCTTTTAAACAACTTTTCCCAATTGATTCTACCACATGCTGTGTGGGAACCCAGAACAGGCCAGACTTGGGGAGGGGCAGGGGAGAATCATTCTAAACTGATGTTTGTTTACTTGTTCATGTGATTTGCAGGCCAAAGCAAACAGCTCAAATGAACATAGAGTAGGCAGTTCTTTGGATGGAACCTCCCTTTCAGAATGGTTCTTTTTGTTTTTGTTAGTTTTTTTTTTTTTTTTTAGATTAATGTGGAGATCTTGAATGTTAGCTCAGGAACTGAGCTGTTCTTTTTTGAGTTCTTTCTCTTTCCTGTTATTTGTAAGCATCTTTTTCTGTGCATACACACCTAAAATATATGATATTGTAGTAAGTTCTGTCCTTAATCCTTCGGAATTCAAATCAAAGGATGACACTGGGCACCTTTCTGATGGTGACAGTTCCAAGTGAGGTGTTATACATTCCTTTTTCCCCTCCTTCCTGGGAAGAAAGCTGAACAAGGGAGGAGCCCAGCATCACATAGGGTTAGTACTAAGTAGTCTGTAGGTTTGGGGTTGTAGCTTGATCTGATGGTTCTCCAGGTATTCCTGTTGGGCCTAACATAAAGGAAAGTAACTATTAGTGATGAGAATAAATCAGTATGAGCCTAAATTATGACATTTATTATTATATTATTGTTAATATTATAATTATAATTAATGATATTTAATTCTCATTATGATGAGAAATATGATTACATCTAATAGAACAAGCATTTTATTAATATTATTGAAGTTTTTTCTTTTAAGTAGAACTTACATTCTGACAGCGAATTCTCTTGATAAAAAGCTCTTAATCACATTTAAAAGTTGCAGTTTGCAGAGTTAAAGTTACAACTTGAGTCATGTAGTTTTAGTTTCTGTCTTCTGTTGCTACTAACTTAGACATACAAATTAGCCTTAATGCCTTAATGGACACTTCTCATTTTTCTGGGACTACTTACAATAGGGCAGTAAAATAAGAGGAAGTTTCCTTTTTATTATTATTATTATTTTTTAATTTTTATTTTTGGGGAGGCAATTGGGGTTATATAACATGCCCAGGGTCATACAGCTACTAAGTCATAAATCATAAGCTACTAAACTAACAAAATGCAAAGTGCCCCAGCTCTGAAATTTAAGAATATATTCTAGAATGCTCTGAATCCTCTAATAATCCATTTAGTATATGTCTAATGGATTTTATATTTCAAGCTTTGTGTTTTTTTTAGGTGTGTCTCTCTACACAGGAAATAGGCTGGTTACTTAGTATATTTTAAGCTCTTCAAAGGAAGGAATCATGCCTGGTTTTTGCTGTTTTGTTATTGTTGTTGTTGTTTTTAATCTTTCTGGGTACTTGCAGAAGAGGTTTGTAAACCCATAAATGTCTCAAAGGAGAAAAGAATGTTAATTTTTACTTCAATTCATGTTTATGAATTGAACCCACTCCCTAAAAACTACATTATTTTTCTTTTTTTCCCCATAGAGTTCTTGAGAAAGGGAAAGTACAGTGGAAAATCAAATCAAACATTCAATGAATCCTTGGGTTTTATATTATGGCACAACCATGTCATGAAATGAGGTTGTAAAATTTAGAAAAATTAAATATTTAGTAATATCATGCTACCATGAACCTGAATTAATTTCCTACTTCAAGTAGAAAGATGAAAACAAATCAGTGGGTTCAGAAAGAAAATGAACCTATTCAAAATAGGAACAGCCAGGTAGTACAATAAATAGAGTAAGCCTAGAATCAGGAAGATTTGAGTTCAAATTTAGCCTAGTATACTTACTAGCTCTATGACCCTTGGCACACACCTCTATTTGTCTCAGTTTCCTTATCTTTAAAATGGGAATAATAATAATGATGTCTCTGTCAAAGGGTTATTTTGAGGACCAAATTATTAGTCTTCCAGAACAATGTGATTATCTTTCCCATAATTTCATCTATTGAATAAAATTTGAGCAGTTCCCACGTAATAAGACATAATAGTTGTAAAACACTTAGTCCAATGCCCAATGCTATATAAATTCCCTTCCCTTCTCCTTAAATTAGAGTGATTTGGAAGGGGAGGGAAGGGGAAGAAGAAGGAGGCTACCTAAAGAGGTATGTTGTTAAAGGAGTGTCTTTTACCCTTTTTGTTCACATTAGTAAATTCAAATCTGTTCCCTTAAAATTCAGGAAATCCCTGGCAAATCGTCATATACCACATTTTGTGACTGTGAAAGTGATCAAGTATCTATTATAAGTTCTTAGAATAATTTATTTATTTATTTATTTTGCCAGGGATAATGATGAAGATTTATAATTTCAAAGGGCATAAGGAAATCAGGAAACCTTCACCACCAGTGCAAGTTGGCCCCCCTCTCTATCATTTTGAGTTTTAGAGTCACCTAAAACATCGACAAACAATGACTTGTCCACCATCATGCAGGAAAGGGAATCTGTATTACTCCTATTTTACAGTTGAAGAAAATAAGGCAAACAGAGGTTAAGTTATACAATCATATATATCAGAGATGGGCCTTGTATTTAGAGACAGAATTTGAATTCAAGGGTTCCTCATACCCAGAACAGCTTGTAGATACCATATAAATGCTACCTTTTTCTATAAGTAATATCAAGAATATAAAAGTTACTCTTGAAGCTTCTTACTAAAGAAAGATTAGACTATTGAATTTGAAGAAGGAAAGACAAGTAGATTCACAAATGTCTCAAAGGAGGGTGCATAAAGAGTTGTGACTTCTCTTGAGAGGTGAGTTCTGAGTCTGGAATCCAAATGACCTGAATTCAAATCTAGCCTCAGACACATTACTGGCAAGTCACTTTATATCTTTCAGACTTGATTTCCTTGGTTGTAAAATGGAAATCATAATATTACTTCTCTGGATTGTTGTGAGGATCAAATGAACCAAATAGTATATAAATAATAGCATGATCAGCAGGGTCTTGGGTGAGCCTTAGCCTTGAAGTTGTTTTCTTCTCTGTAAAATAAACTTTTGTTTAACTACTTAAGTTATTGTAGAGAAGTAAAAAATTGGTGATAATATGGGAGCAGCTATAATTTTATTCAGGAGATGACATTATGGTCAAGATAATTCCACTGTTCCAGAAGATTAAGAATCCTCATAGTGGATAGGATAAAAACCCTTTTGTTCTCAGAATGTTACTTCAAAAGCTCTTTGTCCAAAATATGTTCCCAAGATTTCCCTCCGAAATCCCTTCGTCGTGATGATGATAATAGAAGAACCAAACTCAGCTTTTTTTTTTTTTTTTTTAACCGCAGTTAGTGACCTTTGTCTTCCTCTTCCCCACCTTTTCTATGGTACCTGTTGAGCATCCTGAGGCAGATAGGTGGCAGAGTGAAAAGAGTGAGTGGGACCTAGAATTAATGAGACCTATCCTACCTTAGATAAATTGCTAGCTATGTTATCCTTGGCAAGCTCCATCATTCCTATCTGCCTGTTTTCTCATCTATAAAATGAAAATAATGATCACAATGCCCTTCTTGGGGAGTATAAAATGAGATGATATTTGTAAGTCAGTTTTACAAAGCTTAAGTGTTTTGTAAATGCTGTTGTCATTAGTATTATTATATTGATTTTCACTTCAGAGACTATCATGTTCAGTGACTTGAATCAAAACATCATCACTGGTAGAATATTGTTATTAAAAAGATAGACCTTGGATTCAAAGAGACTTTTGGGGTCATTAAAGAACTTTCAGTTTTCCAAAAACAATTCAGATGATTTGGATTGTCTGCTTCTGTCCAGGATGGCCAGGGATGCGTGGATGCTTGGTGATCTTTCTTATTAGAGACCATTCTCACATTGATCAAATCACAAATCCATCTGAGTCATTACTTTAAACTTTAAAGTGTTGTTATAACTTGCCTAAAAAGTAGTTCTCTAGGAAATTCCCAAATTGTGTATATAGACTCTAATATTTAGGAGGATGATTTAAAAAATAATAATAATAATAAAAATACCTATTGTTTACATGGTACATAATAAGTTCTAGACAATGTGATAAGCACTGCACAGATATTATCTTATTTGATTCTCACAACAATCTAGGGAGAATTCCTATTTTACAGTCCAAGAAACTGAAGCAAAGTTTAAGTGATTTGCCTAATTAGTGTCTGAAATTTGAAATTGCCTCCAGGAATTTATTGAGTTAAAAAAAATTCTTAAAATTTAATAACTGTCCACAAAATATTTGAAAATACAAAATAAGGAATGTGATCTTATATGGCAGAAAGTAGAATCTTAGCATTAAAAACTATAGCGCTAACCAAATTAACTGAAACAAAATTTCTCTAGTTTGGGGTGTTTTTCTGAAACCACCTCAAATTTTGTCCCTTAGTCTGGATTTTCTTTGTTTTGACAGATGATGAATACACTATCCTGGCTTTAATGACATTTGTTTTCCACAGTTATCAAAATTAAATTGGAGAAATTAAACTTAAATCAGAAAATTAAATCTACAAGGACATCAAGGGTAGAGTTTTATCGGCCTCCAAAAGAATGAAAGGTCCTTGGGGGCAGGAACTGACTTTGTATTCTGGGATGGTGACCTGAAATTTGAAAAGAACCTTTTGTTTTTTGCCCATAGCCCTCCTTTGTTACCCATCCCCCTTCTAGAATGGAAACTCCTTTGGGATTGGAGAGACTGGCTATGTAATGAGGGGTGGAGATTCATAACATGTAACTTCTATAACATCTAATTAATGGGGAATCAGAGGAGGGACTTGTGCTTCTAGATAGGAAATAAAATGTTGCCTTAGGAATCCCAAAGGTCTGTCTACTCACCTAAATACCCATTCTTGCAAGAATGCAAAATAAATCTTTCCTGTGTTCATCAGTGAGGCAGTAGAGTTCTTGGTAAGATATTTTATTTCTTACATGATGGCTCTTTTCACATTTATTCATTTTTATGGGACTATAATCTTCCATTCCTTAATATACTACAGCATATTCTATCATTCTTCAATAATTGGACATAGTGGTTTTTTTCAAATATTTTTCTAATATAGATGAAGTGACTGGATATTTTTGTATGGAAAAGTCCTTTAAAGTTTATATATTGGTAATGAAGTGCCCAAGTCAAAGGGCTATGAGTCAGTTTCTGTCCTCTTATTGTATTTTGTTACTCTGATTTACCATAAGATTTGCATCATTTTTTATATCATCATTTTTTTAGTCAGTGTCAAGTCAAACATAACACCCACAACACTCTCAAGTGAAGCCCAAATTGGATTAAAATGTAATGGGAATGCATTATATGCATATATATAATGCATAGATACATAGATAATATTACATTTTAACACTAAATTGATATGTACACACAGGGATCCATATGTATGAATTCATGGCTCCCACTTTTGTATGAGCTTGATACTACTATATACATTATTTTGTTGTTTTTGCCATTTTTCTTTTATACTTTTTTTAAAGCCAATTTTTTAAACTTAAAGTTTCTTATTTTCAATCTTGTGTCCAAATTTTCCCCTCTCCCTTCCCCCCCATGGCAAGTAATCCAAAATATGTATATTAAAGCCTATATATATATATATATATATATATATATATATACACATTAATTTTTAAAGCAATGATAAAATGGCATCAGTTTCTTGGAACTTTATGATTCTTCTTGATCATTCACAACCTAGGCTTGAAGGATGGGTAGTTTTGTCAGTATGAAGAATTTTCTGTGTGGGATGTATTTTTACCAGCAGAGATCACACCTAACCTATGAAATGTTGTAGGTAGTTATTTGAGATATTGAAGGACAGATGACTTACTTGGGATCATGTGGCTGCTAAGTATCAAAGGTAGAATTAGAATTTAGATCTTTTGAGCCCAGTGTTCATTCAATTCTCTACCCTACCCTACACAATTTATAGACTTTAGGAGGTTTTGATAGTTTGCAAAGCCTTGACTTTTCATTACTGTGGTTATATATTTTGTTGAGTCAGATCACAATTTCTCAATTTTTCATGAGTTGCTCTGCCTGAAAATATTATGACTAGGAAATGTATAACTTTTTCAGTTCTAGTACTTCCTTAAAATACTTTATCTATATTTTTTATACACAGTATCCTAAAAGTCTTACTGTGGTTTAAGTTTATTGTTATTACTATGAATATTATTATTAAAGTCATCACCTTCAGTGGCTACTCTTGTGGAGAATGAGACATCCATCTTAACCAATTGTAATCCTAGAAGACAGGGAGAGAGAAAGAGCAGCATGTACCAGGTAGATCAAATCATGACTACTACAACCTCTGCTTTGATCACCATCTCCCCTTGGACCCTGATGGAGATAGCCTAAGACCTTGAACCCAAGAGCCTTGAGAATTGGTATACTCTCAGCCCAACACTTTTGGCTAGCATCCTAGGAAACCTGTTCAGTGGAGATGCAGCCTGGCCACTGTTCCTGCATCTATTATATTGAATAATCAGAAGGGAAAGTTCTTTCCACCAAAATCCTTGGCACTGTTGAAAAGTTCAACAGCCCAGACTGATGTGCTTTATCATTAAGATGGGTCATTACTTCTGTACCCTAAGGACCATGGGACCTTTCTAACTGACTTGCACCTGAAACCTTCCCTGAGTCTTATCTCTCCCCTCTCCCCCCCCCCCCCCCCCCCCCCCCCCCACCTCCCAGTGTATAAGCTCCTTGTATACAGGGCCCGTCTTGCATTTCTCTTTCTATTGTATCCTTAGACCTAGTACAGATCTTAATAAATTATTCATTCATCATACATTGTTTCTCTTTTTTTTCTTAAAGCTTTTTATTTTTCAAAAATAGGCATGGACAATTCTTCAACATTAGCTCTTGCAAAACTTTGTGTTCCAATTTTCTCCCCCTTTTCCCATGCCTAGGTGGGAAGTAGTTCAATATACATTCATTTTTACTTAAGATAGAAATGTAAGCTCTTTGAGATTTTGCTGTCATCTTAAACTATCTTTAACACAGTGCGTGGCATATAGTAGGTGCTTAATAAATGCTTGCTGATTATTCAGCTTTACACCATGATAAGGTTCGAGAATAGGGCTTTCCTAGAGGATATCTTGTCATTATTAACAATAGCTACCATTTATATGGCACATCATAGTTTTTAAAGCACTTTAGGGAGGAACTACTAGTATTAATGTACTCATTTTTAGATGAGGAATTGGAAATGCTTGTCATGATAGAGGTCTTAGAATCTGCTAAAAATTCTTTCAACACTCATCACAGGTGCCTCTAGATGAGAATAGTGGACGCTGATGCTGATGTGAAATGAGGTCCTCTTATTTGTTCTCACTGGGACAATTGATGCAACTTCATTTTAGATCTATTCCCAATAGCAAAGGTCATAGTCGCTTAGTCGATGTCATCTGTCTCTATAGACTCTTTTGAGCGACGTTATCAGTGTAGTATCTGAACACTTGATTCTTGTTGGTACAGGAAATGTTGTGTAGGTTGGTGTGTGGTAAAAAGAAAAAAGTGTTTAAAAGAAGTCCTTCCTATTCTCAGGGTGTACAGTGCCATCTGTTTTAAGTCTGGGTACACAACTGGTCATCACAAGACAGCAGCTAATCCTAGAGTCAGCTGGCCACTGACTGATCACAGTTACTCTATTCATAAAAGGAGGAATGTGTTAGACTTCTGTGGACATGGTAGCAGCAACAGTTAGTGTTTGACAAATGTTTTGAGGTCAAAGAAAGGTGTATGTGAGATGGTCCCAAATGTTCATAACATACACATCAAATACCAAAATCATGAAAAGCCCCGTATTCTAGTCACTTTCACTGTCACAACCTAGAGTCTGTACCCTTTAAAAACAATGATTAGTTTTGATAATTATATTTCTTTTTCATAATATTTTATTCTTCAAAAAATATAGGCAAAGATAATTTTCAAAATTCATCTTTTGCACAATCTTATGTTCTAATTTTTTCCCAGTCTCTTCCCTCCATCCCCACCTCTGTCCTCACGCTCAAGACAGCAAGTGATCCAATATAGGCTAAAGATGCACTTCTTTTTTTAAAAAAATAGTTTATTTTTGCAAATACATGCAAAGATATTTTTCAACATTTACCTTTGAAAAACCTTGTGTTCCAAATTTTTCTTGCTCCCTCCTCCCCATGGCAGCAAGCAATCTGATATAGGTTAAACATGTGCAGTTCTTCTCAATATATTCCCATATTCTTCATGCTGCACAAGAAAAATCAGATCAAATGGGGAAACAAAGAAAGAAAAAAAAAAAGACACAAGCAAACAGCAACAGAAACAACACAAAGGTGAACATAATTTAGTTTGATCCACATTCAGTCCTCCACTTTTCTTTCTCTGGATGTAGATAGCACTTTCCATCAGAGTCTATTGGATTTGCTTAAATCATCTCATTGAAAAGAGCAGAGTCCATCACAGTTGCTCATCATATAATCTTGTCAATGTGTACAATGTTCCCTTGGTCTTGCTCATTTCACTCAACATCAATTCATGTAAGTCTTTCCAGGCTTTTATGAAATCAACCTGCTCATCATTTCTTATAGAACAATAATAATCCATAACTTTCATAAAACATAACTTATTCAGCCATTCCCCAATTGGTGAGCATCTCTTTAATTTCAAATTCCTTGCCACAATGAAAAGATTTACTATTAATTTTTTGTACATGTGGGTCCTTTTCTCTCTTATGATCTCTTTGGGATACCATAGAAGAGATACTGCTCGATTCAAAGAGTATATGCAGTTTTAAAGCCCTTGGGGCATAGTTCCAAATTGGTTGGATTATTTCACAACTCATCCTCTCCAATATTTCAATAACTACATTTCAATACACTTTGTTTCCTTACATAGTTTATCTTTGCATTGAAAAACATCATTTTTAGGAGTGCACAGGTTTCAACAGACTGCTGCAGAGGCCCATGGTACAACAAAAAAAAGGTTAAGAACTTCTTCTTTGAGGGATTCAGATATTATTTGAAATAAATAGAGAATAAAATACTGGGGAAATAGTATTGTTAATATCTTGGAATTCCCTGTGATGCAATTTGTTTTCCACATTGAGCATGCATGGGATTTATTCAGTCATTCACCACACCAATGCTTACTATATTTTGGGTACTTTGTTAGTTCAAAGGATGCTGTATCATGGTGTTCAATTCCCTCATTTTAAAACTGAGGAAATCCGGGCAGCGAGGTGGAGCAGCGGGTAGAGCACCAGCCCTGAAGTCAGGAGGACCTGAGTTCAAATGTGGTCTCACACATTTAATGCTTCCTGGCTGCATGACTGGGCAAGTCACTTAATCTCAATTGCCTCAGGGAAAAAGAAAAGAAAAGAAAACTGAGGAAATCTTGTCTAAAACCACAGATCAATCAGTGTCACTACTCTATTTATACGCACATCTTCTGTGCCCAAATTTAATGTTCTCTCTAACGTGCTATTCTAAGATGCCATTATCATCTTTATCTGGTGGTTGAGAAGTAGGAACTTGAATGAAAGAATGAATAAAGTATTAAGCACTTAGTCACATTCTAGTGGGGAAGACCATGCAGAGGGGAAGTTTCAGCTGCAGTTCACATGAAACTGTCCCATGGTTATTGGGGTGCAGCGGCAAAGTCAGTGGCAAAGCCTTATATTTAATGTCATTTTCATTGATAAAATATCAATTTCTGATGTTGAATTATTTGACAATGTCAAGGGTTTGGGTGGAAAGAACTTTCCCTTCTGATTGTTTTATAGTAGCTGTGGTTTCAGCACCTGCAGAAGAGTAGCCAGGCTGCCTCTCCACAGGGATTGTTTCCTAAGATGCTGGCCAAAAGTATTGGGCTGGGAGCATACCAATTCTCAAGGCTTTTGGGTTCAAAGTCCCGGGCTATGTCCTTCAGGGATCTAGGGGGAGATGGTGGTCAAGGTGGTGGTGGTGGAGATTGTAGTAGTCATGGTTTAACCTACCTGGCCACATGTTCCTTGTCTCTTTTCCATGCCTCCTTACTGTTTCAGTTCTATTGGCTTGCCTGTATGGGAGTTGATTAGCAATTGGTTGGATGGTCAGCCCCTTTTTCCCAAGAGTTATTTGCCTGGGTTATCTCTATAAGTTTTTAGCTAGAAGTAGCAACCAGTGACCTTGGAGGAGCCTTGTCACTCTAAGGGCTCCTGTGCCTATCTGCTTGTTGGTGACTCTTGTTCAGTTGTTGCAGGCGGTGATGAAGAAGGTGAGCTCTCTTTCTCTCCAATGCTTTGCTCTTCCCAAGGCTCTTAGTCTCCAGTCTTAGGCTGTCTTCATCAAGGTCTGAGGAGAGATAGTGCTCAAGTTTGGGGAGGGTTTGACTTGCCTGGGGTATGCTGCCTCTATTTCTCCCTCAAGAGGGTCTTGCTGCTTTAGCTAAGCTGGCTGGCTTGCTCTGCAGGGAGCCCATTATAAACTCGTGAATAGCAGTCTTTTAAGGATTGGTTAATTTCTGCCTATATACTTCAAATAGCTTCACAACTATTAGGCAGGGGAGAATTGAAGGACATACTGCAGCTAACTGTTTTCTGTTGCATAGTATTAACAGCTAATTGAAAAATAGTAGTCTTAATGTTACTCAACAGAATTGCCATCATTTAAAAATTTTAATATAATGAAATCATAGTAATTTACATATATGGCTTTAGAGCAGAAACAACTTTTGATGTTAATTAATCTCATTTTCTAGTTAGGAAACCTATAATAAAGAAATAAAACCAATAAAGTCAAAAGTTATATATAAAGTCCCTGACATTTCCTCTGTAAGATTTTCCTTGGTTTCAAAAATTATTTCTGAAAATACAGTATGCTTTTGGTCCCTTTAAAACTACTTATGTCTCCAACAAGAGAGTAAGTAAATTAAAAATGAAAATAACAAGATGATTTGAAGTAAATATTTACAAGTCATAGTTATTGAGCTATTTCCCAATTGAAAAATAGTCAAAGGATGTCAATAGGACATTTTCAGGAAAAATTCCCACCTATCTATAGTCATATGAAAAAATGCTCTAAATTACTATTGATTAAAGAAATGCAAGTTAAAACAACTTTGTGGTACTACCTCATACCTATCAGATTTGCTAACATGACAGAAAATGAAAATGACAAATGGTGGAAGAGATGTGGAAAAATAGGGTCACTAATGCATGTTGGTGGAATTGTGAACTGGTCCACCATTCCGGAGAGCAAGTTAGAATTATTCTCAAAAGGCTGTAAAACTTTGTGTCCCCTTTGGCAATACCACCACTTGTATCCCAAAGAAACCAAAGAAAAAGGCAAAGGAATTTTTATAACACCTCTTTTTGTGGTGGCAAGGAACTGGAAATTGAGGAAATGCTCATCAATGGGGATGGCTGAACAAGTTGTGCTGTATGGTTTTGATGGAATATTGTTATGCTGTAAAAAATAATGAAGAAGATGATTTCAGAAAAACATGGGAAGACCTCATGAATTGATGCAAAATGAAGTGAAGAGAATCAGGGGATCATGGTACACAGTAACAGTAGTAACAGTAGTCAACTGTGAAAGACTTAGTGACTCTAATCAATACAGTAGGTTAATTTCAAAGAACGGGTGATTTAAAAAAAATTATCAAAAGAAAACTTTCAGCCTCCAGAGAGAATTGATGAATTTTGAGAGCAAATTGAAGTATAACTTTTTTACTTTTGGCAACATGGCTAATATGGAAATGTTTTATACAATTTCACATGAATGTCACGTTGATATCTCATTGTTTGTCTTCTCTATGGGTGGGGGAATGGTTGGAGGGAATGAGAGAATTTGGAAGTATAAAACAAACAAACAAATAAAAATCGAAAAATTGCTGGGGTTACTTAGTTTGCTATTTACATATATCCTGAAATGTAATCAGGGGAACAAAGGTACATGGAATGAAGTTGGAATATTCACCCTCTAATGAAAGGAAGCCATTCTTTCCTCTATATTGGTGTGTCTTATATTCTGCCCAACCATACCTTCCTTAACTATTGGGGGTTTTGATGAAAATATAATACTGCCTCCTGGAAGAGGAAAGTGGAATAACAAAATCCAGGATTTTATCATATTATTAAAGCATGAACTTCTTGAGGACAAATCCTGTTACTTTTCATTTTTGAAATGAAACCAAATTTTATTATATTTGTTAACATTTCACTGCGTGTGATTTTCTGTGTGTACGTTCAGATAAATCTGTATTTTTACTGTATTCAGTATTTGGGAACTGGGTCTAAGATTCTCATCTTCATGCATTTGTAAAACAGTACAAGTGTATATGACTGTCCAATTCAGTAAACATACAATTATTTGAAGGCTTTCCCCCAGAATTTGTCATCATCATTGGGAAATAAAATTTTGTTTAATTTGTTATTTTTTAGCCTATTGTCTGAATATTTTCAGAATGGCTCGTTTGGCCTCTTTGGAGCTTCTTATCCAATTGAGTTTATATTTCATTTTTCTGATTTACTTTTGGATCCAGTCCACAGGAACTGGGGACTACTGTCACGTGTCACATGTTAAATTCTAACCGCATCTAGCACAAGTTACTGTTCAGAGAATGAAGTATAATAAATCCTCTACTGAATCTGTTTTCCTGGTTGTATGAATGTGACTGTCACTTGAAATCATTGCCAACAGGGCCCGAGCTCAGACAGGTTCTTAGCTGGCAAAGATTTGAAATGGCTTTGTAACATCCTCTCTCTGTTTGAAGATGTCCAAGTCAGAGGATTGACCCTCTAGTAATGATTTTTCTGACCATAGCAATTTATGAAATGGATGGCTTGGAAATAACCATAGCAATGAGAAGTGGGAACACTACATCTGAATCCTTCTATCTCTATTTTCTTCTTTCTGGGTTCTTCTGGGTACTAACTGGGTACTTTGTATAGTGTCAGCCTAGCATTGGGCTTTTAGGTGTGTTTTTAATATGTTGAGTGTCTTGTGCTTCTTATTTCAGGTGTTTAAAGTAGATTGTGTTACATTAACTTTTTATGTTGTTTTACAGATACATTTAGACAACAACTTAGTAAATGGCCCCAGGTCAGAATCCATGGAAAACAGTAAATGTAGTAATGGTGAAAAACAAAGGTTGAAGTTGAACCAGAATATTCTTGAAAATGTACAGACCAATGAAGAAGACACCATGACGGGCGTAGAAGTAGAGAAATGGGCCGAGAACAAGAAATCCCATTTGACCATCCATGTCCAAGGAGACATCAGTGGTCCTGGACCTGAGACTGAAAACTTGAAAAAGTCTGAAGACCATGAGAAAAAAACCCTTTTGAGTGACCTCATCGAGCCCCCCAAATCGTTTGCACAAACTGTTAAAAATGGCATTAAAAATGTATACTACTCACCAGCCGAAGCTGACGTGTCACTGAAAAAAGTCAAGTTAGAAAAAAATCCAGATTTGATTGATCATGACACAGAAAGCAACCCCACTCCCTCTTTGGGGAACACTACTAGCTCTGATAATAGAGCAGGTGCTTTGGTCCCTGGCGTTTACAACACTCACCTTAAGAGGGAAGAAAATATTTTAGTGATACAGAAGACAGACCCTATCTGTCATTCTGCTCAAGACCCCACAGATAGCGTGTTGAAGAGTAATATCGATGCCCAGGAAAATCCACCTCATATAATTACGTGGGGAAAAGGAGAAGCTCCTGAAAGCAAACACATCAGTGAGCTAAAACAGTATAATTCTCCAGTTCAGCCTTGTCTTCTATCCCTGATGAGAGATAGGAGACTCACTCTGGAGCAGATAGTGGCCATAGAAGCCCTCACTCAGCTATCACAAGCTCCCTCTGAAAATTCTTCACCATCTAAATCAGAAAAGTATGAAGAGACTGCACAATTGACAACAAATTTGCTTCATAACTGTAAAACAATTCTGTGTTCTGTGGGATCTCCTGCAGGAAAGGACTTCCAAGATCCAAACTTAAAAATTGATTCTCTGGTCCTGCATCCCTGTCCTTCCTTGGAAAAGCAAACTCCTAGGAAGCCAGTGCTGTACAATGGCCAAAATAATTCTAAATGGCACAATAGTTTAATGACAAATCATAGCACATCTAAGACACATGCATCTTCAAAAGTCATCAAGTCAGGATCCATCACAGAACCAGGTTCAAATTCCCCCAGGAATCACAGCAACAAAGAAATTGTTCTTCAGGGGAGAATTACAGTTGGCCGGTGCTCCAAGAGCACACATGGCTTACAAACAAGTAGCAAGTTGGAATTTTGTAGGCAATTACAGGAAAGCACTAGCAAAAATTTTGACTCCAAAAATGATTTGTCACATAGGACTACCCCACACAGTCAGATAGAAGAAGATGTAGCTGCCCAGTTGACCCAACTTGCATCCATTATTGAATCTAATAATGCGAAGCGGGAGGAGAAAGAAGGTGCAAAGATGTTTCCCAGCCTTGAGTGTCACAACGCACAGCAAAAATCCAAGCAAGAACAAAGCTCATTTCAAGAGAAACCACCCGTCCCCATACAGAACAATCACAGCTCATTGTTAGCTAAGCAAAAATCATCCTCCCACAAAAGGGGGAAATCTGCTTCATGGAAACAGAGGTTAAAGAAAAAGCCCCCGGCCAAGAGCATTCAACAAAACGACCAGAGTGAGCGGGAACGCCTGGCGTGGCAGTACAGCAAGTTCCATGATCTCTGGGTAGGGTCTAAACTTCGAAGACTGGGCTATGTTTCCTCCCGTGAATTTCATGCTACAATGATAGAGCGCAGCCCTTCACTTACCAAAGTTCCGAAGCCACTCACTCAAAGTCCTTTGTCATCCCAGCATAAAAAACGATTTCTTCCCCTCACTCAGATAAAATTCCACAGACATTTACCTGAGTCGGCACAGGAGAAAATGAAGGAAAAACGGTTTGGTTTCGAAGAGATGGCTGACCACACCAAATCGGAGGAGGTTGATCCTCCGACGGGACGGGTGGTTCCAGAGGGTTTGCAGCAGAGTGGTGGGTCCTCCACAGATCCCTTCTCCCTGTTCCACTTACACACAAAGCCCCCTTTAAGCAGACCAAGTGACAACGTCCAGGTGTTTACAGAAAAAGGCGACAATTCTCAGGTACAGCATTCGGTGAATGTCAATCAGTCTCTTAATCAATACAACCAGAGAGCTGGTGCTACAGCTGGTGTAGACCAAACACAGTTTCAGCAGGATGCGGAAGAGCAGCTGAGGAGTCAGAGACAGCACATGCTGCCTGCTCCCAGCTGTGCCACGCCGGTGCCCGGCACCGTCCAAACTCTCAGGAATGAAAGCACGGCATGTCCGGGGGGAGCATCCGTGGCGGCAGCCAACAACAGTTCAGGGTTGGTCACTTCACAAGGTGTTGGCGACTTGGGCAGTTTCCCGGGAAAGAACACACTGAGCTGCTTCCTTGAATCCCCAATGACCTTCCTAGACACCCCTACCAAAAATCTCATCGATACACCCACAAAAAAAGGGCCATCTGAACTGCCAAGCTGTAGCTGTGTTGGTAAGTGCCTTTCTGTTAGGCTTTTCTCCTATGGGTTTTAGAGGAAAATGACAATTAATGACACTTCACGTTTCTGTAGTCAGCGTGTTGCCTTATAAAGTCAGGCTTTTTTATATATATTTCTTATATAAATGCTGATATATGTGCATATCTATATATGAGATATATATATATATGTATGTGTCAATATATATCTATGTGTGCATATATAGCAAGTATGTGTATATATGAGTATGTATACATGTGTGTATATATACACAATATGTATACATGTACATATATACTTGTATGTACGCACTATATGTGTACCTGTGTACATATGTATAGGTGTATTATATTTTTCTATATATGCATTCTATACACACATATATATATATATACTCCTATTTATACATACACATATACACACACCTATACTAATGACATTTATATATATGTACTGTGTGTATATATTGACATACATTAAAGTTTTTATATTCTGCAATGATAGACATATACATATACACACACATACATTTACATACGTCTTTAGGGGGATTCAAAACCATTAGGACTATTACTTGATTTCAAGTAAGCCTCTGCCAGTCAGAATTAGATCTGCTATTTTTTGCCTGTCTCAAAGCCAACTTCCTTAAAACTAAATAAGCTTCAAAAGGCCATAGAAGCATATAATATAGTTAATATTTTTGTTGTTGTTGTTGTTGGAAAGATACGGGAATGACACTATATACTTGAAGGTGAAAGAGACCTGAGTTCAAATTCTGACTTTGTTTGATGGATACTCTCAGTGGGACCCCGGCAAATTATGTAAGTTCCCTGAGCCTTGGTTACTTGGCCCTTGTGAGAGAAGTGTTCTGTAAACTTTGATATACTCTAGAAATGTATGGGCATTGTTATATTTATTCAAGTTGTTGAAAAGAGAGACTAGCTTTACATTTTGAATGGTCTTTGATATGTTATTGGTGGATCAGCCAAATATAAATAGAGATTGTTATCTTCAAGTGGGACTTATTTCCTTCTATTTTTTCTAGGATTTCAGGGAATATAGAATGTAACTTGGGTTAAACATTTTCATGTAGCTTTGAATAAAATATTAGCCACATTATAATCCCTGTGTTGTAACAAATTGAAATGTTTAATCAATTTTGAATCTCCAAATGTATCAAGGAAACTAAATTTTGTTGAGGCAAAACTCAATTTTATATTTTTTCCTTCAGTTTCAAAGAACAAAAATAGTTAAGTTTTTCTCATAACCAAGTGATTGTTTTATTATCTTTTGTGTCTGAAAAAACTATTAGGATCAAAGGGTAGGTGAGTGGGAACTTTTGAGAGACCAACACAAACCTAGATGGTCTGCAGTCTTGGGAATGCTGTGAGATATCCTGCTTCCAGGAGTCTGGGAGGGAAGGTGAGGGGAGAGACTGACTCTTTCTGACAAATCTTTTTTAAAGTATGTGGAAATATAGCATGTTGTGAGGAATATGAATGACTAAATTTGATTACTGCCTCTAATCCGGTCTCCTGTAAGTGTTATTTAAAGTCAAACACTGTTGGATAGAGAACTGACTTTTGTTCATCTAGGTCAACTCCCTAAATCTACATTTGTAGAAATTGAGGCTCATAGAGGGAACGTAACATGTCCAAGATTATACTGTTAAGTGGTAGATTTGAACTGAGACCTTATACTCTGGCTTTGTGTTACAGCAGGCTTTATGTCCTTAGAATGACTCACAAAAGTATAGAACAGAATTGCTTTTCCCTTTGTTTGCCAAGAAGGGAAAATACCTAAGAGACTCATCCATCATAGTAGTAGCACAGAATTTGGTAAACACAAAGATGCATGTCCAATGGTGTTCAGTTACTACAAGTACCAGAAGGACCTCATTATCACAAGAAATCTCATCTATATATAACATGGTCCCATGGCATAGTCCCCAAGAGCCTTATCTGTCATAATATAGTTTACACTGGTAGAAAATGAGAACTCTCTTTCCTACCCCTACCACTCCCCGTCCCCTAAAGCTAAAAAGTATTATTATGAGGAAGCGTATGCAAAATGCTTTAAACTAGCTTAATTGCTAGATTGTGCACAGTCATTCTCAGAAGTTGTGGGAAGGGGATGTGCTTTCATTTTGTAGGAGCAGCATCACAGAGCTGTGGGAAGAATGCTGTCTGTAGAATTAGAATAATAGGGTTGCTTTCCTGACTTTGTGTCCCTACTCCGCTCTTCCCTCCTTTTACTCCATTTCCTTTTACCTCATTTTCTTCATTTTGAAAATGGATATTAAATACTGCACCTGGTTAAATAAAAAATGTATGTGGGAAGTAGCCGAAAAGCCTTCATTCTAAGTCATTCTTCTTTGTATTGATAAAGATCCTCCCTTAAACCCCTCCTCTGATGCCTTATTTTGGCCCAGAGATAGGTCTGGATTCTTCCATTGGCTGTGCCAGCTAAGCACTTGCCCTCACCAGTTCTGCCAAGCTGGGAAAGCTTGGAGCACAGATTTGGTGTTAGCTTTATATGTTTCTGTCATCTGAGGACTTTTCCTCACTGAGATCAGAGAGTCTCATCATCAGATTAACTACCTAGTCATGACATTTTTGGCCACACAGCGCTTGATGAAACAGTTCTCTGAACTTGGAAAGTGCTTTGATATATGTCTTTGGAGGGAATTTATACCTAAAGAAAGCTGAGGGAGCTAGCACAGTTCTTCTGGAGTAATAGAAGGTTACTAGAGGTTAGACTAGAAGTCTTGCTACGTTCTCAAAGGAGAAACAGCAACAGGTGGAGAAGGGTTATGAGGCTTGAGGGAGAAGTTGGGATGTGGTTTGGACTGCCATGTTACTGAGAGCATGTGACTCTTTCAGTGGTATCCCAACTGGGGTGGCAGACAGGAAATGATGATGGCCGTGGATTTCATCTGAGTCAGAATTAGAGCTGCAAAGACCATAGCGTCTTAGAGATAGAAGGGACTTGTAAACACAGAACCAGTATTTAAGAGCTAGTTAGAGTTTATAGATCATTTAGCTCAAACACCTTGTGTCATATACAATATTAGTAGTCAACATTTGTTAACCACTTTAAAGCTTGCCAAATGTTTTATGAATGTTACCTCATTTAATCCTCACAGCAATCCTGGGAAGTAGATGCTATTATTATCCTCATTTTACAGATGAGGAAACTAAGGCAAATTTGACTTTAGGTCTAAAGCACTGTCCACCCTGTTATTTATATGTGACTAAACTATCTCCTAATTTGTTGAAACGACTTGTTGAAAGTAACAAATTTCTGCTTCAGATTTTGTGGGATCCACTTTCTTTCTTTGAAATGCTTCACAACTTTAAAGTGAGATAAGTAAATGAATCATTCAGAATTTTTGTAATGATAAAAGAGAATCAGAAAGTGTGGAAATATGTGCCCAGAAGTACAAATCATTGTCAATTCTTAATGATCCTCAGAAAATCGAAGAACTTTAAAATTCTAGCCTTCTATCATTCACTGTTTCAGGGCCACTCGGGTTGCTTGTTTTGCCAGCTAGTGTGTGCTAAGGGAGTGAAATCTCATTTGAATTTATTAGTCTGAGCTAAACATAATTACAAAGATGAATCTAATGCAGATATTTTAATTTTGCCTCAGGCATCTAGAACTCAACTCTTACCTATTTAGAATACTCCTGAAAGACAAGAGGGAGGTAAGAAAGCTTGGAGCAGTCAAATTATATGTCTCAAAACTCTTGTACTACAAGTGATGTCTGGTACTTCATCACTAAGCCTCTGAAGCTTCCTTAGGGTCCTGTTGACTCACCTTTACCAACAAGTCTCACAAGCTTGCTTATCCTGTCTCCAAACTTGTAACAGATTATAAACTAGAAATGAGAGGGATGCCTTTATAGACAGCCACCAATAACATCATCAATAAGAAATAACAGCCAGCATTGTGATAAGAGAGGAAACAGGAAGAAAAAAGCATCTCTCTAAAAAGCCTGCAACTCCAAAATGAAGCAGTCTGGGACTACTCAGTGTGGAGATAATTAGCTTGAAAGACCTCAATAACTCTTGAAGGCTTTGTTGTACTTCCGTAATTGATTATAAGTTTTCAAGCTGAAGGGACCTAAGAGACCATCTGCTTCAGCCTCCTGATTTTAGTAATGAATAAACCATATCTGAGAGTTGAAATGTTTTGTGTATAATCACACGACAAATACCAAAGCTGGGACCATGAAGATGACCCCAAACAATCAAAAACCCATTTAGTTGTGCTAAGCATTCTCTGTTGAAGACAGCAGATGCATGTAATACATCTCCAATGTTGACCAAAATAAAAATAGTTTTGCTTCTTGTGGGCTAAGTCAGCAGTCGTCCATCTCATGAACAAATGGTTCCCTAAAGGTTCTGGATAGCCAAGGGTTTCATAGATAATGCTTTCCAAGAGCCTAAGAGAAAGAATTTTGAATTACTCATCATTTCCTTTGCTTGCATCACTTGCTTCCTCCCGTTTCTGTAGGTAATTCAGAATTGACTGCAATAAAGGTGGCCCTGAAGCAGACTTGAAAAGTTGCTATATTTGTAAGTTTAAGGAATCAAACTGCTGATAAAAACTGAATGAATTAAAAAAGCATACATGTTGCATTCTCCTTTTGCCTCCTAGAAGAAATGGGGCTCAATGAGGAATAGGATGGGAAGAGGGTAGACCAGGGATGTTCCGTGCCCTCCATCTCATCTCGTTGCCTCTTCCATTGATCTTGATACTTTAAGGTTCCATGATCTCCTTAGCCTGGACACTCCCTCCACCAGTGTAGAAGAGTCAGGATTTTCCCCCTGTGTAGATCTTAGTCAATCTGATGATGAGTTTCTTTGTGCTCAGTAGAAGTGTGTCTTTGAACCACTAACACATAAGGTGGTTACTATATTCAAAGACCTTCCAAAGCTTACACTCTATTGGCATTGCCTTCAAGAATCCAGGGTCACTTTCATACCACAACGAAAAACAAGAGCAGGAGCTTTGTAGAAACTTAGGATCAGCGATAGCCAATCTGATGGACTCCTGCAAGATCTCAGAAGTCATTAGCTTTATCGAGAAACATGTTTCAACATTTATAAAGAACTTTGTGGTGATATTTGATTACATTCTTTTACGTATGTCCCCCAGAATCTCCCCAAATTTAAGCTTCCTCAGTTGCATCTGTTAAAAAACAATTCTGTTAATCTTTGAGTTTAATATTATTATTCCTTCCACAGAACAAATTATAGAAAAAGATGAAGGGCCATACTATACACATCTTGGAACAGGACCAAGTGTGGCTGCTGTCAGGGAAATCATGGAGGCCAGGTGAGGAAAAAAATCATTCCTTGTACATAAAAACAAAAACAAAAAAGGCTTAATTGTGAGTTCACTGACATTTGTGTCACACATTACATTCTAACGTGACCTTGTGGGTTCTTGAAAGCATTGCCCACTGAGCAACAAGGTCTGGATGGACCTCTAAGGTGGGAAGGGCTTCAGATACAAGCCAGATGATAGGCCGTATGACATGGGTAGAAGACCACCCTAGCTATGTTTGCCGAGCCTCAACCACCAGAAGGGTCGATAATGAAGTTTATTTAGCTGATATGGAACTAACAAAACACTATTACAACATGGAGGGGTCAGTATCTTCAGTGGTAGAGGAGGTGTCCACAGCAGGGAAATCATAGATCTTTGGATTTGGGTCCGATTCAGTGCAGATAAATGCTTTCTGAGAGTGACTTTCAGCCAGGTTAGGTGAATGAAGTAGACAGGAGGATTGTCAATTCATTGCTAATTAGGGCACAAGAAAGGGGAACTTGTCAAGTGGTGTTCCCCTGGTGTTCCCACAGACTTGCTCATTCTCCCAAGATAATTGTAAGTCTCGTTCATTCTCTATAAACATAGACAGTTAATTCTCTTTGTTATGTGGAATGGCTCTCTGTATGGAGGAAAAGTTGGGAGTATTGGGAGAAATTTAGCCAAAGTAAACAACATCAATAAAATTGAATTTGAAAAAAAAAAAATACAGACTACTCAAAAGTGAAATCTACTGACCTTCTCAGACTTTATTTCAATCTCCCATTACTTGCTTTGAATCCAGTACGTCAGTTATATTCCTTTAACTTTCAGTGGAGCTGTGGTGTCATTAACAATGTGATAAAGACTAAACATAGGATGGAAGAATAAAACTGAGACTCATGAAGAATAGAATATTTGCTTTGCCAACCTAAAGTTCTACTGACTCCAGGGTAGAAGGTTCTGGGAAAAGAGGAAGATTGTTCTATCAATTTCATTCATACAAATTTGCAAACGAAAATAGGTGCATCTTTGCAAATCACTCAGAATATCAGTGTTGGGAGGAAGCTCAGAAGCATCTAGAAAATTCACACCTGAACCAGAAAACCTTCTCTCAATCCATTCTAGAGAAGGTGATCTAGCTTCTGTTTGAGGGCAATTCCTCTGCTTCCCGAGTCAGTTTACTGCACTTTTATATGGCTCTAATTGTTCAAAAGTCTTCCCTAAACTCATATCCAAATTTTTTCCTTTACTCCTTGTACTGGCCTGTCAGGTCAAACCCAAGAAATTTCTTCATTCTTTCTGTCAGAACTTGAGATATATGAAGACAGCTAACGTGGTTCCCCTAAATCTTTTCTTTTCTATTTTAACACCCTTCAAAATAATCCATGTGTGACATGAACTTGAGGCCCTCCATCATTTTGATCTTTCTCCTCTTGACAGTCTTTAACCTGTCAGGATCCTTCTTAAAATATTGTGCCCAGGACAGAGGATGTTTCTTGTTGATGTGGCCTGACTGAGCTGGGCAGGGTATGATATTACAGTCACTTTTCTCACCCAGGACACTCTGCCTCTCTTAAAGTAAGCCAAGATGACATTAATTTGCTTGACTGCTATATCAAATAGTTCGCTCAATCCCCAGATCTTTTACAGATGACTTATTCTCAGGTCAAGCCTACCTGGGAAGTTGAGATTTAATCAAATTGTATAATTTTGTTACACTCCAATCTCTATTCAGTTTCATCTTGGTGTTTTGGGGTCAGTGTTGGGCAGTCTGATGGAGTCTGTTTGCCTACAGAAAATAATCGATATGACAAAGGAAATGAATTCCAATGGAAACGGTTTTCTAAATTTTTGTTTAAAAAGTTCACAGACCTCAGGATAAAGGCCTGTGTCCTAGCCTATCAAGCTATTTTTGAGTTCTGATTCTATCCCCCACTAGGTGCTTTGCATTTCCTGGCCTTATATCATTAGCAGATTTGATAAGTACCTGTACCTTTGTACTAATTATTGATAAAAATGGCAACTAGCATAGTGCCAAGTCCCTAACCTATTACTAATGGATGCTTCCTTCCAGTTGTGGTCTAAGGGTTTAAGATTTCTATGTTGCCCACAAAGCCTGTTCTCAATCTTTCTGATTGTATTATCTATTTTATATCTTATATATGCCACAAGAATAGCATCATCTTCAGATATTTTGCTAAAACTATGTAAAAGATATCTAGATCATGACTTAACTTTGAGGTTTATAGGTCCCCAAAAGATCTGGGGATAATTTCAGGGCATCTGTGAACTTAGATGGGGGGAGTTGTTTTCATTTTTCTTAAGCTCTAATGGTCTAAGCTCTCCAAGAAGACCATTTCATGTCTAGGAAACCTGTCAAATAAGGAGACAAGATTTATCTGGTGAATTCATGAATTCATAATTTCTTGATAAGGTAATATACATTAGCTTTGCGATCACCTCTTCACTCTCTGCTTGTTTATTTGGGTATTTCTTTAATAATATATTCTAGAATTCTATTCATTTTTCCAGTTTTACTCTATCCTCAGAATGTACCTTTTGTTATTTAACCTAAACTAAGACTTAGCCAATGGGACCAAGATCTCTGAAATATAAAAGGGGCTCTGACAGCGTCAATACAGAAATAACTGAGCTTAGCACCTCACTAAGTACTTAAAATATCACAGCACCACTTGGCAGTTTCTTTCCCTCTTTCCATTCCTTTCCCCATTGCAGCACCCCAAGGTAAGTTTTTCTCTAGCCTAGTCTGTCCTGCTTCTTCAGGCAGCTTCAAAAGCCTTCATGGACTGAATCTCTCTATTTTCTTTCCTCCCTCCCTCTTTGTTTCCTTTCCGACTCTTTTTTCTCTCTCTGTCTTTCCTTCTCTTCTTCCTTTTCTCTCTCCCTCTCCCTTCTTCCTCTCTCTCTCTGCATCTTCCTCCGTCTCTTTCTTTTTCCCCCTCACCTCTTCAAACTAAACTGAGGGCTTTGGTCCTCTTTGCTTTAAACATATTTTGTGCTGCTTGCCATTAGTCACAAGTCATTAGTTATAATTCGGATTAAACATATTTAAGAGAGGAGCTTTGAATTTCTGAGAGTACTGCTTCAGGTTTCTTCTTCCACTTTTTTTTTTTTTTTTTTTATATTCAGATATGGTGAAAAAGGAAGAGCGATTAGAATAGAAGTCGTCGTATATACAGGCAAAGAAGGAAAAAGCTCTCAGGGTTGTCCAATTGCCAAGTGGGTAAGTAGTTGGTATTTCTTCACTTTGGAGGGAGGGAAGGATGGGAGGATTGATTGTGCTGCTTTTAAGTTTCCTGCAAATGATACTTGAACATAGAGCAAAGTATTTCTAGCTGTTAGCATGCTGGTCAATGGGATGAAATGGAAGGGGCCCTGGGAGGCCAGAGAGGGGATTCATGTCTAGCTGTGCAAGTGGGGGCAAATGATGTTGCTTCCTTGAGCCTCCATTTCCTTATTGGGAGTGCTTATACTTTATGTCCTTTACATCTGATGCTTGCTGATGGTTTTAGATAGATACTACTTATCATTTTAAGGAAAACTCCATTTATTCCTATGTTCTCTAGTGTTTTGAATAAGAATGCCTCCATTTCTTTAGCTGTAAAGGGACATATAGCTGGACTGTTGTGAGGAAGGTTACTTGCTGGTCACAAGCTGGTCACAATTCAGGAACCCTTGCCTTTCTACTTGGGGTGGTGGTACTTTGGATCAGAGTCTGTCTGTATCTTTACGAAGAGACAGCAGCCAAACCAGAGGTGTGTTTAAGTCTCCTCTGACCATCAAAACTGAACTGAGTGTCTATTGTTGGCAGAGGCCTGGCTAGCTGAGGAGTTCATTGCTGGAGGTGGAGGGCTGGCTTGAAATGCCTGTAGTGTATTCTCCCTGTGTTAATGTTGGCTTGAGGGTGCCAGAATCCACTGGTGAATGGTAATCAGCTTCTGAAATGGATATTTTGCAGTATGGTTTCTTGGATGTGATTGGGATCCCTGGAAATCTAAGAATTAGGGTATAACACTTTGACCAGACAAATTGATTCTTAGTGAGGAAAATTGTGATCTAGTAGGTGTCAGGAGATTCAGCTGTGCTGTGAAACTTACTATGTAGATTTCTACAAATCATTTAGAGGTAACCCGTGGTTCAGTGGATAGATTACTGAGCCTGGAGTTGTCTAGTCTAGCCTTGGAGGCTTTGAACTATGTGATCCTGGGCAAGTCACAACTTTTGATTGTCTGACAAAATGGATTCACTGAATCCATTGGAGAAGGAAATGGCAAACCACTCTAGTATATGCCAAAAAAATCCAAACCCTGAACCCAACAACAACCCCAAATTGGATCAGAAGAGTCTGTCATAATTGAAACAACTGGACTGCCATCACAACCCATCTTTTAATTAATTGAATTTAGTTTTCTCTAAAATTCTGGGAGACTAGTTAGAGAGCTAGTGGAAGACCTTAGAAAGGGAATGACATAATTAAAACTTCTGCTGATAAGCTTAATTTTTGTAACAGGATTTTGGACTCAATGAAATAGAGATGGCAAGGTTAATGGTGAAATTTTAACACAGTAGATTCTTTTTGCAAAGTATATAGGAGAAAATTTTAAAAAATACTCTTTGATCCAATAATTCCACTATTCAGGATATGACCTGGAAATGTATTGAAACAAACAAGAAAAAGCTTTTAAGAGATTATCATATAAATACCATGTGTTACTGCAGAAAATTGGAATCAACACAAACGTCCAGTGAGGAGAATGGTTAAATAAATTGTGGTATGTTCATATAATAGAATACAGGGCAGCTTATTGTTGTAGTGGATAGAGTATCCTTTCCAAAGTCAGGAGGACCAGAGTTTAAATCTGGCCTGAGTCGCTTAACACTTCCTGGCTGTGTGACCCTGGGCAAGTCACTTAACCCCAATTGCCTTGGGGGAGGAGGGGGCGGATATATATTCTATTACATACATTCATAAATAGAATACAATAATGCAATCAGCATACACAAAGCACGAGGTAAATATTTTAAAAGCATGAAAAACATTTTGTAAGATAACGCAGAGTTAAAATAAAAAACACAAAAGAGGAGAGTGAACACTAATCATGAGTGTAAAATAGGAAAAAATGAAAAAGGATAGACAAAGGATCCAGAGGCTTAGATGGATTAACTAAAAAGTTGCTATTTTATATATTGAAACTCATTCATTCATTAAATGTATTTAGTTAACTTAGTAACAGTTAGTAGGAGTAACAGCTGTAACTAAGTTACTTAATTACACAAAGTGTAACTTGTAATGCAGCTAGCAACTGGACCTGGCATTTCATTGGATAAAAGGACCCCATGCAAATCATTACCTTCTGTGGACTAAGCAGAGTCCAGCTTCTTAAACTGTGGGTTGTGTGTGACTCCAATGGGGTTATAAGTAACTGAATGGCAGAGTTCATGAAATTAAGATTTATTATCAGGAAACGTTTGATTTGTATACCTATTTTATATACTTCTCTAGTTAGGTTTACATAAAAATTTTTCAGGCAAAAGAGTCATGTGCAGAAAAAAGTCAAAGTAATCGTGCTCTGGGGTAATAAGGGGTTAAGTAAGTTGCTCAGGATCACATAGCTAGCATTCATTGATGTGGGTTTTGAACCCCTAGGTCTTCCTGGCTTCTGGGGTGGAACCCTAGACATTATGTCATGCTGTCTCTGCAAATGTTTTTGTTGATGTTTGTGTATAAAGAGAAAGAATTGGAGATATGGATATTAATGAAGAGATGGTAATTATAGTGGCTTATTATTAAGTCAATAGAATTTATTAAACACTTATCATGTCTTGGGTATTATACTAAGTGCTGAGGATACAAAGGCAGACATAAGGTACCTCTCTATGAAGGGAGATAGAATAGAGCATAGATGATGTATACAAAGTAGATAGCAAGCCTGACTAATTTTTTTTTATTATTATTGCTTTTTATTTACAAGCTATATGCATGGGTAATTTCTCAGCATTGACAATTGCAAAACCTTTTGTTCCAACTTTTCCCCTCCTTCCCCCCACCCCTTCCCCCAGATGGCAGGTTGATCAATACATGTTAACAATGTTAAAGTATAAGTTAAATACAATATATGTATACATGTCCATACAGTTATTTTGCTGCACAAGAAGAATCGTACTTTGAAATAATGTACAATTAACCTGTGAAGGAAATCAAAAATACAGGTGGACAAAAATAGAGGGATTGGGAATTCTATGTAGTAGTTCCTAGTCATCTCCCAGAGTTCTTTCGCTGGGTGTAACTGGTTCAATTCATTACTGCTCCATTGGAACTGATTCGGTTCGTCTCATTGATGAAGATGGCCAGGTCCATCAGAATTGATCATCATATAGTATTGTTGTTGAAGTATATAATGATCTCCTGGTCCTGCTCATTTCACTCAACATTAGTTCATGCAAGTCTCTCTAAGCCTGACTCATTTTTATAGGGTCTCTGTATATCAAAGGGTATTGCATGTCATTTACTCCAGACTTCTGCAGTGCAGGAATTCTTCCTCCCACATTTCTGACAGATGGTCATCTAGCTTCTGCAGCTGAAACACTGCTAGCAGTGGGGCATTTATTTCCCTTCCATTGGTGAACAGTCCTACTCTTTCATGTATCATTATTTTGAGCTTGAAATCTGTGTCACTAGAACTCTCAGTCATTGGATGCAATTGTGCTTTTCTAAAGCTGTGCAGAATAAATCTATTCTCTCCAATGAGCCAGTTTTTAAATATTTTGAAAATACTCATAAAATCCATTCTCCTAAATCTTCTTTTTTCTGGAGCTTTGGTCTAAGATCCTGGAGAGCAGAACGAGGAGTATATAGGAGAAAATTTTAAAAAATACTCTTTGATCCAATAATTCCACTATTCAGGATATGACCTGGAAATGTATTGAAACAAACAAGAAAAAGCTTTTAAGAGATTATCATATAAATACCATGTGTTACTGCAGAAAATTGGAATCAACACAAACGTCCAGTGAGGAGAATGGTTAAATAAATTGTGGTATGTTCATATAATAGAACCCCCAAGGTTCTATTTGGCCCCAAGGATTCCATCCAGACCAACTGTTAAATTTGAATAAAAAGGGTATCCATACTTCAACTTGGTACTAGGAGTGATTTGTTGGTGGCCATGGTATAATGTTATGAAGTTGTCTACAAGCATTTCCTACTTCATTGACAAATATTAAGGATCTTTCAGTGTATGGAGAAATGAATGATAATCTGACTCACTTCCAATGTGTTCCATTCCTTTTGCTTGATAATATTTTACTACCATATCCCTTAATCCATCTTTCTGCAGCTACCTTTTGGTTGTCCTTGAAATTATGGGATTTAAGGTATACAATTTCACAGGTAATCTCTTGGCATAAATTTAGAACAGGTCTGTCTGTGGTCATAAAATTAATGACTGATCTAAAAGCAATCTGATGCTCTTGCGATCAGCGTGCAATCAGGTTTGCATGCCAAGATCTGAAAGGCAATTTTCTTATAAATATTGTGAATTGTGGACGTATTCAGGCCTGCTTAGAAAAATTATGTTTAGATATCTTTTTTTTCTTTTTTTCTTAAAAGAGTATTATTTTGCTTTTCTCCAGCTACATGTAAAATTAATGTTTAATATTACTTTTAAAAAAATTTAAGTTCTAAATGTTTTCCCTCCCTCCCACCCTGATGTCCTCAATCCCTGAGGTGGTAAGCAATTTGATATAAGCTATATATGTACAGTCATGTAAAGCATTTTCACATTAGTTATGTTGTGAAAAAAAAAACAGAACAAAAAAAAAAGAGAAAGAAACTATTAAAAAAAAAAAAAGAAAGTAAAATAGTATGCTTTGATCTGCATTCAGATTCCATCGGCTTTCTCTGGATATGGAACTTTCATAAGTTCTTTGGAATTGTCTTGGATCATTGTGTTGCTGAGAACAAGAAGACATTCACAGTTGATCATGTATAATATTGCTGTTACTGTGTACTATGTCCTTCTGGTTCTGCTCATCTCATTTTGTATCAGTTCATTTAAGTCTTTCCAGGTTTTTCTGAAATCATCTTACTTGTCATTTTTTATAGCACAATATTATTCCATGATAATCATATACCACAATTTGTATTCATCTAAGTTGTTTTTTTTTTTTTCTCTTTTGGGTATGCACAGTTCTAAATTGCTTTGCAGAATTGTTAGATCAGTTCACAACTCCACCAACAGTAGTTGTTCTAGTGTCCTATTTTTTCCTCATCTCTTCTAACATTTATTATTTTCCTTTTCTATCAATATAAGCCAATCTGATGGGTGGGAGTTCTTTATTTGCATTTTTCTAATTATTAGTAATTTATAGGATTTTTTTTATATATATCTGTAGATAATTTTGTGTTCTTCTGAAAATTGTCTGTTCCTATCCTTTTTATGTCCATGGATCGTTTTCCTCTCTCCTCCACACTAGTTTGTAAGCTCCTTGAAAATTGGGTACATGTTGTTTCTGTATTTTGATATTCTCTAGGGTCATGCATCCACTGGATACTTAATAAATATTTATTTGTTGCATTGAATTGAAGCAATCTAACTATGAGAAATATTTGAAAGACCATTAATCAGCTCAAGTTGATCATTTTTGTTTATGCCACATTATATTGTTCATTTGTGATCATGCTGATCAGCTTTTGTCATCCATCAGTTGCTTGATTCTTTCCCAGTTCTTTGGGGAAATGCAGTTAAAAGAAAAGGTTAAAGCTAATGTAATAAAAATTACAATTCAACCTAAATTAATTTGCCTATTGAAGTGAGTAGAACCAGGAGATCATTGTTCATGGCAACAGCAAGATTATATGATGATCTCTTCTGATGGACATGGTTCTCATCAACAATGAGGTGATTCAGGCCAGTCAGTACCAATAGACTTGTGATGGAGAGAGCCATCTGCACCTAGAGGGAGGATGGTGGGGACGAATGTAGATCACAACATAATATTTTCATCTTTTTTTGTTGGGGTTGGATTTTTTTTTCTTTCTCATTTTTTCCCTTTTTGATCAGATTTTTCTTGTGCAGCATGATAATTGGAAATATGTATAGAAGAGTTGCACATGTTTAACATAGATTATTTGCCATCTAAGAGAGAAAAAACTTCTAATATAAGGTTTTACAAGGTTGAATTTTGAAAACTATATACATATATTTTGAAAATAAAAGGCTAAAATAAATTAATTTACTTATTCAGTACCATATTAATCAAACTGCCAAGAAAGTACAGTTAGAAAAAATAATAATAAAATTAATCTGGGAGAACAAAAAGTGAAGAATTTCAAGGGAATTAATGAAAAAGCAAAGGAATATGGCCTAATATACCAGACTTAACTATTTTATAAAGTGGTGGTCATCAAAATTATTTGGCACTGCCTAAGAAATAGAGAAGTTGATCAGTGGAATAGGGTCACAAGACACAATAGTCAGTGACTATAATAATCTAGTGTTTGATAAACCCAAAGACTGCAGCTTCTGGGATAAGAGGTCATTATTGGTCAAAAATTGATGGGAAAATTGGAAAATAGTGTGGCAGAAATTAGACATTAATGAACATGTAATACCCAAGATAAGGTCAAAATAGGTTCATGTTTTAGATATAAAGGTGATTCTATAAGAACAAAGGATAGTCTACTTCTCAGATCTGTCAAGAAGGAAGGAAATTATGACCAAAAAATAACTAAGGAACATTAAAAATACAAAATGGATCATTTTGATTATATTAAATTTAAAAGGTTTTGTCAAAACAAAACAAAACAAAAACCGATGCAGCCAAGATTAGAAGGGAAACAGAAAGCTGGGATAAAATTTTTGCATCCAGTGTTTCTGATAAAGGCCTCATTTCTAAAACATATAGAGAATTGACTCAAATATATAAGAAAATAAGTCATTCTCCAATTGATAAGTGGTCAAAGAATACGAACAGGAATTTTTAGATGATGAAATTAAAGACATTTCTAGCCATATGAAAAATGCTCTATCTCATCATTTGAAAAATGCAAATTAAGACAGCTCTGAGGTACTATTTCACACTTCTCAGATTGGCTAAGATGACAGGGAAAGAATGATAAACATTGGAGGGGATGTGGGAAAACTGGGGCACTCATGCATCATTGGTGGAGTTGTGAAATGATTCAACCATTCTGGAGAACATTTTGGAACTATGCCCAAAGGACTATCAAACTGTGTATAACCTTTGATCCAGCAGTGTCTCTACTGGGTCTATATCCCAAAGAGATCATAAAGGAGGGGAAACGGTGCAAAAATGTTTGTGGCAGCCCCTTAGGTAATGTCAAGGAATTGGAAATTGAGTAGATTCCCATCAGCTGGGGAATGGCTGAGTAAGTAAATAATGGCTGACTAAATATAATGGAATATTGTTGTTTTATAAGAAATGATAAGCAACCTGATTTCAGAAAAGCCTGGAAAGAAATGAGTTGAATTAAGAGAACACTGTACACAGCAACAAGATTATGTGATGATCAACTGTGATGGATTTAGCTCTGTTCTTTATTGAGGTGATTTAAGGCAGTTCCAGTAGATTTGTGATGGAACGAGCCATCCTCATCCACAGAGAGAACTATGGAGACTGAATGTGGATCAAAGCATAATACTTTTACTTTGTTGTTGTTTGCTTGGGTTTTTTTTTTTTTTTTTCACTCTGATTTCTTATTTTTCTTGTGTAGCAAGGTGAATGTGGAAATATGTTTAGAAGAATTATACATAACCTATATATAATATACATAACCTACACTGGATTGCTTGCTATATATGGGAGGCTGTGCCGAGTAGAGAGGGAGAACAATTTTGAAACCCAGGATTTTGTAAAGGTGAATGTTGAAAACTATTTTTGCATGTATTTAAAAAAAATTTTTTTAAAGAGAGAAAGCTAAATATAATGACTCCATACACATTTCCTTGTATAGATTGAGTGATTTTTCATTTATACTTTTGGAGTTGGTGAAGGGGTTGGGCATACTGTCTAGAAGAGACTAAGAATATGAGAATGGCCCCTGCATTTAGGAAGCCCTCATCTCTAAAAATACAGTGTAAGAGTTCATTAAGCAAAAAAGGATCTGCCCTCAAGAAGCTTCCAATTGGAGGGAGAAAGAAGACAATGCTCCTGTCAATAGATGAGTTCATACATGAGTATTTGAAGAGGGACAGAGAACTATATCTAAGGGAAATCAGAAAAGGCCTGACTAGGAAGTACCCCAAGCTGAATCCAATAAGAACTTAGGAAGTCTAGAACAGAGTGTGGGAAAGAGATGGTGAAAGCAGTGAAATGGCATAAGGAATAGAGGACCATGTCCTAGATTTTCCTTGTTGTGTGACCCTGGCAAGCCACTTCACCCCTGGTGGCCTCAGTTTCTTCAACTGTAAAATGGGGCAACAATACCCATCTCCCAGGGTTGTGAGGATCAAATGAGGTAATTGTAAAGCACTTAGCTCAGTACCTGGCACATAAAAGGCATTATATAAATGCTTATGTCCTTTCCATTTCCCTTGTAACGTCAAGCAATCAGGAAATGAGTGGCAAATTCCATTTGGGGGAGAGCAAATAGACCAGTTTGGCAGAAATGGTTCATTCTAGTCTCTTCTTGGGCTTAAAAAGTTCTTCTTGAGGCGCTGTGTCCCTGGGATGCTTGAGTATATCGGTCATTCATATCTCCGAGTCAGTCACTTTATTCTGTTCTATGGCAAACTGGGTACTAAACAAACTGGAATCTTGCAATCTGGGTGGTTGGTAGCAGGAGGGGAGCAGATGACCAGAGAATCTCAAATCTCCTGTAGGTATCTGAAGAGTCCTCTGCCAGGGGGGTCCTTGAGAGCCCCACTCATAGGCTGAGCCACTTTTAATTACAGTAGAAACTTCCAAGAAACATTTACCCTTGCATAAACAATGCTCGAATGTTAGGTTTAGGGACAAATCATGCGTTTGTCAATGGCGCCTTCCAGACCAGATGCAAAGCTAAGGCTCAGACTAATTGCTCCCATTAAAGATTCCCAAAGGTACTTTTCGTATACAAGAGCCTCGAGGAGTCTGAGAGCAGTTCTATTCTGTAAGCCAAATGCTCCTGCCCAGCAGCTTGATTCTGAAAATTGTAATTTGGCTTTTCTGCTGCACTTCTTCTTCCCAAATATATTACAAACATTTTCGCTAGTTATTCTCTTCTGAATATCAAGCAGTTTTGATGTCTTCTTTAAATGGAAAGGAAACTAAACTAGATTCAGAAACTTATTTGACTTTTTGGAAGTCCCACAGGGAGAGCTATTGGCAGAGTCAGGTTGCAGATTTCCAATTCCTGAATCCTAACCTGTTCCTCAGCTCACTGAACTAAACTATGGTTTAAAAAAAAATTATTTGCATTACAATTTAAGTGTGAGGTTCTGTTTTGTGTGTTTGCGGATATATTTGTGTCATTGCTGTGTTCCATTCCTGGATTGTATCCTAGATTATACTCAAGGCTTAGTGTGCTATGATAATAATATAATATTAATAACATTTATTCATAATATAGTATGTTGTAGGCACTCTACATATGTGCACTTTACTGTATTGCAGTGTATTTTTGGAAAGGCAGCATGGAATACTGGACAAATGCTTACATCTTGGCTTTAATACCTACTGGCTGTGTGGACATGTCCCTAACCTCTCTGATCCTCTGGCTGCTCCACAAAACTGAAAAAAAAGGGTAGCTAAGTGGCACAGTGAAGGGAGCATTGGGCTTGGAGTCAGAAAAATTTGAGTTCAAATCTAATCTTAGATAGAAATCTTCCATGTGGGAGCAGCTAGGTGGTTTTAGTGGATAGAGCACCAGCCCTGAAGTCAGGAGGATCTGATTTCAAATCTGGTCTCAGACATTTAACACTGCTAACTGTGTGATCCTGGGCAAGTCACTTAACCCCAGTTACCTCGGCAAAAAAAAAGAAAAAAAGAAATGAAATCTTGTGTGTGTGTGTGTGTGTGTGTGTGTGGATATGAGTGTGTATGTATAAGTACACACGTATATATAAAATCTATGAGTATGCATACATATGTGTTCTACAAACTTTAAAGTGTGATACCACGGTATTATTATAGTTATTATTATTATATTTATAAGCATGGATGGGATAATATACTATTTCTATCCTGAAATTGTGACTGCTGGAGTTTTCTTGGAACTATGAATTCTCTAAGGCACAGAGGAGAGATTGTAGCTGAGCTTTCTTGTGCAGAACATGGCACAGGGCCAAGGAGAACTCACAGGATGAACAAAAAGAGTTGGATGGCCAGGTATATAGCTCTTAAAACTGATAGTGTCAGCTCTCACCAAAATGGTTAATCCTTGTACCCAAGCCATGGAAGAGATTGTAGAAGCCCAGCCTGGCAGAAAGGAGGGACCCATGTGGCGGAAAAATCCTGATTTAATTTGGAAATGAGCAGGAGTCTAGAATCCCAGACTGATGACTTTAATTTCAATTTTGAAAACTAGGGTGGACTCCCTTGGTTGCCTGAGAAATTGATATGATGAAAAGATTATGTTAGATGTCCTAGAGTTTGAGTGATGTTGAGTGTAAATGATTTATGATGATGGAGACTGCTATCAAAGGCTGTTGCAAGAATTGATAATGATTCTATTTCAAAGCCTTGGATTTTAGAGCTTCAAGGCCCTATTTAAAGATCCTTTTGTCCATAGGTCACCAAATCTGGCCATAGACATAGTATATTTTTTCTTAGCCTCATTATGGGGGGGATGCCCAGCAGTAACATAGAGAAGAAAGTTCACAGGATTAGAGCTGGGAGTTCTGGGTGTGATTCTTAGTGCTATCGCCTCTATGACCTTGACAAATGCACTTAAACTTCCTGGGGTAAGGGATTATGTCATTATTTGTATTTTTATCATCAGCACCAAGCACAGCACCTGTTGCTTAATAAATGCTTGCTAACTTACTGAGAGAGCCTGAGTGTTATAAGACTGAAATTTGGAAGTGACCTAAGAGATAATCTAATCTGTTTTCTTCACTTTGGAGCTAAGGAAACTGAAGCCCAAATAGCTCATGGAGTTTGTCCATAGTTTTACAAGAGCTCTGTCATAGAGATTGGAATTAAATTAAATTAAACACATACTACTGGGATTATATCCCAAAGAGATTATAAAGAAGGGAAAGGGACCTGTATGTGCACGAATGTTTGTGGCAGCCCTTTTTGTAGTGGCTAGAAATTGGAAACTGAATGGATGTCCATCAGTTGGAGAATGGCTGAATAAATTGTGGTATATGAAAATTACTCTTCTAGACAGTATGCCCACCAACAGGATGATTTCAGAAAGGCCTGGAGAGACTTACACGAACTGATGCTGAGTGAAATGAGCAGGACCAGGAGATCATTATATACTTCAACAACAATACTAGATGATGACCAGTTCTGATGGATCAGGCCATCCTCAGCAACAAGATCAACCAAATCATTTCTAATGGAGCAGTAATGAACTGAACCAGCTATACCCAGAAAAAGAACTCTGGGAGATGACTAAAAACCATTACATTGAATTCCCAATCCCTATATTTATGCACACCTGCATTTTTGATTTCCTTCACAAGCTAATTGTACAATAATTCAGAGTCTAATTCTTTTTGTACAGCAAAATAATGTTTTGGTCATGTATACTTATTATGTATCTAAGTTATATTTTAATATATTTAACATCTACTGGTCATCCTGCCATTTAGGGGAGGGGGTGGGGGGGTAAGAGGTGAAAAATTGGAACAAGAGGTTTGGCAATTGTTAATGCTGTAAAGTTACCCATGTATATATCCTGTAAATAAAAGGCTATTAAATTAAAAAAATAAATAAATAAATTAAATTAAATTAAACACAGCACTGCTAGGAAGTAAATCTGCTCCTCTCCATTCCCCATTCTCTTTCTGAAAGGGGGAAAAAATACATACCTTCATGGTTATCAATCTCAGTGGAACCAATTTTTGGATTTCCTAATCTTAGTATTTGTGAAATTTTGAAAGTTACATACCCAACTTTGTTTTTCTTCCTACCCAAAGCAGGTAGTTTGTGAAGTGGTTAGAGAGCCCGACCTGAAGTCAGGAACTTTAGGGTTAGGGTTAGGGTTACTGGTTGTGTGAAATTCACAAGTCACTTACCCTGTCTCTGCCTCAGTTTCCTCATCAGTAAGGTGGGGATAATAACAGTATTTACCTTCTAGGTGGTTGTCAGTCTCAAATGAAATAATATTTGTAAGAATTAGCACATTGCCTGACACAGTTTCCTTCATTTTTCTCCTCCAATATTTCTTTCCTCCCTTCCTTCCTCCTATCCATCATTGTCCAAGAGATCAATAGTTCTTTGATTAAGGACCCTGTATACGTCTGTTTTGGCAACTTGATCAGTTTTAAAGCTTGTATTCTCTGCTAATGGAGAACTTCTTGCTAACTTCTTGCCAATTACTTTCCCCAGAGGTGTGGAGTGTTTCTCTGGCTGTCAGTCAAATGTGGAATTAGAGTGACTATTGGAATATATATTTACTATATTCAATTAGATCATATTTATAAAGTGCTCAGCACAGTAGCTGGCACATGGGGGTTTTTATACAAATGCTTATCTATGGAGGGATCTAGAAGACAGTTTGGATTGCTGGTAGATTTTGAATTGTTGTCTGTAAAATGTGTCGGGATCCATGACGAGGACTCTTGCCATCTGTCCATTTAGCAGATTTGGTGGCATTTGGGATCTCAGAATTCCTCAAATGGAACAGTCGCTCCTTTCTAGACACTGACGACCAATTCAGCAAACACTGCACGGTCTGGCATGAAACAAGAGTCACAGGGGGAGATTCAAAGATGAGTAAGAAATAATTCTTGTCCTCAAAGAACTCAAGTCTGAAATCAAGGATCTGAGAATCCCACGTAAACCAACTGGTAGTCAGAGAATAAGAACATACAGCAGATGTAGATCTAACACAATGCTGGGAGGATCGAAGACCACTTAGTCCCCTACAGTTCTTGTATTTACTCCAAACGTAAAACTTGTCAGATCCTTTGTACGTCATAATTTCTTAAATACTTACCCTTGTCTTCATTTTGGTGTATTTCTGGAGTCCTTACCAATCTAAAAACTTTGGGCTTGTGTCTTCTGTGTCCCCCAGGAGGAGGTCTTGTGTTACAAATTATAATCAAGTTAACAGACATTTATTTATTAAGCATTTCCTAGGTGATAACCAATGCATTAAGTAAGCACTTGGGATATAATAAAGGGCAAAAATAGTTTTCACCATCAAGGAATTCATACTGTTTGGGGAGACAACATGCAAATAATGCTATGACCTATAGACAAGGTAAATGAAAGTAGATTAAAATGTTCCTGTCTGCTTTGCAAAATCTATCCTAGAGAAATTACAAGTTCCCTCACAATAAGTTCAGGATGAAAACAAACAAAAATTGAGTTAGACAACATTTTTGAAAGACCAGTAAGAGCCCCCTGTCTAAGCTAGGAAAGACTAAGCAGATAAGTCTGAGCTGTTGTAGCTTAAAAGGTAGCAGAAACATGGGACAGATAGTGGAGAAGCTCTTACCAGAGATCCTGGAGTCAGAGGTGGAGAGCTGAAGTATTTTGATATCATGGGATTAAAAGGATTTAGAGCTAGTTTATTCTTTCTCAATCATCCAGCCTCAGCCCTTCATTTTGCAGATGAGGAAATTGAGTCTTGGAGAAGTTGTCATTTTTTTCAAAGTAAGATAGATAATAAAGAGTCAGAATTCACATCCAGATCTTTTATTTTTGAAATCCTTTTTTTCCTCCCCAAAATTGTAGCTAATATTTGGGACAGGAATTGTCAACCTCTTTATTTTTTTTTTTTTATCTATTCATGACTGGAAGTAGTGAGGCTCACTTATTTCTACATGTACCATTGATCAATTTGAGGTCTAAACATAGGAAAAGGGAAAAAGAAAAGAAGAAAGACTTTTAGGACCTTAAGAATTTGAGATTGCACTTTAGCCTCTTACCTCCTGTAAATCTTTAAATTATAATATTCCCAAAAGTTGGTCATTTAGCCACTCCCTTTAATATTTTCTGTAATATTTTCAGTGAGCTCCATTAATATCTATATCTGTCTGTCAGCCTATCTATCTATATCTTTAACTATTAGCAAAGTTTTTTGTTTACTTGTTTGTTTTTACATACTGAGCCTAAATCTAGCTACTTTGAGATTTTACCCTTTTGCCCTCATTTCCTTTCTTTGGAACACCAGAGAATTGCTTTTCTCTTTCCTGCGACAGATAACTGAAAAGAGCTGTCCTGTTCCCTTACATTTTGTATCTTCTCTGAGGATAAACATTTCTTTCAGCCATTTCTAACAGGACTTAATGCCAGACTCATTTCCCATTTTCATCCTCCTTCTCTGGTTATATTAAATTATGATCACATTTTAAGCTTTTCCTTTTAAATGGGCTGCTTAGTTTCATATGATATTCTGAATGTGGAAGTAAGTCCAAAGTATGGTGGGAATATTATCTTGCTTATGCTGGATACCATTCTTCTTTTACCAGTCTTTTAAAAATAGCATTCACTTTTTTTGGAAATCACATCACACTATTGACTCACATCGTACTTTAAGCCTATTACCTTTTTCATGTGGATTGTCATTAAATAAGATCTCTTTCACCTTCTACTTTATGAATTGGATTTTTTTTTTTTTTGATCCTAAGTTTAGGAGTGTTCATTCATCCTTACTCTATTTCATGATTGCCGTTTTTGCAAGCTAATTTTGTCATCTACTAAAACTGGAAAAGAGCTAATGTGTCATATGTAAATATGATACGCGCCTTCCAGGTTTTCAAATCTAATGAAAGTGTTGGCCAGGACAAGGATGCAACTACTTGGCGTACTTCCAGTTGACACTGATCCATTAATACTGGAGGTGATTGTTCAGCCAGCTATATATACCTTTACTGAACAACTGTTTTTCAACCCATAGTTCTTTTCTTCAAGTCGACAATTATTAAGTACTTGCTATTTACCAGGCACTGTGGGAAGTGCCAGAGATACAAGCAAGGGGAGAGCGGGGAACGCCACAAAAGAATCTGGACTCTCAGGTAGTTCACAGACTAATCAAACAGTTATATACAAAGACGATACAAACAGGATCAATTGGAGATAAAAGTGTAGGGAAAACACTAATGGAAGGTGACAAAGAAGGGCTTCTTATAGAAGACTTTTAGTTGAGAAGGGTATTGTCAGATTTCTCATTGAGATCAAGATTCTCTGTTTCAGCATTCTCCAGATCTGCCCATTTGGTGATTCTGTCCAAAAATGAAACAATATTTTTGAACAATTTGCTATCAATAGTGAGTTCAAGCTGCCTCCTAACAGTCACTACAATCTTTTCCACATCACCTATTAACTTTCACTTCATCAACTAATTTGTCCTGGTTGGTCAAAAGTCCGGGAGAGATAGATTCTTACTGTTTGCTCCTCTTTCTCAAAGATGAATTTTAAAATAACACAAATGAAGATATTTTTGACTGCTCTGTTTCTTAAAATATTTTGCTGTTGTTATTTCAGTAATGGCCAATTCTTCATGCCCCATTTGGGATTCTTTTGGCAGAAATACTGAAATGGTTTAACTTTTCCTTTCCAGCTCATTTTACAGATAAGGAACTGAGGCAAATAGAGTGAAGTGAATTGCCCAGAGTCACATGGCTAGTAATTGTCTGAAGCTGGATTTGAACTCAGGAAGATCACTCACTGCACTATGTGGCCACCTAATGTCCCTCAGCATCTTCTTCCTGCCACAGTTTGCAGGAGTGCTATTTGTACTGACTGTGCATTAGACTCACTCTCTCAGAGCCAGGCTTCTCCATCCCTCACCCCTCCAGGAGCTAGGGTGGTTCAACTCCAATGCCATTGCCATAAACCTTCTTTCTCCTCCTATTTTTAGGCACAGAGGACAAGTACCCTAATTTTATTTAACCAATTATTATCAATCAGTTTATAAATGGAATATTTACTTTGAAGATTCAGAAGCACAAAAGTATAAACATTTCCACCTGGCACCTTGGAGAGACACTTCCTCACACCATCTCACTCTCTGAGGAGCGTGGTCCAATTCTCAACCAAGTTACTTCATAACCTTCATCCCACCAAATCCACGTTCAAATCCCTTAGGAGCAAGGATATTATCTGCCCTTAAGAAGTCTGCTGAGATGATTGTATAAAGATGTACACATATATTGGATTTAACATATATTTTACTATGTTTAATATATATTGGATTACTTGCCATCTAGGGGAGGATGTGGGGGAAAGGGAGGGAATTTGGAACACAAGGTTTTGCAAGAATAAATGTTGAAAAATTATCCATGCATATCTTTTGAAAAGAGAGAGAGAGAAGTCTGTTGAAGAACAAAGGTCACTAAGTAAGGTCCTTTGAAGTTTCCCCCAGTTCTGGCTGTGGAGCTGATGCCAGTCAAATGAGCCTTCTATTTACTATGTGGTTCCCAAACTAGGAGAAGGTACAGAGCACATCCTTCCATAACCTGTCATTAGGACTCTTTTGGAAGTAGTCTTGCCAGCCTTTTCCAGATAGAAAATTGCATTAGCTAAGCACAGCTGATGTACTCTGCACCGTTTCAAAGGCACCACAATTACTGTCCAGAATCCCCTTACACCATTATACATCTGGGATAAAGACCTCGGCAGGGAGGGGGAGATGTTTTTGGTGACTGCTAGCTCAGAGAAGAGCTATTTCCAAAATTATTCTAACAGGTAGCCTTTAAAGTGCTTCTTTACTACACGCAGAACATTCGGTTCTCATTTTTGCTTCCCTGTGTGAAAGCCTTTCCTAAGTGATATCAGGGCTGCATTCAAATCCTGCCTCAGAAACTTACTAGCTATGGGACCCTAACAATTGGCAATTAACCTTGTTTTCTCGGCTATCACAAGGTTATTATGAGGATCAAAAGAGATTTTTGCTAAGTGCTTAACCCAGAACCTGGCACATAGTGGGCACCATATAAATGCATATTTCCTTTGCTCTCCTTCCTTTCTATGTCTTGTCCTTCTGTTAGGCACTAGTCCGTCCTCCTCTGTGAAGCTTTCTGTGATTACTTCCTTCTTCAGTGATTTGCTCCCAAACTCCTTCAAGCCTGTCCCGCTTTTGAGCTGGGCTTTTTCTCCATTTCTGGAACACATTTCTCTGGCACATTTTAATTTATACAATTGAAGTTACTTGAGATAATCTTGCAGACCAGTAGGCCTTCAGGGAGCAAACATACAGCTAGGCCATAGTCACCCTATGAATAAGAATATCACTGAATCTCTGGAGGGGTGGGCAGGCTTTAGTTCCTACTTAGCCATCAGAGTGACATCTGGGCCTGGGAAAGATAATCGTTAAGCCCCAACAGGAAGAGGGAGAGAATTAATGATCCATCACCCTCCTTTTCTCTACACCCTCTCGCTAATACCCAGGTTAAGCTGGTCCCTGGCCCTTCCAGTTTGGAGCAAGCATACCTCATTCTGTCCTGTCCCAGGGACTGCTGGGCAGGATAAAGCCAAACATACTTGAGAGAGGCGAGGTTTCATTCAGCCATGTCCAGTTGGTTTCCTACATCTGATATCAAGGCCGAGGCTCCAATTAATGAGACTGCTTTGGGCATGGAATTTTACCACTAGATCTGGAGTGCTTCAGGAAAGGAGCAAGGTCCAAGTACCCGGGAGGCAGAAGGATATATATGTTTTGAACAGATACAATTTTTAACAACAAAAGCTATGTCCAGAAAGCCAGTTTCAAAGTGAAATCTGTTTATTTCCTGTGCTTTCTTTTTTCAGGATAGGGATACTCCCTCCTGGAGAAATGCCTCCTATCCATCCAGACCTGTTTAATAATTTGAAGTCTTGGGGTTGGCTGTGGTCCTTATCCCCAGTCCCACAAGCCATTCTGACTGATTTGGGCAACATTTGCACCCAGGTCTTCCTGGCTTCAAGGCTAGTTCTAAATCTTTATACTACACTCTCCTAAAAGTCTTTGTCAGTAAATTAGTTTTATTACAACTGTCTTAAAGTCCATTTCTCTTCACAAATACTTATTCTTCCTTCTAAATTATTTTCCACATAATAAAGGAAAGACTAATGTGATTTAGGGAGGCAATCAACCCAGATTTAAAGCTGGTCTTCACTATTTTAGCCTTTGTACTATCTGTGGAGTTGGAGTAATACCCAACAATTTCAAACCATATGTTTTTTGAGAGGCAACATGTATGGGGCGGTGGAGGCAGAGCTTTCCTTGACTTCTGGAAGATGTGTCAAGTCTTTGCTCTGACATAGGTGACCCTATGACTTGTAGAATGTCAATCATTTACCTAGCAGTCCCCCCGGGACAACTTTGGGACCATTTGAGATTGAAATTGCAGCTCTGTCTACCTGACGTTCCCTTCAATCATTTTCAGGCAGATTTTTAGTGGTCTGGTTTGGGACTTTTTGGCAAAGATACTGGAGTGGTTTGCCTTTTCCTTCTCCAGTGGAGTTTGCTAAACCAATTAAATCACAAATCTAGACCAAGCTAGAAAAATATTCATATCTACCCAGAGAGATTGTATGCTTCTTGAGGGATGGGAAGCAAAACTCATCCTCACAGCACTAAATGCAGTGCTAAGCATAGGGAAAAGCCCCAGAAAATATTAAGTTATTAAGATCTTGAGCTATTTAGTTTTTTAATAGTATTAAAATTCAAGAAATCAATTTTATCTTTATTTATATAAACACATTATGTTTATTTGGGTGATAATCTCACTCCTTTGGATATCTATCTTATAATTTTCTCATCATAATAGCCAATTAATGAAGACCAAGTAACCAAGCTCAATCTATTTTTCTATTTGCAGTTGCTCAAACATTTTGTCTTGCCTGACTTCAATGGGATTTTCTTGGCAAAGACACTGGAATGGTTTATTTTTCCTTCTCCGGCTCATTTTACAGATTAGGAAAACTGAGGCAAACAGAGTTAAGTGACTTTTCCAGGGTCACCCGGTCCAGTACATGTCTGAGGTCTGATTTGAACTCAAAGAGATGGGTGTTTGTGACTCTCGGCTTGGCATTGTGCACTACGGTGCATATAACATGGGCAACTAATGTAAATTATTTTGCCATAGGCTACTTGGTAGTGCACCTCATGAAACTCTCAAGTCTAGGATTCCTTTATGGATTCATATAAGCTTCTGGGAAGACGCCCAGGTCTCATTGTTCCCTACCTTTGTGCCTCATTTTCCTTTCCCTAGGAAGCTCCTATGCTTCGCTTCTCTCTCTCTCTCTCTCTCTCTCTCTCTCTCTCTCTCTCTCTCTCTCTCTTTTTGTTACCAAGGATGCTTAGGCAAAATAATTCCTTATTAGAACAGCCAAGAAATTTCTAACCAGGCAGAGGTACGGAGGTATTTTTCTGAAATTGTTTTTCCCAGAAATGTTTCTTTGCCAGATGACCATAATCACTAGGTAATAGCTATCCAAAATCTCCCCCAGCAATTTGTGCCCTTTTATCTTTATTTCCCCCTTTGCAGTCACTTCTGGATTGTTCTGATTGCAGCCAGGACTTCATTACCCACTCATTATCCACTTATGACTATTACCCATGGAAAAGATGGTCTTCACTTAATTTTAAGGACATGCAGTGGTTTCTCATTCACTTTCTAAAGTATGTACCACTTTATGGCTTTTTTTGTTTGGTTGGTTACAAAATATCGATAGCTTTACTGAGTCCCCATTAAAGGGAGATCTCATTCCTTTTTTAAAAAGTTTTATTATTTTAAAAATAATTTTAATTATTATTATAATATTTTTGTATTATTATTTTAATTATGAAAGCTTTTTATTTACAAAGCATATGCATGGGTAATTTTTCCAACATTGGCCCTTTGTTCCAAAATTATATATAACCTTTTGTTCCAAATTTTCCTCTCCTTCCCTCCCCCCAGATTGCAGGTAGTCCCATACATGTTAAATTGTTGAAATACATGTTAGATCCAATATAGGTATACATATTTATATAGTTATCTTGCTGCACAAGAAAAATCAGATCAAGAAGGGAGATCTCATTCCTTGAGGCAAAAATGACAGTCTTATAAAAATCCAATGAGGTTTATTTTATTTTCCTTTTCATGTGTGCCTTTCTATATCTTTGAACTATTTCAAGAATGATGGTGAAGGTCAAGAAAGAGGCAAAAGTTCTATGAACTCTGAAAAGCCCCATATAGGATTCAGGTTATATTACATATCATCATCGTCCCCTTAAATAAGATTGCCTTAAAATTCTAATTACATGGGGGCAACATGCTACATAAGTAGCATGGTCTAAAGCCAGGAGGACCTGAGATCTTCACCTACTAACTAGCAGTGTGACCTTGGATAAATCACTTAATCTCGATTGCAGGAATGAAGAAATGAAGAAAAGTAAAGTATATGCAATAGGAGGAGGAGGCAACTCTTGATGATGCCCACTTAAACATCATAAAAGACTATGATTTTGGGCAGCTAGTTGGCATAGGCGATGGAGCATCAGCCCTGAAGTCAGGAGAACCCAAGTTCTAATCTGGCCTCAGACTCTTAACACTTTCTGACTATGTGGCCCTGGGCAAGTCATTTAACCCCAATTGTCTCAGGAACAAAATCAATTAATTTTTTTATAATGATTTTAATCACCATTGTTTCTTTGTGAAAATTTTCTTGCTCAGAAATATCGGCGGCTCCCTTTTGTTTGGACTCCTTTACCTGGCACTCAGCACTCTCTTTCCAGCCATATCTTAAGGCTATTTTCCATGCTTCCCGCAAACCTGAACTACTTTGCTCTCTGAACTTCCTCTTACTTTGGGTCATTTTCCAAATGAAATTTTAATCTGTTCCTCTCCCCTCTCCCCCTCCCCCTTTTTATTTTTTTTGCAGCTGAATACCTCCCTAGCCTTTCAAAGTCAGAAGCATCTCCAAAATTTATCCCTATAACAACATATAATTATTTTGGTGTTTTTCCTTCTTTTAGGCTCTAAATTGGAAGACAGAGCCAGACCTGTGTCTTATCCAAACTTTATCTCTTTCACTGCCAAGTATAGAGGATTTAAATATCTTTTAAATATTTGAATTTATACCATGCCAGGTTTATGTCATTAGAATTTGATGCCGTCTAGTCAAGTTGTGACTATGACAGGCACCTGTTGCCATGGCTGCTCCCGAAGCTACATTTTCCCCTGCCTATGTTAACGGGAAGAGGGTTTTAGTTTTACTTTATCTACACATATATTTTGGGGGGGGGATCATTGTTCCAGTGTATTGATAATAGGTAAGAGAGATTGTTATCTCTGTTGATTGTTCTTGGAAGGAATGGTTGAATAACTTGTGGCAGTTCTTTAAAGAGAGGACTTAATTAAAATTATGTATGAAACGTGCTAAACATGTTTGCCATTTAAAATAGCCCTGTGATGAATTGGTTTTGTAAAACAATTACTGTGGTTGACACATAATAGGTACTTAATAAATGCTTGTTTTATTTTAAGTGTTTTGCATACATGACTTTTTTTTAAATGTTGGATTTAAGTAGAGAAAACTTAAAATGACCAAGAATTCATTTTAAATAATTATTAAATTGTTATCACTAAAGAGGGCCTTAGAAATAATCCAAAATAATCCTCAGTTTCCTCTTCTATGGGATGAAAAGTGTATGATTAGATGTTTTCCAAAGTCTCTCCCAACTCTAACATCCCATGATCCTCTGCTCAGCCTCTTTTCCTATTCATCTTCTCGTCCTACCTTATCCAATATTGACTGGTTATCATTAGCTTTGGTTTACCTATGACTATATCTATTATTATAAAAAGAAGTGAGGGTTTCACTCAGGTTCTGCAAGAGCTGAAGATGTCCTCTAGGGTTATTTGAGAAAACCTCCTGATGCTGAAAATTCTGCCTCCGGATGGCACAGGGAACTGGAATGTGGTGGGAGTTCTGTTTGACTTTAGTCTTTATTGACTTTGGGAGATCTGTGACCTATTAAGTATCCAGAAGGATTCCAAGGATGAAGTGAACAAAAAGAGTTGAACAAGAGAGAAGATAATTTTTTTTTGTTGTTGTGGGAAGGGAAAAAAGGAAACTCAATCATTTCTCCTCCATTTCTCAATTACTTTATGCCAACACTGGGTGAATAACTAGAAATATTTTTGTTTGGTTCCTCCTCCTTTCCCCTTCCTCTTCAATTGAGATCCCATTGATAGTATAATAGGGAATTGGATACTATATTGAGAAACACAGTATAATGAGAAATTGGAAGGACTCTGGGGATAATCTCTCTAATTCTCTCATATATTCCTTTTCATTATTTTTTATTTTAAAAAATATTTCATTTGTCTCAATCAACCAAAATCTACGTTTTCACTCTCCTACCTAATCATTCCCTGCCCTGTTTCAATTGTGATCACAAAAATAAAAGTCATTATAGATATGTATAGCCAATCAAAACAAATATCTGCATTGGCCATGTTGAAAAAATAAATTTCATCCCATTCTATATTCTGACTCCTTCACCACTCCATCAGGAGATGGGTAATTTGTTTCATCATTAGTTCCTGGAATTGTGTTTGGTTATAGGCTGATAAGAGATCAACACTAGAGTATTAAATCATATTTAAATAAAATAATTGGAAGATCTACTCCTCAGTTTGTGGCCATTCTTTACCACCTCAAAAAGCAGTAAACATTTTTGTATAATCTTAGATTTTGTATTGCTTTGCACTAATCCTTTCTTTAATCTATCCTCCATCAAATTCCCCCTGCCTCTTATTTGCAAATATATTTCTACATCCAATTCTCTATCTCTCTCTCTTCCTTTGACAGGTTCAAATATCAGCCATGTCCCTCATCTCTTCTGTGTTTGTATAGATATTTTAGATGTTTATTATATAGATACTTTAATTCTGTGAGACAATTTAACCTTACCCCCTACCCCCCATACTTCTTTTCTAAATATTATCAAGACATAACAAAATCACTTCAAAGGCTTGTCTAATTGGACTCTTTCTGTGACTACTGATGATGATAATGGTGAAATCCAAGGGGAGATATATCATTTCTGCATATGTGAATGTATCAGCAGTTTATTCTTTTTTAGTCCCTTATCATAGTTTAATCGTATTTACCCATTTTTCTTTCTCTTCATTTCTTTGTCTGAACTTCAGAGTTTCTGCTCAGTTCTGGTTTTCTGGCCAGAATGCTGGTAAATCTTCTATCACATTAAAGATCCTGTATTCCCTCTGTAGCACTGAATTCAGTTTCTCTCATTGAGTTATTCTTGGCAGGACATCTCTATCATCCCCTCTTGGAATATAATATCCTAAACTCCTTATTCCTTTATAGTGGTGGCTGCTAAATCATGTGTTCTCCTGACTCTGGCTCCTTGGTATTTCACTTCCTTTTTTCTGGCTGCTTACTGTATTTTTTTTTTTTTTTGACTCTGAAACTGGATTTTAATTATGATGTTCTAGGGAGTTTTCATTTTGGCAGATTGTTTTCTTAAGATTCAGATGAAGATGCACCATTATTTGGCAGTTAAATACCCTTGTGGAAAGAAGGGCTGAACGTGAATTGTGGGAGCTCTGAGTCTATATCCTGCCTCAGAAACTTACTGGGTGATCCTGGGCAAGTCATTTAACCTATCAGTCTCAGTTTCCTCATTTGTAAAATAAGGATAGTAACATCTTTTTCCTGGAATTGCTATTGGACTTATTAAAATGATACTTGTAAAGTGTTTGCGAACCTTAAAGGCTTATGTAAATGTAAGTTATTACAAGACTTTCATGTTTTATTCTGAATTTTTCCTTTTTGCATTTTTTATAGCTTCTTCCATGTTATTTACTTAGGCTGTCTTTAATCACTTTGGATTGCCCTACATCCCATGCAAAAGAATTGAATTGTGGCCTTTGATTTAAAATGGTTAATGATAACATGTAGTGTGTCCATTATGTGGAGCTTGAAAATTGGCGTTTTTCCCAATTATACAAATGACTTGGGTGAGAAATTGTTACCAATTAAAAGACGATACCAACTTGGTACAAATGGTTATAAGTAAGAGCATCAGCAGCTTGTGAATAACTCAGATATTTGGGTTACTTGACACACCAACAAATGCCAACATTTGTCAAAGTAGTAAATCTGACAGAGCAAACCAAAATAATATGTTGCAAATAGAACAATTATGTAGTGTATAGACCAGGAAGGGGACTTAGTGGTTATTGTGGAACAATCCTTAAAGCCACCAGCCCATCAGATGACAGAGCTAAAGAAGGGAAACCATAGTTTATATGAACACAGAAGACCATGTTACACGTGCTGTGTACACACACACACACACACACACACCCTTATTCCAAGTCCAGTCTCTTTCTACTATACCAGAATCACATGAGAGGGAATGTCTGCAAAGCATGAGGTGAGCTTTTTCAATCTTGTACTTCTCTTGTCTCCACGTACTCTATCATATAGTCATATTTCTTGCTGTCTTTCATCTTCTAGCTCCAGGTCTTTGCTCTGGCTGTCCCCCTTCCTGAAATGTTCTCCCTCTCACTTCACTCCCTCTGACCTCAACCTTTGCTCCCCTGGCTTTCTCTAAGACTAAACTCAAATCCCACTAGCTGCAGGAGATTTTTCCTGGCTCCCTCTGAAGCACTTTTCTGATGAAGTTATCTTCCATTTTTATTTCCAGGGAACTTTTCATTTAATAATCATGTTAAACTTATATCATGGTTTTATTTTTACAATATGACTTCACAGAATATTTTAAACTCTTCACTCAGAAAAAATATTTTCAAACCTTGCTGAGGCTACAGAATGGACAGTCAGTTTCCTTGTCTGAATCTTCATCTGGGCCTTAACTTGTACCTTTTCTCTTGTTTGGTGATCTTTTTAATACTTCAGTAATCAATACTTTAACACTATGCAGATGGTTCACAGATTTGTACATATAGTTCTAATCTCTTTCCCAAGTTCCAGCCTCACATCACTAATAGGACATCTTGAATTAGATACCTTATAGACAGCTCCAGGTCAACATGCCCCAAACAAAACTCATTGTCTTTCCCTCCAACCTTCTTCTCTTACATACTTTCTTGTAACTGCCACCATCCTGCTGCTTACCTGTTAATCCAAGTGCCATCCTTCTCTCATGCTCAGTTCAGCTGAGATGTTGCCAGGTTTTGTTGCTTCCACCTTCATGACATTTTCCCAACATCTCCTTGATTCCTCTCACATAGCTACCACTCCACCTTATGTATAGACAACTGTGATAGCCTTTTAGTTTGTCTTCCTGCCTCAAGGGTCTCCCTAGTCCAGTCCATCCCCCATTCATCTGTCAAATCCATTTGCATAAATTGAGAATTTGTGTTCTTCTTTCTACTCAGTAAATTCCAGTGACAAGGATCAAATATAAAAATCTTTTGTTTGATTTTTAAATTTTTTTTTTAATTAAAGCGGTTTATTTTCAAAACATGCATAGATAATTTTCAACATTCAATATTGCAAAATCTTGTGTTCCAAATTTATTTCCTTCCCTATCCCCCCACCCCAGATTGCTAGTAATCTAATAGGTTAAACATGTGCAACTCTTCTACACATCTTTCCATGATTATCATGGTGCACAAGAAAAATCAGATCAAAAAAGAAAACAAATGAGAAAAAACAAAAAGGCAAAAATACTAGGTTGTAATCCATACTCAATCCCCATAGTCCTCTCTCTGGATACAGGTGGCTCTCTCCATCACACGTCTATTGGAATTGGGTTGAATCACCTCATTGTGAAAAAAAAAAACAAAAAACAAAACCACATTCATCAGAATTAATCATCACATAATTTTATTGTCACTGTGTACATTCTCTTGGTTCTACTCACTTCACTCAGCATCAGTTTCTGTAAGTCTCTCCAGGCTTCTCTGAAATCATCCTCTTGGTCATTTTTTACAGAACAATAATATTACATATACCATAACATTCATATACCACAATTTATTCAGCCATTCCCCCATTGAAGGGCATCCACTCAGTTTCCAGTTTCTTGCCACTACAGAAAGGGCGGCCACAGACAGCCCCTTTCCCTTTTCTATGATCTCTTTGGGATAGAGGCCCAGTAGAGACATTGCTGGATCAGAGTATGGACAGTTTGCTAACCCCTTGGGGCATAATTCCAATTTTTGGCTTGATTTCTAAAGCAAACTGACTATGCAGTGACCCCTTGCTGTCTTTCTGTGTTGTTTCACTTTTATGTTTTCCACCTATTCTATGATTCAGATATATTGGTCTACTTGCTCCATCTTCTGACTCCATGACTGTGCATAGGCTTTCCCTCATGTATGAAATGTTCTCTTTCCTACTCTCTGCCTCCTGATTTCCCTGACTTCCTTTGAGACTCACCTCAAATTCAACCTTCTTATGAGAGACCTTTTCTGTTGTTCTCCCCAGTCCCTTCTCAGTACTAGTACCCACACTCTGGGGTTCCATTCTCAGTGCATTTATCTTGAAAAACAGTTATTTGCTCGTCATCTTCTCTAGGAAAAGCCCCTTGAGGGCAGGTATTATTTTTTCCTTTCTTTTGGTCTCTTGCACAATGCCTAACAAATAGTAAAATTTTGACAAAGATTTAATTCTTGATTGACTTGAATGTGAGTTACTGGATCCTGCCAAAGAAACCACTGCCAGTTTCCACCTAAGTACTTAATATCAAAATGCTCTTTTAGTAAACACCTTGTGGCCTAGAGGACCACATCTTCTGTCATCCTACTTTTTTTGGGGGGTGGGAGGGGGGGAGGAAGAGATGGAGAAAGGTAGGATAACATATAAAATCCCAGACTTGGAATCAGGAAAACTTGAGCTAAAATCCACCCTTAGGTACTAGATGTGTGACTAGGCAAGTAATTTAATCTTGTTTGCCTCGGTTTTCTGATATGCAAAATGACCTGGAGAAGGAAATAGCAAACCATTCCAGTATCTTTGCCAAAAAAATTCCCAAATGAGAGTATAGTCAGACATGATTCAACAATAACTTTTTTATTCTGGGAGCCTCAGAGACAATATATAAAGATCCCCTTTAGACCTAGAGCCAACTTAGAGATCTAGCTGCCTTTGGGTCTGATCCAACATGGTTCAAGAGCTTTTCATAAACCAAGTAGTCAGTTAGAAGGACAAGGATAGATGTATTCCCCACCTGGTAGTTCCAAAGCTGCCTATATCTATTAGTAAGCTTCAATTAATTGAGAATATGCCTCTAAATTTTTATACATAAAGAGTTTTATGTATTCTAATAATAAAAAATATTTTGGTACAGCTTAATAAGATTTTTAAATTGAGAATTCCATAGAAATCAGGCAGTAAACCAAATAAATTAGCTCCCTGCCTGAGGGAATCCTGACTATGAAGATCAGAAAACTCATTAACATGAGAAGGAATCTCTTTGAAATTCTGATAATTGGAGTTTCTGGGGCAGGTCGATGCTGGCCCAGGCTAACCCAAGAACATTCAATTCTAGAAAAGTTTGGCATTCCTTCTTTTGAAACATAGACCATAGCAATGTAAGTTGCAGTTGATAAAACTATTAAGAAGTAAAATTTAATTATATTTTCTCTCTTTTTGTTTCTAACCTAATTTTGTCATTCTGAACATCCAAGTTCTGATCCTTTTTTGTTTGTCTGTTTGCTTGTCCTTTCTTCCAAATAGCCTAAATCCTTTCTTGTTTAGATGTGCTTCTAGAAGATCATGTCAATATTGTCTCATTGACTATTCTTAGTGGAGCCTATGCTGATTAATTGCCCCCTCAAAAAAAAGCTGTTACCTAATAGAATCTTTAGGAACATCATGTAACTTAGTCTAGCTTTTAAACATTTTAAAATTTTATTTATTTTTATTTTTCATTTAGAAATTTTTTGAGTTTTATATTCTCTTTTCTGCCTATTGAGAAGGCTACTAATATATCAATCATACATGTGCAGTCATATAAAACATTTCCATATTAGGGAAATTAAAAAAAATTAAGAAACACAAAGAAAAATGTATAAAAATTTAGAGCCATATTCTCAGTTTGTTAAAGTTTACTAATAGATGTAGACATCTTTGGAACTACCAGCTTGAGATAGTTCTTCTCCCTGGCTATTTGGTTCATGAAATGCTCTCACACCAGGTTGGCTCAAACTCCCAAAGTAGCTAGTAGATCTCTAAGTGGATTCTGGCTCAGTCTACAGCAGTTCTTTCTCTGCAGGTAGAGAGCATTTCTCATCATAGATTATATGTCATTGTATGCATGGATCAGAGTTGGGCTGCCCTCTTGAGTAAAAATAATAATTATAATGATAACAGTAGCAAGCTTTGATAATTCCTTAAGATTTGTACAATGCAAATATTACCTCATTCGCTCCTCACTATCTTGAGCGATAAATGCTATTATTGTTCCCATTTTATAGATGAAGAAACTGAGGGAGTGAGTATGCTTACATCTTCAAATCTGTCACTATCCACTGCACCAGCCGGCTTCTTCCTAAACAAAATTATGACATCATCCCAATTAAATCCCCCACTTCTAATTGTTTCCTGCTTGCAAACTAATCTGCATATCAGTCTTATATGAGTTTTCCTAAAACACCAGTTTTATAATTCTATTTTCAGTTTGCTTTTATGTCAGTAGCCACTTCTTGTTCCCCATCTGGAGAAAACCAAACTGGTAGGTTAGGAGAGCTGACATAGAGCCCAATACTTGGAAACTTTTCTGGTTCTGTGAGTTTATTCACAGCAGTTCTCCCTTGCCAGGACAGATAGTAGGCCAAGTCTCCATTGCCCTGTCAGGGGTCCATAACTTTAATTCTTGAGAGGCTTTGGGAGCAGCTAATTTGCTATATATCCTATAAGATATAGGAACTATAGTCAGGAAGACCTGAGTTCAAATTCTTTTGGAGACACTTACTAATTATGTGACTCTGGGCAAATCCATTGACCTCTCCGTGCTTTAGGTTTTTCATTGGTAAATGGACATAACAGTCTCTGTACCTGACAGGATGATTGCGAGGATCAAGTTAAATTAGAATCACAAATCATAGCATTTCAAAATTAAAACAATTCCAAATTAATTTTTTCCCCCAAGCATCGATTGGAAGCAAGGGTGCTATTATTTCATCCCCATTTTACAAATGAAAAAAAAAAAAAAAAAAAAAAGCAACATGAGGGGAGGTAGAACAACTTCAAAGTCTCCTTGCTTGATGTGTCTGAGCTGGGATTGGAATCCCGATCTTCAGAATTCACCCTCCTGTCCCTCATGCTGAGCTGGTCATTTCTTACAGAACAATAATATTCCATAATATTCATATACCACGATTTATTCAGCCATTCTCCATGATGGACATCCCCTCAGTTTCCAGTTCTTTGCCACTATGAAAAGGACCGCCACAAACATTATGGCACATGTGGGTCCCTTTCCCTTCTTTAAGATCTCTCTGGGATATAAGCCCAGTAGAAACACTGCAGAGTCAAATGGTATGCACAGTTTGATAACTCTTTGAGCATAGTTCCAAACTGCTTTCTACAATGATTGGATCCATTCACTGTTCCACCAACAGTGTATCAGTGTCCCAGTTTCCCCACATGCCCTTCTATGTTTATCATTATCTTTTCCTGTCATCTTAGCCAATCTGAGAGGTGTGTAGTGGTATCTCAGAGTTGTCTTAATTTGTATTTCTCTGATTAATAGTGATTTAGAGCACTTTTTCATATGACTAGAAATGGTATAAATTTCTTCTTGTTAATATCCTTTGATCATTTATCAAGTGGAGAATGGCTTGGAAAAAATGAAGTTTTTTTTTTTGTTTGTTTGTTATTTAATTTTTGCCCGGAGAACTCCAGAAAGTACTTTAAGGGAAAGAGAGGCTGAGAAAATATGTGTCTTGTTTCAGATAACATGAATGATAACAGCCAGGTCAAGATTTGAATTCTTGTCTTGATTACAAATATAATGCTCTTTAATTATGCTGCCTCCCTGACATTCAGGTTTGCTAATCATTTTAGCAAACTTTAAACTGGGCTGTATCACACATTTACTTGCTGCTGAGTAGACAAATAGTTTGAAGTTACTCACATAACAACCTTAATCTCTTTCCTAGTAATTTATGTATCACCTGTACTTGGGAGTAACCTTTCATTTTAATTAACTACTTATAAAGAAATAGCTACAAGAAGTAATCTTTATTCACAGAGAACTTATTTCTTCGTACTGACCTTCCTGCCAGGAGTAGAGACAACTGCTTCAATAATTTGCAATAAATATTTCAAGGATATAGAATTAAAGTATTTGTCTAATGGAAGCAAATTGCACTGATTAAGGCATTTGGGTATTTGATTAAACTCACCGAGGCTCTCTAACTATTTCTCGGGAGGATTCCCGCCCCATCTTTGTTTAGCATTGTGAGGATTCTGAGAGAGACTTCAGATTGGGGCACCCTGTTGTTTATGTGATGAACTTGGGCTAAGTTGGGCCAGGAAGTGTGTTAATTCTGATAAGAGATTCCTTATGTATAGCCCTTTGATATATGGGCCCCATATGGTCCGTAAGATAATTGTCCCTTTTCCAAACCCACAAGCAAGGTTTTTGTTATAATGAATACCACTTAAATCCCCTCTTCAACCACTTAGTCTAAATTCTTAGAAATTCTTGTTTCATGACTTAAAAAAAGATATTTGTTATAAAACTATATGCTACTATATTTTATTTTATGGCAGATCAATTTTATCACAAAATATACTTAAGCCTACAGATGTGAATGTCACTTTTAGATAAGTTTTCTGCATCCCTGTTGCATAATCACACTTTTGGGTGTCAGACACTTGTGCTTTAAAAAAAAAAAAAAGTACTCTAATCTTGCATACCAATATTCCTGTTTCTGCTTTTTTTTGACTTTAGATCTTATATGTTCTTCACATTCATGTTCATGTCCTCCACATTAAGCACCCCTGCTTTAAAAAAAAAAAGAAAGAAAATAGGATTCTTTTAGATACTTCTTATCTCAGACATTTACTACATAAAGCAACCACATATCTCATTATTTCCATATAGCATTCTTGAATCCTTGAGCACCCACTTCTTATTTCAATTTTTTTGCTTTCATAACAGTTTTTGAATAAAGTCCATAATCTAAATGATACCAAACTTTCATAACTTTTTAAATTTTATCAGAATGGCAAATATTTCTATATAGAAATCCAAATTCCTATATTGTTTTTAATTATATTGCCACTTTAACCCAATAGTTGTGGTTCTAAGACTCATGGCTGGTTTAATTTTGTGAGTTTTAACCAATCTCAGGCCCTGGGCTGGGATTTTGTGAGCATAACCTTGACCTGTGTTTTTGGTTGCCTGTCTTAGTCAGAAAGGTGCCTTTGGGCAGATGGCTGACCCAGAAATTTGGGCAACTTAAAAATTTAGGAGTTAAAAGCTAAAAAGCCCTAGAGACATATTTAATTGGTATTTATAAAGAAATTTATCCTAAGTTGTTATTATCATATCTTATAATGACATGTAATAACAAATATAGTAATAATATTTGGTTTTAAAAACCAGATATCTAGTACAAAGCAGAACAAATAAAATACAACTTTTCCCCTATTTTTCCTCTCTTCCCCTTTTATTTTATCCCTTCTGCCTCTGGTTTGAGCTTCATTTTTTAGCCTCCTGTCAGCTGTGGTAAAGTCAGCATCCTCTCCCAGCTCAGTATTTGACTGTTCCCTGATTTTCCCACAACCGTTGCCTTGTCTACCGTTTGTGAGGAAGGGAAATTCTGGGTTTGAATCTTGGCTCTGATTGGATCCTAATTCATCAGGTGACACTGCATAAGTTGTTGGATTTCTCAGATTTTTCTTTGTAAAAGATAGTGAGAAAAGAGCTGTCTGCATCTTGGTGCTACCTAAACTGGGGCTTTTCTGAGAGTTTAGTCAAGGGACAGATCTGGCACAGATTTCTGTCTGACACCTTGGAGCTGGAAAACTTGGGATCTATCATTTAACTTCTAAATGCTCAGTTTCTCCATCTGCCAAGAAAGATTGAAGTATCATGAAGCTAGCCACCCAATCAAAGCACTTCCTTCACAAGAGGCTGATTGGGTGGCTAGTTTCATGATACTTCAATCTTCCTTGGCAGATGAAGTGCTTTGTCCTTTTCTGAGTGAAATCTATTAAACCTCTCTGTATATGTGTATGGATATAGCATGAGTATAGAAGATGTTCATATCTAAGCCTTTGCCTATTTATTTATTGGAGAGAATCTTTCCCTGAGTGACTGCATGGTGATAAGTTTTTCTGATGTAGTAGGCTTAAAAGTCTTCTAAATCATAAAGGGTTTGCAGTCTGCTTCAATGCAAGAACTAGTCATATCAGTGAAAGCACAGATTGTGTGTGTGTGTTTGCACACACGTGTGTTAGAGAAGGGGGGAGAAAGGGAGAAGGGGAGGGAAAGAAATAGAGAGAAACAGGCAGATATCCATATATGGGGGGGGGGAGGGGAAGGCACGCTCATGGTCTGGTCCTACTAATGGAATATGTTACTTCATTTCTGACTTGGGCCATTTTGCCCCTCCTTGGGCAGCCTGGTTCCCCTTTCTTCCTGGTGCTCAATATATTGCTTCTGGACTTTGGCTTAGCCCACTGAAATTCAAAACTCCTGAGTTCAATCGATCCACCAGTAGCAGGAATTATAGATATGGAACACTATGATCAGCATAAAATCATTGATTCCTGATATTCTGAAATGATAATAACCCCCCACCATGTTTCAGCTGTGATTGTTATAGCTGTTAATCCCTTCCTTCTGTAATTTAGTCATTTAGTCATGTTTAACTCTTCCTAACCTCATTGGAGGTTTTCTTGGCAGAAATATTGGGAGTGGTTTGCCATTTCCTTCTCTAATTCATTTTTAAGGACAAGGAACAAAGGCAAATGGTTAAGTGACTTGCCCAGAATCACACAGCTAGTAAGTGTCTGTGGCCAGATTTGAACTTAAACGTGGGCAGAGTGAACTTCTCAAGCCTAGCTTAAATTTCTTTTCCCCTAATTGCCAATTGGTGCTGATCACTCAGTTCAACAACTTGTAGTTAATCACTAAAGGGTGTTGTTCTTTGAGAAGCAGTTGGAAAAACAAGGAGATAATCAGTTGTGAGGTTACTCAAAGCAATTCCAATAGATTTGAAATGGAAAGAGCATCCTGAGAGAGAACTATGGTGACTGAATGTGGATCAAAGCATAATATTGTCACCTTTCTGTTTTTGTCGTTTATATTTTTTTCTTTCTTGTGTCTTTTTTGCCTTTTGGTCTGATTTTTCTTGCACAAAATGACAAATATGGAAATATGCTTAGAAGAATTGCATATATAATTTGTATTGGATTGCTTGCTGTCTTGGGGAAGGGATAAAAGAAGGAGAAAAACTTGGAACAAAGGTGAATGTTGAAAGCTGTTTTTGCATGCATTTGGAAAAATAATTTTTTTTTTTAAAAGACACTCCCAATAACCAAGGTAACTTGTATGAGACTGAGATCCAATCCAGATAAAATCTGTCTGGATTTATTCAGGTATCTTAAGTGTGCCATAATACATAGAATGCTCTCCACCATAGCAAATAGAGGCAAATATCTTCATAATGAATATAAGTTAATTACAGAGAATGTATTGAAATGAACTTGAAGCACAGGTGCTAGATTCAATCTAATTTTAAAAATCAATATTAATTGATCTGGAAGATAAATTCTGACACCTGGTTTCCTAGGACTTTCCTTTTAATTTATCATGTTTTTAAAATGTTTTTCCATGACTACCTTTTGTGGAGACTGAGTTAGTACCTTGGATACCTTAGAATCAGCCAGAGTCAGGATAAGCAAAAGTTCTTGGTCTTTATTCTTCGTCGTTAGGGGTAAGAGTGAATTGGATGGATGCAGACTCTCCAAGACCTCTCCTCTTCTCCTCCCAACCAAAAGTGACTCTGGCTAGTCCTACTCCACCTCCTAGTTCTTCCTACCATTCTCTGTATACACCAATTATTGAGCCAGCACAGAATAGTGGGAAGGGCCATTTTCCAAACATATGCTTATAGAGTATTGTCCAATCGGTAATTAGCCTTAAGTGCTGTATTGTCCAACCTTAGTGCATCAACTCAAGATTTTCAGCCCTTTACACCTTTCCCTCACTGTCTTTTGTTTTCCTTTATTTTCTTATCTTAAGAATGTCCAATTACCACATCACTAATTTGTTTGCTTTGATTATATGAGAAGGTAGCATGGGTTGAGAGAAATCTTTCACTAATCTCCTGAGCCTCATTCTGGGATGAAGGTGGCTCACATTCTAATCTTGGTTAATAAACTGAGTCATTTGAAGACCAGTCTGGCTAAGGAAAATGAAGCTCACTAGTAGAAGAGAATCATCAAGGTGATGCTTAAAACAGCAACTTCTGCTGTACAAGAAGCTTTTTTAAGTCAGACATTGATCCTTGTAATGTTCTGGTTGGTTTTCTGGAGGTCTCTGGACCAGCCTTTATTTCAGCAGAGTAATCATCACAAGAATAGCCAGGGATAAAATCCAAAAATCTTTATGGTCTTCCTAAGTCTTGTCTCCTTTACTGGGGCCCGGACTAGCTTTCTTGAGGTCCTCTGGAATGTGTCTTGGTTCCTGTGGGGGAGGCAGGAAGACCACCACAATGGTCCCTGTCTTGAAGTCTGCCTCAGTCCGAGAGCTTGTGCTCCAACCTCCAGTCCTCTGTCTGTTCCTCTATCAGTCCAAATCTGTCCTATTTGATCCCCCTCTAAGTCTGACTCTGACCTCCTTAAATATTCTATTACAATTCAATCCATTCATCATACTGAGTATAAGCCAATCATTATATCACTAGGGAACTATTATTGGTTGTAAAATTAATTCAAACATACTGAACTAGAGAACTGTTAATCACCATGGGAAAATAGATAACTATTGTTTTACCAATTTCACTGAGTTAGTAACTTGTAAGAATCCTCATTTCAAGAACAGAGTTCTGGCCCATAACAGTTGCTGTCGTTATTTAATCAACTTTGTCTGATTCTTTATGAAGGGTTTTTCTTGACAAAGGAAATTACTCCAGTGAGTAGTTTTCCATTTCCTTTCCCAGCTTATTTTACAGATGAAGAAACTGAGGCCAACAGGGTGAAGGTTCTTATCCAGCGTCACACAGGTAGTAAGTGTCTCTAAGACTAGATTTTAATTTCAGAGGTAGTGCTTTATACACTGCATCACCTAGTTGCCTACTAGGACACATTGTGGTGACTTGCTAGCCACATTATAATCTGAGAGTTGGAAGTGACTTGGCCATCACTGTTTTTATTTTGGAAAGTAAATTCTGTTTAAATGCCCTGGGAACTAGATATTAAAAGATTCTGAGGCAGATTCTTCTAAAAGTGGGCAAGTGAAATATCTATGTATCCTTCATACATACAAAGAACCCTGACTTTGGAAATCCGAGCCTGCACCCTGCCCTTCAACCTTTTTTGTCTTTTAATGACCGATGAGTCACTTTCCTTATTGGGACTTCTTATTCTTGATAATGCCTGACCTCTCTATACCTCTGAATAAGCCCAACATTGTGAAAAACATGTTTTATATGTTATTATTTTATGTAAATATACTTTTGAGGTCTAGGAGGACACAGATTGTCTTGTAGAATTTTTTGTCTCGTCTAATGCCAGATACTGTGCCCTGAAGGCACTTAGATTTTCATATGAATGACTGCTTCTTGCATTTTAAAATAGTAGTTAGACTGGGAAAGGACTTGGAGGTTAGATACAGCACTGACAGAAGTCAGATGATCTAACTTTACACACCTGCTGTTGATTACCTGGGTGACTTTGGACAAATCACTTAACTACTTGGTCAGGGAGCTTAACCCTGGACAGTTTCAGTGGAATGATGAAGTAAAAAACTGGGTTGTAAGAAATTAAGGAATGAGGAGAGAAAAATTGAAGGCATCTATTGTAGACAGTCTTTTCAAAGAGTTTAGTCACTGAGGGCAGAGGATACTTATGATGAGGATTATTGGAGGATGAGGAAGATATGGAAAGGTTTGTAGGCAAAGAATGAGCCAGTAGACAGAGAGACAGCCCACAAGATCACTAAAAAGAAGTAGAACTCTGAGGAAGTGAAAAACCAATAATGGTCACACAGAACAAATAAGGAAACTTTTTTTTAACAGACATTGTCAGGTGTCACTGTATTGGTTATTTTTGCTTAATTATTTTTCTTTGTTCCTTTCTGGTGGTAGTAGTGGTGGGAATATGTCAGAAGTGACTGTGGTATATGTATGTGTGCGTATGTATGTATGCACACATTTTTAAAGCATCAATAAAATTCATTTTAAAAAATAAAACAAGATGTCCTGAGACAGTTTCAGGATACTCAGGGCTTAAACTGCAGTCCATGGTTGCTAATCCCCTAAAAGAGATTAAGAAGGAATGATCCAACAGTTAGAAAGAGAAATAGGACAAATCAGTACTAGGAGCATCTGGGAGGCGACAGTCAACATGACAGAGAGGTCAAGAAGGGAGAAGATTAAGAATTGCCCACTGGATTTAACCATTATGAGAACCTTTGTGACCTTGGAAAGGACCTTTTCAGGTGGAGGAGTATTATTGGGGTAGAAGCCAGATTGTTAGAGACGGAGGACTACTGTGGTATAGCAGTTGGAGGTCAACCTTGAAGTTTAGAAGACCCTGAAGGTCCAGCCTGTGATGTGTAGCTGTGTGGGCAAGTCATTTCTCCTTCCAGTGCACCGGATAATTCATTAATAATGTAAGTTACAAATGAATACAGATGGAAAGATGGATGAAATATCAGGTTAAAAAAGCGCTCCATTCCCAGGATCTCTGTGGCGATCAAATGAGATTATATTTGTGAAGCACACAACACAATGCTTTAACACAGTAGGTGTTTAATAAATACTTATTTCCTTCCTTCCTTTGCCCAGATGCCTGGCAACAATGTATACTATATTCTTTGAGTCCTCGCTGCTTTTATTGAACTCAGAAAGCTTCCTTGCACCAAGAGATTAAGGATTTCCTAGACTTAGAAATACTTTTTCTGTTGAATTTGAAAATGTCATTTTTCATTTGAGTAATTTATTCCATGTTCAGAAGTTCTAGCAAATCATTGTTTTCTCACAGTGTGATTAACTGAATGAGAACTAAAGGCTCCAGGACACCTGGAAAAAAGTTGTTGTTCATTTGTTTTCACTCAGGTCTGACTCTTTGTGACTCCATTTGGAGTTTTCCTCGCAAAGATACTGGAGTGCTTTGCTATTTCCTTCTCCTGTTCATTTTATAGCTAAGGAACAGAGGCAAACAGAGTTAAATGACCCATCCAGAGTCACACTACTAGTGAGTGTTGGAGACAAAATTTGAACTCTGGTCTTCCTGTCTCAAAATCACTTTGATTTATTACACTGCCATCTAATAATTAATAGGTCCTGTTATAATAATAAACTGTGACATTACAGGTGGAGCTCTCATGGGTGTTTGTTCCTGACAACTACATCTAATTTCTGCGTGCTTTGGTCTGAGATTACTTGGAGTTTAAATAAATACAATTGTCATTTGGTGTGTCACAATTTAAAATTATTTGATAATTATTATTGAGTTATTAAATAAAAATTAGGTATATTATCAAGATAATCAAGAAACATCAGACTAATTGAGAAAGGGCAAGTCTGAATGAATTAGCAACAATACAAAACTTCAGTTTAGCTGGGATGATCACACTTTCAAGATTAGTTAGCCTGAATAATCAAAATATGATGACATTTTTCTGTTTCTCAAATTGTATCTCTGTGTTTAGAATTCTTTGCCTGAAGTCAAGAAGGTCAAGAAAACTCATCTTGCATTCAAATTGGACCCCAGACTTTTATTAGCTGTGTGACCAAAGGCAAAACACTTTTTTAAAAAAAATTTTATAGCTTTTTATTTACAAGATATATGCATAGGTAATTTTTCAGCATTGACAATTGCAAAAGCTTTTGTTCCAACTTTTCCCCTCCCCCCAGATGGCAGGCTGACCAATACATGTTAAATATGTTAAAGTATAAGTTAAGTACAACATGTATACATGTCCATATAGTTATTTTGCTGTACAAAAAGAATCCGACTTTGAAATAGTGTACAATTAGAAAGGCAAAACACTTAATCCTGTTTGCCTCAGTTCCTCATCTATAAAACTGAGCTGGAAAAGTAAATGGTAAACTACTCCACTATCTTTGCAAAGAAAATCCCAGTTAGGGTCAAGAAGAGTGATTCATGACTGAAACAACGGAGCGACAGATTTCATTGAAATTATGCCCACAATTCATCATTTTTATAGCACAGAAGTATCACATATCATAATTTGTTTAGCCCTTCCTCCATTTGATGAAACAGAGTCATTCTGATTCCCTCATTAAATAGGCAACATTTAGTAGCCTAAGTTAGGTGAGGTCATCAGCTTCCATTGTCAAAACTGCAATGCATTAAATTAGGAAGACCTGTATAGGCTGCTACATTGTGAAGTGCTCAGAACCAAGAGAAAAAATTCTTTATAAACAACTTTTAAAGACTTGGGTATTCCAATTCAGTGTCTAACAATAATCTGAGAAGATGCCTGATCAAATGCTATTTAGATAAAGATTTTTTTTTTTGATATGGCCAATGCCAGACTATTTTGATTGATTTGTTAAGGCATTTGGAACATTTGAATTTATTACTGAGGTTGGGTTTGCTGTCTGTAATTCTTTTCTTCATAATATAATTTCCTTGTTTATCCCTTTTTGGTTTTGGAGTCTTTATTTTGCTTTGTCTGATACATGATGGCAACTTCTGCTTTGCTGGATTCATTTGCTGAGTAGTCATTTATTTTCCATCCCTCAATTTTATTTGGTGAATGTCTTTGTTTTTAAATATGTTTCTTGTCAGCAACCGATTGTAGAGTTTTGGTTTTTTATATACCCTTGCTCTTTTTCATATTATTGAATTATTCAATCAATTCACATTCAAAGTTGTGAGTCAAGTTTATATTTTCCTCCATCTCCAAAATTATTTTTTCAAGTTACAATCCCCTCTCCCCCCCCACCTTCTGCTTTAATTATATGAAAAATACAGAAGAAGAAAGAGGTAGAGATTTTTTCTCCATGAACCTCTCTTTCCCTTTCATATACCCTCCTATGTTGTAACATAGTCTCACAAAAGGATTCACCTGTACATGGGGTATCATCAGGTTCTGTCCAATTACCTCTTCACTGTTCTGCCTTCACCCCTGCCTCCTTGTGTACATTTAGCAAGTTCTTCATGGTCTTTAGATTATCACTCTTGCTGTTGTTCTTACCTGTTGCCTTTATTCATTCTGCTTGCATTTTTGTTGTTTAGAATATTTGAGAAACAAGTTAATCTCTTCAGTTCTGGTTTTCTTTATATAAAATACTTCAAAACTTTCTTTGTTATTGAAACATCTTTTGAATTGTATGATTAAGATCAGATTTGCAAGAAAAGTCACCTTGGACTGCATCCTCAGCTCCTTTGCTCTTTGGAATATATTATTTCATTTCTGCCTCCTTTTTTCTAGTGGATGTAGAGTAATTTTGAATTATCTGAATGTCTTTTCATTTTCATTTGAAGGTCTTTCTCCCAATGGTTTGCAGACTCGTTTCTGTATTAAATTGTTAAATATAAATGTTATGTTTTGGAGTTTGCAATCTTAGATTTTTTTTTTTTTTCTGGAGGTAGTCTTTAAATTCTATCCATTGGAATTTTATTTTCTGTGTTCAAAATTTCAGCCCGGTTCTTTCCTGTTAACTTATTTCATCATGATATTAAAGTTTTTTATCCTCATGTTTTTCTGAGAGTTTTGGTTGTCTCCATCATATCTTCAAGATCAGTATGTTTTGTTTGCATAGTGAGGAGATTTTCTTTTAATGTTATTGTTTTGCTTCTCTTCTTCTAGGTTGTCCATATCTGTATATTTTCATTCTCTATCTATTGTTTTCTTTTTTATTTGTTTGTTACTTTGGTGAGACTTGCTAATGCAGATTCAAGTTTTTCTATTCTGCTACTTATTTTTGCTATTCAGGATATGAGTTCTGCTCTCATAATTCTCATTTCTCTCTCTCTCTCTCTCTCTCTCTCTCTCTCTCTCTCTCTCTCTCTCTCTTTTTTTTCCTGAGGCAAATGGCATTAGATGACTTGCCCAGAGTCACACAGGTAGGCAGTGTTAAGTGTCTGAGGTCAAATTTGAACTCAGGTCCTCCTGACTTCAGGGCTAGTGCTCTAACTACTGTACCACCTAGCTGTCCCTGATTTCTCTTTTAAATCACTTAGAAACAAAGTAGTGTAATTCTGTGCTCTCCTCAAATTCCCAAAGAGTCTTCTGTCTCATTATGTGTTGTATTGTTTCTTTTTTTAGTATTTATTCATAGATGCCGGAACTCATTTACGAGGCCATATTTCTTTCCCTTGTTCCAGTGTTTCCTGTTGATTTACCTGTTCAAAGTCTTTGAGATTTTTTTTACCTGAAATTTTTGGTGCTTTCAATCTTCACTCCAATTCATCTCCTATATTTTCCTTATCATTTACTTTTTTACTCATTCTCTCATTATCATTTCCTTAGGGGTTGGATCTCAAAGCTTCTCCCCTTCTTTCACTTTGGGCACTTCATAGTTCACCAGCCTAGATCTCTGCCCTAGGATGGTCAGAACTGACTCCAGTTAGGTACTTTGTTCTTTCCTTCAGGCTTGGTGGAGTGTTACACAGTGCCCCATATGCATTTTGTCCTGTCCTGTGACCTGTCCCACTTCCTGTTTCTCAATTCTCCAGCCAAGAGGACAGAGCCTGTTTCCCATGCCCCCAATCCTCATTGCTAATAAAGAGCTTTGCAGCACTGACATTTCCAGGTTGCAGACCCCAGGTGGATTTTGCTCCTGAACTCCTTTGTCAAAGCTGTTGAAACCTAAGCATACTTTTACAACCTGGAGCTATGTTCTCCATGGCACTGGAAAAAAGGAGAGGGGGTTAAAGGGGCACATTTATGTTTTTTTTGTAATTCTTTATCATGTGTCCTTGGATCTGTTAATGCAGCATCGCTTCCAGTAGTATGGGACATAGAACAGAGGAGATAAATGAGTTCAGTGTCATTGAGCATGAGTATTTGGGTTGGGGGCCTGGAAAGCAGTTAACATTCTTTTGGATTCAGATAGTTGTAGACCATGGAAACAATTAAAGTTGCTTTGTCTTTGGTGCATAATTCTGTTATGCAGAGATTTGAGACCTTATGTGAGTCAGAGGAGATATCTAGTCCAACGTCTTGTTGCTCATGTGACCTACAAGTTAGAATGTACATCCTTAAATTGGGGTGGGGGGGGTTCTGTGGTGTTCTCTTCTTTTGTAGTATAATATATGATGGTTCTCTGGGAACAGGTTTCTTGGGGAGGTTCTGCAGGCAGCCTTAGTTTCAGTTCAGAGTAATAATCACCTCAAATACAGCCAGAAGTTAAAATCCAATCTTTTATTGTCTTTTCCAAAATAGCCTGGTAAGCTTTCCTTGGTTCTGAGAGTTCTTGTTGCTAGTTCTTTGCCTCTGCCTCTGCCAACTTCAGCCTCTCCTCTTCCGAATCCTTCGTTTTGCCCAACTGCAGTCTCTGGCTTTTCAATCTCCCCAAGTCTCCCTGACTTCACTGACTCAGCTCCTTTTATGCTCTTTTAGAGTTGTAAACTCAAAGGTTGACTCCTCCGAGAGTGGGATTATGGGAGGTGTAACTTTGTGAATCTCCCGGACTTGTGAACACTTATGAATCTCCAAAACTTGTAAATTAATGTGTGAGCTAATGTATGAATCTCTCAAAGGTGTAAACTTAAGCACATAAGCATTTTTTCTATCAATTCCAGTGACTTAACACTTTGTAAGGATTCTAACAGGGTTCTTTCTTTTTCAGTGGACAACAGGGAAGGTAGGAGAGAGAAAATAGAGATTTCCACTCTTTGAAAACAATTTTTAGACAAAGTTTGCAAAATTCCTTCTTCAACAAGTTTTTAGCTCTGTGAAAACAAATACCAGGAAAATATTCTGTATTGTTTATTGGTAATATGCTATGCTCATGGGATTGTTGTTGAGAGCTGCTAATCACTCAGGCCTCCCAAACAGCACATTATTGTTTTATGTTTTTGTTTGTTTTTGGAAGAATTGGCGAGGGTCTTAAATTGGATCTACTCAGGGAGAATGTATCCATGAAATCCTTGATGACATTGCTTGAAGGAGTAACTAATGGCTAACCATCCAGATCGACGCAAAATTTAAAAAAAAAATTATTTGGTGCCTTTTTGCTTTATATGACAAAGCCTCCCAGGTTAAGGAAGGGTTAGGCATACTGAATGACTAAAATGTGTTTTATCTCATAAGTTTCTAAGGATCAGGTTACCCCTCTCCCCCATTATCAGTTCTTTTTGTGGTTCCACAAACAGTTTTATATAAAACACTAATTGCTTAAATATGACTTCATCTGGGGAGGGAAGAAGGCAATGCTTGTATAGAAAAAAAGCAGAATGTAGTTGAAAAGAATTTTAAATAGAACTTGTCTTTAGTTGCTTATTTGGTTTTTCTCATTCTTCATAAGTGTGAAGAGACTATTGGATTTCTACCTACATCTTTTCATCCAGACCTAATTTAGTGATTCTTGGTAGCATGTAGTTGTTCTGGGTTTGGAAGGACATTCATCAGAATTTTGGTGTTGATAGATCCTGTCAATCTGGAAAGGTTTGAAGTATAGAAATGGTGATTAAGAATGAGATTTATGACCAAAGGGTTGGTTACCTGGTGTTAACTTTTTGAGAGAACCATAGCAACTCTTATCTACATTTAAACAGAGTGCTAGACTGAGGGATGGGGTGGGGGGTGGGGAAACCTTGGTTTATACCAAGTTTGTGATTTTGTTCAAGTCAAATTAACTTCTATTTGTCTTAGTTTCCTACATTGTAAGGCGGGGATATAATAGCACCTAAGTTATAGGTTAGTTATAAGGATCAAATGAAATATGTTTGTAAAGCACTTAACTTATCCACACAGGTAAAATCTTAGATCACTGATGTATTGAAACATAATTGACAGTGTAATACTAGGCACATAAAAGGTACTTAATAAAGACTCAATAATTATATCTGTTAAAAGGACAGTTTTATGCTTTTGAAATACCAGGTACAAGATAATTAAGAAAGGATATCATGGAGTTGATTCACCTACCATGGCATTTTGGCCATTTCTTTGGGTTATTCAGTACTCTTCCTGCAATATTCTTAAAGATCTTCCAGGAAGACAATGGTGAAAAGGAACTAAATGTCAATATAGAGTATCTCTATTCAAACACAGAAGAGAAGGCTTGTGTGGGAGATGGCCATTTGGAATGGTTTTTAAGGAGATTAGGGATTCTAAGAGGCAGAGATTAGGAAAGCCATAGTTGCTGCCATAGTTGATGGTTGCTGTTCAAGTATACGTGTAGATATGGAGTCCAGCCTCAGTAATAGAAAGAAGGCCAGTTTGACAAGTCAGCAGAATTTAAAAAAAAAATAGCTTTTTATTTTCAAAATCCATGCAGACATAGTTTTCAGCATTCATCTTTGCAAAACCTTATTCTCCAAATGTTTCTCTTTCCCTTCTCCCTAAACTCCTAGCCTAACAAGTAATCCAATATAGGTTAAATGTGTGTAATTCTCCTAAACATAATTCCACATTTATCATGCTGCATAAGAAAAATTAAATCAAAAGGGAAAAATGAGAGGGGACAAAAGCAAGCAAACAACAACAGAAAACATGAAAATACTATGTTGTGATCCACATTCAGTCTCCATGGTTCTCTTTCTGGATACGGATGGCCTGAATCATCTCATTGTAGTTAACAGAATTTTTAAAGCATTTACTCTTCCAATTTGGGGTATGGATAATAGAAAAGAGAATAAAGTATAATAAAACTGGAAAGGTGAGTTGATCTAGTTTATTAATGAATTTAAATGCCAACCAGAGGAGATTATATTTAATCTTAAAAATAATAGGAAGCTACTGAAATTTGTTGAGAAGATTAAGATGTTTAAACCTGAGCTTTAGTACAAATTTTTCATGTAGAAAAGTTGTTCTTAATCTCTGACCTAAATTTTTTCAGTGAAAGAAACTTTTTTTTTCTTTTCAGTGTAGTTGTAGAATAATTGATTAGATATTCTCCATGTAATTCTGTACTATAAAGAAACTTAACATATCATCCTTTATCATGCTTTTAGATTCAGTCACTTTACTTTCTTAGTTCCTTTTTTTCATCCTTAGTTATATTTACTCTCCTTTGGACTTTGTCCAATTTTCCCACATCCTTAAATTAAAAGAAAATAATAACCCAAGGCATTTAGGACTTTAATAAATGTTTGACCATGTCAAATATAGTGGGAGGATTAATTCCAGATTTTCATAGCTAATATTCCTTGTTACATTTTTAATATCATGCTACTTTTCAAATGATTGCATTGTGTGATCTGACTTCTGTTTTCAATAAATAAATTCATTACTGTGGTTCCTCATTTTTCTCAAATGTAAGAACTTGAAGTTTTTTTTTTTTTTTTGGTTATACATCTTTTCTCATCCTTTTTTATGTTTGACCCCCAGGATATTTTTCAATTATAGAAGCCTTGTCAGTTTTCTCTATAAATTTACATATTTGGATTTTCACTTCTGTCTGGGATACTTTGCACTTTGCTTTAAGCAGTTTTGTTCCTTTGAGGCATCTGTTTGTGGCATTGTTGGTTTATCTTCTTTGTCCATTAACAGATCTTTGGATATGGAAGTTCGTTTGTGATTTTGAATCTGGTGATTTGGACCAGCTGGTGCTCAAATGTACAGACATTTCATTATTACCAAACCTTTATTTGTCTTCTAAGGTGTAGAGCTGTGCCCAAGAAATTTTTTAATTGAATGTCATCAAATTTAATTAAACTGTATTTCACTGGTTTTTAAACTGTGTCTATTAGGATTCCAGGTTGTGAAAAACACTATGGGAAAGCTCTGTAGACAAAAATAAAAATAAGACAGTCCCTGCTCCCAAGAAGCTCACATCTAATAAAGGAGAGATAATGCAAATAGGCAGTTTCAGCTACAAGTCAAGATAATGAGTCTGAGTGGTCCTTAAAGCATAGTGACCAAGCAGATGGTAATGCATGTGTAATGTGATTTCCATTGATAAAACCATATTCCTTGCTAGTATTGAACCATTTGACAGTGTTAAGAATTTTGATGGTGAAAGCTTTGTTTTCTGTGTCTTCAGTAGTTGTAGCTACTGAGGAGGTAGTGATTGTTGTTCTTGCAGAGACAGTTTCCTGGTCCTTCTCTGTGAAGGTTGCTTTTCTAGATCCTTGTTGTAGAAGGCATGGTAGCTCATGATCGGGCTGTGTGTGTTGGGGGTAGAATGGGGGAATAGGGAGGATACTGTGCCAGGGTTGTTGGGCTGCTTTATGTGCTCATGGATTGTAACTGGAAGCAAGCCCAGGAGTCTGTGGCCACTGTTATTCCCAGGACTCTTAGGATCAGGGTCTTGGACTTTCTCCAATGTGGTTTGAAGGGAGGGGATGCTTAAGAAAGTGACAATGGTTTGACCCATCTATAAAATCTCTTCCTCTGAACCTTCTTCAGGAAGTTCTTTAACCAAAAAAAATTTTAATATAAATATAAATCTTAGGAATGGTACATTGATGTCCCAGAATGACCCACATTGCATTCATGTGCATGTATTATTGTCTGAATATTGGAACTGATAACCTTGTGCTTGCCATTTCTATTAAGCAGCCAGTCCAGTGGTTTATCCCATGGAGGTAGCTGTTTGTGTTCTCATAGGATGGGCAGTGCATATATTGTTCTTGCCTTATGCTGATTTTCATTATTGCTATGTGACTTAGCTAGCATTTCTTTGCATCATAAATTAACTTCATTAAATATCCCAACACTGAACTTCCATAGAATCCTTTCTACACCCTGTATGGTCATTGTCAAGAAGATCAACATGTTAAAAAAAAAAATTTGGAGAAGTCACCAGCATTCCATGGAAAAGGGTGAGAGTAGCACAAATCCCAACACCATAAGAGTACAACTCCTGTGGATATTCTACAAGAAAATGTACCTTATGAGGAATGATAACTACATCTAGAGTTTAAAATGGGAGTGCCGTAACAGGAGGTTTTTGCTGATTAATTAGACTTGCCAATTGGCTTTCTGCCAAGAAATATAGAGCATTATAAGTGGGATATAGAGTGTTAGCAAGTGTTCATAGTTTGGTTCTGAGTATGACTCAGTCTGACAAAATGTTGGTGATTTGCAATATTGTGTGAGATTTTGCATTTCCTTTGGCACTCTTTTTTTCCTTATGATCTTCATTGTGGACCAATATTCCACTTCTCATCATCAACAAGTCCAAAATGAATCTTAAGAAATGCGAATCCATATTCACACACCATCACTCTCCCCTAGTTGACACTGAGTAACTTTTCTCTTGGTATGGCTTCCACAGCCTTTCAGGAGAAGTTGCCTAAGGGTTTAGAATTGCGAACTGAATATTTATTTGAGAGTGGGGAGTGGAGAGAAATGCCCAAATAACAAGTGAAAAAAATTAGGAAGTATTTTCAAGAGCTAGATTCCTATTCTTTGGGGAAAAGGTAATCTTTAAATGAAAGAGTCACTCTTGTTTAATTCCTAAAAGACATCATCTAGACTGATCAGCCTTTTCTTCCTAAACTCAAAGTTGAATGCAATTCGCTTTTGCAGGTAATAAGAAGAAGTAGTGATGAAGAAAAACTCCTCTGCTTGGTTCGCCAGCGTGCAGGCCATCACTGCCAGACAGCTGTCATTGTCATCCTCATCTTAGCATGGGAGGGAATTCCTCATCTCCTGGCTGACACCTTATATCAAGAACTAACCCAGAGTCTCAACAAATATGGCTGCCCCACCACGAGGCGCTGTGCACTTAATGAAGAGTAAGTCATATATATTTGTGTGTGCTTTCCTTGAGGAACCCAGTGATGGCTTGTACAACTTAATGAGCAACATGGATATTTTTTTCATACTGAAATGATATTTCTGTCTGTAGTATATTAACTGATATTCCAACTGATTTTCTGTTGTCACAGATCGTTAATGGAAAGAATTAAAACAATATGATACTTAGGGATGGTTTTCTACAGGAATATAAACAAAACTTTGCATGTGAGAATGGTATTTGAGGACACTGAACTGAATTCTACTTCTTTTCTGAAGGGATTTGATTTCATGCCATTGCTTGAGTGAAGATCTTTTCAGAATTCTATTTTTTTTCATTCTTTCTGAGCTTCTTTTTAAACTCATAGAGTTGAGACTTGTTTAGAGGAGTAGGGAAGAAAGGGGAAAAGTGTGTGTGCGTGTATGTATGTGTGTATGTGTGTGTGTGCATCTTCCAATCCTGCAGGATATTATCAGCATTAACAGTAAATGATTACTGTTTTATTACATTTACTGTAGTCACCGTGCTATAAGGAGACTATCCCATGTTTAAGAAGTATGTCTTGAGAATTCTTGAATGAAAGAAGTAGAGCTCTGAGGTAGACCTTTCTTAGATATGTTCTTACTCATTTTCTTTTTTTTTTTTCCTTTTTCATTGGAAATTTTTTTTAATAGCTTTTTATTTACAAGATATATGCTTGGTCATTTTTCAGTATTGGCAATAGCAAAACCTTTTGTTCCAATTTTTCCTCTCCTTCCCCCTGCCCCTTCCCCCAGATGGCAGGTTGACTAATACATGTTAAATATTTTAATCTTACTCATTTTCTAAACCAGAATATTTATATGTGTATATGTATGTATTTTTTTACTAAAATTAAACCTAATAGTACTGTAATACTTTGGGGTTTTTTGTAATATGTTCATTTAAAATTTTTAAAGTTTTGAATTCCAATTCTTTCCTTCCTTTCTGTCCCCCTTCACTGAAGAGGGAAGCAATTTGATATAGGTTATGTATGTGAAATCATGCAAAATATATTTCCATATTAGTCATGTTGTGATAGAAAACTCAGCCAAAAAAATCCCAAGAAAAATAAAGAAAAATTTTCAAAAGTATGTTGCCTTCAGACTCCATCAGTTCTTTCTCTGGAAATAATCCTTTGAAATTGTCTCAGATCACTGGTAATCTGGTAGTTTGACAGAAGGACATTATCCTTACTTTGCTAGTAACATGTGATGCTGCAGCACAGATAATATGCAGAGTTCTTAAATATACACATCACACTATGGTTCAGCTTCACTGGTCCTGCCTGCTAAGCTTCATGGGAAGCTGCTGCTTTTGTGATATTGCTTTGCTGGCAGAGGATGGAGGCTGTTTCAGGACTGAATTTGCATTCACTCCTTTGATTCTGTCACTTGGTGAAGAACTGATTTAAATCTGATTTGGGGCAAGAGGTGAGATTGAAATCCACCTCATCACATTTTAACTCTTAACACCTTAATGAGGTAAGAAAAATTCTCAATAGGTGAAGTACAAAAGTATTTGAAAGTCATTGGATGAAGCAACATTACCCTCCGAGTAGAAGTCTATTTTAATTAGACTGGAAACTTATTTTAATTCCAAAAATTAGCTCTAAATTTCAAATGAGTTGAGTAGGAAGAGAAAGAAGTTCCTGAAATTAGAATGTGTGACTTTGGAATCCATTCCTGAGGAATAACCAGCTAGGGGCAGGAAGAGAGGCCTTCTCTTTGGCTTTAACCAACTCTCTTCCCCACTGCTTTTGGCTGGAGGAGGATTTTTTTTTTTTTTAAACATTCTGTGTTTTATCTTGTAAATCATTTCCTGATTATATATATGTATTTTGATTAAAGCTTTTTATTTTCAAAACCTATGCAAAACCAATGCAAACATTGACCCTTGTGTTCCAAATTTTCTCCCTTCTAACCCCCACACCACAGAAGGATTTTCTAGCTTCAAATGGTCCAGAGAATAGGAAACTTCTCATATTCCCATTGGGGTCCTCAAGGGTGTGCCCAGATCAAAGGCAATAGTGTTGAAAGCATCATTGGCATCCACTGTAGTCACAGTGTAATTAGGAGCCAGCAAGGAGACTGTGCCATGTTTAAGGGGAATGTGTTAAGGTCTCCTGAATGATAGAAGAAAGGAACTGTGAGTTAGCTTTTTGTTCATCAGGTTTTCAAAGCTGAGCCCACTTTCTTCTTGCAGTGTACCCAGAGATAGCGTGTTTCATATATGTGGGGGAATGTGTGGTACCAGTTGTTCTTACCCTACCTTCCTAGTAAATAGCCTTTTCTAAGAAAACACATTTAAGGCTGGCTGACCAAATGCTTCTTCAATAGTTAGTTCCAGGGGGCAGCTAGGTGGCTCTGTGGATGGAGCATCAGCCCTTAAGTCAGGAGGACCTGAGTTCAAATTTGATCTCAGATATATAACATTTCCTAGCTGTGTGATCCTGGGAAAGTCACTTAACCCCAACTGTCTTAGTTTTTAAAAAGTTACCTTCAGGCACGCATACCAATGGCCATTCAGTTTGATTATTAGAGCCACCTATGACTCCTGAAACTTGTGAGCCAGATTCTGGACTAGACTCATCAGTTTGGAATGGGAGTTAGGCTAAGGATCCCCAGAATCCATATGGGTTGCCTGTCTTTTATTCTTGACTCACATCCCTCTAAAGTCTGACTGACAGCTCCCTTTACTCTGAGACAGACCCTAGATCCAGAGGCTCTGCCAGATCTGCCAAGTTAGCCCAAGTGAGAGATGTTTTGCTTGTGGGTCCAGTGACCAGATCTATGGGTTATATGACTTTCTTTAGAGAGACTTATCTCTATAACTTTGGCAGCCACAAGGTTAGATTTTGTGGACATAGCAAACAATGAAGATACTTGTCTAAGGTATGAAGGAGTTATTTTGTGTGTGGTAAAGAGAACCCTCTCAAAGTGATTAAATCACAACTCCTTAGAACATTCAGCTCTTCATAAATACTCATCTCAATGAAATATACTCTTGCCATACTACCCTACCCAGTGATAAGGTAAAAAATTCTCTTCTCTCCCAGCTGTCTTAGATGGCAATGGAAAGTGTTTTAATCATAGGCATGTTGATGCAAATTACCTCCAAAGAGGGTGTTGTGGATGCCTGGAAGAGAGATTAATTAAGTGCCTCTGTATAGAAAACAGGTAACTTTTGCCATAGATATCTCAGCTCCATTTTTTATGTTTTCCAATCTGCTGCTTCCTGTGCTTGGTCTAATTTCCTAGGTCTCCTCTTTTGAGTCCTCTTTAAATGTAATTGGATTTTTTAGCTCATCTTCTCATCTTGCCTTCTGATGAAACCTCACTTTAAGCATTTTAATTATCTCTTCTCTTCTTGATTTTTTTTCCCTTTCCTATTACATGCTTCTAACTTATTTATTTCTCTACCTCAACCATTTGAAAGAAATAGTTTGTTTTTCTCAAAAAAAAACCCCTTCAACATTTAAATGAATTGTTTTGATATATGGAGACTCAGTTTTTATTTATTCTCTGTATTTTCAAAGCATGTTATCTTAACTCCTCAGAATACCAGCATTTTTGTTTTGTCCTATTTCTAGTTAGCCATATAATTGTTCCTTTCATTCTTGAAGTGAGAAACCACATTTGTTCTCTTTATTTTTGAAGATAGTAAGACAGCCTTTTTGTTACTTCATATTGTCTTTCTTGTTCTCTGAAAACTTGTAATTCCTAATATGTATAAAGCTTACTAATTATCTTTACTTTTCAAAATGGGCTGCACTGGACCGAATTAGCTTTTCCCAACTCCTAACTACAATACTTTTTCTTCTTAGAAAGGAAGCACCTTGTTATACATATGAGTGAGATTATAGGAAATGATGCACTTTGGGGTCTTTTTTCCTTCATTTTTGACATTTCTTTTTCAATATCTGTCTAAAATTCATCAGTATTGCTTCCATTAGCAGCTATTTTCCTTTCTTATATTTTGCTACTGGTTTTGAATTCTTAAAAATCCATGTAATCTTCTTGGTTGGTTGTTATCGTTCATTCTTGAAGAGCACCAAAATGACATCACCATGTTAAAAAAGTTGAGTTATACTGTGTCCAACTGTAGCTGACCACACCAGCATGAGCTCGGAATGCTCTGCTACAGGTTGGACACAAATCATCTCTTATGAACTAGAATCTGTTCTCTACCTTTGCACATCTCGTGGTTCTTCTGAGCTAATTCAGTTCTATTTTTCTCATAGAGTCCAGCACCTTCTCTGATGAAGGCACGCCATATTGGGGGGTTGGTTCTGTGCCAGTGTCTCTATCACACAATCAATTCTAAAGTTCTTAAGAGAGACCTTGGGAGTGTCCTTAGATAGCTTTTCTCTGACCACCTGCTGAACGCTTGCTATGTGTGAATGCTCCATAGAGTAATCTTTTTGGCAAGTACATTTGGCATTCAGATAATGTGGCCAGGCCAACTGAGTTGTGCTCTTTGCAGTAGAGCTGGAATGCTTGGCTGGTTAGCTCAAGAAAGGACCTCAGTGTCTGGAATCTTATCCTGGTGATCTTTAGAATCTTCCTAAGACAATCCAAATGGAAAGTGATTCTGCTTCCTGGCTTGGTGCTGGTAGACTGTCCAGGTACACAGACATACAACAGTGAGGTCTTCTTAAAGGTTTCCTTATTTATTGTCAATACCAACTTGGGATTTCAGAAAGACTGATTGTCATGAGTGCATTATCTCTAAACTATTGCACTTTCAACCCAGATCCTTCAAGGGTAGAAATCTCCTTTTCCCCCCCTCTTTGCCCTATCCATTCCTTTCCCTTTACTTTCTCTTCTCAAGCTTTTTTCATCATTATATCTCAATTAAAACCATTGTAGTTGTAATTGGTGCCAATGAGCTGCCAATTCTGAGACTTTGGGAGCAGTTTGCATGAGACTTCAGTGAGTTAGGCTCACTTCTTGTGTTCCCTGTGCTTCACTCATTTATTTCCCTAAATATTTCCCTAAATATTTAAAGAAATTAAACTTCTTTGTGTGTGTTTAGAAGTTTGAATGATGTCTTAGAGCTTGAAAAATTACAGTTGTATATTTAACATGCATTGGAATATCTGCCAGATGTGGGAGTGGAGGGGAAGAAGGGGAAAATTTGCAACAAAGATTATGCAAGGGTCAGTGTTGGAAAAATTACCTATGCATATGTTTTATAAATAAAAAGCTTTAATAAAAAAAAAAAAGAAAGAAAAATTACAGTTGTAATGTTAACCTGCTTCTTACTCACAATTAAACAGTTGGCACATTATGAGCTTTCTTGTAATGAGTAAGTATAAGTCCACAGTGGTATCTGACCCTAGGGAAAATTTTGGGCAAAAATTGAAGAGACTCTTCTCCACAATGTTCTTTTAGATTGTTAAAGACTTTTCCCAGTCCCGATAGCCTTGGGCTGAGAGTGTTTTTACTTTTACAAATTGTGACATTTCTCATTGACATTGCTTGAATTTAAAAATCAATTTATAATCTTGTTTTTGAGACAAAACTGAACTGGGACTAGCGTGGTAAGACTGGCATGCTACTGCTATTGATTAAAACATTTGTTATGACTTCCACAAGATAGTCATTTTCTCTGGACTAATGTATTCAAAGTCACTTTGGAATATATAATTACCTGACTGAAGCAGCAAAAACACCTGGAGGGAGAGGTAGTCAACATGTACCAGCCTTTTCCAGCTACTGCTACCATCTGAACTACAACCTCCCCTTAGACGCATTAATGGTAGTCCAGGATCCAGAACCTTGGATAAAATAATGTTGTTCCTTACCTACCAGTAATTCTCCTAGACTAGCCCATGTAACCCACCATCCCACCAACAATTAATCCCAAGAGCCTAGAACACTATGTTTCTTAGACCACTGACTGCTTCCAATCCTTCCCTGGAAAGACACCTATAGTGATTATCCAAGGAAATAACATCTTATGAAAATGAAGCTGAAAACTGCATCTTTAGCCCTCTCTCACATGTTTTTCATCTTCTGAAGACCTAGAAAAGAAAGCTTTTGCCATCAAAGTTCTTGGCACTATCACATAATTCAAGATCAGAAAAAGATATGTTTTATCAGTAAAAATTACACTAAAGATACATTATTACCTGCTTTGTCACTATATCATAAGGAACATTGGATCTTGCCATCTTACCTGTGTTTGAAACATTTTAAGCCTATTGTCTCCCCTTACTCAGACTGAAGCTCCTTGAGAGCAGACTGTCTTGTTTTTCTTTCTGTATCCTCAACACTTAACACAGTGACTTTTACAAAATTATCCCTTTAAAATGTTTTTCCATTCACCCATTTTTTCATAATGGAGATTATTCTCTTCAGTTCCAACTCAGTTTTCATTCATCTATTTTATCTTGTAAATTATAAACTAGCTTCATGGGCTATTCTATTAATCAAAACATTAGATTTTGAGTCAGATGTCACAGATTCAAAACCAGGTTCTGCCAATTTCTTAATACTTGTATCACTTTGAGCAATTGATTTTACTTCTCTGAGCTTTGGTTTCTATATTTGTACATTGAAGGGGTTAGACTCCATGCTTTTCTACGGCAAGACTTTATAATCCTTTCTGTGCCATAGACCATTTTTTAAAATAGTATTTTATTTTTCCAAATACATGCAAAGATAGTTTTCAACATTCACCTTTTCAAAATCTTTTGTTCCAAATTTTTCTCCTTGTCTTTCCCATTCCCCTTCCCTGGGAAGCAAGCAATGCAATATAGGTTAAATATGGGCAATTCTTCTACACATATTTCCATATTCATCATGCTGTACAAGAAAAAACCAGATCAAAAGGGGAAAAAACATGAGAAGAAAAACATGAGAAGCAAACAAACAGAAACAAAAGTTGAAAATACTATGCTCTGATCCACATGTGTTTCCATAATTCCCTCTCTGGATACAGATGACACTTTCCATCCCAAGTCTATTTGAACTGCCTTGAATCATCTCATTGTTTAAAAAAAAAAAAAAAAAAGCCAAGTCCATCACAGTTGATTATGACATAATCTTGATGTTGCTGTCTCCAGTGTTCTCTTGGTTCTGCTCACTTCGCTCAGCATCAATTTGTCCAAGTCCCTCCAGGCTTTTCTGAAATCAGCCTGCTCATTATTTCTTATAGAATAATAATATTCCATTACATTTATATACCATAACTTATTCAGCCATTCCCCATTCCCAGCAGTTGCTTGCTATTACAAAAAGGACTGCTACAAACATTTTTACACGAGTCCTTTTCCCTCTTTCATCATAGATGATCTTTCCAATTTGAAAGCCCATGGATCCTTCTCAAAAGTCATATTTTTAAATAAGGAAATGCTAAATTTCAGCCGGAAGTGAGCAAAAATAAACATATAAGTTTTCCTCCTCCAAGTTTATGAACACCCTGACATCTTCCTGTTCTAAAGGTCTTTCTAGCTTTAAACCCATGATCCTACCATTTTGTGAAGCCCAGAACTAGAGATGCTTTGAACTTGATTAGCTCATCCTAAATCTGTTGAATTAATCCCCTAAATACATAGAAGAGAATGTTTCCCCAGAGCACTTTTTGGGTTTCACAGTAACAAAGCCAAGTATAGGAAGGAAGACTGGATTTGGAGTCAGGAAGCTCTGCGTCTGAAAATTAGCTATGCTAATATGTGAGCTTTCAAATGTTATTTAACTTGTTTTGCCTGTGTTCCATCATTTCTAAAATGACTACATTAGATTAGATGTCTTCTATAATCCCATCCAGCTCTCAATTCTGTGATCTTAGTAGCTTTTGGTTCCTCTATTTGGCAGTACAGGGGTTAAGGGAGTGGAGTCCTAGGAGTTGCTTTAAAGTCTGGATTTCAGAGTTTTCATTTATCTTTTCTGAAGTAAATGGGCCTCTCCCAATGTGAGTTGGCTCTTCTTGTCTTAGTCAGCTTCTGTCTTCCTCTAATTTCCTCCAAGCGTTCAGCGTCTACCACCAGAATTGCTACAAAAATACATCTTCCAACTTTTTTTCTCTTTCTTATCTTTTCCTGGTTCTCTACCAGCATCACTTTGTGTCTTCATTTAAAGTTAGGGCAGGAGGAAGAGGGAAATTACTCTAATCTCTAACTAAGGCATTTTCACATTTCACAAGAGTACTTAAGTCCATTTCCTCCTTTAGAATTTTGCTATGGAATGTACAAAATAATCAGTAGTCACTATGGAAACCTTCTCATGTAGATGAGCTTATTTCTTTTTTTCTTCAGGGATGCTTGACTTTTTCCAGATGAGGACTAATTTTCCAAAGAAGCTCAGAAGGCACTCAAGGCCTCTAGCTCAAGAGTAGGCCTGTTCATAAACCAAAAAGTTGAATTATTCGGCTGTTCTTAACAAAGTTATCACTGCACTTAGTGTCAACCCATGGAGGTCTAATAGTTAAAGTTACCTCTTCTTAGATAACGATGTGTATGTTGGAGAAATAGTCATAGAATGAAAGTTACTTGACTCTGGGAGGAACTGAAAGTTGGGATTGTTTTTCATTTTAAAAACACCTTAATTTTGGAAAAGTGAAAATGGTCTCAAATTTCAGTATAGTCAAAGTCACTGATGTTTTTAGTTTCTGTGGAGCTTCTTAAGCTATTTCATTTAAGAAGAATCCTAAAATCCAAGTATGTCTTATAAATCATATCGTTAGCCCTTCCTTGTTATCTAGGTCACATGCTGACTTTATTTTACCTACAGTGATGTCTGGCTTTATAAGCTTATTGCATTGTAATTACCCATCTTGTAGTCGTACCTGTGCATGCCAAGGATTGGATCCAGAGACTTGTGGCGCATCCTTTTCCTTTGGATGCTCTTGGAGCATGTATTTCAATGGCTGCAAATTTGCAAGAAGCAAAAACCCCAGAAGATTTCGACTAATTGCAGATGATCCCAAAGAAGTAAGTTTTCTTTCTCAATATTAATTAGGATTGTTTTCTTACCTGAGACTAACTTATTAAGTTAATATCACAAAACCATGGAAATCTGGAGCAAAAAGCATAAGTTAATTCATTAAGTGATTTTACAATGTTCTTTTGGGAGTTTTTCTGTGGGTGTGGGTGGGTCTGGGTGTGTCTCTTCCCTATGCATATTCAATTCTCAGTTCCCAGAATAGTGTCTTGATGAAATAAAAGTCAGAGAAAAACTATTTTCCACAACAATAAATTGACTAAACTTTATTTTAACCTAGTTAGTATATTTTCACTGACCCAATTAATTTTTCAACCCCTTAATTGATTATAGCAACTGCAATAATGAGTCCATAATGAAGTGGGTATGAATTTAAAGAACTATAAAATAGAGAATGATATAGGACATGGAGGATTTTTTTACTTAAGAAATGATGAGTAGGAAAGAATCAGTTATTTATGTAAACTCAAGTTTCCAGGAAAATTCTTATGTATAAAGAAATGGAAAGTAGATCCAGAGTAGGTGAATAATTAATTTTTATGTAATATAAGTATTTAGTAAATCTATGCTTTTATCTCAAAAAGTGTTTCATTTCATTTTCCTTCACTCAATATTTGGCGCTTATGTTGAAAGGACAACTCAACATACAGTATTTGATGGCCACAAAGTATAGGTTGGCAGCACCTCCCCACTAAAGAAGACTTCTAAGTCTTCTGCTAAAGCTGCATCAATGAGCAGGCATAGTGTGCTTTCACAGGGATCTAAAAAGACTCCTGTTATATCCAAATGTTGCTATTTTTAGAATTAATGGAAATTCATCCATACTTGAAGTATCTCTGGATAATGGGTACAGCTTTTTTAAAATGACCTCAATTCTAGACCCACAGAATTTTGTCTGACTCTTAGATTCTTTCTATATATAGTCAGAGAAACTAAGAGTTAGAAACAAAATAATGAGTCCAGGGTTACACACTGTAGTAGTATCAAGTTTGGAATTAAAGCCAAGATTTCGTGACTCTTGACCCAGTACTTTTTGTCACTTTCATACTTCCTTTTTCAAATACTTTCCCATAAAAATAGCATCCCCTGTCACAGATTTATCTTCCTTTCAATTCCAACATTAAGCCAGTTGGCATAATGAAATGATTAACGTCCTCTCTCAGGGGCATGGGGGTTCTGAGAAGTAAAAATAAGTCACAAATCACCCAAGATGCAATTTATGCCAAAGAAACAATGCAAGTGAGTTATAGTTTGACTATGTTATTGGCCACAGAACTGGTACATTGTTTAATACTCTGCTGCCAGTCACCTAAGTCATTGTTTCTACTAATATTATAGTCTCCAAAGCAATAAAATTGAGGATCATCAAAAGGTAATACAGAGGTGGCAGATGGGAGCAGGATGGAACATATGACTAGTTAATAATTGTGCAAGAAAAGCAGTAAAAAAGATATCAACATATAGCAAAGAAAGTTAAGATGGACTGGTCACATAGCAAGAGCATAGCTGAGAGATGCTCTTCCTACATTGCTATCTCTGCAGTTGTCAAAAGAATACAACAAAAACTTATTGAACTGACTGTAAATGGCAAATTTAAAAGAATTGAACAGGAATTGCATGGGATGGGTTCCAGTCTCTACTGATAGGGGGATACCCATATTGATGAGATCATAGAATAAATGGAGTATTTAATTTCAGTTCAAGTGTTCAATAATCATTCATGCCAGCTATTGTTCTCAGTCCTATTGATACAAGAAGAAAAAGTCTATCCTCAGGGAGCTTCTGTTCTGGATGAAGCTATGATGTACAGATAAGTTTAAATAATAAGTCTAAAAAATAAATACAAATGATTAAAAGGGGAGAGTACACAAATAGTTGGGAATATTAGGAAGAGCTTTGTAGTGACAGTGGTAGCTGACCTCCTTTAAAGGATGTGTAAGAAAATGTATCTATCCTTTTAGTTGTCATAAAATTTTATTTACTCATCTATGTTAGACAGAGTATATGAAGTATTTTCATTTATTCACAGCCTAAATTGAAGCTTTTGCAAATTAAGGAAAACTTTTTTTAAAAAAAGCTTTAAAAGCCAACTTCTTGTCATGGAGTGAGACAAAGGAAGATCGCTTTCAATGAGGAGTTTTCCTGACTAAAATGAGGGGGGTGGCCAAGAATTCTCTAAAACCCCCAATTCTAAATCATATAACAAACTAAGCTGTACTTTGTCGATGTCTTTGGGATCATGAAGAAATCTGCTCAAAAGTTTTGAGCTCCTGCTTCAGTCCTTTGAGATTGGACAATTCATTTAACATTCACAAGCCTCCAAACCCTTATCTACAAGATGATGATAATAATCACATTACTACCACTCTAGAGTTAGTATGCGAAAAGTTCATTGGGAACCACAAAGCATCATATAAATATGAGTTGTAATTATCACCATTGCTGTTATTATTTCAAAGGAACAAAAGAAAACAATCCTGTGGTGTTCAAGCTTTTGACTTATCCCAAACTATCTGCGATTAGTAATAGAAAATAGCAAAAACAAAAACGACCCAGAAATGAAAAAGAGAAAGAGAGAGGAGAGGTTGCCCAATAGATAGATATGGATATAGATAAAGATATGTATATATAAAAGCAATATATGTTATTACACTAAACAAATTTGAGTCAGTGTCATTGTAAAAGTAAATCATGAGGGCTCACCATGCTTTCCAATCTAGCAGCCAATAGTGCTACTGTCAGAAAGTGAATACCAGATACCAGATAGTTGGATGTGATGGGCTTCCCTAGGGTAGCATTTATGTTTCAATACGTGAAAAGCTTGGCTTTACTGAAATCATGTCATGAAATGCTTTCAAGACCCAAAACAGAAGCTTTTATAGACTGGCTTCATGGCTTCTTTTTCGCAGCTATTCTCATGGTTTGTAATAAATTATTCAAGAATTCCTCCATATTTACTGTCATCTTCTCCTATTCTTATGCCTCTGAAAAAGTGGTTACACTGTAATACTAAATTAATACAAACTAACCGAGTGTTTTGTTTACAAGAATCTGCTTAGTCTGATGTTCTGCAGAGTTGAATTACTCTCAGTAAAGGTGTTATTTTTTCCAACACTATTGGAAGGAAGCTCGGGCTTCCAGTGAAGGTGACAAGACAGGGTTCTCTAGAGGGAAAATGGGGCATTTGGGCCCATGGTGACATGCGCACTGAGCATTTCTGAGGTTCCCTGAACCTGCAGGCCATTTTCATTTAATTAAGGCCCAAATAGAATCTGGTAGCTCAGTTTGAGTAAGACCCAGAATGATGGCTGCCAGTACAACAAATGCCCTCTTCTTAAACCATCTTTTCTTAGACTAAGTCAGGAGGATTGAATTTTTAGGGAGGAGAAGAATTACCTGCTATAAGATTTATTTGCTGTCTATCATTCATGAACCATTTTTACATCATCATGCTTTTACACAGGAAGAAAACCTTGAAAGTAATTTGCAGACTCTCGCTACAGATGTTGCTCCTGTGTATAAGAAACTTGCTCCAGATGCTTTCCAAAACCAGGTGGGTCTTCAAATGTATGCAGAGATAATTATGGGATGAGAATCTGCTCTTAATATACTTCAACTTCTTACATTTGAACAAAATTTTTACTGATATGTTTGAGTTAAGAAAAATTGACCAAATTGGATTTTTTTTTAATAGTTCTATTGGAACTCTAATGTTTTGCATACTTTAAAATTGCATATTGTTTAAATTTCAACTATTATAATTAATTCTGCAAATGTATTACTTTAAAGAAGAAAATATTTTTGCTTCATTAAAAATAATAATTTTATTTTTGATAAAGATCAATAAGTAAAAATAAAATTCTGTTCTGCCATTCTTTAAAAAAAAATTGTTCTGTTAGACCTGTTTTGAAGATCTCTGATGCTTTTGCCTTCTGGAATTGTGGGAATTGTTCCCTGCTCAATTCTAATGCCAGAGCAACATCAATCACTATCAGACTTTCCTAATTGAAATGAAATGAACTTAATTTAGAAATAATTTTTTTATCTGTGTTCATCAGGGCCATTTTGCATTTGATAATAGATTATCTTTTCTAACAACTCTGTTTTTGTATTTTCTACTATTTTTACAGGTCAGAGTAGAGAGGGTTAAGAAAACAATATTATAGAGAGAAGGAAAATTTAAATAAAATGAAAGACTATCAAAAAACAGCAAAGAATGAAAATGTCCAAATGCAAACAGAAAAACAATGAAGATAAAAGTAAGAAGCTTAAAGAGCATCATTAAAGAGGGGAAGCCTGGAAAGATGAAAGCAGGAAAAAAAAATAATCTTGCTAATGTATAGTCTTTTAAAAAATAGTCTAAGGGAACAAAAAATGGAAGCAGACTAAGGAAGAGCGAGGCAGATCCATATTTAGAAGGAAGGAAAAGGTGACGTTAAGGAAGACAGAAAATAAATAAAAAGCAAAGGAAACAGTAAGTTAAAAGCTTTTACTTCATGGTAAACATTATTGTCCTCTGGTTTTAAATGCATTGACTTTAAACCATTTTGCATCCCGGCTCATGAACCTTTCTGTTATGACAAGCACATTTTCCAAAGTATCCCCAAATTGTGAGGTTCCTTTGTGTGCTCTATTGTAATATTGCTCTCCTTGCCGTATCACAAAAATTAACCGATATTTACAGAAGATGATTTGAGCATCACAAGAACCCTGTGAGGCAGGTCCTAGAAATGCAATCAATTCAACAGAATAATAAATCAAAGCTCATAGCGCTGAAATCATTTGCTTATGACATGCTAGAGATGGCATCCAAGACACAATGCCTCTTGCTTCCAAGTCCAGCATTCTTACCACTACCCTGAGAGCTCCCAGAAGCACTTCTCTTCTGCTTTTAAGCATTCATCAGTTCAAACTCTCGCCTAAAACCTTACAGTTGATAGCTGTTGTCCCTCTCCCCATGAGTGTCTTCAGCTGCCCTTCTTATCCTTATAAGATCTCCCCCCCAAATGTTGCTAAACTACTTGCAATTATTGTTTCCAGTAGTACAGGTAGTAAATGTACATCACATATGTTTGTTTGTTTTATGTGAAAAAAGATAAGGCAACTCAGTATTATGCTTCCATGAATACTAGTTTCTTAACGTCACTCCTGGATCATTCTATTGACATTATTTTTCAGGTAGAAAATGAACACCTTGGCTCTGATTGTCGTCTTGGTCGCAAGGATGGACGTCCTTTCTCTGGGGTTACTGCCTGCATAGACTTCTGTGCCCATGCCCACAAAGACACACATAACATGAATAACGGAAGCACTGTGGTATGTCCAAAGCAAATGATCACTTTTTTAAAAAAATTTCCTTTTTCCATTCATTTTCTTTCCCATCCAACCCTTCTCCCCTCACCCATTAGAAAAAAAAAAAGAAGGAAAAAAAAAAGACTTTCAACAGATATACAGAAGCAGTGAAGCAGAATATCTTCTCACATTGACCATGTCCAAATTTGTCTATTTTATTCTCCATCCTGTGTTCATTCTCTCTTGGGAGATCATCATCGGTCTTCTGGAATCCTAGTTGTTACTGCATTGATTAGAATTCTTGAGTCTTTCAAAGCTGTTTGTCTTTACAGTGTTGTTGTTACTATATAAATTGTTCTCCTGGTTCTGCTCATTTCCTCTACATCAGTTCATACAAGTCTTTCAAGGTTTTTCTGAAAGTATTCCTTTTGCTATTTCTTATCCCACAATAAATAGCATTCTATGAATTTCACTGACCTTAATTTCTTTAGGCTTTCCCCAATTGATGGGCACTCCCCTAATTTTCAGTTCTTTGCTACCACAGAAAGAGCTGCTATAAATAACTTTGTACAGATGGCTCCCTGTCCTGTTCCTTTCATATCTTTGGCATATAGACCTAGTAGCGATAACTCAGTGTCAGAAATTATGCCCAGCATAAACTGATTTTGTAGGTGCATTTCCAAACTGCTTACCAAAATGCCTGGATCAGTTCATAACAAATTCTTTTCCCAAGTCTATTGCTAGTCATTTCTTATTTGTGTTGAAGTTTTGATCCATTTTTTAAGCACTAAGAAGTCATCAAAAACTGCTTGAACAATTTCATGTTAAAATTCACTTCAATAAATATTTATTAATTTTCTACTGTGTTTATTGTACTGTGTTCCGCATCAGAATTATAAAGACAAAAACACAAAGTAGTCTTGTCCTCAAGGAGCTCATATGACTTAAAGAAAAACATTAGCATGTACTTAGTAATGGCACAACACATTTCTTATTCTAGCAAGGAGGTATGTTGTGATTTTGTTGTTGTTGTTAAATTATACTATAAGAAAATTATCCATTTAAATTAGTCTTTGACCTTGAAAGGTATATCATAGTATGTTGAAACTGAAAAATCTTATTTTCTGAGGGTGGAGTGATACACAAATCTAGGACAGAAGCTCATTTTGCCTGTCTATATAGTTTCCTCTGGATTCACATTGAATTGAAATCCCTCTAAACTTGATCACCTTATGCAGTTCTTGCCCATATTTTCCCATGAATAACTCATGAAAAATCTACCTTCTTGGAAGCCTTGGTCTTGACTATTTGGTGTCAACAAAGTATTAATGGACCACTTGAGCTGTCTCTCTAGTTCTCATTTTTACCATATAATCCCATAGGCTTAAAAATCTTTTCTATCACTTCTAATGCAGTGTAGGTGTAATTACATGATCACTGGTGATGGTTATAGTCATTGTCATCATCCCTTACTATATTCTTGGGAACTTTTTTACCTACTTGGACTAGATCATCCTTTGGGGCCACTACTCAAATAAATATGCTTTCTTCCCTTGCCCAAAAGGTCAAATCCATAATGGCTGCCCTATGTCAACTTTTGGAAAGAAATTTATTTTTGGTGTTTACTTCTAGGAATTACTCATGAATTATGTTAATTATTAACATAAAGGGTGCTTTCTACCACGAAGTTCATTATAACCTGCTTTCAAAGCAAAATGTTAGTAAAGTGCTTGGATAGTGAATCTAATTGCACTACTTTGGCTGATATACCATGGCATTTCCTCTGTCTGGAAATCATTTAGAGGGAGGTTTTCCAGTAGTGTCCAAAATCTCAAACTTTGACTTTTTTTTTTCCTTTGAAAATCTCTTTAAAAATTTGAATGGCAAAATAATTGTGATTATCATAAAAAATGTTTTTGGTGTATATGACAATTCTTGGCTATTCAACATAGTTCACTGAATATTGGGCAGACCACAAATTTATGAATGTGGATGTTGGAATTAAAGATCCCATTGGCAAAGGCCAGGATAACACCAGGAATCATTTAGTTGAACTTGAATTAATACAGTCTGCTTTGTGCAGAACATTTTAAAGACACAGGAATAAAAACATGTAGAAGCTTGATGTCATTATGCATGAGCTCATGGGGGTCTGCATTTGTCCTTAATGGTAGATGAATATGTGTATGTGTACACATATGTATATATGTATACAGTTCTGAAAACAGACAAAAATGGAACACATTGATTCAAAAAAGGGAAAAAAAAAGTTAAGATAGATCCAGAAGAAGCCAGATGGAAAACTTAGTGAAAGTCAGTTTATGAAGAAACTTAATAAACTACCTGTTTTTTCTTTGCTTTTTGAAAACTTTTCCTGGAAGTGTATTTGTTTTATAAAGAAATAAGTGTGTTTGTTGTGGACATATGTTGGTTGTTATCGTTAGCCAATTTATTTGGAGTTGAATAGGAGGGGGGTTTTTTTTGGTTGTTTTTTTGTTTGTTATATTTGAAACCTTTTACTTTTTTATTCACAATCATTTCCCCCCTTCCTAGTTTTCCTCTTACCCCACTCCACCCTGCCCCGTAAGCCTTTTTTAAAAGAAAGAAAAGGGGAGAGAAGGGAACAGAAAAAAATAAACATTTATTAAGCACCTATTTTGTGGCAAATCCTCCTGACTCTATCCACTGTGCCATGTAGCTAGCTAAACAATGGGTTCTTTTTCTCCTCTCCTCTCAGTGGCCAAAATTGATCATTACAATTACACTGTATTCAGTTTTGTGCTATTCTTCTTTTCGTTGTGTTTGTGCATATTATTTTCTGTTTGTGCTTACTTCACCATGTCACTTCCTATTTTTCTTTTTATTCCTCAAATTTCTCATTTCATTCACACATCACAATTTATTTAGATAGTTCCCAATTAATAGGCAACCACTTTTTTCTTTGTTCTTTGCTACCACAACCAGGTTCTATTTGAATTCTTTTGCATTTGGGAGACTTTTATTTCTACTTCTTATGTTTTATAAAGAGCTGTTACAACTAAATAATGTTTTGAAAAGTTTTTGCAAAGCATTACATCTCTCTGTAAGCTAATTTTATGCTTGCCAAATGAGCCTTAATGTCAAATATGGTAGATAATCTTTAATTATTTACACACAGATGATTCACAGTATAGCTATGAACGAAGTCAGATCCAACAAGGCATCGGGCAACCTGGACCCAGAGTGGAGATCCAGCAGTCATGGCAGCAGTAACGCCCTGCTTTTAGTCACGTCACAGCCTGGGTAGGAGTGGTAATTGTTTCCAGTTGCCTGGTGGTTCTGTTTTCCAAGGCCACAGGCCCTGATCTTGCTGTGTTGCCACCAAAATTGATCCTCTCCCCTCCTTTAAAAAAAAAAAAACAGAAAGCCCAGCAACCACAACCTATTTCTCCTTTCAAACCTGACTAATTGTCAAGGGCTCTACCATCTCCCTAGCATTGTCCAAGTTCTTGGATCAAGAATTGGAATGGTCCTCAGATATGGTCTAGCTGTAGGATCTTAGTATTATAAAATAAGAATCCTCAAAGAATGACCCTTCATTTTATGTAGAGGGAAACTGAGGCTCAAAGAACTTAAGTGACTTTCTCCTGGTCTCACAGTTAATAAGCCTCAAAAGGAGAAGGACTTGAACCCAGGTCTTCAGGCTTTTTCCATTGTATCATGTATCCTCATTTTATAGAAAAAGAAATTGAGGTCCACAAGGGTCAAGTGATTTGAGGAGGTTACACAAGTGTCAAGAAGATTGAACTCAGTTCCTTACTCCAAATCCAGCATCCATAGGATCATATATAGAAAGACTCTTAAAAGTTTTTACAACTTTTCTCTTCCTCAATTCATACCCCAATGAGACACTTATGTCCTTTTAGCAATAGCTCTATACCTTTTGTATAAATCCATTTCATCTCCTTTATTTCTATCACCATTATTTTAAAACTATATCTTAACACCTACTTGGTCCCTTAACAAATCTTCCCATCCTAAGAGTGTTTGTCATAGTGAATACAAGCTGTATGCTAAAATAAGTATAATCTTTTGAGAGACCCTGCAAGGAAAACGTTGAGTGTTTTTGGAGCATCATGGAGGTTTGGAGGTTGCTGTCCAAACTGATGAATTCCATCAGGAATGTGTTTTATTTTCAGAGTTCCCTTGCCCAATCTTCTTCTCACATCTGTTTTCATTGATGACGGCCATGACATGATATTTGGCACAATTTGTCTTAATAGGCCATGAGGGAAATGAAAAGATTTAAAAGAGGGAATATATTTCTAAAATTGGTGCTTTTTGCCATTGAATACATTTATAGATGTGTCACCTGTTGAAATAGGAAAAATCTTCCATCAAACTGGCAAAATGGGAAGGCTTAAAAGAGGGAATATATTTCTAAAATTGGTGCTTTCCACCATTGAATACATTTATAGATGGGTTACCTTTTGAAATAGGAAAATTTTTCCATCAAACTGGCAAATGGGAAGATTTTGCAAGATTGCTTTAAATTCAACACTTCTGAACTTTGAGGTTTCAGGAAAAGTCACCATGATTCCTTGTGTTTTCTTACTTAGGGTCAGAAGAACTTTGGATTCTCAAACTCCAAAAATATTCTGAGATGCTCTGTAACGCAGTTTCAGAAGCCTCATCATGAAACATATTCATAAAACCCAGACCAGTACTATGTTGCTGCTCAATCCATTTTTACTTCTTTTGCTGAATTACTGGAAACTCATAAAAGTCTTGGATTATGTATGGAAATGTATGTAGTGCAGTAGATTTTTTTAATCTTGAGAACTTTTTAAAGACTTAAAAATTATCAAGACTTAAAAAGACCCCAAAGAGTTTTTCTTTATGTATATTATATCTAGCAGCATTTATCTTATTAGGAATTAAAATACCTTAATACTATTGTGAAAATAGCTTTAATCTCATGGGCCTTCTGGGTACTCCTAGGAGCCCCATACCACATGTTGAGAACTGCTCATCTAAGTCTATTCAGACAGACAATCTGTATATTCCTAAAGATTTCATAGAATCATGGAATTTTAGAAGTAAGCTCTCATTGGACATTTAATTGAAACTATACTTGAAAGGGGATCTTTTCTACAGAAATCCTGACAAGGGATCATCAGATTTTTGATTAAAATTCATATATTAGCAATGAAAGGGATTGACAACCTCCAGAGTCAGCCTCTTCAACTTTCCCTCTGATTTATTACTAACGTATTTATTTTTGGCCTTCTTTTTAAGTTTTGAGCTCCTAATTCTCTCTTACCCTTTCTCCACCCACTGACAAGACAAGCAAAAAATATATCAGTTATACATGTGAAATCATGCAAGACATATTTCCACATTAGCCATACAACAAAAAGAAAAGGAAAATTATACATTAATTTGCACTCAGAGTTCATTAGTGGAATTAGTTCGTTAGTTTATAATATGGAAACATGTTTAGAAAAATTGTACATGTTTATTAACCTATATTGGATTACTTGCCGTCTAGGGGAGAGGGGAAATGGGGAGAGAAACAGGGAGAAAAATTTGGAACACAAGATTTTGCAAGGGTGAATGTTGAAAATTATCTCTGCAAATATTTTGAAAAATAAAAAGCTATGATTATTATTAAAAAGGGCTGCTATAAACATTTTTGCACCTATGGGTCCTTTTCCCTCTTTTATGATCTCTTTGGGATACAGACTCAGTAATAAACACTGCTGGATCATCATTTGTCTCTTAAGGGTATAGTTCCAAATTATTCTCCACCAGTTCACTACTTCACCAATAGTTTATTTGTGTTTTTATGTTCTTTCATTCCCTCTAGCATTTATCATTCTCAGTATCTGAGTCTCTTTAATTTGCATTTCTCTAATAATGATTTAAAGCATTTTTTTCATATAACTATAGTTTTGATTTCTCCTTCTGAAAACTGCCTTTTCATATACTTTGACCATTTATTAATTGAGAAATGTCTTTTGTTTTTATAAATTTGACTCACTTCCCTATATGTTTGAGAAATAAAGCCTTTACATAGAAACTTGCTGTAAAAAATTTTGATATTACTTCCTTGTCTATGATACCTTTTAGCAAAATGTAGTTTCTCTGATTATCTCTTTTCAGTAGTTCTGCTTTTGATTTTTGATTTGTCTGAGATCATGATCACTACCTTTGCCTTTTTAAAAATTGCAGCTAAAGCATAATAGATTCTGCTCCAGTCCTTTATTTTAACTCTCTTTATGTGTTTCTTTTTCTAGTGTATCTCTTCTAAACAACAACATATTGTTGGATTCTGGTTTCTGATCCATTCTGCTGCTTCCATTTTATGAGTGAGCTCTTCCTATTGCCATTCACAGTTAAGACTAATTTGTATTTCCTTCCATCTTACTTTTTTGTTTGTCTTCTTTTTATCCTGTTCTTCCTCAAAAATCTGTTTTGCTTCTGTTCACCATCTCCCTTAATTCTGCCCTCTTTTTTAATATGACCAAGAGATCTCTTAGCCATTTCCTCTCCTTTTTCCTATTGGATAAGAAATATTTCTAGAGAAGCTGAATAAGTATATATGTTCTTCCTTCTTGGAACCAATTCTGATGAGAGTGAGATTCAAGCATTGCCCACTACTACCACCTTCCATTTCCCCCTCCACTAAAAAAGCTTTTCCTTGTGCCCCCTCTTTTATATGAGAAAATCTCTCCTTCCCTCCATTCTCCCAATCCATCTCTCTTACTCACCCCTTTATTTTTGTGAAAATCATTCCAACATAATTAACTCACATTCACACCTTTTATCTATGTAGACTCCTTCCTAACTCCCTTTAAACATGGAATGCCCATATTGGAATGGAAACAGTTTAAAATTATTTAGTTCCTTTTTTCATCTCTGCCTTTTTTATGCTTCTCTTGAGTTTTGTGTTTCAATGTCAAAATTTTCTACTCAACTCTGATCTTTTTTGCAGGGATGTTTGAAAGTTCTTTCTTTCATTAAATATCCATTTTTCCCCTGAAGGATTATACTCAATTTGGGGGGGGGGGTAAGTTATTCTTGGTTTTAAAAATAGCTCCTTTGTCTTCTGGAATATAAATATTCTAAGCCCTCCAGTCCTTTAATGTGGCTCTACAATATCTGAATGGTTTCTTTCTATGTACTTTACTTACAATATTTTTTTCTCCATGTGAGAGCTCTGGAATTTAACTATAATATTTTTGAGTAAAAACCTTGGAATCTCTAGGAGATAATATTAAATTCTTTCTGTTTCTGTTTTGCCCTCTTGATCTATAATATTGGGGTTGTTTTCCTTTATAATTTCTTGCAATGTGATCGTCTAGTGCTTTTTTTTATCACAGCTTTCGGGTAATTCAATAATTCTGAAATGATCTCTCCTCAAGCTGTTCTTCAGGTTGCTTTTCCTAAAAGATATTTCCTATTTTCTTCTTTTGACTTTCTTTGATTGCGTCTTGATTTTTCATGTTAGCCTCATGATATATCAGATTCCACTTGTTCAATTCTAATTTGTGAAGAATTATTTTTGTACCTCTTTTTTGACTTTTCAGGAGTTCTTCCATTAATTTCTGTACCTCTTTTACAGCAGACCAATTCTGTTTTTTATTTAAGTGTTATTTTTTTGTGTATCTCTTTTACCAAATTGTTAATTCTCTTTTCAGAATTTTCTTTTATCACTCTCATTTCTCTTCCCCAATTTTTCCCCTATCATTTTTATCTCTTTCTTTAACTCTTACAGGAATTTTTGTCAGTCCAGTTAGCATTTTTATTTGAGGCTTTGTTTGTAACTGTTTTCATATTGTTGAGTTTTTCTGAGATCATGTGTTGGTCTTCCCAGCCACCTTAGTAGTTTTTTATGGTCACGTACTTATTTTGTTGTTTGCTCATTTTCCTGGTCTGTTCTTGACTTTAAACTTTATGTTAAAATTGAGTCCTACTCAACTGGGGATGAATAGGCATTGTCCCAAGCTTCAGTCTTATTCCTATTTTCCGAGCTACCACTTGGGATCTGCAAGTTTTTAGTGCCAATTGCCTAAATTGTCTTGTGCTGGAAAAATATCTCACTGATTTTTGTTGATTCTGCCACTCTAAGGTTTGGTTTGAGCAGTTATTTTAGAGTTGTTTGAAGGATTGTTAGGAGAGTTCAGCTGCTTTGCTGCCTGCACTCTGCCATCTTGACTCTACCTCCAACTTTTGAATAATTAAATAGTTGTTCTCATCCAGTCTAAATTTGCTTCTTTGCCACTTGCCTTTGTGGATTCTGGTCCTGCTCTCTAGGGTCCAAGCAGCACAAACCTTTTTCACATGATAGCCCTTCACATACTTGAAGATAGCTCCCCTGGGCGCCGCCTTCTCCAGGTTGATCATTTCTAGGACCCACACCTGGGTCTGTAGTGTTTCACCATTCAAGTTGCTCCCTTCTGGATACTCTTCAGGCTCCTCGGTTTTCAAACCAAAATATGCTAAAAGCTAAAGTCAACCTTCCAGGTGTGTCTGACCAGAGCACAGAGCAGCAGTGTAATCATTTTCTTCTTCTTAGAGGCTTCTTGTAACATTGCCCTTTCCTGACTGCTGATCACCTCTTAGGAGCATTGAATTTCTGATTCCAAGGCTAATCAACTTGTAACAGAACCTGTGCTTCAGCAAAGGTTGGGCTGTTGCTACACACACTTCCCACAGCCATCACCTCATTGTGTGTTCCTCTAATGACAGAACCCAGCCAGCCTCTGGTTTAGGAAAGTGGTGTCCTCCCCTGAAGATATAGAGCAGTGGGTCCTCAAACTTTTTAAATAGGGGACCAGTTCACTGTCCCTCAGACTGTTGGAAGTCTGGACTACAGTAAAAACAAAAACTATGTTTTGTGGGCCTTTAAATAAAGAAACTTCATAGCCCTGGGTGAGGGGGATAAACATCCTCAGCTGCTGCATCTGGCCCGCAGGCCATAGTTTGAGGACCCCTGATACAGAGAATAGCTCCTTCTCATTTGGTCTCTTAAGAAAGCTAAGTCTCAGTTGATCAATGGAATAGGTTAGGTTCAAAGGACAAAACAGCCAATAACCTTAATTATCTAGTGTTTGACAAACCCAAAGACCCCAGTTTTGGGGATAAGAATGCATTATTTGACAAAAATCGCTGGGAAAATTGGAAATTAGTATGGCAGAAACTAGGCATTGACCCACACTTAACACCGTACACCAAGATAAGGTCAAAATGGGTTCATGATCTAGGCATAGAGAATGAGATCATAAATAAATTGGAAGAACATAGGATAGTTTACTTCTCAGACCTGTGGAAGAGGAAGGAATTTATGACCAAAGAAGAACTAGAGATCACTATTGACTACAAAATTGAAAATTTTGATTATATCAAATTGAAAAGTTTTTGTACAAACAAAACTAGTGCAGGCAAGATTAGAAGGGAAACAATAAACTGGGAAAACATTTTTACAGTCAAAGGTTCTGATAAAGGCCTCATTTCCAAAATATATAGAGAAGTGACTCTAATTTATAAGAAATCAAGTCATTCTCCAATTGATAAATGGTCAAAGGATATGAACAGACAATTTTCAGATGATGAAATTAAAACTATTATTACTCATATGAAAGAGTGTTCCAAATCACTATTGATCAGAGAAATGCAAATTAAGATAACTCTGAGATACCACTATACACCTGTCAGATTGGCCAGAATGGCAGGGAAAGATAATGCGGAATGTTGGAGGGGATGTGGGAAAACAGGGACACTGATACATTGTTGGTGGAATTGTGAATACATCCAGCCATTCTGGAGAGCAGTTTGGAACTATGCCCAAAAAGTTATCAAACTGTGCATCCCCTTTGATCCAGCAGTGTCTCTACTGGGCTTATATCCCAGAGAGATACTAAAAAAGGGAAAGGGCCTGTATGTACCAAAATGTTTGTGGCAGCCCTGTTTGTAGTGGCCAGAAGCTGGAAAATGAATGGAAGCCCATCAATTGGAGAATGGTTGAGTAAATTGTGGAATATGAAGGTTATGGAATATTATTGTTCTGTAAGAAATAACCAGAAGGATGATTTCAGAAAGGCCTGGAGAGACTTACATGAACTGATGCTGAGCGAAATGAGCAGAACCAGGAAATCATTCTATACCTCAAAAGCGATACTGTATGAGGATGTATTCTGATGGAAGTAGATTTCTTCAACAAAAACAAGATCTAACTTAGTTTCAATTGATCAAGGATGGACAGAAGCAGCTACACCCAAAGAAAGAACACTAGGAAATGAATGTAAACTGCTTGCATTTTTGTTCTTCTTCCCAGGTTATTTATACCTTCTAAATCCAATTCTCCTTGAGCAACAAGAAAACTGTTCGGTTCTGCACACATATATTGTATCCAAGATCTACTGTAATCTATTTAACATGTATAGGACTGCTTGCCATCTGGGGGAGAGGGTGAAGGGAGGGAGGGGAAAAATTGGAACAGAAGTGAGTGCAAGGGATAATGTTGTAAAAAATTACCCTGGCATGGGTTCTGTCAATAAAAAGTTATTTAATTTTAAATAAATAAATAGATAGATAGATAGATAAAAGAAACCTAGTCTCAATCTCTCTGATGAAGACAAAAGGCAAAAAAATTCCCTTTACTGTTCTCAGCATTTATCTATAAGTCTTCAGTGAGACAAATTGGCTGATCCTAAGGGGAGCATGGGAGATTATGAGACATTTTTACGATGAGTTAACTGTTACAGCTCTTTGTCTGGACTTTCATTACCTTTGTGGGGTAACAACCCCTTCCAGTTGCAGTTGCACGACCAGTGTGTAATTCAAACTCTTCCAAAACTGTCCAGGAACACCAAGAGATTAGCTTGTCTGTGGTCACAGAGGTGAAATTAGAACTCTAGTCCTCCTCTTTCCCTCACTGGCCTTCTGTCTCTAAGTTGAGCTTCCTCTTGAGGAAAATACTCTTTCAAAAACATGAGCAAGTCCCAGTAGGAATGGGGCAGAGAATAAGGTCAAGAAGCCACTGGAGATGGGTATTTCAAGCCTCCATTTTGAAATGGTTCCAGATTGGAAAGCAATTATTGGCCTAGAGCCAGGAGAGGCGAGAGGGCCTGTCAGGCCTCCAAGTTTGGGGGAAAGGCATTTAGTGAGGCCTGGAGTGGAGTCAGGAAGGGAAGCAGAGGTTTCATGTGGAGAGTTGGAACCCAGATTACTTGATTGATGCTGATTTTATATTTACTTTGAAATTAATGTTTTAGCTAAAAGTGTTCATTTGGCCTGAACATTAAAGAAGGAAAATCTGTGGATGTGTCAGCTCTGCCAGAAAATTAAGCCCAAGACCATCTCTTCTGTATTCTAGTCAGCCTCTGGTATCACAGGGTAACCAGCAGGCTTCCTCTGCTTTACCGCCAAACATGGTCATTTAAGGATTCCTTGGCAGTTTTAGCCCTGTCTCTTCCCATTAATGTTAGCTGAAGCTGGTATCTGAAAGGACCACTTGGGTTAAATAAAATGCATTCTCTTTTAACTCAGTGTCTGAGAAACCTCCATTTTTACCCTTGTTCCTCTGTGAACATTGGAAGCAAAGTCATGGCAAAAAGTTCCAGTCCTCCTTTAATATTAGTGACTCCTTCTGAGATTATCCTGGATTTGTCTGGCATGTATCTGTTTGTGTATAGCTATTTGCACAAGATTACCCTATACTCCCTCCTCCCCCTACTCTTATTAGACTATGGGCTCTTCAAAAGAAACCCAGTGGTGTTTTTGTTTTGTTATTTTTTTAATTTGTCTTTCTTTATATTCCAGTAACACGTATTGTCTGTTGATGATTGTTTCCATGTTTTTCACCTTGCTAGATTGTGAGTTTTTGAGGACAAGGATTGTGTTTTGCTTTTTTTTTATTCCCAGCATTTAGTGTAGTTCCTTGCATGTTGAGCAGTATGGTACTTTTTTTTCTTTTTTGCCTGACGCAATTGGGTTTAAGTGACTTGCCCAGGGTCACACAGCCAGGAAGTGTTAAGTGTCTGAGGCCAGATTTGAACTCAGGTCCTCCTGACTTTAGAGCTGGTGCTCTAATCTCTGTGCCACCCAGATGCCCCTCAGTATTGTACTTCAATAGAAATCAGTGTTTGGAAACAGGGAAATGTGCTAAAAGTATCCCTGGTATTCCAAGTTGACTTGTAGTGTGAGGATCTGAAGAATGATTCAGAGCCCCTAAGGCAAAATGGAGGTCCTCCAGGTACCTCGGAAGCTCTTGGCTTTGACAGCTCTCTCTGTGATTCTCTCTGCAGGTCTGTACTCTGACAAAAGAAGATAATCGATCAGTGGGTGTGATTCCCAAAGATGAGCAACTCCACGTGCTACCACTTTATAAAATTTCCCAAACAGATGAATTTGGTACAAGAGAAGGATTAGAAGCCAAGATTAAAACAGGAGCCATCCAGGTGCTCACCGCCTTCCCCAGAGAAGTGAGGATGTTAGCCGAGCCAGTGAGAGCCACAAAGAAGAAGAAGGTGGATGTCCGGAGGGCGCCAGCTGAAAAGCCCGGGCAGGTGCCAAAGAAACATCCACCTCTGGTAAAGTTCAAAAATGAGTCTCCTGAAATGCACCCCAAGGCATCCCAACTTTTAGGTAAGTAACATGGAACTGACCTGGTCTGTGCCCCAGTACCTGAAAGGTGGAGACAGGATGGACTGTGTGTACACAGCAAGTGCTTAATCAGTGTGTACACTATAGAAGTCAAGCCACTAGTATAAGAATTGAGGCAAAGTTCTGCACCTGATTTTCTTCCCCTCCCTCCTCTAAAAAATGCCATCTTCCTTTGCCGGCTGGAGAAAATGATCAAACATTTCTCTCGTGCAGCCTGATAATTGTGGAAATATATATAGAAGAATTGCACATGTTGGACATATACTGGATTCCTTGCCATCTAGGGGAAGAGTGGGAGAAAGGGAGGGAGGGAGAAAAAATTGGGGACACAAGGTTTTGCTAGGGTAAGTGTTTAAAACTATCTTTGCATGTATTTTGAAAATAAAAAGCTTTTTAAAAGAAAGAGAGGAAATGATCAAACAGACCCTGGTTTTCTCAGGCACAACCAGAAGAGTCAGTATAATCATGGATCTGACACTCTCTGGCCCTCAGTTTCTTCAGCCAAAAAATGAGCACAACAATATCGGAACTGTCTGCCTCAGGGGGCTGCTGTGAGGAAATCGCTTTGTAAATCTTTATAACACTTTCAATGATGAATCGTTATTAATTACTGTAGTATTATGTGGATCATTACTGAAGAATACCAGATAGCAATTGTATCTAATGCTTTAAAGTTTGCAAAGCACTGTGCAGGCACTCTCTCATTTGAGTATCCAACTACTCTGCTAGGAGCTATTTCATGAATGAGGAAACCTTAATCTCATAAAAGCCTATGTTCACTCTAGCTGGAAGAGGAAGTCGTCTCTAACAAGGCTTATGGTAGGAGCTCTCCACAGTTCTTTTATGCTTAATCACTTTGAAACGGTAGGGGAAAAAGAGATCTGGTTACTCCCTGAGCTCTCCCTGCCTCTCTCCATCCAGGGGATCTCAGGAGCAAGGGGAAGGAATACAAAATTGATGTGATCTAGCTTGAGGAAGAAGTTTCTGTTGACCTCTGGTCTTCAACTGTGACCCACCCGATCCTATAATTGTATTCAAAGTATTTCTCTTTCTCTTGACACCAATCTTTTTTTCCTCAATATTATTTTATTTTTCCAAATACACATAGTTTCCAACATTCATTTTTGTAAGATTTTGTGCTTCAAATTTCTTCTCCCTCCCTCCCTTCCTTTCCCCTCCCCAAGAAAGCAATCTGATATGGGTTATGCATGTGTAATCATTTCAAACATTTCTATATTAGTCTTGATATCACTTTTAACGATCTCCCAGTCACTGATTACTTAGCTGAAGGCGAGGGGGATTTTCCCCTTGTTACAAAGGAACAGGCAGATCACACTGGACTTGTAGGAGCTGCTGGCCGGCACTGGGCATTGACTCTGGCCATGGAAGGACACAAAAGCAGTTTGCCTTTGCCTTTTAGGGTGTGCAGGTATCAGCTTGTCCCTCTTCAGTGTTTTTCACTGAATTCAGCCCAAAGCTTTTCCCTTGAAAATTGACATTCTGCTTAAATAGCCTTTGTTTTTCCACTCCTATCATTTCATTATTTTTTCACACCAGGACTTTCATTTCTTTCTTTGGGTGGTATATCACATTAATAGTAATTCTCTTTACTCACTACATTGAACATTTATTAACTACCATATCTAAATTAATTGTCATATACGAAGTACCAGGAGACATTAAGATATATACAAACCAGTTCTATTCTCTTCCTGGCAGAGCTCAAGGTCAGGCACAGGAAATAGGACAGGTGTCCATGACTGTAATCACATGCAATGATTCTGGCAAAGGAAACCCAGTCTCTGGGAGACTGAAGAAGGGACAGCTCACCTTTTCCAAGGAGGCTCAGGAAAAGCAGCATCAGAGGCCACTGAAAACTTAGGAAAATGCAGATCTGGTCTCCATTGTGGTAGCATAGCAGCTGCTCACCTGTGAGGAACTTGAGATGAAGGCAACTCTTCTCTGGTCAATCATTTCATGACTTTTTTTTTTTTTTTGGCTTCCTCCCCCCTTCTTAATGGTGGCTAAGGCCTCAGCTTTTCCCTGGGCAACATAGACATCTCACAGGCTCCTGAAGATGATTGGCCCCTTATATTCTATTTTCATATCCACCTGAAGACTTTTCCGCCAATAGAGAGATCAGTTTGATCTTGTATCTGAGCCTCCACTTTCTGCTTTCCTTCAGGTTGTGGATCTGGGCACTTAGTAAAAAAGAAACCTCAGCAGTTTGTTATTGGTCAGGTCAATTTTACTGGTAGTTTTTCCCATATTAAGCCAACTCTGAGACCTCACTAGTAAAGATCTCTGTCCCTTTACTTCTGTCTTATTCTATCTTTCTAGTAAGTAAAAAAATTTTGAGTGCTGTTTATATGCCTTTTCACTTTATGTTCCATTTAGTTTTTTTTATTGTTTTTGTCAATTTTCTCTCATTCTCTCTCACTCTCGCTCTCTCTGTCTTTCTGGGAAGCAGATTGAACTTTTCTATGTAAAAAGAAAACAGTCTTGTAATTTATCCTGTATCATTTGCATCATACTTTTGTCAGGTCTCAAAGCAAGAATCTGTGGGTCAGTAGACAGAAGAAAAGTGCCTGGCATTGTGCTTTACAAATACCTCAAATGATCCTCACTACAGTTTTAGGAAATGGACTTGATTATTAGTTCCCTTTTACAGTTGAGGAAACTGAAGCAGGCAGAGGTTAAGTGCTCACCCAGGTTTACACAACTAATAAGTGTCTAAGAACAGATTCTAACTCGGCTCTTCCTAATTACAGGCCTAGCCATCCCTCTACTATGCCACCTATTGCTCAGTTGTCTCTGATTTGTTAGCACACCAACACTGAATGTGGGGTTTTCTTGGCAAAGATTGTAGAGTGGTCTGTCATTTCCTTACAACAGATCCTTTCATCGGGCAGTCAGAAGTTCAATGAGTTGCCCAGGATCACACAGCAAGGATATATCTAAGGCTGAATCTGTACTTAGGTTTTCCTGACTTTAAATCCTGTGTTCTATCCATTGAGCCACCCACCGCCTCACTGTGCCACCTAGTAGTGTCTAAATCTAAAGAGAAAAAAGTCCTTTAATGACTCGATAGGGAGAGAGCTAAAGAAACTTGATTTGTGTCATCAAGAGCTGCACTAGACTGATCATAGTTTTGTTATCTTCCTATATGTAGTAAAAATCAGAGTGATTTTATGAGATTCTAAGTTGCTACTTCAGAGGTCCATGAATTCATCCACCTGGATACTACCTTCATTATTATAAGTTATTTAACTTTCTCTGTCTCCATTTTCTCCTCTGTAAAATGGGGATAACAATAACATTCACCATCCAGAGTTGTTGAGGATTAAATGAGATAATGTAGGCAAAGCACTTGCAAAACCTGAAATACTCTGTAAGTGTAACTCTCACTGTTATTATTATTATTATTAAAATCGTAGCTCTTTCATATCTTGGTAAAATCTTTATGGATTGCAATGCCCTAAAAAGTCTATTACTTGATGACCCTCTTTCCTATTGAATAGATCTTTTCAACAGTGGCTAAGCTAGTCTTTATCCTTAGGACTATTTCTATAACATATAATAATAATCTCATTTATATGGTACTCCAAAATGGTCCACAAAATGCTTTACATATGTTATCCCATTTGATCCTCAGAAAAAAACCTAAGAAGTCACCGCTGGTGTTACCCATATTTCACAAATGAGGAAACTGAGGCAGGGAGCATTTAAGTGATTTGCTCAAAGTCACACAGTGAGGAAGTTTCTGAGGGCAAATTTGAACTCAAATCTTCCTGACTTTAAATCCAACACTCTACACACTGCCCAGTTTGTGCTTCACAGCACATGAATCCAGGATTTTCTCTGCCATGTCTGAAGAATACATTAATCATGATTTTGTTATTAGAAATTAAAGATCCTCCAATTCCAGGGTCAGTCCTCTGATTAGCATACCATGCTGCTTCTTGTTCCCATCATGTGCTATTTTCAGTGATATAAAGGGAATTATTTTCCTAAGACAGAACAGATAGTGAACAAATCTTAAAACCAGGAAGCCCTCAAACATGATCCATTTGAAACACACAGGTTATATGCTTTCTGAGCACTCTAAACTGCCCCAGGACTGTGAATGATAACTAAAGTAATGACTTGCATTAATGGTGGAAGTTCCTTCATTATACATCAAGGAAATCTTGTGTCCTGTCCCTGTCCCCAATGGCAACAAAATGTGAAATGTATTTTTAAAAGATTTGTCCAATGAGGTTTTTAAAAATTAGCTTTGGAGCTTAAAAGGAAGGAAATTGATTTAAGTGGAACATTTTATTCCTCTGACAATACTGTATAAATTAGCTACTGTCATTCTGATATGGAATAATGGTGAAATCGCTATAAATATCTGCCCTGAGGAGGAGAGAACTCAATTCTAAACCTTTGTCTCTCCTGGCCTTTGCTGAGACTTTCTATTTGCCTTTACAACTTCTCCACAAAGTAGGTTGTTTGCTTTTTTAAAAATGAATGAATGGAAAAGAAGCTTTAAATGGGTTGTTGAACTTTTGTGTAATTTTCTATATGAAATTATTATTGCGGTTATTATTTTCTCCTAGTGAATAAAGGGTTTCAAAGGAGGCATTTTTAGTTATCATAAATTTAGAATATTTTTTTTCAATAAAATCATTATTTATTGCCAATTTTCTCATTTTACTTAAATATGTTCCACCATCCCTTTCTCTAGAACACAGCTTTCCTCTAACAGGAATGAATTACTTTGTCTATGTGAACATTCACATCCTTTGGAGTTTAGGCTCACAATTCTTCTGTTAGATTCTGTTTTTTTAAAATAGAACCATTGAACTGGCAGGAACCTTAGAAATCAGTTAATCCATGTGCCTTCCCCCCCATGCTTACCTTCCTTTACATACGAGCACTTTGGTTTACTAATGCGAAATAGGGACCTAGAGGGGCAAATGATTGGCTATGGTACTGAATTAGTTTTTAAGAAACATTTCCAATTGGGTTTCCTCTATAATCTTTACAAAGATGAGGACACTTCTTAGTCTGTGCTACATCAAGGTAATTCTAGGTCTTTTATGCATTTACCAAAACCAAGCTGTGAGATGGGAATGGCACTTTGATACGTTTTTCTGTATTGCAAATTTGCACAATGGTATGAACAATATGACAGTCATGACATAGTGGATACGTGGCCAGCCTCAGAGCCAGTGAGGCTTGGATTCAAATCCTGCCTTTGACTCCTTGTAATTTTGTGAGCCTCTTACATTTATTAATGTTTTAATGCCTTCATTCCTTTCCCCACCCCCTACTTCATTGAAGACATCACAGATCCTCAAAACAGGGATGTATTTAGGAAGAAGTCAGCAAATGTTAGACAACAACATGACAGGAAAGACCCCTGGGCTTGAACCTGATCTGTTCCTTCCTACTTTTATGGCTACAAAAGGACTTTGGGTGTGAGCCTCCGCTAGCTACCAATTGTAAAAGGTGGTGTAGTTTTCAGATTATAATAGATTGTAAAAGATCTTTTGTTATCTCATCATTTAAATGGTTCCTTATACACATACACATATATATAAGCAATTAGGGTTAAGTGATTTGCCCAGGATCCCACAGCAACTAAACATCTGAGGCTGGATTTGACAAGTTTTTTAAGAAAAAGAGAAAAAATAATTCAGAGATCTGGTCCTTAAATTTGAATCATAGTATGAATTATCAGACTTTTACAAACTAGATGATTTTTAAGATCCTTTCTAAGTCTAAATATTGTGACCTTAAACTTTATAGTACATAATTTCAAAAACCATATGCCAGATTATATAAGAATAGCATATGTCATGAGGAATATTTACTTAGTGGATACTGTGTATAAAAGCAGTTTGTGTTCATTTTTGATATGATTTTTCTCCCTCTTTGTGATTTCTTTTTTGTGTGTAGGTAACAAAACTGAAACATTGCAACCTGATGTAAAGAATGAACTTTCAGACTCACATTTTAACCTCCATAGTGTGGCCAACACTACAAACTACTCTTGGATCAAGTCCATTCATCACCCATTGAAAGGGACGAACTTACCTCTGAACTCTTCCCTGACTCCTCTGTCTGGCTTGGCAGCAACTTCATTTCAGAATGACTCTGAAATTTCCTACGGGTTTTCAGATCAGGGTAGTGTTCCACCCTGGACAGTGGTTTCTACAAAATACAGTGGTGCTAATGCAGGAACTGAGGAATGCCCTGGACTTCTACTGAATGCTGAGCCAGCATCCTTTTCTGGCGTGGCTTCCACCGTGACAAACCCCCAGCTTCATGCTGACTTTTCTCCTGGCCCAGTTGAGCATCTGATTTCCGACCCAACAAAATTTCAACCTCCATCGCTACTGCCACCTGTTACTCAGATAGCTGGTCCCGGCGATTCCACCCCAGGGAAATCGGACAGTGATGAGCACATGACAGGTCCGAGGGAAGCTGCTGCTTTGGCTTCCTCCCTGGTTTATCCCAGAAGACAGGAGCCTGAGCCGGCTGCTCATTTCCCAACCGTCACCGAGCAGGTACCGAGTGACGAGCTGACCGAGTCGGCCGACAGTGAAGAGAAGTCGGAAGAGATGTGGTCAGACAGCGAACACAACTTCTTGGATGACAATATTGGTGGCGTGGCAGTGGCCCCTTCCCATGGCTCGGTGCTAATCGAATGTGCCCGGCGAGAGCTTCACGCCACGACGCCCATCCGCAAGCCAAACCGCAACCATCCCACGCGCATCTCCCTTGTCTTCTATCAGCACAAGAATCTCAATGAACCGAGGCACGGGTGGGCGGTGTGGGAGGCAAAGATGGCTGAAAGAGCCCGAGAGAAAGAGAGAGAGGCTGAGAAGCTCGCTACTGAAAATGCCATGAACCAGAAAACAAAACAGCCTCCAGAGAGTCCTGAGATTTTCTGCGAGCAAAACGAACTGAACCAAATTCCTTCCCGGAAAGCATTAACGGTAACCCATGACAATGTCATTACAGTGTCTTCTTATGCCCTCACTCAAGTTGCAGGGCCCTACAATCACTGGGTCTGAAGGCTTTGCAAACACAGAATCTTGTCCCATTGCAATGTTCTGTTACTTCAAGGTGCTGTTGAAAAAAAAAAGTCAAGTTGTCGGTTTTCTCTTTGTTCATCTCAACCATTTTAAGGCTGAGGTTAAAAAAAAAATGGGGGGGGAGAGTGGTTTCTTAAATGTGACTTTATATTTTGACCATTGGTGGCGTGGTGCTCAAGCACATTTTAAACAACAAAAAAAAAGAAATTTTCTAGTTTTTAATAGATTGCTTAAGAGAAGTTTTGGTTAGTTTATTAACCTTGATAGAAAGATTCAGTTTATGATCTTTAGGAATTTATACTTTGGTGCTTTCAATCGAGTCTGTTTACTATGAAAGAAAATCATTTTTAGAGGATTTTAACAGATTCTTTCCTATTTTAAGAGGTAAAAATCAAGTTTTACAGTATTAGCTCTCCATAGCTCTTGGTGCTTAACCACATTGAAACAGTGAAAGATAAGCTGATATTACTTCATGGTGCCATTGTTCCAGCAACTTCCAATCATTGCTCTAAAAATGAAAATCCATTTATATCTTCTTCACAATGAACCAATGAAATTCCCTCTCTCTGGAAAGAGTTCTCGTATAATATAGAACGACCCAGTTGTTATTCTTAGTGATGGTTGGAGGCTGTTTGTAAACTGTAAATATATATACATATATATATATATATATATATTATATATTTTAAAAGCACTTTCTATTTTTAAAATTAACTTGAAATAGTATAGTATAAGAATCATATTGTCAATTGTTTGTGCATATTCTACAAAAGAAATCATTTTATTCTTGCTGTGTAGAGTTCCATATTGCTACAACTGAAATATGTATACTAATAATGTATGTGGTTTGTGGTGTTTCTTTTTTATTTGTTTGACCTTTTTTTCATTAAAGATATCAGATGCATATAAATCAGTAAGCAATGCAGAAAATGGTTGTCTACAAAATTCAAGTTAGGAAATATATTGCCAATGTATGTCTGTATCATTATTGGGAGTTAAAATGACATACTGAGAGCTTTATAAAGCTAAGGTCTCTGATTTTTTTTTTTTTGAGCAGTCTTGCAATTAATAATCTAACCAAGCTCTCATGCATTCTCATCAGTGAAGAATTTTTCAGAATGTAGACAAGTGACATAGATTCTTATCACATCAATCATTGAAATTTGTGGGGTTCAAAGCCACCAAATCCTCCTAATGTCTAGAAGGTATGGGTGGGAAACTAAATTAAAAAGTAAATGACCTCTAAACTTGCCTTGTTTATTCTGAAAAATTTTACTGATATAGGAGGAAATGTTGATATGAAAAAAGAAAACATCTCTCTTTTTTTATCCCAAATATAAAATTATCAAATAAGGTCCTACAGAAATGGTCAGTATTCAGGAAAAATGTGAATTCAGTTCAAATGGATCATTTTCTCCCTTCATGAGCAACTTCTGTGAATATTTTAAAATATAAATTTATATTTTGTTGGAAAGTTTATTTTAATTTTGAATCACTTGCTCCCAAATTTTGAAAACCTGTATTTCACCAAATAAATATAGTTATTTCTGTTCTAAAAAAAATAGGAAAAGTAGACACTCCATTTACTAAATATTATAGAATCCCATCTTCCTTTTCTTTTCCTTTTTACATTTATTTATTGAAAGAAGTTATAGCCAAACAGTAAGGTTATCTAAACTAAACCTTTTGTCCATGAAGAATTATACTAATGCTGTATGTATTTGACTGTGTTATAATGTAGAGGTGCTATAACAAAATTATGTCGAGGTTACTTGCTAGTATCTAAACCTAATGGTGCTTTTTCCTTGGAAATGCCATAGGAATCTACTACAACCATTAATACTGACAGTTTGGGTGCAGACAATACATGAACTTTTTAATTAAAAAAAAAATTGTTTTCCCTACATACCCTTCATTGGAGTTTCAGTCTCTCTCTTTGAACACTTTGTAACTTATTGTCTTAAGCAAGTAAGCAAGATTGGCAAATACCCTGTGGAGCAAGATGTTGTGCCCAGCTTTTGATCGGTTTAAGTAAAGTAATATGAAGAAATTATGAATAACAAAAACAAATCAAAATGCTGGACCACCATCTTGGACCAGAAGTTTTCTGCTTCTTGAACGTATTAATGAAAATAGATTGAATTGTTTTAGTCTTTGGTGTGCCTTAGATCTCCATTTTAAGACGTGTATATTTTTGTGAGCCTGAAGTTTTGTAAATGATGACTGTATAAGTGGTGAATTGTAAATTGCCCTGGCTGCTTCAAGGTATTTGTGAGTATTGGTTGATCAGGAATACATACTTCTCAGTTTAGTACAATGGCCTATTACTGATTAGAAATGGCAGCTTGAACCAAGTAGTTTTAGAAAGTAGCTAGTTCCTCAACGGTTAACCCTATCTTTACGTTATTAAAATGATGAAGGCAGAGCTGTCGTCCCCATCAGCCCCCAAAGAGCAACGTTTCTGATCCAATATTTAACAGGGGTTCCAGTACATTTAATCATTTTAAATTCTGAGCCTTAGCTTCTATAGTAGCCTTGATTCAAGTTATTTCCTAGTCAAGCAAATTTATTAGGAAAAAATTGTTGAGCTGTCTTTTATTGGGAGTATGAGGACAGCAGCATAAACAAACGCAGGAAATATTACAAAGGGATTTGTCATTTTGGAATTTTCTCTAAAATTTTTACTCAAGGCCTCCTAGTTCATGATATAGTATGATTAAAAGTATTTAAATAATCTCCAGGATGTGGGGGGAAGAATAAGGCAAAGTAGAGTTTTCCCAGCTCATCAGTCATTTAGAACTCTTCTGTCAGCTTGAGTACATGGTGAAGTACAGATCTGTCTCTTCACAATCCATCTTATCCAGAACATGGAGGTCAGAGCATTTTTAGTTCCCCTTAGTAGGAAATGGCCTTTCTTTTATGTTCTCTGCATCCTTGAAACCTGACAAATATAAGGACTCTTACATCATCCTAGTCACTCGTGTCCTGAAATTTTTAATAAAGACAAAAGGAGTTGGGTCCCTCAGTATTCAGATTTTTGAAACCTGGTCAAATTAGAAAAACATAAAACTTGAACCAAGTTATTTCCCAGACAATTTGAAATTCATTTCCTTTTGTTATGCCAGGTTATCATAGTTACTGTTGACCCCTTTAAATTTTTCTCATTTTAGTCTCTTCCATTGCCAGCAATTTTTAAAGCTCATGTTCACTTAATGAATAGTAGACCACATCATATGTGTCTCTTGGAATTTTCATTGTGCCATTTCAGAATATTACTGTGTATAAAACCTAAAAATAAATCTGGCTTCAATTAAAAGGTGACTCAAAAGATTATTCTATATGATTTGCTTAAATATTAACTCCTTTATACTGAAATCCCTTCTCTTTATAATCATTACCTGAATTTTTGTATATGATATAAACCCTGGGGTAGTTACACATTATTGTCATGGTTAATCTATAGTCCCGAGGGTTTAACCTCATCATTTATAGCAAGTTACAAGTTTCCTCTCTGATCTCTTAGCAGAGGTAGCAGCTCCCTGCCCACCATGGCCAGCAGCTAACTTTTTGGCACCATTGCTGTTACTTCTTTCATCAAACAGGACCGGTGTAACCCAAGACACTAAAACTTCTGATTCATCTCTGCTGGTGTCTAAATCCTTTCTATTTCTTTATCACCTGTATAATATGTTCAGCTCTTTAAGTATTAAACAGGATGTTGGTCTATAGCTTCAATCAAAAGATTGTTACAGTGATTGAGAGAACATTTGTTAAGTTGTTCCACTCAGCAGGTGCTTAATAAATGCTTGGCAAGTTGAATCAGTTTCAAAACTTCCTTTAAATGAGGAATGTGTTTATTGCCCATAAGTCTGATTTTAAATTTCTTTATAGGTAATTATTTTGCTGCTTCTTTCTAATAGTCTTCTAGTATCTTTGTTATACAAGGCTGCATGCATGGTGTCCATTTTATTACTGGTCAAATGTCTCACGAGGGACTTTTAGCTAATATTGATCCCACAGGCAAATTTCTGGGGTGCCCAACATGTGAGTCTACTTCCTGACTTAAATTGGAAACCACCAGGTGTCTCTCTCATGTAAATTATCTACTGAGAATCAATCTATACAAAACAACTTACTCCCTATTTTGTTGGGGTCATAGTGTAATCTAAGTACAAAAAAAGAAACCTTTAGCTTGTGCGAGAAAAGAAACTGAGAAGATTTTAGAGTGTTTAAACAAATTGCCTGGGACAGAATCCATAATGGTCAAAATGATAGAACTGAGAGGGATCCTTGAGGTCATGGTCATCTAGTCCCAACTCTTCATTCTACAGATGAGAAAACAGGCCCAAGGGGTCCAGTACCTCATCCTGGGTCACACAGGTAGAAAGTGTCAGAGCCGGGATTTGAAGTAACTCTAGAATCCCTTAACTTTCTTTTATTACACCATGCAAATGGCATACCAATCTCAGTGTTGCAGGACATAACTGATAGGCTATCTCAGGATGTGCTATATTTAGGTCATATAATTCCATATCGTCTATAGAAATCTCTTTTGATCTAGATGTCACATTACCTTGGATTGTGATCCTGTGTAGAAATTTTTAGTTGGATGATCAGGGGATAGGATCTCCATTTAACAGGAAAAGCCAATTGCTCTGAATTGATAGAGAAGCAGTTTTTTCTATATTCCCCCTGTAGTTACCAAGGCTGGAAGGAGGAAAGAAGCCTGGTTTAGGAGTCCTTTTCAACACTACCTTTGAAGGTATGTGTATATTTTACTCATGTGGAACCCTCCAGAATAATTAAAATAGCTCTGTCAATGCAGCCTGAATCCATTATAGTAATAAGTGTCTTTCTACCATTCTGAAGCATTAAGGAGTATGAAAGTTTTTATTTTGCCTCCTTTCTTGCATCTCTGTGCTTATGGCTGAATGATCCCCCTTCTATATCCGTGTCTATACAGCAATCTCCTTGATTTCCTGTGAAGGAATCTTGTTTTCTCCTGGTAGATGTGGAAGCCATGTTGTCCATTCCAATAAGCAAAAATTTTCATGGGATTATACTGATCAAGCTTCCAGTTAATTTATGGATAAGTTAATTTAACCAAATATGGCTAAGTGTTTAGGGAGTTTAGAGAGGCTCCCACCTGTCCTAGTTTAGAACTTGGTCACTTATCAGCTTCAGGAGATTAAGCTGTCTGTGAAGTGATGGAGAAGTGTGGTTCAAAAGCCACAGTGACCATGGGGGGGTGGGGGGGGTGGGAAGGGGGGAACAGAGAAGATAATACCACTAAATTAGCTACAAGCTCCAAGTTTTTCTAGAGTGCATCTAGTTGGTTTAACATTGCTCTGTGAGTTGCCCTTGTATTTAAGGGCAAAGTTTTATCAGATTGAGGTTCCGATTTTAAGGAAAGTGTTTTATTGTGAAAAGCTAGCTAGCCCATTAACAGGTTGAATCTCCTTAACACCATGTTCTAACCATGTAAATTAACCAACTTTGCAAACCATTATTGTGTTCTTCCCAAAAGTAAATCTTAGTGTTTTAGAAACTCACGAATCTATGTGCCCTTTACTAAGGTCTAAAATTTCTGATTTTTAATAAAAAGCGAATTTTCTGTTCATTTATCTCTCTGAAAAACTTCATACAGGTAGTTTTATTCTAACATATCATTGTTATGTCTACCACCTAAAAATTGTGTGCTTGAAAGCCATCCCTTGATCTCTCTGCCTCTATTATCATTTGGAATCAATTCCTTTTTCCTCTGGCCCCTCGATAAATAGCATTACCAGTTGATTCTGCCATTCTACCATAAAGAAAACATTTATTTTGTGCTTTCATGTTGTTCATAAACTTCTTTCTTGCCTTCTTCCTCCTCAATTTTTTCCTCTTTTAGATAGTCCAGTCATTGCCATTGGGTAGGCAGAACCTGGAGCTGATCCAGATTAATCCTTTTCTCATTTACTTTTTTATCCTAGTTTTCAGAGCTCTGCCCCAATTTTTTCTTTTGTCTATTCCTCTTTTGTTATACATTTTACCCTGTAATCACTTCATGATGGTTATATTTCTCCCTGTTCTTCCAATTCTTTATATTTTATTTTACTGTTCTTTTTATTTACTTGGTGATTTTTATCTACAGATTCCTGTCCTCATCTGAATTATAACATAACTTTATCCAGAGATGAGAGAGAGAGACATAGATGTTAGATGACTTTCTTTTCACTTTCACTTATGGATTCAACTTTATACCTCTGGGGGAGAATGATGATTACCAAATGAGTAATCCTTGTTTCTTCCCAATTAAGACGGCCAGGTGCTAATTAACTATAAATTGTTCAAAAATAATTGCCTGATTATTTTTCTCTCCTGCCCTCCAAGTTGTTCTTCAGTAATCCTAACTATACTTTAAAATTTTTTCAGCCTGGGTCCTTCCCTCAGACTACTGAGCTAAATCCTACTTTAAATTTCTAATGCTTTCCTTTCCCTCCCCCTAATCAATTTGTCTTTCAATAACCGGGAACCCAACACAATTGACCTCCCTTCCACTTCCTTGTATGGGAAGAACAGTTTCTTACTTGAACATATGTTCTTCTGATAGCACCAGATTGTTCTGAGAGAGACAAGACAGGCTTTTTCAGGAAACTAAGTTCTAAGGTGAGAAGTACAACCTGGCTGCCCATGTGTGCTCATTGGTACCCGTTGTCAACCACTCAAACCCTATGGCTTATAGCACTTAGACTTATGTTCCTTAACAAGACTTTAGTATTTTTGTGCCCTAGAGACTTATACTCATAGAGTTTAATTAGGCAGAAAAGAATTTGATAGTTAAAATCTGGATGATGGAATATATGATTCTTAATGCAAAATTTTCAAATTTTAGAAATGTGCAATTTTTCTGTGCTCCTAATTCCTACTTTACTCCAGATGCCAAGGGGTTCTTTAATAGTAACAGAAGCTATTCTGTAGACTTGATCTTATCAATTGAAAATTGGTTGAAAATTAATGAAAAATTAGTTTTTCCAATGATGCTTAGAGAGGTTACTGAAATACTCTTAAGTGAGCATTCAAAAGTCTACAGAATTCATTGGGAGCAGGCTTTGTGATCCTGGTTGTCAATTGCAGGGTTCAAGGATGAGCCCACCATTTGAAGGTTATTTATCCATCTTCCCTAAAGCTGTATAGACCATTTTCACCTCAGTTATAGAGGTAAAAGTAGCTGTTAAGAAAAATAGTAATGATTGTGAAGGGCAATCTGATAGTAATAATAAACCATGTATAATTATTTGCCTTTTTCAAAGGGATTTTTACATTTTCAATTTTAGAGCAGTAATTATTCAGTTTCCATTTTAGAGATGATGAAGTAGGCGCAGCAAGGATAAATGATTTGCCCAGACTTGCACAACTAGCCAGCACATCTGAAACTCAAGCCTAGTTCCCCTGACACAATTCCCAGGGTGAAGATCAGCCAGTAACTCAAATTTTAAGTAACTGGCAGGTATAGCCCATTTGAGGTGGCCAGATTAATAGTTATGGAGCATTTCTCATTCATACTTAAATGGAAATGGTGCTTCCAAAGTGCTATGAATTTTCCTTTCATTAACACTTCAGTTGAAATGGTGCTTCCAAAGTGCTCAGAAAGTTTCTTGAATAGCAATTGAAATGGTGCTTCCAAAGTGCTCAGAAAGTTTCTTGAATAGCAATTGAAATGGTGCTTCCAAAGTGCTAAGAAAGTTTTTCTTTAAATATTATTGTTAAGTCATTTTTCCATTTATATTTGACTCCCCATGATTCCAATTTTCTTGGCAAAAAGTATTTTGCATTTCCTTCTTCAATTCATTTGACAGATGAGGAAACGGAGGAAAACAAGATGAAGTGACTCGCCCAAAGTCACACAGCTATAGTATATATCTGAGGCCAGATTTGAACTTATGAAGGAGACTTCCTGAGTCCAGGCCTAGAAGTCTATCTGCTGTGCTACCTTGGAGCCTCTAAATGGCAAAGTATTTTTGCTTAAACTTTATTTTTAGTTTACCAAGTCTCATTTCATTTATGAATCTAAATTACCATCAATTCTTAATTATTGGTGTTTTGCTGTGTGTGCTTTTATCTTCTTTTTAAAAATCGGTTTTTACCTTACTATGTAGAATATTCTGAACTGTTTCCTAAATGGGGCAGGGGTGGGAGTGGGACAAGCTTCTAACCAAACCAGTAGAGGAGTGCCCTAAAAGGCAATGTAACTTGTCATTCAAGGTCAATGTGAAGATCATTCTCTACAAACGGTAATAGCAGTAACGGTGTACTGAGGGTAGATGACAATCCATGGTTTTGTTTTTCCCGGTAGCAAAAACTTATGTGCTATCATCTCTGGAAAGGGCCACTGTAAGTCTTATAATTTCTTGGGCTTCCTTTTCTCCACTTCATCTAGGTAGAAGTGTAACGACACATTTACCTGAATTGTAAGAAGAGCAGCGTTCTCACTATGGTCTTTACTGAAAAGGTTCTTGGTGCTAGCTAATGTCAGTGGATTTGACCTAGATTCTGTAAATATTTTGTTCCCCACCAATGTACAAACTGGAGTAATGATGATAGCCTGGCAACTTCATGATTCTTTATCAGTTCCTAGGTTCTGTTATTAAACCACAGAGGAAATGCAAATTCACAAAAGCAAAGCATTTTGTTTGCAGTCTCAAAAAGCAAACCATTTCACCTTTCTATCTATTATTGTTGATGATGATTATATGTCAATGTGCATCACTGTGATAGGTGCTTTCAGAAAAGTGCCCAAATAATAGCCTGATAATTTCAATAATATTTGTGGGTATCATTTTGTTGGTAACGTAAACATAAATTCAGTTTCATTGTGACAAACTGTGGAATACATGGTTTCGTTTAGTTGTGCTGAAACACCATGACATGTTCCAGAAGGAAATCCAAATCCAGGCAGGCAATTACCAAACCTGCTAGTTAGGAAAAAGCAACAATACCAGTTCAGTTTTCATTCAAAGCGTGTGGGATCCATCCAGGTGAGCTCCCATGCATAGTGACACCCTGGTTCCATTACGATGTCAGCAGAAGCAAAATTCATTTGTAAGGAGAAAGATTTATATTCAAAGACCAACACTGAATCTGAGAAGATAATTCTAAAGCAAATGAATATTGCATTAATCAATATATGGGTAGTTTTAAAGTTTTCTCTTTGGAGGTTACACTTATTATTTATTTTACAGCTTTAATCTTTTGTGTTTGGGAATGTTTTCCCTGTTACCAACCTACTGTATCACATGTTCGAATAAAAAGAATGACTTAATAAAAAAAAAAAAAACACTTTTTTTTTTTTAAAGTTTCCAACCTATAGGGGAAATTTTAAAAAGAAAAAGCAGTTCACCACATCATAGTTTGTAGAAAAGGAGAGAGTTATAGTGACTTAAGTTCATGATTAATATTTGAAATAACCTCTGCAGACAAGGGAACCCTCACCAGCAGTACTTGAAGACTTTTGAGTTGTGACTTGCATGTTACTTGAAAGATCTAATTAAGCTAAATTCTTGGTGCACAGCAGTTGTACAGGATTCCATGTTTATGTAGCAAGATACATTGAAATGTTGATACTAGTATTGAAACATACATGTAAAAATAGTTATTGTGGAATTTGTTCTGTTCTATTTTCTTGTGTGTCTCATATGTTTAGAGCGTTAAATTTCATTTTTCATTGTCCTAACTAAATAAGGCTAAATGAATACTGTAATTGAAAATATATTTTAAATCTTGTCATGAGTTTTTAAAAAGTCTATTACAAATTGTATCATTCCTGATTACACAGAACTTTGTGGGTGGTTTTAAATAAATTTTATACTTCTATTTTGCATTTTATTGTTTAATTTTTATTTTCTCTTAAAATTTTTTGATTTTGAAATTTAATAGTTTTTATTTTTTCCTCCATTAAAGAGAGGAATCTTAAATACATTTTAACCTACAAATTCCAATTTTCCCCTTTGAAGAATTCTGGCAGAATGATAAGATCATAATAATTGCATCTGACATTTATATGAACAGTTTAAAGCACTTCATACTTTGTCCCATTTGATCCTCAAAGAAAAGGATGCATATGTCTTAGAGAAGTTAGATGACTTACCTGTAAGCACACAGCATGTCCATGAACCTGCATAAAATGTTTTAAACTGGATTTTGTAAAAGGGGGGAAAAAAGTCTTGGTGAAGAGAGGCAATTCTGGCAAAAAGTCTTAGCCACATTTCAGCAACTATATGTGGCTGGTACATAATGTAATGTATAGCCAATTACATTAACCAAGTAGATGTTTGGTTCCAAACATTAGTTTTGGTCCTGTGGTTTGGAAGTCCCCAAAAAGTGTTAGTTAATCTAATTTATGCAACTAGAACTCACAGAGGATTGGAACTAAGTTGCATTCAGAGTCAGGAAGACTATTTAGTACCAATTCAGCTTCTGATTATTTCCTAGCTATGTGACTCCAGGGAAATCATTTAGCCGGTCTCTGTCTCAGTTTCTTCATAAATAATAAGGGGCCATTAAAAGCATCTGCCTTACAGGGTTATGAAGATTAAATGCAGTAATGTCTAAAGCACTTTGCGAGCCAAAAGGCACTCTATATGTTTGCTAGCTCTTTAGTTATTCTCAGTCTTACCAAATCTTTTTAAATTACTTCTAACCATATATTCCTCAAAGTGCATGAGTTTAGGCTTTTTCTAAGTTGTTAGATGTAAAGGGCTGAAACTTGGGTTGAATCACTGAGGTCGTACAACCAAGCACTTAAGGCTAATTGCCGATTGGACAATACTCTATTAGCATATGCTTGGAAAATGGCCCTTCCCACTCTCCTGTGCTGGCTCAATGATTGGTGTATACCGAGAATTGTAGGAGGGACTAGGTGGTGGAGTAAGACTAGCCAGGGTCACTTTTGGGCAGGAGACAAAGAGGAGAGGTCGTGGAGATCCTGCGTCCATCCAATTCACTTTTACCCATAAAGACCAAGGACTTTTGCTTATCTTGACTCCGGCTGATTCTAAGGTATTCAGGGTGCTAACTTGGTCTTCACATTTGGTACCCAACGAGTGGACCAAGGACCCTAATTTCACTGAAGAAGTCTCTGGTGACCAGGAAATTAGGTGAGTATGTTAATAGACAAACAGGGAATTTACTTTGGTAAGGGCTAAACTAGTAGCCTTTTCTAGCTGAAATGGGGTAGATATTAGGAAAAAATTCCCCCCAGAAAAAAGAAATAGGGACGGATAATTGGAAACTCGTATGAGATAAACTATGTGAACACTAAAATGATAAAGGTCCTGGTTCAATTTCCTAGGAAACATTCTATGTATACAACATAATACAACTGGCCTTAAAGAATCCTGCAAGTTATAGAAATAAGAAAAGTTTTCAGAACAGCCAGATGAAGTGTGAGGAAAAAGAAGACTATGAACAGATTAATGGCTATATCACCAGAGGGCATGAGGAGTTAAGTGAGGATGAAGGGTGTGGTGATTCTCACACTCTCAAAGCAGCTTCAACCCTGCCTAAACCCGAATTGGTTCTTGACATGCCCCCATCAACTCTACCTTTTGGGCCTGGAGACTGCCAGTCTCAAGAGGGGTATCTGTATCTTGGAGATTTCCTAAAACCAGGCAATCAGAGAACAGTCTGCCAGAGCAACTCCAACAGAATAAGGGATTTCAAAGCTAAAGCATCAAATAATCATCCCACATATGAAGTTCCCATACATCCACAACAGCAATAATTGCACAGTTTAACAATTTCCATCCCAAATCTTAAACACACACCTTATCTCTCTTATTCCACATGAACTGAAGCAGGGAAGTCTGATAGGAATAAAAAACTTTACCTGTGTGATTCCACTCCAATGTGCTGGTTTCATTCTCATCGCTCTGTGACCTCAGGAAAGTTGTAGTCATCTCATTTCTAAGTTTTTGGAGAAATTTTAATTATGGTTCCAGGAGAAACAAGGTAGAATCTCCTAACTGGAAGTGAATAATTTCAGGGATTAACTGAAAAGAAAACCTCACATTTATTTGAAACTACTTAGGGTGTCCCTCACTAAGAAGTGACTTTCTGTTGGAATACACGGGAGCCACCTGACAGTGGCTGCTGGAGATCCAACCCAGAATGGATCTCCTCTTGTGAGGGGTTGAAACAAGGAGACTGAGACAGTCACTATTCTCTGACTGAAAGGCCATTGCATTGTCTCACCTCCCTCCTCTTCCCTCTGTCTCCAACTTATTTCATTCCTAGTCCCCAACACCTGTGTCAGTAAAGGCTGCCCTGCAACTCCTTCAGATGCTATGATCCACGCTGTAAGGCTCTCGGGGAATTGATCTATCCCTTAACAATTCCCTGTTTTTTATTTTTTGCTGTTATTTCCCCCTACACACACAGCATGGTCCACACACTGAGGAATGCAAGCAGCACTATCACTTCTGGATGTTTGTAGCAGGTGTTGATCTTGTGAGATATCATGGAGGCAAACTTTCAAACGGAGAAGAGGACTGTGGTCAGAACAAGCATTTAAGTGTCTCATCAGTCTCCTGACTCTCCCCTTTGATGTGTTGGCTCATTTAATTATCCCAATAAAAAAATTCTTACCAGGATTCTTCCTTTTTTTTTTTTTAATAGCTTTTTATTTACAAGTTATAAGTATGGGTAATTTTACAGCATTGACAATTGCCAAACCTTTTGTTCCAATTTTCCCCCTTCTTCCCCCCACCCCCTCCTCTAGATGGCAGGATGACCAGTAGATGTTAAATATATTAAAGTATAAATTAGATACACAATAAGTATACATAACCAAACCATTATTTTGCTGTACAAAAAGAATCGGACTCTGATATATTGTACAATTAGCCTGTGAAGGAAATCCAAAATGCAGGCAGGCAAAAATATAGGGATTGGGAATTCTATGTAATGGTTCATAGTCATCTCCCAGAGTTCTTTGGCTGGGTGTAGCTGGTTCACTTCATTACTGCTCTATTGGAGCTGATTTGGTTCATCTCATTGTTGAAGAGGGTCAGGTCCATCAGAATTGATCATCATATAGTATTGTTGTTGAAGTATATAAAATGATCTCCTGACCCTGCTCATTTTACTCAGCATCAGTTCATGTAAGTCTCTCCAGAAATCATCCTGTTGGTCATTTCTTACCGAACAATAATATTCATATACCACAATTTATTCAGCCATTCTCCAATTGATGGGCATCTATTCAGTTTCCAGTTTATGGCCACTACAAAGAGGGCTGCCACAAACATTCTTGCACATACAGGACACTTTCCCTTCTTTAAAATCTCTTTGGGATATAAGCCCAGTAGTAACACTGCTGGATCATAGAGTATGCACAGTTTGATAACTTTTTGAGCATAGTTCCAAATTGTTCTCTAGAATGGTTGGATGTATTCACAATTCCACCAACAATGTATTAGTGGGACTCTTCTTCCTTAACTCTGGAAGGATCCTTCTCACGAACAGCTCTGGTTCTTCTTGTAATTCTTGTCCCATGTTCAGGTGCCATATGTTGGACTACACAGGAGAGCTGCTGGAATACACGGGAGCTACCTGACAGTGGCTGCTGGAGGTCCAACCCAGAATGGATCTCCTCTTGTGAGAGGAAGATACAAGGAGACTGACAGGCAGTTACTGTTCTCTGATCAGGCTCCTGAGAGGCCCTTGTTTTGTCTGACCTCTGTCCTCCTCCCTCTGCCTCCAATTTGTCTCATTCCCAAGCTGCAACACCTGTGTCAGCAAAGGCTGTCCTGCGACTCCTTCAGATGTTATGATCCACAGCTGTGGAGGCTTTCGGAGAATTGACCTGTCCTTTAATAACTTTCCAATCCAAGAATATGTCTTTCTTTAAATAGAAATTGGGCCCCAATAATCAAGCCCTTTCAGAGAAGGATACATAGCCAATGAGCTGTACTATATAAAGATTCTATTCCAATACTAATATTTTTCAAAGTAAGGAAAACCAAAGCAGGGGAAAGGTTTTAGCCAGCCATTTGGTGTTCAGAAAGCAAAATAATACCTCTAGAAAATACAATAATCTTTGTTTAAAGAAAGAAAAGGAAAGTTGAACATTTAGAAAGTTTTATACTTGTTGTAGATCCTATCTACTCAAGAACTGCAAAGTACAAAGGATTCTGCATTTCATTTTGCTGAAATGATGGAGGCCACCTGTATTGTGGCCTTCTTCCCTCCTTCTGAGGATTCAGTTAGAAGACTTCTCGTGTCACTTACAACTCCCTTATCTATCAATCAACAAGAATTACAAATAGAACACAAGAAACATTCCCTCCTGACCTATGAATTTATGAAATAAAAAATTTGTGATGAAAATGGTGATTGGGATTTGGAAGATGTCTGACAAAGCATAAAAAGGTTATAAGGATTACTTAAATCAAAAAGATTAAATTTGGGGACACTGCACTAGCCCATATGTGCAGCAAAGGGGACTTGGCCTAGTAACAAATCACAAAGATATTACCTAGCTAGAATTCTGATGGAAAATACCAGCCTTACTTCCCCATTTGCAGCAAAAAAGAGGGTTTTGATCTCTCTGTGCTGCCCTTTTTACTTCAATCATAAGGAGGAAGATTCTCACTAGTCTGGATTCTGCTGCTTTGCTGTAAAGCTGGGATCTGCCACTTAGAGAATGGATATGAGAAGAGGAAGACATAAGTTAGTTATAGATTCAAGATTCTCTCTTCCCTTAGAAATATGATTATCATTTCAGCAATAAGACAAGTAGTGTTGACTTCATGGAATCTCAAGAGTGTCATCAATGGCTTGAAATTTGTTCCACGCAGAAAATATCAGCCGCTATTTTTATTGATTGGTGATGATACACCTATCAAAAATTGCTAATTAATAATGATTATGAATTAAAATAATTTTTAAAAATATAGTTGGGAGCTACTTAAGAAATATTTGCAGGTTAACAAGAATAGAGGGATGTGAAATTTAAACAATATCTTGGAGAATGGAGATAAAGAAGAACAGCTGAGGATAACTTGAGTATTGTTGTTTTTATCTCACCTGGATTTTCAAGCTTTGTTCTGGATTTTAACTAAACAGAATCTTTTCTCATATTCATTTCTTCAGTTTAGTCACTGATTATGACTTTCTGCATAAAGACATCATTGTTAAAATATTTTATATTCTCATGTGTCCATACAAATTATCAAATTTATAAGTTTTCAAAGCTTCCTCTTCCAATATCTATCTCTCTTCTTTCTCTCTCTCTCTTTTTCTCTGTTTCTCTTTCTGTCTCTCTGTCTCTCTCTTTCTCACACACACACACACACACACACACACACACACACACCCTATTGAATACTTACAACAAATTAAGGGGATGGATTGTAGTTGCAGAAGGAAAGAATAGATCCAATCCAATAGTAATAATTTTTTTTATATAGAAATCTTCAAGGCAAAGATTCTTGAAATTGGAAGCACTAGGTACTAATTCCAATGCTGAAACTTAGTAGTTTCATGATTCTGACTGAGACAACAAATATAAATATCATTTTTCTTATATATAAAATTATTAAAAGAGGGTAATATAAATGTATGATGAGAAGGTATAAAGTGTTGTTTACAATGAAAATACCTAGGTTCAAATCCTTCTTCTGTTATTTGTAACCTGTGTGACCATTTCTATAGAACTCAAGTTTCTTCATCAATAAACCTAACTCTCTAGACTTTTTCACCTTCTCCATAACTGTTTGGCTCACATTGGTCACCCTCTCCATTACCTCTTCCAGGGCCCTTTTTATGTTTTGAATTCTTTTTAGAATGGAAGTTATCTGAGGCCAGAAATTGCCTCGATGAGGTTTATATAAAAACTTCAAGCAGGACTTTGTTCATATAATCTTTGGAAGTTACAAACATCTTCCCAATTTGGAAATAAAAGAAACTAACATCAACTCAAATGAGAAAATATTTGCAAAGTACTTAGAATAATGCTTGCCATATGCTTGATACTACATAAAATCCTATTATTATTACTGTTCTTTTGTTGTTGTTAGAACTTAGATGGGGAAACTGAAGTCTTGTCTGTTTTTTATAAGACAGTTGATTTTTGAGGAACTCTCCAGAGAAAATAAAGAAAAAAGGGGACAGGTAGCAAGAGGTTAATTATCAGGCAGTGTCTGAAACATCTACAGTTTCTGACTTCAAGACCATGTTTTGACTCCTAAATGATGAATTCTAGATGTATATGCTTGTAGCAGAAACACGAAAGAAAAAAGACAAGAAGAATGGGCAGCCTTTGTTCTGGCCCTGACTTGTGTCTATTTAATTATGGGTATTTAATCTTGTTAAAATGTGTTTGTAAATTTCCTAATGAAAACCTGTGGATCATCATAACCTTAAGAAGACTGGATTCAGGAAATTGTGAATAATGTACTGAAAAGGAAAACAAGCCTTTAGTGAATTACAAGTTAAGGCAGTTTATTACTAATGAATACTCAAGTGTGAGTCCCTGTAGTCTTTCAGTGAACGAGCACACATAGTGGGGTGGCCTTTTGTGGGAACACAAACCCAGATTGAGAACCCAAAGCTCAGTTTCTGTCCTTATATCTGACTTATGTCAGGCTGGTGGATTCACAGGCACTATGAATGACAGGAATCTTAAAAACAGTGGATGAACCAGGTGGAAGTTTGACATGATTTTGGATCCAGGATGTTTGGGAGTCTGAGGTAACAAGAAGCTGGTTGGGTCCTCAATGAGGAATAATATGCAAGTCTGAAGATGCAATTTTCCTTCTTCAACTATTTTTACACTTTTAAGAATTTTTTCACCTGGTTATATTTAAGTCTGGATGAGGTATCCTGTCATATACTTGGCTGCTTTTTCTAACCTTATTTGAAATCATTTGGATCTGAGGTGCTTTATCTAATTATACATATGCTAAATCATTTTGGGTCCTTGGACTTAGGACTGGTGGACTAATACAGATGCTATTATAATCATATCTGTTCTTTATAGTCATACAAATATCTTTTACTAAGGTAAAGTTGATATGATATGATATACTGTAACTTGTTGATATGATAAGAAACACTGTATCTTATCAGTGCTGTATTTTGTCACTTCTACATTGCTTTAAGATAAAGACAGTGAAGATTTTATGCTTTTCAATCTAAGATTATAATCATTTCCATACTGAGATTTGTAAATTACCTGTTTATAGTCATGTAATCATGCATAAAATATGGTCCTTGAAATTTCTAAAACTATCAAATTAGTTGGACCAAAGTATAAATCTATTACTTAACAAGTTGAAAACAGAAACTTTTCCAGTTTTCTCTTGAAGAAAATAATTTGAGGGAAATCAGTTTTCTTAGAGCAGTAACTTATGGAATACCTCATGTTATTCAAAAGAAAAGTCAGTTTTCCTTAAGTCTGTTATCTAATGTGAATTAATATCTCTTTGTAGATAATGTCCTGAAATATAAACAAACATGTCTTACTAAAAGGCAATTCATTTGATATATACTCAAAACATTATATACAATTTGGAATTAAATACTTAGTTTGCTCGCTCATCCCATCCCAGGATAATTATATATGAATGAAATTTATACATATAAGTAAATGCAATGTGTATTAGATGTCATCTTCACACAAAAAGTTTGCTATTTCATATAAGGCTAAGATCCTTAAAAGTCTCTACTCTTCCTAAGAAAAAAATTATATCAGAATACATTGTATTTCTAAAAGGAAAAACATTGAATTGAAAAAATCTTTTTTCCCTGAAGTAATTGGGTTTAAGTACATGCCCAGGGTCACACAGGTAGGAAGTGTTAAGTATCTGAGACCAAATTTGAACTCAGGTCTTCCTGACTTCAGGGCTGTTACTCTATTCACTGCTCTACCTAGCTGCCCTGAAAAATTTTTTTTTAAAAATTCTTCTTTTAGCATGATTTTATTTAGCACATTTATATCAATTATAGAGTTTGAAAAAAGCAAGGGTATTTTAAAACTGAAATACTTTGAAAGTTAAAGAAAACTATAAGTTGTTAACTTAATGATTTTCTCATAACTCTCTTATTGATAATTTTACAACCATAAAGTCTGATTTGAGTTTAAGGGGTTATTAGAGAAGTAAAATTTAAGAGTAGGTATTAATATTGCCTTGAGATACATTTTAGAAAAGGGTATAAAAAGAACTCCTAATAATCTATAAAATATATGAAATTAGGTAGCCAACTCTACTGAAGAGGATCCCCATTCAAAGTCTCTTTGAGGATGAGAACAATTCCAGATTGTCCAAGAGAACTGCTACAACAGAGAACCGGTCAAAAGAGTGGGACATTTGGCATTCAAGAAAAAATGTGCTGATGAAATGTTTACTGGGTGTGGGATACAAGAAGGAACCACCAGAATGTTCACCTCCCAGACAGCAGGTGGAATCAGGGTCTGTCTGAGTACGAGGAGGATTGAGGGAATCTCAGCTTATTGGGAATGTCAGACCCAATTGTGTTGCAAAGACAACGCCCTGAGCAAGAAAGAACAAGCACAGGGCAAGTGCAGAGGCTGTGGGGCAAGGATGCTACTGGCTATGGGCACTTGCTGGAAGGGGTGGGGCTCGGCTTGGGGTTCCAGGTTAGAGGGGAAAGCTCAAATGAAACTAGAGGCATCATCCCCAATTAGAGGTGCTTACTGTTTTTTTTTTTTTTTTTTTTAATGAACTGGCAAAGAAGAAAGAACCCTACTATAGAAACTTACTTTTTTTTATTTTATTTAATAGCCTTTTATTTATAGGATATATGCATGGGTAACTTTACAGCATTAACAATTGCCAAACCTCTTGTTCCAATTTTTCACCTCTTACCCCCCTACCCCCTCCCCTAGATGGCAGGATGACCAGTAGATGTTAAATATATTAAAATATAAATTAGATACACAATAAGTATACATGACCAAAACGTTATTTTGCTGTACAAAAAGAATCAGACTCTGAAATATTGTACAATCAGCTTGTGAAGGAAATCAAAAATGCAGGTGGGCATAAATATAGGGATTGGGAATTCAATGTAATGGTTTTTAGTCATCTCCCAGAGTTCTTTCTCTGGGCGTAGCTGGTTCGGTTCATTACTGCTCCATTGGAAATGATTTGGTTGATCTCGTTGCTGAGGATGGCCTGGTCCATCAGAACTGGTCATCATATAGTATTGTTGTTGAAGTATATAATGATCTCCTGGTCCTGCTCATTTCACTCAGCATCAGTTCGTGTAAGTCTCTCCAGGCCTTTCTGAAATCCTCCTGTTGGTCATTTCTTACAGAACAGTAATATTCCATAATATTCATATACCACAATTTATTCAGCCATTCTCCAACTGATGGACATCCATTCAGTTTCCAGTTTTTAGCCACTACAAAAAGGGCTGCCACAAACATATAGAAACTTACTATGAGAACAAGGAAGACTGAGGTTCTTTAGAGGAAGACACCTCAAAGAGTAATGTGAAATGACTCCCTGCCCAGAGAGAATTTATAGAAGAACTAAAAAAAGAATTTGAAAATCAAATGAGACACATTGAGGAAAAACTCAAGAAAAACAAGATTATTGTTGGAATACATGGGAAAGCTGCTGGAATACATGGGAGCCACCTGACAAGTGGTTGCTGGAGATCCAACCCAGAATGGATCTCCAACCGAGAATGGATCTCCACTTGTGAGAGGATGATACAAGGAGACTGAGAGGCTGTTGCTGTTCTCTGTCCCCTCTCACTGAGAGGCTGTTGTGTTGTCTAACCTCTCTCATCTTCCCTCTGCCTTCAATTTATCTCATTCCTTGTCCGCAACATCTGTCAGCAAAGGCTGCCTTACAGCTCCTTCAGATGTTATGATCCACAGCTGTGGAGGCTTTTTGAGAATTGACCTGTCCCTTAACAGTTTATGAAAAAAAAAAATGTAACCAATTAGAAAAGGAGATACAGTGTCGCAAAGATGAAAATAACTCTTTGAAAATTAGAATTGGGCAAGGAGAAGCTAGTGAAGCTATGAGAGACCAAAAAATAACAACAGAATATAAAACATCTTACAAGAAAAATGACAATTCTGGAGAACAGATCAAGAAGAGAAAATATAAAAATAGTTGGACTGCCTGAAAATTGTGAGCAAAAAAAAAAAAAAAAAAAAAAAAGAACTTTGACACAATAATGCAAGAAATAATCCAAAAACCAGAAATAGAAAAAAAATCCACCAATCATCAACTCAATTAGATCCTTTGTGGAAAACACATATTATTTCCAAATTTCAAAAACCCCAGATTAAAGAGAGAATTTTGGAAGAAACAAGAAAAAACCAATTCAAATATGCTGGAGCTACAATTAGAGTTGTATAGGACTTAGGAGCAGCCACAATAAAAGAGGTTCTGGAATCATATATAGATATGATTGTCCATAGGGACAGTCAAAAGAATTAGGTCTGTGGCCAAAAATATCATATCCAGCAAAATTATTTATAATATTGAATGAGAAAAAAATGGACATTCAACAAACTTGCATTTTCAGAACTTTATATCAATCAAACCTGAACTTAACAGAAAATTTAACATCTAAGAGCCAATATCAAAGATCAATTTTTCAAGGAACTCAACATGGATAAATTTTTAATTTTTTTATTGGAAATATATCCTATATGTTTAAGATTGACATCAACAATAGAGTAGCTCAAAAGAAAGAATGGGGCAGAGTTAAGGTAAAAATAGTAATTATGCCATACAAATGAGGTACAGAGGAAGAATAGACATAGAATCATTAGAGGGGGGAGGAGTTCTCATAGTTCTGAAAACCTACTTACATTAGGAATGGGTTAAACAGGAAAGACTACATATATTCCATAAAAGGCATAGTAGCCTCCAAAATCTATAAGAAATAAGGGGGAAGGGATGGGCAGATGGGAAAGCAAAGCACGAGGGAAGAAGACAAGGAAGGGATTCATGGATGAGGGGAGATTAAGTGATAGCAAGGCAAGTTAAGGAGCAGAATGAAAACAAAGAGTCAGCAAGGATAAGAAAGATATATGTGCATATATGGGGGTGGTATGGGATGTGTGTGTATGTGCATGTATATATCTATATATGTGTACATATATATACATATATCCTTTCTTAAGTATAGACTGCTTGAGAGTGGGGGGAATGAAAAGGGAAAAAAGAATAAAGTAGAAAAGATGTACAGTAGAGAACAAAAGAACAATTTATAAGAAAGTAAAGAAAAGATGGATACTCATAATTTCTTCTACATATAATATGTCTATATATATATATATATATATATACATATACTTTCTTAAACTCGTAATTTGTTGTTATATATTTTGATTCCTCCCTGATGTTCTGCTGGGCACATGACAATGTTCTCTTTTATTTTGTTTTGTATTCTTTTTCTTATTCTATTTTTAAAATAATTTTTAAAAAAGAGCACCTGAATTCAAATCCAGCCTCAAACACTTGACACTTTCCATCTGTGTGATCTTGAACAAGTCATTTAACTACAGTTGCCTTACAACAATGACAAAAATTTCAGTGATAAGTTTGGTATCCCAGATTCCATATATACATAATACATTTATATATTATATCTATGTAACACATATACACAAGTAATAAATATGTGATATATGTGTGTATCTATATAAAAAGAGCTATCTATCTAGATAGCCATAGATATAAAAATTCAAAAGATGATGGCCAAAGGATATGAACAAACAGTTTTCAAAAGAATTGCAAAGTATTCACAACACATGAAACAATTCTATAAATCAGTAACAATAAGAGAAATGCAAATTAAATCAACCCTGAGGTTTTATTTCACACATGACAAATTGGCAAAAATGGTCCATCTAAAATGGCAACAATCATACAAAGATAGACCCAATAATACATTGTTGGTTGAGCTGTGAAATAATATAATCATTTAGAAACTAAAAATTGTACAAATAAAGTTCCTAAATGTTTATACTCTTTGAAACAGAGGCTCTTACTGAACATACTCCAGGGAAGCCATCAATGGGGAAAATGTTCCTATACACTCCAAAATATTTATGGTAGCACTTTAAGAAATGGAAACAAAGTAGATACCGACCTATTTGGGGATGGCTAGACAAATTGACTAAATGAAGGTAAAGGAAAATTATTGTGCTATAAGAAATGATATATGTAATAAGTTCAGAGAAACATAGAAAGGTCTATAATAACTGATGTAGAGTGAAGTAAACAAAACCAAGAAAACAATATACACATTAACAACAGTGTAACAATATAAATGGAAAGAATAGAGTCATACTCTCTTACAATCCTTACAAAGTGTTAAGTCATTAGAATTGAGAGAGACAATAATTATCTAATTTAGCATGGTTCAGTATGATTGATCTGATCCTATGAGGAGATGTTATGAGCCAAAACTTGAAATAAGGCACTAAGTGGAGAGGAGACAATGTTTAAATCTAATTTAGAATTGATTTAATCCTACAACAAATAATGGTTTCCCAGTGATATAATGATTGGTGTTTACTCAGTGTACAGCATATTGGCAAGAAGCTCTCAGGATCAGACACAGAAGCCCACTTTCAGAGGCAGAGACAGATTCATTCCATATTCCACCTTTGTGCTGGCTGGAGATATTTGGAGGGAGCTAGGGGCTGAAGCTCAAGACTTTGAAGGACACAATAAAGGATTGGATTTTAACTCCTGTGTTTGAAGTGATTATTACTTTGAACTGAAACTAAGGCTGCCTCCGAAAACCTCCCCAAGAAACCTGCTCTCAGAGAGAACCATCATAGATTATAAAAAAGAAGAGAACACCACATCACACCAAAAAAAGAAAAGAAAAGAAAAGAACAATATTACAGAATTGTAAAGATCAAATAGGCCTGAAATAAAGAGATATGAGAAAATATCTCCAATCCATCTCTTTATGGAAATGGGAAATCCACAGACATTATACATACACACATTTTGGAACTTTTTCAATCTATCAATCAGTTGTGTTACCTTTTTTGTTTTGTTTTGTTTTTTGTGTTGCCTTTTTTTTTTATTTCTAGAAAGTGCTATTTATCATGTGGGATAGTGTTATGCCACAGTTCTCTTTAACTGTTCTGACTTGGTTTCCCCTGAACTAGTTTCCTTTGTCTCAGTTTCCTTAGCTGTTCTGTCAAATCCCCTTAGTCGTAAAAACCCACTCTAGTCCATTAAGATTGGGAACCGTTTACTCTAAGGTTATAAATTGCTAGCAAGATAAACAAGAGAGCAGAACTCCTGTCCTCAAGAATTTACAATATCCCTCTAAAATATTCCAAGATACCTCACTGACATCTTTATCTCTGGGTATTCAGACATCCTGTCTCTGGGCTTTTAGGAGTTATGGTCTCCCCCCAACCTGACAGAAGCCTTCCCTCTTTTTTGGGGGGTCTTTGTCTCTAGGGTTATTTAAAGGAGGGGGCCGCTCTTATTTGGGGCTGCTGCATTCTTTGAGATGACAGCCCTGGGACCAATATGGTTTCCTTGGTCCCAGTATATCCTTATCTCTATCTGACTGGATAATTTGAGATGAGAGTCCTGTCCAGTCAATTATACTCTCCAATTAATAAACTATTGAAAACTCTCTAATCTCTCTCCTGCCTCAGTTTCTCCTTCATTACAATAGTTCTCCAGGAGGGAGAAGGGGGGAGATACATGAAATATAAGAAATAGAAAATAACAATAAAACCTTGTTTAAGAAAAACAAAAGGAAAATCTAGTGCTATAAGTCTCTCCAAGACAATGTCCTGTATACTTCACCAGGATTCTCCCAAAATCATCCCTATCTTCTTTCTCATAGAGAATTATAACAGTCAAGCATGTTGATCTATTCTGCACATTCTCATAGGGATTGAATGCATTGATCAATTCCCCTCCTCCTTACATTGCTCATCTTTTTCTCCTTAGTTCGCATAAATATTCAGGAATATAAATTTAAATATGTGCAGAGAACAGCAGAGAAGTTAAATGACTTTCTCTGAGTCATCCAACTATTAAGTGTCAGAGTTTGGGTTTAAACTCACTACTAATTGTAATTCAAGACTCTCTGTTACTCTACAAATAGCTTGCTCTTATATTCACAGAATATTTTTCTCTCATGTACATCTGCAATGAATAAGGAATCTCACCCTTAGAAAATGTAAGCTACTTACTAATAGTCATATAGTTTAAGCTGACATTCCAGATCATCTTCTGATATTAAGCTTATTGGGTTTTTTGTTTTTTGGTTTTTTCCTAGGCCATCTTTCAAGAACAGAATGCCCAAATGTCAAAATGCAAAATCTCAGAGCAATCTGATTAAATTTGTGCCTATTATTTTAAAAAATGAATGATAAAAGAAAGAAAGAAAGAAAAATACATCATACCTAATAAAGAATTCCTTCTCTAGTTAAGTAGACATCCAAATTTTACTTGAAGAATTTCAGTGAGGGAAGGCTTATTATTTCCCAAACCAGTCTATTTCAGTCCTTCAGGAGCAGTGGAAGGCTTAATTTGACCAGAACTAGGCAATAGTTCTAGTTTCACCTTATGAAAGGTGAAAAAAAGGAGAAAAAATAGTTATTGAAAAACAAGGGAACTAGGACAAAAGATTAAACACAAGTTTTCTTATTTATTTCCTATTTTTCCTATTTTTAAGTTTTCCTATTTTTTTCACTAATTTCTTTAAGTATTTATGAATCAAGGATTCATTTGTTTCAGTGATTTTGCATTTTGTTAAGAGTCCTAGCTCAATAGTTATGCTGTCATTTTATTCCTAGATTTGTGGCCGTTCTTCATGGTATCATGGAGAAGGTGCAGCAATACTGTGTAAAAAGCTAATTTGTCACTTTGGAACAACTGAGAAGTCATTCATAAACAAAGGTAACAATGTTCCCTGCAAAGAAAAACCACAATAGAATAGTGGGAGAGAGGAGTGATTTTGGAGCATCGGACTTAATTCTTTTCAGCTCTAGGCCTTGAGCCCATGAATCTCAAGTGACTATCTAGGATGCTACAGGTCCCTTTGTTGCCCAAATTGGATTTCTTATTTGCTTTTAAAACCATAGCTAATAAATATCACAATTTTTAGGTTTTTCTATTTTCAAGTAAACTTAAGCCTAAGGTTTGTTTTGTTTGCCAGAATTCTCCTCATGCTTGGCCCTCATTCAGAGCTCTGAACAGAGGGCTTCCTTTTATTCTCATCTTTCCACAGGATGCTATTGTGCTTTTGGAACAATAGTATTTAGGGAACGATTGCATCATTCATTCCCAGTGAGTTCCAGTAAGTTAGCTGAGTTTGGAGACACAATTTTGGGAGCCAAATGATTGCAAGTCTGCTATTTGGAAACTGGAAGAGTTGTGAGATGGGTTTTATTGTACTCCTTGTGTAGGATGTCCCTGCAACCACTAATTGTAAGACGTGAATTAGTATGACTGAAGCATTGCTGGCATACATGGCTATGATATGCTGAATTGAGCAATTGATTTTCTTACTAAAGTTTGGACTTAAATCAGCTTCTGAAGGCTATACAGCTGTTATCTGTTGCACTGTTAATACTGAGGGGGGCAACTGGGTGCTGCGGTGAATGGAATGTTGGGCCTGAAGTCAGGAACACTCATCTTCCTGAGTTCAAGTCTGGTCTCAGCCACTAGCTGTGTGATCCTGATAAGTTTAACCCTATTTGCCTCAGTTCCTCATCTGTAAAATAAGCTGGAGAAGGAAATGGCAAACCACCCCAGTATCTTTGTCATCCAAATGGGATCACAAAGAGAGAGAAAAGACTAAGTGACTAAAAAACTTCAGTACCGAGAGACTGCTTGGCCTTAAGTGTGTGATACAGAATAGAAGTTTGTAAGATAAGGAAGACTGGATATAAGATCAACCTTTGACCCATACTGTTTCAAGAGAAGTTCCAGACAGGTTTCTTTTCACTACCAACTCTCCTCACTCATATCCTCCATGGACTCATAATATTGTTCCCATGGTGTAACAATTGATGTCAGATAAGGGGGGAGAGAGAGGAATGGACTCCTTTTTTTAGTGATTTTTTTTCCCCATAAGATTCTCAACTGAAGCCCAATTCAACTCAGGGGAGTGGGTACCTTAGGAGTCTTGAAGAAAAAGAATAAAAATGGCTTAAAATAATCATTATGGCTAGTAGGTGAGTTAATCTATTAGGAAGATCTAAAAGATTGAATGCTGCAACAAGGTTCCAATTGAGATTATGCAAGTCAAGTCAATCAACATTTTCTAAACTGCTACCATGTGCCAGGCACTGTGCCAAGGATCAAAAGAAAGGCAAAAATAATTCCTGACCTCAAGGTACTGCCTTTCTATTGGGAAAGACAACATGAAAACATGTGCAGACACCACATAATACAGGATAAGTTAGAGATAAACCCAGGGGGAAGGCACTAGCATTTAGGATTGAGAAAAATGGTGCAAAAGGTGAAATTTCAGCTGAGATTTGAAGGAAGTCAATGAAATCATTGAGATATAGGAAGGAAAAAAAATTTATGAGCACCTAAAAATGCCTGGAGTTAGATCAAAGATCTTCTATGAGGAATGGGAAGGAGACAGCATTCTTACACCACACTCCACCCCAGGATCATAATTATTCCTTACACATCTTCCATTGTCATTGGCTGATAGGATCCCTAAATGCATGAATATTTAGAAAGTTACAAAGGGGCAGAGTGAGAATGGGCTTGAAAAACCAAAGGGGAAAAAAAATTGATTTTACTCTGAAGGTAATAAGGAGCCACTGGACTTAATGGATAGGTATGAGAAATGTTCAGCCTGGTGCTTTAGGCAAATTAATGTGAAGCTGAGTGGAGGATTAGCTGGAGTAGAAAAAGACCAATTGGGAAATGAATGTAATAGTTCATGTAGAGAAGATGAGGGCTTTAACCAGGCTGGTGGTAGTGTCAGTGGAGAGAAAGGGGTTGAAGTATATTTTTAAAATTATATATTTCATAAATACATTTTTGTGAAGGTAGAAAAATCAACGGGATTTGGCAACAGATTGGCTGTAACATTATAGATGTAATATAAATTTGTAGTCAAATCAATAAGAATGATTTTCCTAGTTCTATTAAGCAGGACATGGTGGGAGTAATCCAAGGTTAGGGTTTGGTAAAGTAAGCCTAAGATCAGGAAAAGGGGGTAAGGGACTGGTGTATAGTTAAGCTGGTTCATCAAGAGATTGAGACAGTGAAGGGGAAAGAATCCTATGGGTACAGGGCTAATAACCTAAGACAAAACTGAGGAGTCAAGGAACCAGAGGTTGAAGTATAGGATTAAAAGTCATGAAAGAAAGGAAAGATCAAATGATAAAAGATTCTGATCAGATGAAGGAATTTCAGAGTTTATAAACAAAAAATTCCTAATTTAGCCTCTGTTTAAAAAAATTTTTTTTCAATAACTATATTTCAGCATAATTGGTTTCCTTTGTAATCCTATGTATTTTGGTCTATTTAAAAAACATGTTATTCTGAGAAGGATCCATGGTCTGCCAAAGGAGTCTATAAGAGACATAGATCGACACAGAAAAACAGGCAGAGACAAGACAAAGAGAAAGACAGAGACAAACAGGGAGGAAAGAAAAGAAAGAGACAGAAAGACAGACAAAGACACACACACACACACACAAAGAGAATGAGAGAGAGAAAAAAGAGACAAAAAGAGAGAAACAGAAATAGGAAGAGAGAAAAAGAAAGAGAGATGGAGACAGAGACAAAATAAAAACAAGCAAAAAACCTTGTGGTTTGGTTGGAGTGGTAGCACAGTAGATACCATTTTGCCTCAGATAGGTAGTAGCCATGTGACCCAGGACAAGTCATTTAAAAATTGTTTGTAGGATTCAGTGGTTTCTAAGGCCCCTTCCTGATCTAAATCTATGCTTTATCAATCAGAATATATACAATACATGGGGCAAATTCAAGGAGGATGGATGGAGGGTAACCTATGGGTGCTATGGGGAGAAGAGGGAGGACTGAACTAGCTGTTGGGGGGACAAGGAAAAGGTGGCACTTGAACCCAGAAGCTCTGAGATGTTTGAAAAGTCAGGGAGGCAGTAAGTGGCACAGTCAGACTCCAAATAACCCGGTCATTTGACCCTAGATTCCATTTTTTAAAAAACTTTATCAGTAGGCAGAAATTGAGGCCTGAAGAATCCATTCCAGTCATAGAAGATAACACTAGTAAAAGACAAGAGACCAGAAGAGCCAGTGCTAGGGTGTTGTCCATGAAGGGGAATGCTCCAAAAGAAAGCTAGAAGGGCCACAAGTATCACTATATCCTCTTCATTTTACCACCAAGAACAAAATACTAACTAGAAATACAATGAACTTGATTGTGGAGGATGCCAGGGGCCAGAGGCAAAGAGTGCCTGTGGTAGCTCATAGGTAATAAGGAACAAGCCAAGAGAAATAAACTAAGTATTTACAAAGTAATCCAAAAGAGTTTCAAGCACAAGAGAAGGCTAATAGATTGGGGGTGGGAAGGGATTCCCAGGCTCCCAGATTCTGAGCAGAATGGGATTTTAGAGACCATAAAGTACAAGTCCTCCTTTTACAAATGAGGAATTGAGTTCTTGGGGGAAGGGAGAAGTGTCTTACCCAAAATAAGAGTCTAAAGCAGGATTTGAATCCAGGTTTCTAGTCTTTCAGTCTGGTACCCTATCCATATACATCCCATAGGATAACAGCACTGAGCTGAAACCTTGAAGCAAGGGAGGCATTCCAGGCTTAGGAGAAGAGTCTGTTCCAAGACCAGGAATGAGAAAGGGAATGGCTTGTTTTGGGAATAGCAAGTAAGCTAAAAATGTAGTGTCAAGGAAGTCACCTAACAAAAGTCAGAACAGACTAGAAGAACCCAGTTTGTGAAGGTTTTAAATATGACAAAGAAAAGTTTGTGTTTTATTCTAGAGCAATAGGAAGACACCAAATTATTTAAGCTGAGGAATGACTTGATTGGTTTTAGAATTATCCCCAGTCTTGAACCCCTCCCAAATATAGTGTCTAATAAATACTGTCAAATTAAATCATTGAGTTTAAGATGAACAAAGATCTCCAATGGCTAATGAGCATCCCCAAAAGTTTAGAGAGGAGGTAATGTTTCAGTTGACCTTTAAAGGGAGCTGAAGATTTTAAGAGACAGGTGAGGAGGGAGTGCATTCTAGGGTTATGGGCCAGACAGGAAATGGAGAATCAAGTTTGGAGAATAGATAGTTGCTCAGTTTGGCTGTAATAAAGAATGGCAACCAAAGAAGAACATTAAGTCTGAAAAGACCTCAAATTTCCAGGAGGAGTTTACATCTTATCCTAGAGATAATAGGGAGCCACTAACAATTTTTCATCTTGGAGGTGATTCGGTCAAAGGTTGGTTGAGGAAAATTATTTTGGCAACTATGTGGATTAGTTGTAAGCTCTTAGAGGGGAAGGACACCTGGCTTCCTTCAACACCAGCTCAAGAGACTCAGGAAAACACTGTATACATTAACAGCAACATTGTACAACGTTCAACTATGATGCTCTTTCTCCCCATTTTGTTCTGATGCTTCTTTCACAACCTCATTAAGCTGGAAATATGTTTAACGTGATTATATATGTATGACCTGTATCAGATTATTTGCTATTATGGGAGAGGAGGGGAAAGGGAGGGATGGAGAAAAATTTGGAGTTCAAAATTTTATAAAATGAATGTTGAAAACTGAAAAAAAAAAGTTGGGAATAGAGGCAAATAGGATATAATGAGGATACTATCCAAAAAAAAAAAAAAAGGACACAGCTAAAATCCCCCCCACCTCCCCCACCCTCCCATACACACTCATCCTCTACCAGAGAACATTCCCCTTAGATTTATCTCCCATTTACAATGTATATATCTTGTATGAACATAATTCTTTACATATTATTTTCATTATTCATAATTCATCATTATATTCATTATATGAATTCATTCATAATTACATCATATTTCATTATTCTTTCTTCTTTCTAGGTTTTTGGACATCACTCTGTCCTAGTTCTTCTATCTGACCATTCCTCCTCAGTCCCCCTTTGTTGGATTCTCATATAGATTATAGGTGTGACCCTAAATATCCCACAAGGGCATAGCCTGGGTCTTTTTCTCTTCTTCCTTCTATGCTACTTCACTTGACTATCTTATCAGTTCCAATGATTTACTTACTTTTTGTTAATGGTTCTCAGATTGACTTATCCTGTCCCAGTCTCTCTGCTGACTTCCAAACTCACATCTCCAAATGCCTCTTAAACATCTCAAACTGGGTATCCAAGAGAAAGCTTACATCCGTGTGCCCAAAGTGAATTCATTGTTTTTCCTCTAAAAACTCCCTCTTCTTCCCTTTCTTATGTCGAGGACACCGCCATTTTCCCAATCTCTCAGGCTCACAATACAGGAGCCACCTTGGACTCCTTGCTGTCTTTCACCCCCACCCCCATATCCAATCTATAAGCCTGCCGATTTTACTTGTACAACATTTCTTGAGCACTCCCCCTTCTTAGCCACTGTCACTACTCTGCTACAGACTGCCCTCACCTAAGGCCAGGGCTACTACAATAGCTCACTGATGGGTCTGTCTGGCCTACTTCATTCAGATGCCAAAGTAATTTTCTTAAAGTACAGGTCTGATCATGTCACCTCCCTCTCTCCACTACTACACAATAGATTCCAGAATCAATTATGAAATTCTGCCTGCCGATCAAAGATCTTTATAACTTAGCCCCCTCTTTCATTTCCAGTCTTCTTATACCTTTCTCATCCACACATCCTCTTCAGCCTTGATGCAGGAACAGCTTCTGCCACGTCCTTCATGTCTCAGGCTGATTTCCCAAGTTTGAAACTTGCTCCCTCCTCATTTCTACTTCCCTGGCTTTCAATTCCAGCCAAAACTCTGTCTTGTATAGGAAACCTTTCCCAATACCTCTTTATTCAAGGACCTTCTGTTAATTTCCTACTCACCCTCTACTGTTTGCCTCACCATTACACTCTAAGTTTCTGGTGGACAGGGACTGGTTTTTGTCTCCTCTTCTTAGCATGCTGTTTGATATGTGGTAGGTGCTTAATACAGGCTTGTTAAATTGAGTTGAACTGAACTGGAAGTGAATGGGGAAAGGGAGGAAGAGGAGAGTTGGGAAGCCAGGAAGCAGTTGATGAGACTTTGAGGAGAGTCCAGGAGAGAGCTGGTGAGAATCTCAACTCAGTGAAACAATGTTACAGAAGCATTCAGTTTTCTAGGAACAATGTTTTAAATGGGTCACAGAGTGATGTGGCGATAGATTTGGTTATAATGTATTACTTGTGAAAGCATCTGTTGGAGGCTACATTATAGGGAAGAAATCTACATAAAACAACAATGACTACAAATAGAAGGCTGCCTTGAAGAAACAGAGCGTTTATTGGAATGGGGCGTAGGTGGGGCAGCCAAGCTCCGTCCAGATGTGTGAGAGAGTAAACTTCATGGTGCAGCATCAAGGTGGGCTTGGATGAAGGGTGGGCAGGAACCCAGGCACATGCAAAGGATAAAGTCACAGATTTAGAGCCAGGGCTCATTTGGCTCAAGCTTTTATGATGAAATGAGGCCAGAGAGGTGAAGGGAGCAGGTGATTGCCAGTGACAAGATTCCATCCCCAGTCTTCCTTCTTGCTCCGAGTAGAGGGTTTGCGCGCAAAGCCTGGAGTGCCAGGCTAGGAGCTTGGATTTCATCTTGAAGGCCCTTTTCTAAATCCGACAGTGACAGTTCGTTCGGCCACAAGTCCCCAAAGCCCTTTAGATTTAACTTTAGGAGTCTAGATCAGTGCGCTGCAGGATGAAAGCAGGAAAAACCCTCCGAATGAATTCATCAGTCCTTTGTGTTTTGCCTCCCTGCAATCGGCGGGCTTGGCGAGTAGAGTTTTACAACGACTGAACATTATGCGCAGGCTCGCCTAAGGCGGAGGGCTTCAGGCACCACCCGGCGCTTTCCCTCACAATAATAACTTTGTGAGGAAGTTTGGCCACTTTACATATCAGGAGACTGAGGCTCAGGCAGAAATGACTTTGCACGTTCACTGGTGACTCTCGGGATGCTCTCGTGCGTTCCCTGCACACCACGAGACCCTGACACAGGCATCGGGGCTGGTCCAGGCCGCCGGCCCAGACAAGTCCTCACGGTTGTTACCACCCAAGAGGTTTAGAGGAGACCTTCAAAAGAAGATGGCGGCAGCGAGCGTCCCGTCACGTGACGCGTTCGGCCCTCCCCCACCTCCCCACCCCCGCAGAGCGACCTCTCCGCCTTGGAGCGAGCCCGTAGCGCGCACGCGCGAGCGTCGCCAGGCCCATTGTTTTGCCCCCGCCTCCGGCCCTGGCTTCGGACGCGCTCTCGGGTAGGAGCGATCCGGGGCCGGCAACGAAGCGTGACAGGGAGCCTCCGGGAGCGCGCCCGCCCGAACGTAAACACGGTGCGTCTCTCGGCGGCCAGGGCGGGGCCTGGGCGAGGGGGGAGTCGGCGCATGCGCAGGCGCCTGACGGGTTTGAAATGGCTTCAGCTCTGGCGGCGACCCGGCTCAGGTGAACGTCCGGTCCGGGGGGTCGGGGGCCGGCGGGCTTCGCGAGGCCGGGCCGGGGCCCGGGCGCCTTTGGGCCGGAGGGAGGCCGCGGCCCGGAGGCCTCTGGGCGGCCGCAGGTCCTGGCCACGGCTCGGGGCGCGATGGCGGGAGGGAGGCGGCCCCTTTTGTGCCGGGCGGCGGGCGGCGGGCGCAGGCCCGACCTCCCTCGGGCCTCCCCTCGGGCCTCGGGGCTCGGGGCTGCGGCAGGGCCTCGGGCCGGGGCTCGGGGAGCGGCCGGGGGCGGCCCGGGCCGGGCGGCGGACGGCACTGACCTCCGCTCCCCTCCCCCACCGGCCCTCGTGGGCTGAGCCGGCCGCCCGGGGCGGTGCTTGGAGATCCTAGGGCTCCTCCGCCTGCGCGGGACCCGGGGGGAGGGGGGCCGCGGCTCGGACCCCGGCCCGGCGTCCTCGGGCCCGGCCCCGCCTGGAACTTGGGGGGGCCGGGAGACAATGCCCCGCACCCGTCCTTGTGGCCTGAACTCGCCATCCCGGGAGTCCCCAGGTGCCCCGGCTCCGGCCCGGATGGGGCACGGGTCGCCCCGCTGCCGACCGGGGCGGGGGAGGGGGAGGGGGTGTTTCCACGGCGAACCACCGAGCTAGCGGGGGTGAGTGCCCGAGGTCGTCGGAAGTCGGGAGCCCGGGTCCGAGCCCCAGCCCCGGTCGGTGCCTGCGAGTTGGGAGGCCGGGGGACGGCTCTGGGCCCCTCCGAGTCCTCGGAGCCCTGGTGCTGGGAGACCCCCCATCGGGACTCTCCAGCGTTCTTCCCCAACTCCTTGCGTTCTGTCCGATGACAAATGTCTATTTCTTTCTCCTGCACTCGGAGGGATCTGTTTCCAAATTGTTGTGCCCCGCCGATGCTGCCGCCTTCCAGCCCGGGCACCCGGTCTCCATGAGGACGTGCGGAGATGGATGGGAATTTAAAAGAAGGTTTAATTTTGTTCCTGTTAGGTCTCCGCTGTAGAAGAAAACTAGCTCGAGCTTTCCGTCTTTCACCATGGCTCAATTTGGAGGACAGAAGAATCCACCATGGGCGACTCAGTTTACTGCCACTGCAGTTTCACAGCCAGGTCAGTCCACAAACCCTCTCTCTGCACATTTTGGGGGTCATGTTATTTCTATTATACAGAGAGGCTGTCTACAAATTTGTTGAGAAACATTAGAATCTTTGTTATCCCTAAGTGGCAAGTTGCCTTTAAAATGTATAACCAACTCATAAAAGTCAACCGGACTTTTTTAGAATGTTTCAAATGCTGAGAATTAATTTGTTTAGAGTGGGACTTTGATAACAGCTTTAAGCTAGTAAGTGACTAACTCGCATTCTCTAAAATACTTGTGACTTCATTTGTAGGTTTTTGTAGATAATTTTAGGACAGATGTAGGATTTAATTTTCACTTGGTCTGGCATTAAAAGATCCTAGAGTATGCAAGTAACCTTAAAAAGTCCTTCTTAACCTGCTTATTTAGGCTTTGTGTTTTTTTCAGAATGATTTATGGCGTTGAATTCCACATAAATTTAGTGGGGAAAAGATTTTGCCCTATGTGAAACCTTAATAATAAATGCCCACTGACGATGTAAACATCTTTATGAAACAAATGAAAGTTCCAGATTCTGAATTTATACACTTGGCATTTCAATGTCATTCTCTCCTTTCTTGTAGGAACAATTCTCTTGTCTTAGCCTTCTCAGTAAGATCTCAAGTCTTTCACTTCTTTCTCTTTGTATCAAGTTCTGAGGGATCATTTTTGACATTAATCAGTTGGAGATCATGGGCTAACAGCACATTGGGTGCTAGAATTTATCAGCAAACTGGATGATGGGTTAGGATCTTCCTGCAAGACCTTAGCCAAGGAGCTGTCCGATTCTTCTCTGAGTACTTCAGCCTTTGGCAGATTTTCAGGTTTCCCTATTTGAAAACTGTCATTTCTGACTCCATTGCTAGCCTCAAATCTGTTTTTGTTAAATTGCACTTGATATAATATATCACAAAACCTAATTTTAGGTTAGTTCCAAAGAGACTGAGCATGAGTCAGACTCTGGTCTTAGCAATTAATTATCTTTTGCTCGAGTTGTCTTAAAATTAGAATGAAATGGGTGCCCAGAGTTCATTGTCATTAACATCATCGTAAGTCTTTTCTGTAGAATGTAAAACTTTAAATTGAGTTATTTCTTCTGTCAACTAACTTTGGAGAATATTTGTAGCAAGTGAATAGTGAATAACTCTTTCATACAGATATTAGTCTTTGGCACCAGTTGCACTGTATTTTATCTGTAATGTTGGCCCAAGTAATTTTCATAAATACTAATTATAGTAAGAAAATGGCTCTTCCTGGCCTTCTCTTCAGTTTAGTAAGCATCTCTGTTTGTCTCAAACTGTTCTTTAATAGCCTAAAAGCATTTTGCCATATTTTTCTGTACAGCTATGTTCAAGTAACTACTAAACCCTGATATTTATATACTCTTAAGAAAGAACCTTAATCTATATATATATATGTCACTTAACATTATTGTATTGTTTTTTTAATGACGTGAGTGAATTCCACTCTCCTCTGAATGAAAAATGGCATTGTTCTGTTAAAGATGGAAGAAGGAAACCATGTGATTTATGAACTTGTCAAACTCAACCAGCCAGCATTGAGCATAGCTCTACCATCTGCATTCTTGACTTCAGGGCAGCTGGGATTCCAAGTGTTAATGGGATTTATGCAAGTAGTATGCATGCTTATGCACAGCATTGTGCATTAATCCTTTAATAATTTTCTTGAAGCTTTCTTTGAATATATTATTAGCCAAGACTACTTGATACCAAAAAAAGTCATCAGAAAATTTTTATTGCTTTGTTACTAACATGTGCTGTTTCTTCATTATGACTTAACTACAGCTTTCAAACTAAAAACCTCAGTAACCAGTTTTCATATAGAGCTGTTTAATGTCAGTTCACATAAAGTATGCTTTAATTTCAGGGAGCAGCATTCTTGGCCGCTTTTTAAAAACTTGTCCTTGTTTAGCCTTCCTTGAAAGTTTTCTTTTTGATATTACCTCTTGGGGATTGATGTAGAGTCAAATTGATTTCGTTTTTAGATAGATTTTAAGTGAGACATCACAAGACTAATCTTTCACTTTTTGTCTGAGAGAAGAACATTAGCTATAAATGACACACCTGCCATTGGCTTCTTATATTTTAAGGCCAAAGTTTCAAAATAGAATTTGAATTCTATTACATAGTCTATAAGGAGTTACAACTGAGGAAACTTTGAAAATTTTCACATTTTGTAGTACAGCGTTTGTGTATTAAAGCACTATATCAGATGGTTCAGGCACATACTGAGATTGTCACTGGTATTTTGTGTATCAGAGGCAGAAGACAGATGTAATGTTTACACCATAGAGAAATGGCACATTTGCCATATATATCCATTTTGAATGAATTTTTTCTTTTTTTTTTTTCTTTGCATATGTTCCATTGTGTCCTTGTAAGTAAAATCATATGTAGTGATCAGTGAAACGGTTTGTTTTGCTAACTAAATTTCCCAGCAAGATTAGCAGTTTCTCTTTTATTACTTAAGTTAATAAATTATTTGCTTAGCAACATAAAAATTGTATAACTCAGTATATATACTAATGAATATTTTAGAATAGATCCCAAATGTTGTAGTTAATACATAGATACTTTTATCAACTTGATTACTTGTTTAGAATGTTTTTTTTTAATTCACATACCTCTTATCTCTGTCAGTCAGGCAGTCATCTAGCACTAAGTGCTTATAATGTGCCAGGAATTGTAGCAGGTGCTAAGGATACGAAGAAGAGGGGTGCCAGGAAGAGTCTGTACTCAAAGAGCTCAGTCTACTGGGAGAGTCAGCATATAAACAACTATGTATAGACTAGGTATATAAAGGTTAAAATCAGAGGTGATCTCAGAAAGAAAACTCTTAAGATTAATGAAGGAAAGGGAAAGAATTGCTGTCGAGGGTGGAACTTTAGCTAAGACCCAAAGGAAGCCAGGGAATCTAGGAGTTGGAGATGAAGAACAACATTACAGACATAGAGGAAAGTGGGTGAGAATGTAGGATTTAGCAAATCCTGTGTGAGGAGCAATCAGGAAGTCGGGGTCACTGGATCCGAGAGTATGTGGAGGAGGACATGTCAGGCCTCACTATAAAGGGCTTTGAATATCAAAGAGATTTTACTTTTTCTCCTGGAAGTGATTGGAGTGGGAGGTAGAGAGGGGTCAGCAATCCATTTTATTTTTTAATAGCTTTTTATTGACAAAACATGCATGGATAATTTTTCAGTATTGACCCTTGCAAAACCCCCGGTTCCATATTTTCCCTTCCTTCCCCCCATCCCCTCCCCTAGATGGCAGGTAGTCCAATACATGTCAAAATATATTAAAATATTTGTTAAATCCAAAATATGTATATATATTTATACAGTTATATTGCTGCACAAGAAAAATCAGATTTAGAAAGAAGAAAAAACCCGAGAAGGAAAACAAAATGCAAGCAAACATTAACAGAAAGAATGAAAATGCTATGTTGTGGTGCACGCTCAGTTCCCATGTTGTTCTCTCTGGGTGTAGATGGCTCTCTTCATCACTGAAGAAGTGGAACTGGTTTGAATCATCTTATTGTTGAAGAGAGCCACATCCATCAGAATTGATCATCGTATAGTCCTGTTGTTGCCGTGTTCTACTCATTTCACTTAGCCTCAGTTCATTTAGTCGCTCTGAAATCCTGCTGGTCATTTCTTATAGAACAATAATATTCCCTAACATTCATATACTATAACTTATTCAACCATTCCCCAACTGATGGACATCCACTCAATTTCCAGTTTCTTGCTACCTCAAAAAGGGCTGCCACAAGCATTTTTGCATATGTGGGTCCCTTTCCATCCTTTAAGATCTCTTTGGGATATAAGCCCAATAGAAATACTGCTGGGTCAAAGGGTATGCACAGTTTGATAACTTTTTGAGCATAGTTCCAAATTGCTCTCCATAATGGTTGGATCCATTCACAATTCCACCAACAATGTATCAGTGTCCTAGTTTCCTATATCCCCTCCAGCATTCTTCATTATCTTTTCCTGTCATCTTAGCTAATCTGAGAAGTGTGTAGTGGTATCTCAGAGTTGTCTTAATTTGCATTTCTCTTCTCAATAGTGATTTGGAGCACCTTTCATATGACTAGAAATGGTTTCAATTTCTTCATCTGAAAATTGTCTTTTCATATCCTTTGACTATCAATTGGAGAGTGGCTTGATTTCTTATAAATTTCTTATAAATTTGAATCAATTCTCTATATACTCTGAAAATGAGGACTTTACCAGAATCTTTGAATGTAAAAGTTTTCCCAATTTATTGCTTCCCTTCTAATCTTGTCTGTATTAGTTTTGTTTGTACAAAAACTTTTTAACTTAATATAATCAAAATTATCTATTTGGTGCTCAATATTCATCTCTGGTTTTTCTTTGGTCACAGATTCCTTCCTCCTCCACAAGTCTGAGAGGTAAACTATCCTATGTTCTTCCAATTTATTTATAGTGTCATTCTTTATGTCTAGATCATGTACCCATTTTGACCTTATCTTGGTATATGGTGTTAAGAGTGGGTCAATACCTAGTTTGTCATGCTAGTTTCCAATTTTCCCAGCAGTTTTTGTCAAATAGTGAATTCTTACCCCCAAAACTGGGAGCAATCCATTTTTAAGATCAATTTGCTGCCCAGGTTGGAGGATAGATTGGAATAAGGAAATACCTGAAGCAGGGAGCCCAAACATAAGGCTGTTGTACTTTGATGCGGGCCTAACCCAGGGTGGTGGCTGTGTCAAAGGAGAGAATGGGGCATATAAGAGAGATGGGACAAAGGTCAAAAAAAAATATGACGATATCTAATTGGAAAATTACAGGGAGAGTGAGTGAGAAATTGGATGGCACTTAGGGTACAGGCCTAGGGAAATGGGAGAGAACGGTGGTGTCCTTAATAATAGTAAAGATAGGAAGAGGGAAAGAGTTTGGGGGGAAATGAGAAGTTTAGTTTTGGACATTTGTGTTTGAGATGTCTGTGGCACATCCAATTTGAGATGTCTTGGGAGGCACTGGGAGATTTGACTTGATAAGTAAATTGGAGATAGAAATCATCATTGAATCCATGAGAGCATATGAGATCTAAAGGTGAAGAAGAGGAGGGAGAGCAAGACCTGTCCCTGTCCAGTGAGATACTTGTGGTTAGCAGGCTTAACCTGGAGAAGTATTCAGCAATGGAGATTGAAGAAAATACAAGTCAAAGAAGTCATAGGAGATCCAGGACAGAAGAGCACTTAGAGGTGGAGTGTGTTGGACAGGGTCAGAGACCCTGACTTATCTGTGTCTCTGGTTCATTGAAGGACATGACTGGAAGCCATTGTATGGAGAGTTTAGAGCTGGCCCCTGTTACATACTGTCTTTGGGGAGATGGTTAGGATAAGGTTTGGAACTGGGCTTCATTCATGGAGGAGATTTCCTGGACAAAGGAATTCCCTCCTGCAAGTAGCTTGAGAGGAGCTGAAGTGTCTTTGTTTCGGTCACACCACTAGTGTCTGAATAAAGTTTGGATGGATTCTGTGTCCCGGGCTCTCCATCTACCTTTAGTACCTTTCCTTTTGTCCTTTATATTCAGTCTTCTTCCAGGTTTTGCCTTTTATCTGAAACATTTTTGTCCCACTCCTTGCAAAAATGTAGTGGAATGAAAACAGTTTTGGATTTGGCATCAAAGAATTGAGTGTGAATCCTGCCTCAACACTACCCAGAAGCTGGGGGACCAAGTATAGATCACATTACTTGTCAGGAACAGTTAAATGGGATCAGTAATCTCCAAGGATAGGTGAGATATTAAAATATGTGGCATCTCAAATTTATGGTGTCTTTTCTGTATTGCTCTCAGCACCCTGAGCTTGTCTTCATCACTTTACACTTGTTATTCTCGTGTTTCCTAGATAGTTTACCTTGCATTTTAGCTCTTCTTTAAATGATAGTACTACTGGCTTGCCTTCAAAATTTTGTCCTTTGTCCCTGTTTTAAGAGCCTTTACTAGCTTTCTCTTGTGTACTATGTAAAGTCTAGACTCTTCTGCCTGAATTTCATGACTTCCATATCCTCTGTCTATCTTGTTGGTCCATTGTGACTCTAGCACATATTTATATCTAAGACAGCTTGACCTTCTCATGGTATACCACTACACTCTTCTGAGTTCTCTTTAACTTCACACATTTTCTTTGAGGAAAAAGATACTAGTGAAAGAAAGACCTCCTCCAAGCACCTTTCTCTACATTTGTCCTCTGGCAAGATACCTATTCTTGTGGCTTTAGTTATTACTTTTAAAATAATGAATAGCCCTTCCACTCAGATGCCATGGCCCCCTCAACTCTCATTCTATATCTTTGCCTTTTCACAGCTAAATTCCTTAAAAAAAAAAAAAAAAAAAAGATTTTGTGCATTCATTCCCTCAACAACTTCTTCAGGCCATCTACCAAGAGTTCTCTCTTTTCATATTATTTCTATATCTTTCCCCCCACTATTTCCTCCTTCACCATGACTACCCCCAACATGAAAATATAGCCATTCTTGTTAAAGCAGATGCCTCTTTAAACATCCATCATCCCATGCCATCTTCTCTAATAGATTGTCTCTTCCCTATTGCCTGCAAATTCACCCAGTGTCTCCTTTGTCTTTAAAAAAAAAAAAAAAAACATTTGTCTACTATCTCTGCTAACTTTCATATTCTGCGTCGTCTCTTTGTGATGTCTCAAGGAGTGAAACTCCTTGAGAAAGTCTTGTACACTTAATTCCTCTACTTCCTCTCCTTTCACTCACTTATTACCTCTTTGCAGTCTGGCTTCAAACTTTATCACTCAACTGAAAATGATTTCTTCAAAATTACCAGTGATTTCTTAGTCTGCTACCTTTTCTCAGTCCTCATCCTTGACCTCTATCATTTGACACTGTTGACCAGCCACTTGGATACTTCCTCTTTTTTAGGTTTTCCTGACAATGCTCTCTTTTTTCTTTTTACTTAAAAAAAAAAGTTCTAATAGTATTTTATTTTCCAAACACGTGTAGTTTTCAAGATTTGTTTTTGGAAGACTTTGTGGCCCAAAATTTTCTCCTTATCTTCCCTCTTCCCAAGACAGCAAGTAATATAGGTTAAATATGTAGGGTTTTTAAAAATATTTCCATTTTTGTCATACTGTGCAAGAAAAATCTGACCAAAAGGGGAAAAAAACCCATGAGAAAGAAAACAAAAAGTGAAAATTCTATGTATCGATCCATAGGCTATCTCTATATTTCTCTTTATGGATGTGGATGACATTTTCCATCCCAAGTCTATTGGAATTGCATTGTTGAGAAGAGTCAACTCCAAGACAGTTGATCATCACATCATCTTGCATACTGTGAAGACTGTTCTGGTTCTGTTCACTTCATTTGGCATCAGTTCATCTAAGTCTTTTCAGGCTTTTCTGAAATTAACCGGCTGATAGTTCTTAGAGAACAATAATGTCATTACATTCATATGCTGTAACTTATTCAGCCATTACCCAATTGATGGGCATCCACTCAATTTAGAGTTCTGGCCCCTACAAAAAGTGTTGCTACAACGTTTTGGCACATTTGATTTCACTTTTCTTTATAGCTGATTTGGTTCATTATTCTTAGCTTGCTGCCTGATTGTGGTTGGTTGTTCCCTAAGATTCTGGCCTTGGCCCTCTTTTTATTTTCTCTATGCCAGGTTGATTCCATCAATTTCCAAGAGTTTGATTATTATCTTTAAGGATAATTCCCAGAACTATATAGCCACTCCTGAACTCATCACCTAGTAGACATTTCATACCTAATGTTTTATAGACATCTCAATTCAGCATGTCCAAAACTTTTACCTCTGTTCCAGACATCCATATTTCTGTTAGGAGTGCCAAACATGCAGATTTGCAACCTTTGTGTTACTCTTAAATCCTCACTTTTGCATTAGTGTCCCTTCACACAACTGCCAAAGTAATTTGGGGACGCGGGGGGCTGAGGCAGGGTTAAGTGACTTGTCCAGGGTCACATACTAGATAGTAATAAGTGTCTGAGGTCAGATTTGAACTGCTGACTTAAAGGCTGGTGCTCTATCCACTGCACCAAGTAGCTGCCTATCATTCTCCTTCTTAGCAAACTCCATGGGCTCCTTACGTAATGCTTCTAAGTGTTAAGAGAAACTTCTTTTTTTGGCATTCAAAGCTCTTCACCACTTACTTTGTATATCCTGCAATCCTTGTTGCTGTTGTTTACACAGTTACCCATCTCATACCCATCTCCTTCCACATGCCTAGAATGCCCTTTAATGCTTCTTTGTCCCCTGGCTACTTTATATTTCTTTTACACGTGTTCCACATATAATTGTAGAATTGTGTGTTGTCTCCTTTTGAGTGTGAGGAGGGACTATTTTTATTTCAATCTTAATAGTTACAATGCCTGATACTTAATGCTTAAGGCTTGCTCTTTGACTCATTGAATTTTGTTTGCTTCATTTACATTGCCATGTAAACGGACACTTTTATTCATCTTCTTTAATCTATTTATTCTCATTCTGGGTGTTTGAATTTCATTTTTTTTAGTCTTATTTGAACTCATTTCATATATCCATTCTTGAAGTCTTTGTGAAATAATCCTTTTTTCCCCCTAAACTTTCAATTGTATTTATTTCAAAGTTGATGTCTTCCAGTGATTTTTATCTTGAGAGTCTTCTTACCCCTGAGGTATCTTTACTAGAATGGCAGCTTTTGTTTGTTTCCTTATATTTAGAACTTTGTACCAGTATATTTATAGTAGCTGTTTTTGTATATTTATGTTGTATGTTTATAGCTATTCTTTTTATAGGGGCAAAGAATTGGAAATTGATGGGATACCTGTTAGTTGGAGAATAGTTGAATGAGTTGTGGTATATAAATGTTATAATGTACTGTTTGTGCTATAAGAAATGGTGAACAAGTGGATTTCAGGAAAACCTGAAAAGATTTACAAGAACTGGTGTTCAATGAAGTGAAAAAAACCAGAACATTGTACACAGTAACAGCAATGTTGTGTGAAGATCAACTCTGATAGACTTAGCTCTTCTCTGCAATACAATGATCCAGGACTATTCTAAAAGACTGGCCATGGAAAATGCTATTATAACCCAGAGAAAGAACTGATGGAATCTGAATGCAAATTGAAGAATACTATTTTTACTTGTTTTTTTTTTTTTTCTCATGGTTTTTCCCTTTTGTTCTTATTCTTTCACAATATGACTAATGTGGAAATGTTTAACATGATTGCACATGTATTACCTATGTCAGATTGCTTACTGTATTGAGGAAGGGAGAAGGAATGGAAGGAGAAAGAAAAATTTGGAACTCAAAATATATTATTACTACTATTTTTAAAGGAGCTTGTACTAGGGCCAGGATCTGCCCCATTCTGCACTGTTGGATGGGGTAGGTAAACCCATGTATTGTCTCCCAGTGAAATCTTAGAGTTGTTATACTCAACCAGATTTTGCACTGTATGTACCCCTGTAGTCTGAGGGTGGGAAACTGCAAGAGTTCAGCCCCTGTTTTCCCCTTTGGACCTTGCCACAGGTTAACTGAATATAACATTGATAGAAACTTTATCCACTGCCAGTCTGCAACTTCCATTTAAATCATGGAGCTTCCACTGGCAGTCATGTAGTAGGGGTCCTTAGCTAGGATTTGGACTTTGATTCCAGCTCATATTCTGTGGGCTTCGGTCTAGTCACCTCAAAAAAATCTCATGACCCTTGTCTGATGGGTTCTGCCACATTTGCCTTTGCTGTCATCTATCTGGATAGCCTTCCCTGGAGGCTTCAGTTTTAGTTTTCACCCTACTGGAATTGGGCCTGGTTTTAGACTAATGTGCCAGTGTGTCCTAGATCCTCAGACAAGCTTTCCTTGGCCCAGATTCATTTTTTCTGTCTCCTCTTATAATATCTGGGACTACCAAAGCAGCCCTAGCTTCCTTTCTCCCCTCCCCACCCCATCTCCTTGTGCCACCCGTTGTTATGAGATATTTGGCTTTACATTTTTATTTGATATTCTTTGTATACATGTTCATTTTTAAAAGGCCTTCCTCGGGCAAACTGGGTCCGCCCAGGACTTTGCCTGTTCCTCTCCCAACCAGAAGTGACAGCTGGGTGGTAATGCTATATTCCCTGTGCTTTTTCCTTTCTGTGCCTGTTTTGATGTTCCTTCTGCTCAAGTGCCTTTCCCCTGGTCTCCTATCAAAGTCCTGACTGCCTTTCCAAGTTCAGTTCAAATGTCCTCTCCTCCCAATTCCCTGGTTTTTCTAGTCAGATGTGATGATAGTCTTTGTAAACCAGAGTGGAATAGAAAATAAGAGGAGCTTGTTAAGGGAAGTGTCCCTAGTGATTTGTTTTCTCTTCTGGCTCCTGATATAGTCTGCCTTGAGGTCCATAGAGTCTTAGCCTTTGTAGCTTGAAGTCCGGTCTCCTACTCCTCTTTATATTTCCATCAAGGCATAGCCTAGAAAGCTGCCACTTTGTAGGCATATAGAAGGTGAATTCCTGACTCTTTCTGTCTGTTTTTCCTCAGCCTAGGAGGCCTCTAATCTTTGCTCTTGCTAGACCCAAAGCCTCTGAAAAAATTTTTCCATCCAAATTTAAACTCTTCTTGTATCTAGAGGATTATAGAGTTTAGAACTCAAAATCCTTAGACATCACCTAAACCTTTTTCCTTATCCTAAGCTTAGAAACCCTAAGTTCTAGAGCCTGGCTTCTACCCTCAGGTCAACCAGCTTTGAATAAAATGTAGCCACTTTTTGAACTTAGACCTCGAATCTATCTCCCACTATCTGGTATTTGTTTACTTCTCTTGTTTACTCCTTAATTGTTTACTTCTCTATTGTTAATGTGTAGGCGCTTCAACTAGATTTTAAATTAAGAACTCTCTGGGGCAAAGACAAAATGCAGCTAGTTGGCAAAGTAGATGGGAGTCAGAAAGAACCGAGTTCAAATTTGGCCTCAAATACCGACTACCTGTGTGACCCTGGACAAGTTACTTAACCCCAATTGCCTATAAAAACAAAACCAAACAAACAAAAGAGAAGTCAATAAATATAGATTTATATAGTGTTGTAAAATGTTTAAATATATTTACTCAGTTATTTTAAAAGGATTAAATTTTAAGGAAATGGGTGGCTGATCATGGTGATGCTTATAATGCTTTTGGCCAATCAGATCACTTTATATTTCATTTATAATGAATGCAGGACACTTACAGAAGATGAATACCTATAAACTTTTTTTTTTTAATTTAATAGCCTTTTATTTACAGGATATATGCATGGATAACTTTACAGCATTAACAATTGCCAAACCTCTTGTTCCAATTTTTCAGCTCTTACCCCCCACCCCCTCCCCCAGATGGCAGGATGACCGGTAGACGTTAAATACATTAAAATATAAATTAGATACACAATAAGTATACATGACCAAAACGTTATTTTGCTGTACAAAAAGAATCAGACTCTGAAATATTGTTCAATTACCTTGTGAAGGAAATCAAAAATGCAGGTGGGCATAAATCCTTTTTTAACACATGCAACAGCTTATTTTTCTGAATTCATAATATTTGTAGACTAGGCCTTAGAACAAGGAAGACGCTTTCTTACTAACTGCTAGCATCCTGTTAACTTTATCTCGGAATTTTGACTTGAAAGTTCAAGCTGCAAGACAGACTTTATGGAAGAAGACATTAGCAACTTGGAAGATCAGGAAAAGCTTCTTAAAAAAGGTGGCCCTTGTGCCAAGCTTGGAAGTGAACCAGGCAGAGGTGAGGTGAGGCAAGGAATGCACAAAGAGCCAAAAAGAAAGGCATGAAGGCTGGAGAGGGTTTCATGTGGGAACCACTAGAAGGCTCGTGTGGCTGGATGCTAAAATGTACAAAGGATGGAAAAGTGGACTAAAGCTGGAAAGTAAATGTGTGTAAGTTACAATTGTGTGAAAGTAAACTTTATGTGTGAAAGTAAATGGGTAAATAGGTGAGGAGTTTAAACTTAATTCTTAAAGCAATAGGAGGGAAGTGAAACTTATGCTTTTTTTTTGGAAAGTCAGTGCAGTGGCCTAGAAGTAGACTGAAGACTTAAGTGTCAAGATACTGCAGTGGATACGATCACCCGCTAGGCCCAGGATAAATCTTGCTTCATCCTCTTACTGGCCATATGACCTTGGACAAGTCACTTAACCCCTTTCAGCCTCAGTTTTCTCATCTATAAAACAAGGACCTATCTCACAGGGTTTTAGGATCAAGTGAGAATGTGTGTGTAGAGTGCTTTGTCATCCCTGAAACACTGAATGCTAGCAGTAAGATCATATGCAGGAAGGCGCTATTGCAGTAGTTCAGATGAGAAATAGATTTGCATAGAGTTATATGATAAAGTGCAGATGACTGATTTGTGGCAAGATGACCTTGCCTGATTAGGTCACTGAACCTACTATGATGTAGATGATTTGGGAATTGTAGCTGAATTGTTCTTCTGAAGGAAAAAGTGGCCACTTCCAGTTCTGAGTCTCAGGGCAAGAGTAGGGGGAAGGGAGTAGGGGGAAGGGAGAATACTTCTGGACCTTCGAGGTTATCTTCCCTAAACTTATGTATTCTCTTTCCACTGCCAGGTTTATATCTTTCTCAGCCTATGAACTTAGAAGGCATCTAACTGCTCTAAGATTTTAAAAGATATGCACTTTAATTTCTCAGTCCCTATTCCTTTTTCTGGCTTCTCAGTTGCAGACAGGTTTTTCCTAGCTCTTCATGTATACAGGCATATCTTGGAGATCTTGTGGGCTTGGTTCCAGACTATTGCCATAGAGTCCTATGAAGTATTTTTTGTTTCCCAGCATATCTAAAAGTTATGCTTAGACCATATTGTAGCCTGTTTGGTGTACTATAGTATTGTGTCTAAAAAATACAATTTATATATCTCAAGTAAAAATGGTTTATTGCTTTAAAAAATGCTTACCATCATCAGAACCTTCAGCAAATTGTAATCTTTTTCGCTGGGGGAGGAGTTGTAATCTTTGCCTCAATGTTAATGGCTGCTGACTGATCAGGATGGGGGTTATTGAAGGCAGCTGGGGTGGCTGAAGCAATTTCTTAAAATGAGGTAACAGTGAAGTTGCTTCAGTCAATTGATTCTTCTTAAAAGATTCATGTGATGCTCTTTGATAGCATTTTACCCATAGTAAAACTTCTTTCCTGATTGTAGACAATCCCCTCAAATCCTGCTGCTGCTTTACCAAATGAGTTTATGTAATATTTTTCAATATTGCTGTGTCTCAGGAAATAGGAAGGCCTGAGAAGAGGGAGAGACCAGAAACATGCATTTGTTAATTGTTTGCACTTTGTGATACTCCCAAACAATTACAATTGTAATGTCAAAGATGACTGATCACAGATTACCATAATAGACATGAAAATAATAGAAAAGTTTAAAATATTGTGAAAATTGTCAAAACGTGACACAGACATGATGTGAACACAAGGCAGTTAGAAAAATGGTGCTGTCAAATAAGGTGTACCTGTACAAAATGCATTTATATTTAAATTCCTTTGGCCTCCAAATAACACAGTGGCTCCCAATCTAGGGAAGAAATTACTACAACATGAGGCTTTAGATTAGAATGAGTTAATGAATCCTTGGCATTGCCATTTAGGAAATGTTACCGAATCCTAGAAGATGTGATATTAAGGACATCCTTTTTGTTTCTCGTTGTTGAAGTCACTGAGTATTTCCATTTATTGCTGTATCTACGGGCTGATAAACTGACCATGATTTCTTGGTTATAAGGTAAAGAGAATGTTGTATGCTTACTCGTGAGCTCAGATTCTTGGGCAGTCTGTCTTTTTTGAAAGAAATTCCCACACTTCTTTGGGGACTCTTTGGTTTAAACCAATGACAAGTTTTCAATTCTAGCTCGACATCTGGACTTATCTATGCAAAGAGGAGATCTGGTCTGCATGTTCACTTAAAAAACCACATTAACATGTGTTCTGTTGTATTTTTCTTTATTTTGTTAATTATTTCCCATTAAGGTTTTAATCTGGTTACTTAACTCAGGAGTGTTGTAGCCTGCAGGGCTTTCATGTTTGACAGACTCGCTTTTGTGTATCTGCCATTTTAGTGTGGAATATATATTTAGTGAAGATCATAATCCTTACACAGTTTCTCTCATAAATGCCTTTTGATAAAACTTCTTTGAAAAATCTACTCTTTTGTGACAGCTTGGTGGTGCAGTGGATAGAGCACCAGCCCTAAAGTCAGGATGACCTGAGTTCAAATATAACCTCTGATGCTTAACACTTTCTATCTGTGTGACCCTGGGCAAGTCACTTAACTCTAACAGCCTTAGCCGCACTCCCCCCCCCCCCAAAAAAAAAAAAACACTCTTTGCTTACTAGAAGCCTTTTAGTTCCTTTAATATCTTAAGGATACTAAGTAGCACTTGTACTGTTCATTCATTGTGTCTCTTGCTACATGATTGCCCTGCCTTTTTAGTCCTAAAAAACATTTGTAATATCTTTTACAGCATTTATCATGTCTAGAGCTCTATTGGTCTTATGGTTATACTTATGGCCCCTCATCATAATGCCTTTCTTCTGATCTTTGAATCATTGAGATCATGTACTTTGCTAAGATTGAAAATATAATTATTTTGAGACTTTAGTTATTGGAAGAAGAAGAAACACATCCTTTAGACTGATCATCATCCTAGTTTTTAAAATCTTAGGCACTCATATACAAGCAATAGACACTTAAGGGGCTATTTTACTGGTTCATCAGCGATATCCTGACACGTAGTCCTGTCTTCATATTACTGCATTTCTCTTTGACGGAAGCATAGAGCCTTTAATAATTTTACATGTTACCTAGAACAGAAAGATGGAGAAAACACTGAGAACAGTAGAAATGAAATTCCAAAAAGTCTCTCACTCCAGCATTCAATTAACTACAACATATGTGGATGTTTCTTTCAGTCTATTTACTTTTCCTCCAACTGATACAAATCACAATGCATCAATGGCTGTCTGTTTTATATAATTCTTGTTCATATCTACCCAGCATGTTTATAAACAGTCTGAAACAGTGGTATCAAACTCATGGAAACACAGGTATCACTAAACTATATATAAAGATTCCTACAGGTCACACATTGAATTTGAAAGATAGGACCTTCTTATGTTTGTTTATTTATTTATTTAGAAAAATGTCATCAACATTAAAATCAGACAGGAACTTATTTTTTCAAAAATATTTAATTTTTCCACAATTATATGTAAAAATTTTTACATATTACATTAGTGTTACAATTTTTAACACTAAATTCTATCTTTTGTATCCCCCTCCCTGAGATAATAAGCAATTTGATATAGATTATACATTTGTATTCTGTAAAACATTTAAGAACTATATTTTCATCAGATCCAGGTCACACTTTTGAGGGTATTGTGGGCCATTTATTTTTTGACACCTCTAGTTTAAAAAAAATGTGATTCTTGGCATTCTCTGCCTCCTTTACCACCCACCACTTGGCCTCCAGTACCATAGTGAAAAGGGGACAAACAGGACAGAGATGCCTGTTTTTGTTATCTTTTTGGTTCTTTGCCATTGCCAAAATAACTGTTGTGGTATAAGCCTAAATATGTTGGTGCCAGAGGAACTTCCCATTACTTTTACCATTCACCATTTGAGGCTCTGGATGTAGTTCCATGTTCCCTTTTCTACCTTATTACAGATTTTCCTCCTTCACTCTCTCTACACAGTTCATGCAAACTGATCCCTTTGCTGTTGCCAACCGTGATGTTCTGTTTCAAACCTTGGTGCCCCTGCACACTATTCTGGCTGTCCCCTGTGCCTAGAGTGCACACTCTCCAATTAGAATCCTGAAACCTTGGTTTCCTTTGAGACTCAACTCAAATCATCACCTCTTGCAGGAGACTTTGCCTGGTCCCTTTGGTTGCTAGTATCTTCCTCCCCAAGGTTATCTTTTATCAGTTTTGTATATCCGCATATGTTTTCCCCAATAGAATGTAATCTCTTCAAGAGAAATGCTTTTGTTTTTGTATTCCCAGGGCTCTCACAGTGCCTGGGTTGTTCAATAATGGCTATTGATTGATTAGTCGGATAATATTTGTGTACAAGCTGTGCTTCCTGGCCTTAAACTGGCCTTTTGTTGAGTCTTATGGGAGCCATAGACATTCTATCCTAAACTGACCAACACTTCTTACTTAGCATGAAAGCAGAATAAGAAGCAAATGGACAGAGAAATCAAAGTTTAAAAGCCCTTGAAGTCTCATAGAATTGGGCTTGCTTTGTGTTGTATTCTCCCTTTATTCCTGTTTTTAATCCTGTCCAAAAAACCAAAAATAATACATCCCTCCAAAAAGTTCTGGTCAGAAGTAAAGCAGTAAACCATCTTAAGATTCTTTTTATCTTTTATTGCACGTCACAGAGGTTAATTGGAATGAACATTTCAGATAGGATTTGCCATTTTCTGACATGAAAAAGTAATGCTCTTTAGCAACTATTATAAGCTGTGTAAATTTGTAACCAGTTTTCAAAGGTCTGGAGATCTGGGTCTCAGAAGTGCTAAATTATATTGTTGGGTTTCTTGAACGTTTTGTGTTTGTGTTGTGTTTAAAACATCACAACATGATGCTTGTCCCCTGGGATTGTCACCATGGTAGATGTGAAATATTTCTTGCCTTATATTCTTTAAGCTGATTATTTTGTTTATTAATTGTGTGCATTTAATAGACTTGCACTAGAGCTTATATTGCTTCATAATTTTCTTTCTTGGTTCTTAATTAGTCCTTCTTGCTGCCTTTTTATTTTAAGGTGGACAACCTCTAATTTTAAACATCCTCTATTATTATAAACATTAAATACATAAATCTATCATCTAACTCAAGAAAATCAGCAAAGTAAAAAATTTAAATTCTACACACTAAGGAATCCATATAGCAAAACACTAAACTCTCTAAAATTTGTTGTAATTTTAAGTTGCCGTGCTAATATTTACATTCATGTTAGACTTGCCATAAGTAAAATAGGAATAGTTAAGAATGGAAGTGTATAGCTTTTTTCAATAATGCTTCCAGACATAGTAGATTAAAATGTCATCCGTTCCCCCTAAAGTTTTTGAAGATTTAAACAATAAGTGCAAGTTAACAAAAACAATCTAGACTTTCTCTTTCACATTCTTTCCTTGTTCCAAATGTCATTTTAGGCATTTGACCTGAGTTGTTGAACTTTATAAGTTGTGGGTTGATTGTGGGACATCTTACTTTAAATGGACTTCATTTTCCCTGAATGTTGATTTAATACAAAGCAGTGCATTCATAATCATTGGGGGCCTTGAAACCCTTTGTGAATCCCTAAGGTTCTGCTTTTAGTTTACCATCTAATGCTGTGAAGCCATGAATCCTAACAGCTACCATCCCCCACACTTACATCATCTGAGACTTTTCAGTTGACAGAACTCCTCACAGTAGCTCCTCCGGTAGGAGGGGCCAGCTAAACACCCTTGGAAAATTCCTGGAAGGGGGCTAAATCATCAGATTTCTTTTTGTTTTTTTAGCTGCTTTGGGAGTGCAGCAGCCCTCGTTACTTGGAGCATCCCCTACCATCTACACTCAGCAGACGGCCCTGGCAGCGGCAGGCCTTACTACCCCAACTCCTGCCAACTATCAACTCACTCAGACTGCAGCCTTGCAGCAACAAGCAGCAGCTGCTGCCGCAGCTTTGCAGCAGGTACCTCTTCAGCAGTTAACACAGCTGGTTTAGGATGTAAAATGCTCTGTTGAGTCTCCACAGAAAATCTGAGTGATGAGAGAAGAGGAATTTACACATTCAGATCTGGTTTCAATGGTTCTTAGGGCTAAATCACATGTGATAATTTAAATCAAATTTAGAAATAAGTTTTTAACAAAATTATTTTTTTAGTTATTTAAGCCCAAGTCCTTAAATATATCAAAAGTCACCTTTGCCTTCATTTTACCATAGTGAGATTTGGCTATTTACAGTTTGTTTAAATGTAATTCTTAGTATATGTCAAGTTTGGGTGGACTTTTCTCATATTTAGTTAAATTTCTGGATGCTACTTTGAACAGTGTTTCTCATTCTTTTTTCCAGCAATATTCACAACCTCAACAGGCCCTGTATAGTGTGCAGCAACAGGTTTGTTCCTTTTTTATAACTTAAAAATACTTATTTGACTTATTTGTTAAAGATAACTGTGTACTTTGAAGTTTGTTATACTAGTATTTTAATTATTCATCACTCTCCCTTTCTGGGTTCACTTGGAGAAGGGGGAATTGAACTAGTTGTCTTCTGTGACCTTTCTCATGGTCCTCAGAGTTTTGAGTTCTTTTGGGGGTGATTAGAGGGTGGTCTGTGAACAAAATATAGTAAAGGTGATGTTATAGGGGAATTTTATTATTTTAACCAACTGACTTTATGGACCAGAGTGATTCTCAAACTAAGGTAAGATTTATTGCAGAAATATCCATGCACAAATTTCATTACTGTTAGAAAACAAACAAAATTCGCTGCTTAGCATACATTCCCCTTGCCCTTCTCTTTAAATTCAGGGGTGAGTGCCAACCTCCTGTCCACCATTATATGTTCTCATATCCTAATGACTGAGCTGCTGTCATATGGGTCTGTGCAGCTCTCCCATTGTTGAGGTATAGCCTATTTAGTATTCATTGTATGGATTAAATAATCCTTCAGAGCTCTGTGGAGCTAAATGTTCACAAACAGTGGGATGAGTGAAGTTTGCAAAATACTTAACATGCAACTCATGGGAGATCCATGACATCCCTATGAGGGAGTGCTTCAAGTATTAACACTCATTTTATAGATGAAGAAACAGGATCAGCAAGGTTAAATGGTCACTCAGGAAGTGTCAGAGGGTGAGACATGTGCCCAGGTGCTGTTGGACCCAAGTCCAGTATGCACTATAAATACCATGTTGTATTACTCTGCCCTGAGGAGTGACACTAAAGGACCCATGTAGTGAATTGTATTAGTAAGAACAGCAAAATGGAGCTCATAGAAATATAAAAGTAGGATGGGGAGGGGTGTGTGTGTGTGTGTGTGTGTGTGTATGTATGTATAACAGTTTATAATAAGTAATGTGGATTGTTTATGACGAGTGGAAATGAAAATTTAGTCATGGGTAAAAAACTTTGCCATTTCAAAATCATACATATGTACATATGTTTGAAGAATATGTACATATGTTATCAAACATATGTTTGATATTTTTATTTATCATATATTTGTGTGTGTGGACATATTTATATATTATAGCTATGTGATTAACTTACTTTCCCCCCTATTTTTAGTTGCAGCAACCTCAGCAGACCTTGTTAACACAGGTTAGTTTGACTTCTTTCTTCCTTTATTTAGAGGTCAAAATGATGTTTAGATGATGAGCCTTTTTCATTCCCTATTTATTCAAATAGATGATGGGTAATATCCATTACACTAAAAAAAGAAATATGTCATATTTAATGTTTTCTGGTCATAAAAATCTTTTTAGCCTGATTTAATTCCAACAATAAAAAGAGGACTATGATTTACTTGACTTGCATGGATTTACTGAAATCAAATGTCTTTTAAGCCTCTCTGTTACTTTTTTGTTTTCAGTGAATTTCTTTTGGACAGGTAGTTGAGATGTAATAGATTGCATTCATAGTTTTTGTGTCATTGTATTTTAAAGGGGTGCAAATTTAAAACTCAAAATGAAATATAGAGCTAACATATTTAGTAGAGAAGCTACATGTGTTTGTGTGTGTGCGCACAAGCATGCTCAAGCTCCTTAGAATTGAAATGGTTACAAATTAAAGGGCACAAATCAAGTAATATATTTTAACAAGTGAATATTGGTACCCTGTTTTCATCAGATTCATACTTTATTTCCCAGTGCATGATACTCCCAGTGGAAGGGATCCTTCACATATGACTCCTCTATCCTCTTACTAACTCCAGCTGAAATCTCTGCACTTTCCCTTCTTTTGCAGGTCATGGGGAATATCTTAGGGCTTTCATTCTTCATCTGGTGGAAATTACAAATCTAGCAGTGTGGTACCAGATTAGAAATTGTCCTCTCATCCAAAGAGATGCATTCATTGGGGCTTGTCTCCATCAGACTTCTATTCCACAAAACTACATTTGCTCTTAGCTGGGAAATGAGGAATAGCCTTAATTGGGAATTTCACTGCATTTCTTGATAATTTCCCTATTCTTTCTTCTGAATGTGGCTCCCCATTCCCAAAGCAAACATCTTCCAAGCTGATCTACCTCCTCTGGTTATTTTCCATTTCACTTAATTTTTTGGAAGAAATGATTTGTGACGCCTGAAACAGGAGTGGTCCAGAGCAGGCCGACCCTCAGTCCTTCCATTCCAGTTTAGAGGAAGGGGATTAAGAAAGGGATGGGAAAGTATTTTTCAAAAGTTTTTTTTGTTGTTGTTTATTTCTAACTAGTTTCTACAATTTTTACTCCATTTCATATTTGAATAAGCCCAGTGTACATACTCTATGTACAGAGGGAGCATGATGAAGCTACCTTTTTTCATCATGTGCACTTTGTGTCCTCATCTTCTCCATGAGGCCACACAAGGCATGTCCTAAGCAATTTACTTGGGGGGGTCTCTTTGTTTCTAGCCAGCTGTTGCCTTGCCTACAAGCCTGAGCCTGTCCACTCCTCAGCCAGCAGCACAAATTACCGTCTCGTACCCAACTCCACGGTCAAGTCAGCAGCAAACTCAGCCTCAGAAGCAGCGAGTTTTCACAGGAGTTGTTACAAAACTACATGATACATTTGGATTTGTGGATGAGGATGTATTTTTTCAGCTCAGGTAAGCTGTGTACTCTGCTATAGCTATGAGCAAAGTTCTTCCACAAACACAGGCTTTATGAACTTCATAGGCCCAAACTGCCTCTGTTGATGCTGGGAATTTTTGTATCTATCAGTAAGCAAAGAAAATAAAGATATCAGGAGAATACATTTTTTAAAAATAATAATAGCTTTTTACTTTTCAGAATTCATGCAAAGATAGTTTTCAGTCTTCACCCTTGCAAAACTTCGTGTTCCAAATTTTTCTTCCTCTCTTCCCATCTGTCCCCTCCCCTAGACAGCAAGTAATCCAATATAGGTTAAACACGAATTTTCACATTTGTCATGCTGTGTGAGGAAAATAAGATCAAAATTGAAATAAAACACACAAAAAAAACCTAGTAAAAAGCATGAAAATACTATGTTTTTATCCACATTCAGTCTATAGTTCTCTCTCTGGATGCTGGGGGAAAAACTTTAACCTATAGTAAAATTTTAATTTTTGTGTGCCAGTTGATATGCACGATCTTTTTATTATTAACTATTGTTGGTGAAGTAGTCTTTATGTAGCATTGTTTATCAGTAATGATTTACTACTAATGAGTTATTTTCCTATTAATTATTTAGTTCTATGTAGTTTTCACTTGATGCTCACAACAGCCCTATGACGTAGGATCTCTTAATCTCATTTACAAATGAGGAAACTGAGGTAGATTTGCTCATGGCCATACAGTTAGTAAATTTTGACTAGACTAGACTAGACTAGACTAGAACTAGACTAAGATTTTTTCTGATCCCAAATCTTGTCAGTCAATTTATTAGGTATCTCCTATGTAGCAGGTGCTCTGCTAAATGGTGAGGATACAAGAAAGACAAGCTTACAGTCTTAAAGAGGAGACAACATGCAAATAACTATGTATGACATATACAGAAAAAATGAGAGAAAAATCAGCGAAGGGAAGGTATTGTATTAAGGAAGATTAAGTTAGCTTTGCACAGAAGGTAAAATTTTTATCTGAGATTGAGGGGAGAAAGGAAGCCAGTAAAAATGTCAGAGCTGAGGTGCAGAGTATTTTATATAAGGAGCAGCAAGGAGTTCATTATCCTGGGGTACTTGGTGTAAGTATGACATGCTAAGTCTAGAAAGATAGGAAGGAGCCAGATCATGCCTTTTTATATGAGGCAGAATTTTGTATTTGATCCTGGAGGCAATAGGGAGCCACTAAAATATGAGTAAGGAAATCAGTTTGGGGGTTGAATGGTGGAAAGACAGGAGTGCAGAGAGAGTTGAGGCAGCTATTGCAGTAATCCAGGTAGGAGGTGGGGGGGCTCTGTCAGAGGCCAAAAAATAAAAACAGATTTGGTCGTAACTTAGATGGGAAGGGTGAGAGAGAGAGTGAGGAGTCCAGGATGGGTGACAGTAGGAGGGTGGTACCTTTACCAGTGATGGAGTAAAGGGGAGGCATGTGGGGGAAAACATGAGTTCTCTTTTGGATACATTGAGTTTAAGATGTTTAAAAGGCAGCTGGAGATGGCAACTCATAATCACTCTCCATTATGCTATCTAGAAAACTGGATTTCTGCTTTTGAAATGTATTAGTAGTAGAGGAGTTCATTTTATTAAGCAAACATTGAGTAAGCACCTGCGCTGTAACAGATCTTATATTTAGTCCCCCTGACTTTAGGGATTTTACTTCTGCTGGGAGAATGGACACAAAATATGTTGAGAATAATTTTGGAAAGTACATTAAAACTAGCAGGGCACAGTTTGTGCAGAGGTATGAGGGGAGGGGCTGGATTATCATGGCTAGGAGGCTGTTTTGGATAAACCACAAAGTGTAGGAAGTGAAGGAATTCAGTAAGAGTTAGATTGGAACCAGACATTTGAAATATGAAGCATGTCTTAAGAAAGGTTCGACAAACTTGTTAACCCACTTTTAGTTAACTATCCGCACCATGCTTTTCAATAGGTAATTGATCGTTTTTAACCATATTAATGAACTGACAAACAGTTCTATTAGGGAATAAAAATGTCAAAACTTAAGTTTTAGGGTAAAGGAGATGAGAATAAGTAAGATACAAGGGCAATCCAGTTTCAAACAATGTCATAACCCAGTGATGTGTTTGTTACCTCAGAACAGCTACACAGTGATCATTCAGCCTACTTTGTGATTTCTACAATACTGGTGTATTTCCTTTTTTGGTAGATGATTGCATGTAAGCAGTGTTTTAATGTGAGAAGCAAGGGAGAGAGCTTCATCTTTGTGTCCTTTTGTTGGTTTTCAGCCAACCTCACCACACTTCTGCAATGTCCCTTCTGGCTACCAGTCCTTTTTCATCTTTTTTAAAATCAAAGATACAAATATTGGAAGAGAGGTCAGAAATCCAAGATGTTTCTTTTTTTTTTTCCCCCTCCAAAACCACCTTTTGCATTAGGCATGCCTTTTGCATTCTTTAAATGTCAGTGTGGTGTTTTAGAGGAGATATATAGAGTCTAGGCTTCTTTTTGGGGCTCAGGAGCAGAGTTTCCTCACCAGGAGTGCCCTATGCTAGTGACATCATCAGTCTAGTAGTAAATAAAAGTGATGGGGGCCTGCTTTTAAGGAATGGCTTTCTATTTGGAGATCTCAGTTTGCTTTTTCTTTGCAGCGCTGTCAAAGGGAAAACCCCCCAAGTAGGTGATAGAGTGTTGGTGGAAGCCACCTACAATCCCAGCATGCCTTTTAAATGGAATGCACAAAGAATTCAGACCCTGCCAAATCAGGTATGTGCATGTGGACTGTAAAAGGACACTGTAAGGAAAGGATGCTGTAAGGAAATCGTCCAGTTCCTAAGGGTTTCTTTTCTTTTTTTTCTTTTTTGCTTTTTTTCTAGAATCAGTCTCAGACCCAGCCTTTATTGAAGACGCCTCCAGCTGTGCTCCAGCCACTGACCCAGCAGACTGCATTTGGTGTTCAGGCTCAGCCTCAACCACAGTCACTGTTGCAGGCACAGATTTCAGCAGCATCAATTACACCTTTGCTTCAGACTCAGCCACAGCCTTTATTACAGCAGCCACAACAGAAAGGTATCATGTGAAAGAGATCTCTGTCTTCTTTGGGGATGGTGCAGACTACTACATTATTTAAAGATCAGGAATATATAGCTGATTGCAAAAGGACAGGGAAGTTTTAAAAGAGTTGAGCATAGAGGAACTAGAAAGACAGCTTCTTTTATCCTTAAATTTTCCCCATTCTTCAGTAAATCCCAACCAAAACTCACTGCTTCATCAGAAATGATTTGATAGTGCAAACCTTGGTTTATATTGATTTGCCTTTCCTAACAGACTCATGAAATGACATTTCCTTATTTAAGTGTTTGCCTCCTAATTTATGCCGATTTAAATGAGATTGTATCCAATTGTGCTTTGAGTGTGACAAGGTATGTAGTTGTGCTTGCTATTACCTTTGAGAGAAAAGCCACTACTCTTTCTGTGGTTTAACATTTAAATAGACAAAGACAATGTTTAAGCAGTAAAATCTAGTGTGCCCTTTGAAGCTATAGCACCACTTTTTATCATTCCAACTTAATTTTCCTAGAAGTTTGGACAAATTTTCCCCATATTAAAATTTTTCTTTTTGAGAAATTCCAGAGTTTCCTATTTTAAAGATGGTTGTTTGCAGCTTGCAACATTTTTCCATAGAAACAGTATTTTATGGTGATGGTTCCCACTTGGTCTCTGTATGTACATATAACTGAATTATAGTATGTTTTTTTTAATGAGGAAATGGGTCCCAAATTTCAGGAACTGAGTTCTTATTTTTCTAGAAGATAGTATGCTTTCTTACGGTAAGAAGGAAGCATGCTCCTATTATATTAAGGAAGTGGGTGCCTCAGGTGAGAGGTAGAGATTCCAGAGCCATCTCCAGTTGTCCTGATCTATAGATCCAATTCACTTGTATATTATGGCATCACCTTTCTGATGTCATGGTCCTCTTCAAGAAAGAAGGAAAAACAACAAGAGATACTCTGGAAGTGGAGACTGAGATGTCTGTCTCTCTCTCTCAACCAGGTAGTTGAGTCTTTGGACCATCTATATTTGACGGTACATTGGAGCTTCCTTGTGCTCATGTTTTAAAGTAGCTCTGATGATTAAAAAAATAATAATAATTTCTATATAAAAATTGAAGTCACCCACTCCCTCTAACTTGTCATCTTAATGAAAAACTGCATATGATCCTAGCAATAGTTTGTCATATGAATGTTCTTGATATTGATTTACTTTTTCAGAACTCTTTAAATTTTGTTTCACTACAACCTACACACTAAAGATATAATTCAAGTTGACAGTATATGCTATCTGTAATTTGTTCTTACTATAGACTAGTTTCAAAAAAGCATGATCCTGATCAGGACTGGTGAGGTTTCTATGTATCTTTAACTGCCAGCAAGCCTAGAATTGAATGCTTTTTATCCAAGTCCTTACCAAGATTCCTGCTTTTCCATGCTCATTGCTTCAAATCTCAAGATTGCAAAATTTTGTTGCTCAATTCCTCCTCCTCACAGTTTCACTATGATTATAAACCAACTTATAATTAGAATTTTGAAATGTTAGATATGTTCATCTCTTTCTTTTAATAATCTGAATAAGTTTTTTTTTTTCAGCCCTGAACAAATAGTACAAGCATGTTAAGGCCAGTAAAGTTTGGTACTGTTTGGCCTGTGTTGTTAATTGGAAAAGAGAAGAAAAATTTGAAATGTCTCTGGCCTTTGGAGAAGAGGGATTGTCTTTGTTTTTGTGATTTTATTTAGTTGAGTTGTGAGAGTTGCATTCTCTAAATCCACAGTTCAAGATGTCTGTATTGTAACAAAAGCATTTCTTTGAAGAATGTGTAGTTTTTGTTTGAAAGAGGTTTTTAATGATACCCTGTACTTCACCATTCTTTGAAGAATGTCATCAAGAAAGTACTTAGCATTTGATAACACCAAATTATTAGCTGCTTGCCTTTCTTTTGAACTTTTTATACAATTTTTAACAATTTGTAATTATTCTGAATATATGTAGGCAACTATATGTAAAATTGAGCTAGATGATGGTTTTGTAATTTGTAAAAGTATATCCTAAAGTGTATCTGTATCTCTTTAAGCTGGTTTGTTACAGCCCCCTGTCCGTATAGTTTCACAGCCACAACCAGCACGAAGGTTAGACCCACCGTCCAGATTTTCAGGGAGAAATGACAGAGGGGACCCAGTTCCCAACAGAAAAGATGACAGAAGGTACAGTGCTTCAGCAACTGGGGCAGGGGTTTTTGGTTGTTGTTGCTTTTTTGACTTGTTAGAATGTTTTTCTGTAAAGATTTGTTCTTTTGTGCTAGAAACAAGAATAATTTTTATTAAACTTTCCTTTTAGTCGTGAAAGGGAGAGAGAGAGACGTAGATCTCGGGAAAGATCACCTCAGAGGAAACGTTCCAGGGAGAGATCTCCCCGAAGAGAGAGGGAACGATCACCTCGAAGACCTCGCCGTGTTGTCCCTCGTTACACTGTTCAGTTTTCAAAGTTTTCACTAGATTGGTAGGTCCTTAATGGGCTTTTCAATATTAAAATGTTCAAAATTTATCGTAACAGTCCCTAGTTATCATAATTTGCCAGTTTATTTATGGATTACACTATTCTTTGTGGTTCCAAGTAGTGAAGCTTTACTGGAATCAGCACGATATTAAAAGAATAGCACTCAAAAGGGAAAAAACTTTGCATGTAGGAGAATTTTCTTTGATTTTTCTAGTGTAGTCAGTTGTCTCATTCTACCTTTATTCTCAGGGGAATTTATGCACTTAGAAAAATATTTCTTTTTTTTTTTTTAAGTTTTTTATTTACAAGATAGATGCATGGGTAATTTTTCAGCATTGACAATTTGTTCCAACTTTTCCCCTCCTTCCCCCCACCCCTCTCTCAGATGGCAGGTTGACCAATACATGTTAAATATGTTAAAGTGTGTATATATACATGCCCAAACCGTTATTTTGCTGTACAAAAAGGATCGAACTTTGAAATAGTGTACAATTAGCCTGTGAAGGAAACAAAAATGCAGGCGGACAAAAATAGAGGGGTTGAGAATTCTATGTAGTGGTTCATAGTCATCTCCCAGAGTTCTTTCGCTGGGCGTAGCTGGTTCAATTCATTACTTCTGTGTTGGAACTGATTTGGTTCGTCTCACTGTTGAAGATGGCCAGGTTCATCAGAATTGATCCTCATATAGTATTGTTGTTGAAGTATATAGTGATCTCCTGGTCCTACTCATTTCACTCAGTATCAGTTCATGTAAGTCTCTCCAGGCCTTAGAAAAATATTTCTTAAAAATTATTCAGCTTGATAAGTTGCAAATCAAAAATCTTTTTTTGTCTTTTTTTCTTGTACATTCATTCTTAATTTATCATCTGTTCTGTTGGTGTCTTTTTGCTTACAACCACACTTTATATACACACACACACACACACACACACACACACACACATCAAAATAATTGACTGTTGAGAAATTCCAGCCCCAGAAATATTATGAGGGTCCCTCTAGTCTTTACACTGGTACTTTTCCTCATTCCATTCCTAGTATAAAGCGAGTGGTGGGGACAAGTTGAAAACAAGAGGACAAAGCTTACCAGTTTTCTAGTTCCATTGATCTGCCCTTAGAGAAAGATGGCATTTCCCAAGTATAAGATACACACATACACGTTCTCTCTCCGAATATCCCAATCCCTTGCCTCGATTAATACTAAAAACTATACATTAGGTTGAATTGACGTTTACAATAGGGTCATGCTTTTCTGAAAAGAATGGAAAGAGGTGCTACTTTTACACATTTCGTATTATTTTGTAGCAAACAATATCTTACTCATAGAGAATGCAGATTTCTTGAATATTTTGTGAGTAGAGACTTGTGTTTTTATTTTGTCATGGAATTTAAAATGAAAGAGGCCTTTGAGACCATCTGGTCCAACTTATGTCTGAACATGATTCCCATCTCTCTCACTTCGTGTGGATGATGTATCAGAAATATCCAGTCTCTTGCTTTTTGCACATTTCAAGCGGGACATATCCAGAACAATTCATCATGTTCTCTACCCCGATCCCATCCTCCCTTCTTCCCAAACTTGATGCTACAGTCCTTGGCTTGTGTTCCCCATTCCTTCTCTCCACATCTAAATCTCCTGCCAGATCTTGCTTTTACTTTCTTTGTCCCCTAAGCTGCCCCTTCATTCAGATCCTCCCTCCTTCAGATCTCCCCCTATATTAACCTATCCTCCACTCAGCTGCCAGTGATTTGCTTCAAGTGCACGACCACATTACTGCCCTCAGAACTTGTGTGCCTCCCTCTTAATATCCAGTATCAACTACAAACTTTATTTGGCATTTAAAACTCTCCCCAACTCGTCTCTGCCTCATGCCCCTTATGTTCTCTACAGCTCACCTCCGTCATCCTCCTCGCTATCGCTGTTCATTACATACGATACTCATTTCCTTGCGTGTCCCCCAGGCTTAGAGCATCCTTTCCCTCTTACCTCTGCCTCCTGACTTCTCTGGCTTCCTTTAAGACACAGCTTAATCTTAGCTTGGACCCTTGGCTGCTGTGCCTTCTCTCTCCGAAAGTATCCCCATTCCCAACCATCCCTCTCCTGTACCCTTTCCCGTTGTTGATTTGTCTCCCTCTTTCTATATTCATGCACATTTAAAAAAAAAAAAACAAAAACAAAAACAAACTAACGTGTATGGACATAATGATTTATTGTCTTCACCAATAGAATGGGAACTTTTTGAAAGCAGGGCTGGGGTTTTTGCCTGTCACATAATAAACTCTTAAAAAATGTTTATTGATTGACTGTCTAACTTTTGCCACTGACTTAACTCAGTCAGAAAAGGACTAACTTGGTCCTTTTCTCTTTTTAAGAAGTATTAAAAATTATAACAATTCTATTTTTCTTAGTTTGATTTCTAAGATTCCCATTATTGTGTAATAGTTAATGTTCCCCTCATCCCCAACAGAAGGAACAACCCTAGATAGTCCCAGATAGTTATAACAGCACTGGCATAAAAGTGTCAATTAGCAAACATTTATTTTGTGTGTTTTATAAGAAACAAAATATATGGGGCTTTTAAAGAAATGTGAAGTTATGTGAACTAAGCAAAATTATATACACAATGACTGAGATAAATGCCAGAAGTGCTGAAAAGCAGCTGAGTTTTGATTTTTTTTTTTTTAATTACAAAATTCCACCTTCTTGCCCTCCTACCTGTTTACCCTCTCCCGTTTCCACTGAAAAAAGAGGAAAACTAACCTTGGTATAAAAAGAGGTATTTCTTTTGCACTTAAATGCTTCCAACCCTTCTCAGAGGGTAGCCTGAGCTCTCTCTGTAGTAATGTTCCATCATTGATCACTAAACTTCAATTGATTTTCATGATGAACAGATATTGAGCTGTATCTTCCTCCTCTTTGTAGCAATGTAGGGACTGAATTCAATAGCAGTGGCCGTTGGTTTTGCTAAACTAATTTTTGTTGCTAGATAGAGTTCAGTTGTGACAGGACTTTTATTGGTCTGTGATAGGGGTGCAAAAACAAAAGACATTGATAAGCCTTAAATATTTATATTAAATTGATAGGCCTGCTACTCTTGCCCTTAGTTCTACATTTTTTTCTTCACCATAAAATGCATTTCTTCTTTTTATGCTTATATAATGTATAAATTTATATAATATAAATGTATCATTTTTTGAGAATTCACTGCAGACTAAAGCTGAATTTGATTATGTAGTAATCTGCTTGAGGCATTCAGGAATTGAGCACTTTTCTTATTCACCTTGCTCATCTGCTTTCAAAGTCTATAGTATAGAAAATAGCTGTTTCTCAGATCAGTTTAGAACCCCCACTTAAGAGCTGGATCTCCAACTTTGTCTAGAAGAGGGATTTTAATTAATGACTTTGGTTTCAAAGGGATTTCCTCCATGTAAAAAAGGCAATGAAGGAATTGCTGAGAAAGCAGTAAGTGTCATTTGTCAAAATAGGTGATTTTTTTTACACCAACTTATTTCTCAATAAATCCAATTTTTCCTCTTCTTAGAAAATGCCTTTTTTATCTTCTCCTTTTGGAAAGTGTAACTATTATTAAACTTTAAAGATGATTTCAGTCTGTTACTGTTACTGTTATGTAACCATGTAGATTTAACTGTCCTGGGGTAAACATTTAATTTCCATATTATGTGACTATGTGATGTCCATGCTAAACTTGCTACTTTATTCATCATTTGTTTCTGTTTTGCAGCCCTAGTTGTGACATGATGGAACTAAGACGTCGTTATCAGAATCTGTACATCCCTAGTGACTTTTTTGATGCTCAGTTTATGTGGGTCGATGCTTTTCCTTTGTCAAGACCATTCCAGCTGGGAAATTACTGTAATTTCTACGTCATGCACAGAGAGGTAGATCCTTTGGAGAAAAATGTGGCTATACTTGACCCGCCTGATGCCGATCACTTGTATAGTGCCAAGGTTTGTATTCCATCTGGGACTTGACAGTTATTTGGATCAGAAAGGAAAAGAGATGATGGTTTTTAAGTAGCCTCTCTTTGCCCTTCGTCCTTCTACTCTCAAATTGGGGAGGCGATTGCTTGTCCCTTATGTAGTTTGGAGGCATCTGAAGATGAAAGGAATGGTATCAGTTATGACATCATGACGCGCCTAGAAGAAAGAAAGGCGCTACTGGGTCTCTGCCTTCAGGGGCCTAGAAATGAGGGCGCCCACCGCATGGCCAGTAGTCTTCAGGGGGAGCACTTGGGACACTGCTTACTACACATGGCTTTGTAATATTTTCAAAACACTATTAATAGCATCCCTCGAAAAAAAAGATGAAACCAATACAGATGTCAGGTATTTATGATTCACTACCACTGCTGTAGCCTCGTGCTCTGGGGGTACCTTTGTATAGTGGAGTTCAGAATACAAATTTGCATATCTAAAAGGTGAGGAGGGTGTATATAGTTTTGCCACTTTCATTTTCTTCTTTACCACTTTAGACTATTTTGACAGGATTGAATTATTTGACTATGTAATAGGTAATGCTGATGGCTAGCCCTAGTATGGAAGACTTATATCACAAATCATGCGCTCTTGCTGAAGATCCGCAAGAACTTCGAGATGGATTCCAACATCCTGCTAGACTTGTTAAGGTAAAATGGCTATCCATTGAAAGGGGGTTTGTTTTTGTTTAATTACAATTTCCTGTATGTTAAAAGGAAAACGGGTTTTAATTTTGGGAAATTCATAATTTATGTAGCATCCTGGTGTCATGTTGTTTGTAGAATATGAAGATGTTGGTACATAGGGTTCTGTGCTGAATGTCGCCCCATGTTGACAGTGGTAATGAAATGGAGTGTATTTTCACATCATTAGAGTTCAACTTTTGAGTTTGTGGTTGAAAATAAATCAGGTTATGAGGAAATGTTTTTGCAAGGATGAGTTGTGATGAGTAAAATCCTATTCCATTGCTGAAATACAGTGTGGAACATGATGACCTGAGCTCTTCCTTGGCCAGTAGGCCCATCAGGGATAATGAAGTGGACTTTGTGAAGGGGGTGTGTGCACGTTTTCTTTTCAGGCTCTTGCATCATCTGACATTTGAAGCACACACAATATAACAAAACATTTAATCCATTCTTTGTCTTTGACTTAGTTTTTAGTGGGCATGAAAGGCAAGGATGAGGCCATGGCTATTGGAGGCCACTGGTCTCCTTCACTGGATGGACCAGACCCAGAGAAAGATCCCTCTGTGTTGATAAAGACTGCTATTCGTTGTTGTAAGGCTCTGACAGGCATTGATTTAAGTGTGTGCACTCAATGGTAAGTACCAATCTTCTCCATATGACTGGCATGAATAGAAATGTGCTAATAGCTTATTTAGATGTGTCTGTCAACCAGCCTTTTTCCCCCCCATCTCATTCAGCAAGCTTTGGTGATGCAGGTAAACTACTCAAAAGGAAAGTCCCATTTGTAGCAAGAACTTGTTTGGTGCCAAAAGTGTTCAGAACTGACTTAAGGACTAATCACAATGAATTGCAAACTGAACTGTGTTTTGTTATGCCGTACTTCTGCAGGGAATGTATGTTGGAAATGTTTTTCATTTCATGCGTAGCTGGAGAAGACCGACAAGAGAGAACTTCTTTCATTATAATTCTTTTGTCATAAAGTAAACGCTGTAGTTGCTGACTCACTGCCCAGCCATATTTTCTCTTGAGGCTAATTTGTCTTGTGCGTCTTGTACTACTGTTCAGACCTGATTTGAAAAAGCTCTCACTTCCCACACACACTTGATTTTGTGCGCCTTCTTCGAGGGTGCCTGGGAGTGTGGGGTGACTAATCGAGCGCGCACCCTGGGGCTGCGCCACTTGCTGTGAGCGTGCTCTGCTCCACCGAAGGGAGCCAAGCTGGACAAGCGCACCAAAGAGCAACTATGGCTTCTGTAATTTTTTTTTCTTTAGACCAGCCTGAGGTTCTGGCAGCAAAAGTTCTTTACTTGATGTGCTACAAGTGAACTAGGGTCTTTAAAGTGTATTTTAGAATTTTTTTTCCAACATGCTTCTTCCCTTGCAACAGGTACCGTTTTGCAGAGATTCGCTACCATCGCCCTGAGGAGACCCACAAGGGGCGTACAGTTCCAGCTCATGTGGAGACAGTGGTTTTATTTTTCCCGGATGTTTGGCATTGCCTTCCCACCCGCTCAGAGTGGGAAACCCTCTCCCGAGGATACAAGCAGCAGCTGGCCGAGAAGCTACAGGGTGAACGCAAGGAGGCTGATGGAGAACAGGCACTGAACGCTAATCCCTTTTTCTATTTCCGCTTCTCACAGGCACAGGAACACAGGCACAAATGCACATCACATGCTACACGATAAACACACATGGAGGAACATAACTGGTAACAGCGACTGGCAATCCAGCTTTCAGCAGAGTAGTTGTACGTTCCGTTCTCTTTAAAAACAAAAAACCAAAACCAAAACCAATTCGTCAATTATGCTAACTTAATGAATGCTGAGACCACAGAGGAAAGTAAATTGTGCTTAAATTGCACAAAGCTTTGTTTTCATCATAGGTCTAGTTGCTGGAATCTGGGACCAGTTGTTGAGCGAGATTCAGTATTAAGCCATTTTAAACATTTTGCCATTTTCTAAAATTATAAAAAATTTTCTTTTTCACGGTCATCAGTTCTAATCATGGATATTTGAAATTGGACAACCACAAGTCTGAGAGCTTTGAAATTTCAGGCTATGTGGCAACGTCTTTGGTACATTTTAAAGGTCTGACTAAATCAAGATTAACTCTGGGTGGCTTGAAAATTGGGGCAAGATCACACACTGTGTGGTTAGTGGAGACCATCAGTGTCTGTGCATCCCTGATATCCTTTGTGTTGTAATTTATCACCCTTTTGTGTTTCACAGATCTGGCTTTGATTGGCTGATGAGTGTCTTTGTGATCAGTTAAAGTGGTAGAATGTATGTACGTGGACTTGCCTAAACAATAACTTTAGGAGAAGACAATCTGAAACACTTGTGACCTTGCACAGATCAGCAACAGAATATTAAGAATAAATTAATATCCTTTTAAGGCTTCAGAATAATAATTATATTCTAACTTTGTATGTCAGGATGAAGAAGAGAAGGATGATGGTGAGGCGAAAGAAATCTCCACACCCACCCATTGGTCTAAACTTGATCCAAAGACAATGAAGGTAACTTTCTGAAGGTGGTACTTGGCTTCGATCTTGGCCCTTCGGGGCATTCAGGAAACTTTGGGAAACTTTACTCATAGGATAATTTCTGGAAGGAAGGTCACTTAAGAAGAAAGCCATGGTGGAAGTTTACAAGAAAAGGCAGTTTAGTAGTTATTTAATATTCTGTTATGTGCAAAATATTCTGTTAGATATTTGGAGTGATACTAGGACTAGTAAGAAGGGCATGCAGCAGGTAACTATAATACCAAATTAAAAATGTAAAGCAAGAGACATAGGACTTTGAGATGTAAACTTGGATACAAATTAAGCAAAAGTTGATCATGTGGTTGTCATGTTATTGGTCTTTAAATTATATATAATATATATTTTTTTAAAACAATTTTGTCCAGTTAAAGTTAAATTTTTGTTTATCTTTTTAAATTGTCCTGCCCGTTTCAAAAAAAAAAAAGTTCTTTCTGTGTATGGGCCTTAAATTAGCTTTCTGTGTAAGCTACCATTAATTTGTGTTTTGAGAACAAAACTTTTTCAAAAGATATCTTCTTTTCCCCCAAAGTTAATTCGCTTCAAGGGAGTCACGAGTTTTAAATGAAATTAGAAGTAAAAGTACAAGGATCAGGAAACCTCAGTAGGAGGAAAAGCTTGGCTGTCTTGTAGAAAGTATAGGGCTCTATCACTGATGTTTTGGCATCTCTCATTCCCCACTTCTCAGCTTTCATCACACCTCTTGCCTCAGCCCAGTTCATACTTGTGATATTGGGTGCTGTTGGTCTTCAACTATGGAAAGAAGCTCTCCTAGAAGACCAAGGGCTGTACCCGAGTGAGGGGACAAATAAGCACTAACTCTTGCAGCTTTAGCAATGGTATTATTGCATTACAGTCAGTTTTGGTATTTTGTGACTGAAACATTTGTGAAGGTCCATAAATAATGGTACAAATTTTAATAATGTGATCGCTGTGATTTGTTTTTTGTTTTTATTTTTTAGGATATTGGAATTAAATAAACTTTAAAATACCTTCATAAAAACATTTTGTTTTAGAGCTTGAAGGGATCCTAGCTCATGTTAGCCAATGTAGTCATTCTACTTAATGATGAAATTTAGAACCGTAAAGATGAGGTTTTATGCAAAAGAATAGAAGAGACAAATCTGAAATTGGCTTCGGACTTCTAATTTTTTTGAGAGAATCTTTGGTCTTGGGGGATGAGGGGTGAAACTCCTAGACACCATCTAATAAATTGTCCTTGAAATTTCTTTTGGATCTTAAACACCATAAATTTTTTCTACATTCTTTCCAGGCAAATAATATGAGGTGCTTTGCACAGATCACAGAAATAGGAACAAAGAAATAACCAAATGAGAATTAAACAATACAAAAAGGAGAAAAACTTGAAAATCTTTAGTTAGCTGGCATGATATCTCTTATCAGGGTCTGTCACTTTCTCCCCAACATTGTGCCAGTTAGTGGTCGTAGTAATGAAGTGACACTACCAACTTCTGCAGATTAAAAAGTCCCAAGGTGTCCCAAGAAGTCTTAACTCTGTTTTAAATCTCAAATATTTTCAAACTACACCAAGACTTGGGACATCCTATGTAAGTGGAAATCTGTCAGTTGCCTATGACAGAGATGCTGATAACATATCTTTCATCAAGTCATTGTTTGTAAAGGGTTCACCATTTGTGCTAGCTACTGAGGTGAGATAGAAAAATACAAAATTTAGTCCTTTCCCTCAAGGAATTTAGTATTGCTGAAGGATGGTAAGGCACGAAAGGTAAAAGTAATACAAATTAGAACATAGTCATGTGTAAGAAGACTCCAGCATGTGAGACAAGATCAGGTAAGGTAACTGATTTCTAGCTGAAGAGATGAGGATGAACTTCAGAGCTGAATCTGGAAGTATGGCGGCCCTGGGAGTGGGTAGAGACTGTAAGCAAAGGACAAAAAGTATACTGTTTGTGAGGCATGTGTGAAGGCAAAGATCTGGTTTGATTATAGCTTAGGGTATGTGAGTAGAGGGATTGATATATAGGGTCATACATTTTTGGGACAAGGAGTTTTTACTTAATGTCATAGGCTGCAGGGAAACACTGAAGATCTTTGAGATGAGCATGGTCATAAAAGAAAAAACAGTATTAGAATAAACATTAAGAATATTAACAGTGGTATGATAAGTGAGTTGGAACAGTGAATATGAATGAATAAATGTATTTAGAATTCTTAAGGGCTGGCATCACAAATACAAAAGCAAAGACAACCCTATACCGTAGGAGCTTACGTTCAATTATGGGGAGATCACACATTGAGAAGTAGTGGCCAGGGATGAGTATTTTGGCTTGGAAAGGTACAGAGAGAGTGAATAGAGAAAGAGGAGGAGAAATCCAGAGTTGATGACAGAGCTGAGTTGACTTTGGGAGAGTTAATGTTTGGGGGCAGTGAAGCACGACTAAGACCAAGCCTAAATGGAGAGGATTACTGAGGTCCCGTGGCAAGACTTCTGGAGATGAAAAATATAAGTTCTTCCTCTAACCTATAGTTGAGATATGGTGAGTCTAGAAGTGGAAAGAGCTTGCAGGAAATTTCTCATAATCCAGGATAGATATGATAAAGGTGGTAGCAGTGAAATTGAGAAGGGAGAAAGGGATATGAGATTCATTGAAGATGTTGATTACATTGTATGGTACCAGGTTGAGGAGATTGTCAAGTATGTTTTACAAGAGTAATGATTTGGGGAGATTGGTACTGCTGTTGTGGGTTAGAAAGATGAGCAGGTTTGGGGGAAGTAATCTTAAGTGAATGGACTTTAAGAGGTACCAAAGATCTTAGAGGTGAAGTGAATTCATTCAAGTCCCACAGAAAAGAACCAAGTCATGAATGTAAGTCTCTTCTCATTTTGTTATACATCCCATTAGGAATTCTGCGCTCCTCGAGTCATCATCTTTCCCATCATGTCTTTTAGTTTATAGAGGGGACTGACTATATGTGATTGTCTTAAAAAACACCACCACTCAATTCTCTTATTGGCTCTGTGATCTCATTCACTTGGAAGCTCTCTACAACTATGGAGAGCCTATACAACTCTTGTCCATGTCCGTAAATTTGCCACTTGGGGTCATCCAGTCTGCTGGAGGCCTAATCACTTTCTTTTGACATCACAAGGGTACACTGGAGCCTCTGGGTAGTCATCATTCCTCTCCATGGAACCAGCCTATCTGCCCTTCCCCACACACATTTCTTTGATCCCATCTTTTACATCTTCTTTGAAGTTCCCCATTGTCCATAAATATTACCAGATGAAACAGATGGACAGTGATTTAAGCATCTAAATTGAATAAGAGCAAGAAAATAAACAAATACCTTGAGGAAATTGCAGATCTCCTCTTAAGGACTCCATTCTTCCCATGGATACCACAGTTCATCTTAAGGCCCACATTATACTGGCAGCAAGATATGGAATACACCAATCTCTGAAGAATTAAAAAATAGCGCAATAGGAGAGACGCCTTGTGTGGGGGAGCAGGCTTCAACGTATAACCGAATGAGGATCTTCGAAGAACAGGAGTTTAATCTCATACCATGTGATTTTTTTTTTTTTTTTTATTTGAAAACTGAAGTGCAACATGTATAGTGAATAGAGAACTACTCTTGGAGCCAGGACAGCATGACCCAAGCTTTTGGGGTGTCCCTGGGCATGTCTTAAGGCTGTGTGGCCATTAGAGACTCTGTGGACCTACAGTGGTAGAGGGACTTTCCTTACCAGTGAAACCACAGGTCTTGTACCATTTTTAAAGAATTTTAGAGGTTTTTTTTTTTTTTTTTTTTTTTTTTTTTTAAAGAAATTGAGGATTCCAGATAATTGAGTTTCAGTTAATCAGCGTTTTATTTTAAGTCAGACTATGCTTTTATTCACTTGTTTCACTATTAAGTTGCTTGGTTTGGTGTTTTGTGTTTGTTTTTGTTTTTGTTTTTGTTTTTTTGTTTTTACTAATCCTGGATCTTTATTGAGTTGGTTCCATATTTTGATTTCATGCTTTTAGACTGTGTTAATTTGTATGCTTAATATATGCTCATTTAGGTAAATGACCTTCGTAAAGAATTAGAAAGCCGAGCTCTTAGTTCTAAAGGATTAAAATCCCAGTTGATAGCCCGCCTGACAAAGCAGCTTAAAGTAGAAGAACAGAAAGAGGAACAGAAGGAGTTGGAGAAATCTGAAAAAGAAGAGGAAGAAGAGGAAGACAGGAAATCTGAGGACGATAAAGAGGTATGGCCATGGTGCAAAGTGTTGGGGTCTAGCGTGTTTGTGTCAGTCCATTCATTGGGCACTCCAAGAGGATTGTATATTTCTGCATTTGTTCCTAATCCTTACAGTTTCTTGGTGGCAGTAGAGAATTGTCACTGCTCTCACAAGGGTATCTCTTGGTAGCCATTCTTGCGGTTACAAACCTCCCCACATAGCTCGATGCTGGGCCTGAAATAGTCACTGAGTCTTTGCTTGAGTGAGAAGCAGCAGGGCTTGGGCTGTGCTTGCAGAACCAGGGGCTTCTAGGCCATGATCTTTCAAGGGAGGATTTGTAGAATTTAGGGGTAGAAAGCTAATCATGGAGAGCTTCTGCCCCTCCCCCCCCAACCACAACCCTCTCTCAGGAAGCAGATCCTATTCCAGGCTTCATTGTCTTAGATTGTACTGAAATAATGAGATTAGATTAGTGTTCATGAACTTCCAGTGTGGTCAGGCTCTCTCGGCCTCAGTGACTTTAACTTCAAAAGCATCACCTTTTCAATAAACATGGCAAGGCAGTTGAACTCTCTTTTGAAAGGATAACTATACAAATGCAGACTTTTGGGGAAATAATTTTTGGTTGGTTTCTGTTATCTTGAATTTGTGATTTAGGCCATACCACATTCCTGCTCAAGAAGTTTCAGTAATTCCCTATTGCCTCTAGAATGCAGCACAAATTCCTCTGTTTAGTCTTTGAAGCCTTCCCTTCCCCATCACACTCCAGCCTCCATTTCCAGACAGTCCTCATTCCTCTCCCTTCACACATTCTGTGGTCAACTTAACCATCCGACATGTCTCTCCCATCTGCCATCTTCTGCTTTGGCACAGGCTGTCTCCTGGCCCTGGCACACTTTCCTCTTCAGCTCTCTGTCCTCTCCAAAGTTCAGTTCATCCTCCTACTTTCCCTCCAACTGCTAGTTTCTTGTGTTCTCTCTTCCTTCTTAAAATTGACTTTAAATCTCTTGATTCTTCTGTATCTATGCATGTTGTTTCTCAATACAGAATAAGCTCCTTGAGGGGAAGGACTATTTAGTTTTTCCTTTGTATCCTTAGCACAGCATAGAGTATCTGCCACATAATCACTGATTGATAGCTTGGTTTGCTCTGATGCACGTGGTTCACAACAGTTTTTCCCATGTCTTTGGGAAGTAAGATTAAACCAAAACACCAGCAGAAAGAGTGAAACTGAAATAAATGGGGAAAGCTAGAAGCTGGCTGATTTTGTGAAGAGAAGCATAGGAGAACTGTGATAATTGGGATCTTTTGTTAGCCTCTTTTGTGAGTTTGTTTCCCTTATTAAACTGTTGGTTTGGTCACATCATAAGAAAATTACATTTTGTCTTTGGGGGTCATCTGGCTCATGAATTTTTCTTCCTCCTAAAAGACTAACTTTTTTGGTAATGCTCATTTCGATCCATAATTGCATGTTTAACTTTTAAAAATAAAATAGATTTATAAACACAGTTTGAAATTTGAAACATGTAGGAAGAAGAAAGGAAACGCCAGGAAGAAATGGAGCGTCAGCGCCGTGAAAGGCGATACATTTTACCCGATGAGCCAGCCATCATTGTACACCCTAACTGGGCTGCAAAGAGTGGCAAGTTTGACTGTAGCATCATGTCTCTGAGTGTACTTTTGGACTACAGATTAGAAGATAACAAAGAGCATTCATTCGAGGTAATTTTACTTTGATCTTATCCTTTTTTAAACTGACATAGGTTATTTAATAAGTCCGGGAGGAAACAAAAAGCTTTATTATTGCTTTGCACACAGAACTTTTCATACTAACCAGTTGGCTTTATTAGCTCTTTTCTATCCGGTATTTCTTTATACTATCCTATATTCTTTGTCTTTCTAAAACAACTTAGCAGCATCAAGTTTCTGTTTTTACTAATGAAGTACCAGAGCTGAAGAATTATAAGGTATATGATTTAGCTTATAAAACTTTTTAATATTGGGTGTCTTGCATTTAACCATATGTTAAAAGGTTTATATATCCTTTTAAAAAAAAATAAAATTAGAATGTTATTCCTTAATTACAACAAAATGAAAAAACATTCTCAGATTTCTTGGCATAAGTACTGTACTGTAAGTTAGTGGTATCAATCTCAAATAGAAGTATTTGTGTCCACAGGCCACATATTGATTTTTAGAAAACCAAAAAATTAGCATTGTTTGTATTGTATTATATCTTTATTTTGTTAAATATTTCTAATTACATTTTAATCTGGTTTGGGTTGCACCACCAGCATCTCAACTCCTAAGTGCTAAGACACTGCAGTTTTATATTTTGGATTTATGGAATAGCGGTCAAAATTCTGTGGTTATCCATCATTTGGTCATAATCAGCTCCAAACAGAAGGTTTAATTGTATGAGATCTCTTTCATAATGCATGCTTGCTAGTGTTTGATGCATGATAAAAATCTTGAACCTCCACGCAGAATGGAGAACATTAAGTAAAATAAACTTGTTTTCCTAATATAAGAGTTCTTCAAAGAGAAGAAAGAATCAGAGTAAGAGAATATCAGTTTTGTTCTAGGGTATCAATAATTATTTTCTTAATAGCCTATGTTATCACAAATGTCCAAAAGACCTTTTGCTAGAAGTTGTTAACAGGATTAAAGATGAATGCATTCCTATAGCAGAGTAGGAAACATCTTTGTGGCTGTGGGCAAGTCATTTGCCTTATGGATATCAATCTCTAAGATTTCTTCTACTCTTGATTCCTATGACCCTGTAAATTTATTTCTGATAGAAAAAATAAAGAAGATACTTCCAGTCTCTTCTACATTTCCCCTTGGACACCAGCTCCCAATTTTGAGGGTTTTTATAAGTTTTATAAGCCCTTAAATACCATTACTGGTGTAGACAAATCACTCCAATTAAGAATGGGCATGTAGCTCCAAAAGATTAGCTATAAATAGCATCATCTTGGTCATTTTAATATTAAACATACTGCATTTCTTTTCTTATTAAATGCTTTATCATTGAAGAGAAACTACATTAATCCATTTCTCCAGATACATGTACTGCTATCTATCATGCTTAACCTTTCTTTTTTTGTAGTAAATGCTGGTTTCTGTTCATGTAAATAAGGTATGTGTGGCATGGTCTGGTTCATAGTTGTAGTTAATGAAGTTAGAATATATGTTCTCCCTTTAGGTTAACTGTTGCATTAGATTTTCATTTTTATTTTATTAAATTTCCTGTTATGTAAGGATAAATATTCTGACTAGTAAAATGTTGGTTGAGTTCCATGTCTGTAACTAAATGACCAGTTTTCAAATAATTAAAAAAATCTTTGAATAATGTTTGAATTCTTCAAACGAATTGTATAATGAAATATACTTCATTTAAAATTGCATTAAACGTAATCTATGATTTAAAACACATCAAGATTTTACAAAACCATAAAGTCATTATGAATAGCAACTGTCATTGTAATCTAAATGTTGAAAAGGACTAGGTTATGAAGATTTATTTTCAATAAGACTTTTGGTAAAACCAGTTATAACTATGCTGAAAACTTAAAGTTATTCTTTTTCTGGTTAACAGAATTTTCTTTGTTTTAATGTCAAAAGATGATGACTGTTTAAAAGATTTTTTCTTTATTTTTTACATCTTCATATAGGTTTCATTATTTGCAGAACTCTTCAATGAAATGCTTCAAAGAGACTTTGGTGTCCGGATATATAAATCATTAATATCCCTTCCGGAAAAAGAGGATAAGAAAGAAAAGGATAAGAAAAGCAAAAAAGAAGAGAGAAAAGAGAAAAAGGAAGACAGGGATGATGAAATTGATGAGCCAAAACCAAAAAGAAGAAAATCGGGAGATGACAAAGACAGAAAAGATGACCGAGAAGATAGAAAGGTCTGGCTTTTATTTCTGTGATTAGCAAAACTGCACTTCCTCCTGTCCATCCTCTTTTTCAGGTTTCTGACAGTTTTGTTTTATTTATTTTTTACAATGTAGAAAAGTTCAGAATGTCTTATTAAAAATGTGTTTACTACTGTTCTTTCACTTAACTTTCACTAGTTTTCTTGGTCTCTTTTATGTGTCCCCCAAACTTTATTAGGAAAAGAACACTTTTTTCCCCTAGCAGAATAATGCCTCTTATTAATAAAGCCTTTTTTACCTCTTGTTTAATTTTAAAAACACTTTACAGAAAGAAGATAAAAGGAAAGATGATAAAGATGATGATGAAACTGAAGAAGATAATAACCAAGAAGAATATGACCCACTGGAAGCTGAAGATGCTGAAGATGAGGAGGATGGTATGTTCACTTCTTTATCCCTTTCTAATTAATTCCATTATTTGAAAGAATATTTTCAGCATGCTTTAAAGTTACTTTACTCACAGTCTGTATTTTAGATTTCATTATGTAGGCAAGAATTATGTTCTCGAACTTTTTTTGTTAAATCATATTTTACATATAATTAGTTTGTTCCTTAATCTACGTTGAAAAATTGAGTAGTTTATGGGAAGTTTATCACTAAAATCCTTGCTTCATAGAAAAAAGCTTTCATCTGATTCTATATTCTTCAGATTGCTTAGTTTTTTTTTTCTTTTTGAAATGCTTCAAAGAGACTTTGGTGTCCAGATATTATCCTCCTTAATTGTACTTTGCTTCCTGGAAAGATTAAAAGCGCAAATGATATTTTGAGTAAATGCCTGGTTGTATGGATACCTTTACATAAAATAAACTCCTTCTGCTGACTTTCCCCATTAGAAACACAGCCTGGGTTTCAGAGCTAATGAAGTTAAGCTTCAGGGCAGTTCAATAGACTTCACACAGTATCTTATATTAGAATTAAATAATGAAGTCAACATCAGAATGCAGGGTAGACACCCTTCCTCAAATGTGATTGGGTTCACAGGTTTTAGAGCTGGAAGAAGGTCATCTTGTTAACCCCTCAGGTTATAGGACTAAGAACCAGAGATGTGGTCTATCCTCTGTCCTCTGGCATCAGATCCTAGGGCTTTCCACTGGTGATTTTTATCTCAGTTTTTAAATCATACTTGGGCTTAGAATATTGTGATTTGTCCATAGTTTGAAGTGAGCTTTTAAATTCTGAAATCAGTTTTTGGTTGAACTTGCCATGAGAAATTTCTTGCTTTTGAATCTCTTCATCAGATGGTTTATGTGGATTTAGTAATTTGCTTTGAAACAGTATTATTTCCTCATGCATTTTTAATGCTTTATTTCTCATTCCCCATTGCAAATATGTCTTCCTATTCTTCCTCCTAGTACTGTTAATATGTAAAAGAATCTGTACAATAAGTCTGTCGATGCTATTCCCCCAAAATCATAAATTTATTTCTATATATACTTGATCTTCTTGGAATTGATTGTTGTAATTTAGTAGTTAGAAAATAGAAAAGTCAGTTCTATACTATTAAATATTCCTATTCTTTAAGTTTTTGCTGTGATTGCTTTTACATTTTATTTATTTGGGATTTTTTTGTTGTTTTTAATAGACCGAGATGAGGAAGAGATGAACAAACGGGATGACAAAAGAGAAATTAATCGATATGGCAAAGACAGAGCTTCTAAAGATAAGGTACTTCATAGTGTGTAAAATATTAATTTAAGAAATAGTTTGACTTCTAGGGTTTTTTGCTCTTTTATATCAGCTGTCACTCTAGCAGAACATGTTAACCTGACCTCTGTATACAGCTTTTAATTATTGGCTTCATTTAAAATTTTTTTTACTTAAAAAATCTGCTTTCTCTTGATGTCTTACTTTCCTCCCTGTTAGACCTATGGTTTAAAGTGGTAGCTGTAGACAGACCAGTCAAGAAGTATTACTTACTTGATTGTTTGGTGATACGTGTGGCCAAGCTTAGGGGAGACTAAATAAAGCAGCTCAGAGTCAAGCAACACTAGTTGATTAAAGTTAAGTTGCTTCCCCAACCTGTTATTCCTTTTTTTTGTGTTCTTGAAGCACTGAGGCAGAATTTGGGCATTCTAAAGTATCTCAGACTTTTAAAGAAAAGATTTCCTTGACAACATTCACTTGGTAACATTGCAAGGCAAAGCAAGTACCTACTGCCATCCTCACTTGTCTTTCTTCTTTAGGAAAAAGACAAGACACAGATGATTACAGTTAACAGGGATCTTTTGATGGCATTTGTTTACTTTGATCAAAGCCACTGTGGTTACCTGCTGGAAAAGGATATGGAAGAAATACTGTATACTCTCGGACTTCATCTTTCCCGGGCTCAGGTAATTCTTTTAGAAATCTTTAGCAATAAATATACCAGGCTGATCTTTAAGAATGTTTTTAAAGAACTCCTGTGAACATTTTTACACATTTTTGTACCTGCTCTATATCTTGGAGAACAAAGAAGCCTGACTCTCCTAGCCAATCTTTGACTAACATTTAGTTTGTAGCAAAAAATCATGCAAAGTCATCCCCTTAGCAGATCTTGCCAAAAAAAAGAATTGTGTTCCTTGTAAAGTCATGACAAGATTCCTTTTTTTTTTTTTTTTTAACTAACAGGTTAAGAAACTGCTTAATAAAGTGGTACTCCGAGAATCCTGCTTTTACAGGAAATTAACAGATACCTCAAAAGACGAAGAAAACCATGAAGACTCTGAAACCTTGCAAGAAGATATGCTGGGTAATAAGAGTACAAGAGTTCAAAGTTTAGGTCTGCGGGTGGTGGACTTCATAAAAATTAGACTGATTTTTTTTTTTTTTTATTATTTTCATTTTGCTGGGGCAATTGGAGTTAAGTGACTTGCCCAGGGTCACTCAGCTAGGAAGTGTTAAGTGTCTGAAATCAAATTTGAACTCGGGTCCTTCTAACTTCAGGGCTGGTGCACCAACTAGCTGCCCCTGGACTGATTTTTTTTTTTTTTTAAATTTAATGTTTTGGGGCAAAAGAATGAATAATTTTTCAAAATTTTTAAATTTGTACGTTTTCATTCAAATGTAGGAAACAGATTGCTGCTCCCAACACCTACGGTAAAGCAAGAGTCAAAAGTTGTAGAAGAAAACGTCGGCCTAATAGTGTATAATGGTGCGATGGTGGATGTGGGGAGTCTCTTGCAAAAACTAGAGAAAAGCGAAAAAGTCAGAGCTGAAATAGAGCAGAAGCTCCAGTTACTAGAGGATAAAACAGGTGAGGAAAAAATCCGCGTGTCTCCCTTCCCTCTCTCCTGCCTCAGTCTGGTGTGACCATCATTTTTGTGAGGACCTTGTTGGCAGACTTGGTGCCTGTGCTCAGTGCCTCTGGCCTCTGTGCCAGCTTCTCGTGAAGGGAGGGTTTGTCAGCCTCTGATCCCTTATAATCCAGGAGGCAGTTCTTGTTGCTCTCCAAAAAGAAGGGTTTGCTCTAATCTCTCATATCGCTGCCCCTACTGTCTGACTGGGTGGACGAGTTAGAGGGAGAAATAGACTTAGAAGGCTCCAATCCAACCCATTCATTACAGATGGAGAAACTGAGGCCAAGCGAGTCATTAATTGACTTGTTCAAGGTCATGCCAGTAAAACCTGGGGAAAGGAAGGCCACCAACACTTCTTAAACTTTGACCAGATCCAGTTCTAAGTGCTCACAGTCATGGTCCTGTCCACCTTCCTTTCTCCTTCCTTCCCTACTTAGTGTCCGAGTGCAGCCTCTTTGTGCACTTTTAAAATGAGCGCTTAAGCTTCCTGGTGAAATTACAGGTATTGTGGGGAAAAGTAACCGATCATTTGGAATGCCTTCTTTACAGGTGAGGACGAGAAGACAATTTTACATTTGGAAAATTCTAACAAAAGCCTAACTTGTGAACTCAGAGAAGTCAAAAGGGACCTTAGTCAACTACAGGAAAACTTGAAGACTTCCGAAAATGCAAATTTGCAATTTGAGAACCAGCTAAATAAGACAATCAAAAATTTATCCACAGTTATGGACGAGATTCATACTGTTCTTAAGAAGGTGAGGATTCTTTACTTTTTCCCTGTCTTTAGTTTATTGCAGTTTTTGGACTTTGTTGCATTTTCCCATCCCTCGGTTGGTATATATTTGTTTATATCATGCTGCTCTCTGTGAAAGAACAGTGATGTCCTGGATACTTTTTTTGGATACTCTCATAACATTTCTCTTTCATACAGCATCCAGCAGAAGTGGCCCTCAAATGAATTAATCTTTCCTAAGTGGTGTACTTTAGCTCCTCCCTTCTCCATGTCCCCCCCAGATACATCTTTATTCTTATTTTAATAAACCCAGTATACTGAGCATTTATCATGTGCTCAGTAGTATTAGAAGACAAGAATCATGAAGGTCAATCTTTCTCCTCCTCAATATAATTAGTACTTGGTTAAAAAAATGAGATTTACAAAGAACAATTAAGTGCTAAATTGTATAGTGTGGATGATGCACTGAATATTTCTCATTATTGTGGCACATAAAAACTGCTTGTAAAATTCTCAAGCTCAATTGCCAATTTCTCTCATAACCAAGCAATGAATTATACGCCTATAAATCATCTCTCAATCAGGAAGAAACAAACCACCCAGAGAGAAAGGAAAAACTTGCTACCAGTGGGAGTGGATTGCTATAAGTGGCTTTCTTGTGTTGTTGAGATTCAGAAGGCTGCGTTTTCAGTGCCCGTGGTCTCAGAGCCCCTCAGCTTGAGCACTACTGTGCCCCGCTGGTGAGCCTCCCCTCTCGCTGCATCTTGCAGTCTCGTTTTGGTGGCGCTGAGAGCTGCCAGTCTTAGTGTGCCAACTGTGGCTTCGGCAGCCATCCCCTTCCCAGTGACTGTCTACTCTACCTAACTTGTGTGTGCAGTTCTGGTGTGGAAGAGGTCAGTGGCTAGAGTTTTCATTGGACTCCTTTATCATTATTCAGGCTGGCATGATTGTCATGTTTTCACTAGATTACATGGGCCATGGAAATTGAGCATTCTGTCGCCGTACAAGCACCATCTTGGCCTGAAGTCCCTTCCACTGTCAATTTTAGACACCTGGATGGGCACCTGGAAAAGATTCATATCATACTTTTCTAGTAGTCTCCCATGTTAGTGGAATAATAGCCAACATATTAGTGATGAGTCATTTCCTCTTTATAAAATAATTAGTTCCATTTTGTTATTTGGTGTTCATCAAATCCAGTGCTTTCCTTTGATGTTTCATGTGTTGTTTTTTTTGGGGGGGGGAGGGAGAAGGGAGGGAGTATTTCCAAAATAGATGTTAATTAAAAAAAAAGGAAAGAAAGTTCTCCAGAGTGACCATGTGTATTTTTAAAAATGAATGACTTTCCATATTCAGGTGTTTTTCCTTTATAGTTTTTTTTTTTTTTTTTTTTGAGGCCATTGGGATTAAGTGATTTGGCCAGTCACACAGCTAGGAAGTGTCTGAGGCCAGATTTTAACTCAGGTCCTCCTGACTTCAGGGCTGTCCACTGCGCCAACTAGCTGCCCCTATAGTTTACTTTTTAAAAAATTTATGTAAGACTTCAGTGAAGAAATGCATCTTTTTTTGTTCATTATTTTATAGGATAATATGAAGAATGAAGACAGAGATCAAAAATCCAAAGAGAATGGTGCAAATGTATGATAAAATTTGTTTTTGAGAAGAATGGTGTTACATAATGTAATATATAAATCATGATACCAGAATGTTTGAAAGTGATGCATGTTTGATTTTAGTAGTATAAATATCTGTTAGTTCGAAAGATGTATAAAGTTTTATGAATGTGAGTCTCTGCTTTTGAACATTGCTTGTAATTCATAGCATTCAATTTATTAGACACTCTTTGAGTGAAATAATTTTGCAAAATGTTTTAGGATGAACTTTGTTATAGTTTTAACCCTAATAAAGTTCATCAATTTAATGGACAGTAGCAAGTATTTAATTACCAAATGTCTTTCATAAAAAAAAAAAAATGTCTAGTAAAATCAAAATTTCTTTATTTATAGAATTATCATTATTAGGTTTTTATTTTGAATTCAGTCCATCTTTTAAAAATCCAGTGTAAATCATAAAATAGCATGCTGCATAATTTTGCAAGTTTTTTGGGGAACCCAAAATTTTTTACTTACCACAAAAAGCTTCTTCCTCCTCCTAATCATACCCCTTCTCTCAAACTACTTATTAAAATTTAAGCCCCATCAAATACTCGGAAAGCAATAGTAAGCCGCCATTATTCTTTGGGTAAGTTGGTGGGGTTTACAAGAAAATTAAGTTGAGCCTTATTTGAATGTGTTCATTGTGCTCTATTATCAAGAGTTCTGCTTTCCTTAAGAGCGTTTATAATGTAAAAACACAGTGATTGAAATGTATAGTTCAATTTGAGGCCAGTAGATGTCAGCATAATGCCTTACATGAAAAAAAATTGTAATTTAAATTAAACTCCTTTAATTAGGATTGATTTTTTTAATAGTTTTTCTGTAGTTCCTTGCCATTGCTGGAGTGTTGCTGGATATTTTGGAGTTGATAAGCTCTTAATTGTAAAAAGTAGGTTAAATCTGTTACAAAGCCATGAGAATATTCACCGTCTTAAACAAAAAAGGCCTGTTTTAAGTTTAATACTTAGTGATGCATATTTCCAGAAAAGAAATTTTTTTTAATGAGGTCTTTGGAGTTTTCTTTTTTTTGCTAGAACAACGAATTTTTAGCCTTGATGTCCCAGGTAATTAACTGTGAGAACGCGAGTGCTCTGAAGCGGATCGGCACAGCGGCTCTCACTCAACGAGAGATGGATTCCAATGCCCCAACAGTTCTTTTCCAATCCGTTTTTGTCTGAAGTTGCTGAATGTCGTGTTTGTTTGGGATTCTCTGAAAGACCAGCTCGTGTACAGAAATGTTTCTTTCTCTCTGAGCAGAGATAAATGACATAGAGCGTAGGTGAAAAATGTTCTTCTTTATTTTTTAATTAAAATAATTTTTTAAAAGAAGATGAGCTTTTGACTGAAGAAATTAATGCTATGGTTCTTGATTGTTGTAAGTTTCTGTTTCTACCTCTCTCTTATCCTCTCATCTGTCTGCAAACATTGAATTTCCTGTTTATTTAGGAAATTGTTTTCATCTTGGATCCAGTGAGAAAGGCTGGAAGAAATGTGTCAGGCTTCTAGTTTTTCAAGTAAAATAAAAACCAGAATAAAGCAAGGGAAAATGACGTTTAGACCATCAGATTATTACTCAAAAAAATTTTTGTTTGTTCTTTTTAATAAACTTTCTTAGCTACAGATGGAGGGGGACTAAACAGATAACAATCCCAGATAGAGGCTTAAATGACTTTTTGAATATTTCCTTAATTTTCATGATATCTTTGTGATGATGGCCATTTTACAAAGGTATCCAAATCCTTAGTGAAACTGCAGGGAATTGGGGTCATCTGTCATCAACTAGGCGTGAAGGTATTTTAATCACTGTAGCACAAGCAGTGTTGCTTAGTGTCGACAGAGCTGGCCTCCAGTCAAATAGGCCTGCGTGCTTCTGTCACTGACATATATTAGCCATGTGGACCTGGGCCAACTATCTAGGACCCTTTGAGGTGCCAACCCTCAGTGATTGAGGTAGCTCCACACCAGCTCCATACTCTAATGAATGAAGTCACAGATCTGGTCAGTCTCTGACTCCCTCAGGTTGTTAGGAATACCTTAATTCTCTCTAGTGACCATCTACGAGGAATTCTTCCTTCCCTACCCAAGACAGATTTCATGACATAAAAATTGCATATCTGATGATAAAAACTTAGAAATTTGCCTAAAGCCTCTTGAAGGAAAAACTGAATAAAACATGGGAAATCAGAAGAACACTAGCTAAAAAAGGATGCCGTGATTTGATATAAAAGTAGCCTTGAAATGATTATTTGTGCATCTTTTACATAGATGTAAATGTATATTTCAATTTGAGGCTGGTACATATTTTACATAGAGTTGCTTCAGAATATTTAGGAGCCCTCTTTTATCTAGGAGACACTCTTCAAGGCCTTTTAAGGTCCATCTGTTTAGAAGATAAGATTGAGAAAACCCCAAATCTACTAACCTCTCTTGGCTGCGGGTAGGTAGTAATGAACAAAGCATCTGTTTCAGATCAAGAGCGTGGTGGTCATAGTCAAGAAACATTGCCACCTGAGGGGATTTTCCTACTGCTGGGAGGCTCCCCTACCACCTGTCAGGAGCATTTTTGGTTTTCACCTCTTTCTCTTTTTTTAAAAAAATATATCATTTTCCCAAATACATGCAATGATAGTTTTCAGTAGTCACCTTTGCAAAACCCCGTGTTCCAAATTTTTCTTCCTCTCCTCTTCCCCTTCATTGCTCCACAAAACAGCAAGCAATCTGATATAGATTAAATGTGCAGTTCTTGTAAAGAATTTTTCGTATTGGTTATGCTGTCAAGAAAAATCAGATCAAAAGAGGAAATCCAAGAAAGAAAAAAAGAAGCAAGCAAACAACAAAAAGATGAAACTAGTATGCTTTGATCCACATTTAATTTACATAGTTCTCTCTGGATGCAGATGACACTTTCCATCCCAAATCTATGTCACCTCTTTTAAAGCAGTAAAAATGATAATTGGGCAACTGTAGCTACCATTTTGAAGTGTGGGATGCAGCAAGACATGGTGCCTACTGGAAATGATTTTGTTTGGAGATTTATGGAATGGGAAGAATGGCCAGGGCAGAAAGCCAAGGCTTTCTGAAAGAGACACCCTGAGTGATAGTAGTATGGTGTGTTCAGACACCTGCCTTTTAAGAATAAACTGGTAGATTGGAGAAGGTACTTATCATTGGGGTCAGTGTGGAATTAGTTATTCCTTCGAAGAGAGGAGAACTGAAACTGTTCTGGGAAGATGTTGGTTACAGGGGCAGCAAGGTGGCACAGTGGATAGAGCACCAGTCCTGAAGTCAGAAGGATCTGAGCTCAAATCTGCCCTCAGACACTTAACACCACCTAGCTGTGTGACCCTGGGCAAGTCACTTACCCCCAATTGCCTCAGCCAAAAAAAAAAAGATGTTGGCAACAAGATTGGCTTGTTTATGTACTGATCTCATCCCAGGATAAAAGAAATCCACTATTAAAACAACTGACAAAAGGAGATCTCGTTAGAGTACATTCTAATGAATCTGTTAAGACTATACCGCGGTGGTGAAAACCTATCCATTCACAGTCCAGAATGTGTCTGCGTGAAAGTCCTAGGTAAAAGCAGGCAAAGCCACCATTTGTCATAAGACAAAAAGATCTCCCTAAGAACTGTTGGCAAAACTGTAGTGAGGTACCATTACCCTTTGGGGAATAGATAATTACTGGCTGATGGGTTAAGACTCCTTTGGTCCCCAGGTCTGACTCCAGATAGTAACCGACTCAAAGCTGAACCAGAACCAGGGCTGTCTGTGGAAAGGCTTTTTCGGGGGCAATGGGCTCCAAAGTCCCTTCCTTAAATAGGCATTTTCTAGCTGGAGTTTTATAAAAGAAAAAATAACTAGATTGAGCTGGGAGCTTCCGTGCCATTGCTGTTCTGCAGAGCTCAAGGGGTGGGCGCTAGGATGCTTCACTTCCCCGTTAGGGTTTCCTGCCTCTTAATGAGCTGCCCTGGGTATTTTCAAGGTAAGGAATGGTGATTTTCCTCAGGGAAGAAGGTCCCTCTAGCAGTAATGGGTCAGCCTCTTTACAACTGACAGCCTCGATTGCCAGGGACCCACAATGATTGGGTATCCCAACACTTGAAACTCCTTAACAAAAGTAAACTTCAATTTTCCGTGTGAAGACAATTATTTTCGGGGACAGGGAGCAGTTGGGGTTGAGTTGCCCAATGTCACAGAACTAGTGAGTGTTATGAACTCAGATGATCCTCCTGACTTCGGAGCTGATGCTCTATCCATTGTGCCATCTGGCCCCAAGACCTCAATCTAGATGCCCTTGTTTCCTTCATACAACTTTTTAATCTAAGGGTACCATGAATGTAGGAGGGAATCAAGCCAAAAGCCAAGCCTGTATTTATGGTACTGAGTCAGTCCTTCCAAAGGGCCTCCTCCTGCCACCTCACTAATGAGGGGACTTGCACCTGATCATTACCCCAAGCCAAGGCAATTTCAGGTTGGGCAGGTGTGGCCATTTAGAATTTAAATGTGGGTAAAGCCGGGGAAAGGAGTAGCCACATTGGGTCTCTCTCAATCTGCACCTGCGGGCAGTCTGGGTCTCTCTCTCTGGGGTAAGTGTTTTATATAATTGAGCAAAGCTGTTTCTTCCTTCTGAGTGAAAAGAATGACAGAGTCTTAGAGGTGACTTTTTGTAAGTAGGCTATGATATGGAGAATTGTTTAGGATTACTCATAAGTAATGGTGAACTTAGCAAATTGTGATGTATTTTTAGAGCAAATTTGGAGGAAAAGGCTGGGAAATCCCTGTTTCTCCCCATCTTCCCTCAGTTTTCAACACTATTCATTTAATAATTGAAGGGTTTCATTTGCATACTTGGGTCATTCTTTGTGCAAACTCAGTCACGCCGGTTGTGACCGAGCCTGGAAGAGCGGGCGGCACTGGATCTTGACGGAGATTGTGCTGACACCCAAGGGCAGGGGACAGAGGTGAGAAACTCTCAAAAATAATAAAAATTATAATATTTAAAAATAATAAACATGGTAGAAATATATGTGAAATCCAATATATGATAACTCTATATACAATTATCTTGCTGCACAAGAAAAATCAAATCAAACCAGAAAAAAAAACTGAGAAAGAAAACAAAATGCAAGCGAACAACAACAAAAAGAGTAAGAATGCTATTTGTGATCCACACTCATCCCCCAGTCCTCTCTCTGGGTATAGATGGCTCTTTTTATCATAAGATCATTGGAACTGGCCTCAATCTTCTCACTGTTGAAGAGAGCCACGTCCATCAGAATTGGTCATCGTTAAAATCTTGTTGCTGCGTACATTGATCTCCTGGTTCTGCTTATTTCACTCGGCATTACTTCTATATTGCGCTTTTCATTTATTCATTCATCTCATCCACTTACAAGTCCTAGGATCAATTCTGTCTGTCTGTATTCACAAATATAATAAGAAGAGTGGAAGGGGATCCTTTACAGAGGTAAAGGAGAGATCACTTTCAGCTGGGGGAGGGCGAGGACTGGCTTCTGAAGGAAGGTGGAGCTGCTTCTGGGGCTGCTGGAAATGGAGAATTTCAAGAGGCACAGCTTGGGGAGAATTCATTGTAGGCCGGAGAATGTCCCAAGTGAAAGCTCAGGGTCAGGAGAGAATAGGATAGAACAGAGGACTTGGAGTGTTAAATGTGCCTAGGAAGTAGTGTGTGGATGAGAACAGAATGCAATAAGCCTAAAATGGGAACTAGCTGGGACCTGACTCTGATAAACAAGCCCTCAAATGCCAGGCTGAGTGTCTTATCAGAGAGAACCACAGATGGTCTTTTTTTTTTTAAGCTTTTTATTTTCAAAACAGATGCACAGATAATTTTTCAATATTGGCCCTTCCATAGCCTTGTGTTTCAGATTTTCCCCTCCTCCCCACCCCACCCCCCAGATGGCAAGCAATCCAATATATGTCATATATGTTAAATCCAATATGTGTAAACATTTATACAATTAATTCTCTTGCTGCACAAGAAAAATCAGATCACAAAGGAAAGGAAATGAGTAAGAAAACAAAATGCAAGCGAACAACAACAAAAAGAGTGAGAATGTTATGTTGTGATCCACACTCAGTTCCCACAGTCCTCTCTGGGTGCAGATGGCTCCTTCATCACAAGTCCCTTGGAACTGGCCTGAATCATCTCATTGTTGAGGACAGCCACGTCCATCAGAAATGATCACTGTATAGTCTTGTTGCCATGTATAATGATCTGGTTCTGCTCATTTTACTTAGCATCTTAGTCTCCCCAGGCCTCTCTGAAATCCTCCTGCTGGTCATTTCTTACTGAACAATAATATTCCATAACATTCATATACCACAGTTTATTCAACCATTCTCCAACCGATGGGCATCCACTCAGTTTCCAGTTTCTGGCCACTACAAAGAGGGCTGCCACAAACATTCGTGCACATACAGGTCCCTTTCCCTTCTCTAAGATCTCTTTGGGATATAGGCCTAGTAGAGTCACTGCTGGGTCAAAGGGCATGCACAGTTTGATAATTCTTTGGGCATAGTTCCTAATTGCTCTCCAGAATGGCGCAGACGGTCTTTAAAGCAGAGTACTATGGTTAGCGCTATCTAAGAGGAAGAGGGATGGGGCATTCATATGAAGAGAGAATTGCAGAAGACAGGAATCCTTTGGGATGAACCAGAGGAGAAGGCAGTTGGTACAGTATAGAAAGGCTAAGTGAGAATTGCAAAGAGTTCTGGAATTGCACCAAGAAGCAAACTTACATTCGATTTCCATGCTCTCCATCCTCTGGTTATTTCTTGATTATTTTAGTCCTCCTCATGACCCCATTTAGGGTTTTCTTGGCAGAAATACTGGAGTAATCTGCCATTTTCTTCTCTACCTCATTTTACAACTGAGGAAACAGGCAAACAGGATTGCCCAGGATCACACAGGTAGTGTCTGAGGCTACATTTGAACTCGGGGAGATGAGCTTCCTGACTCCAGGCTGGGAGCTCTGTGCACTATGGCAACCCCCTCGCTGCCCTAGTCTCCGTATTCGTCTATGAAATGGCACTAGCAACTCCTTCACAGACTTGTCATGGGGATCAACAAGACAAAAGCACTTGGGTGCTCAAGAAATTTCAGTGATGAGGATTAAGTTGTAGAAAAAACCCCTGGATCTGGAATCACAAGAACTGGGTTTGAATCCCAGTTGAAGCTTCTCACCTATATGACACTGGATAAGTCACTTTTTTTCCGGATTTCACTTTATTTTGGGGGCTAAATTAAAAAATCTTTACAATTTTTTTCAGTCTCCCAGTCCCAGGGAGCTATGCCTGATAGTCTTTCAAAGAGCCTCTCGGCTGAAATCTCTCTCCCTAAACCACATCAGGTTCTCATACTCATTGATTCTGTCTAAGTGCATATTTTAAAACATCCATCCTAGATTATAACAGCCATTTAAACTTATAAAATATTCCGTAAGTCTAGGTTTGGCTATCTCCGTTACCTATAAATATTTAGCTCTCGGCATCACTATGCAATGTCTTGAGAACAGATGGCTTTCCATTCCACCAGGCCCAGAATCCATGTGGCCTGGGCCAAACATCAAAGAGCGCCATATAATCGCTTTAATTTTTTCACTTTATTGGACTACTGCAGTTTCATTATTGTTAGCACATGGTTAATAAGGTCCTCGGCCAGCTGAAGTATGTTGAGAACCCTCAGATTCAAAGGATATGTTTATCTTTAAAATAAAAATATTTTTTTTCTCTGCTGCTGGTTTTGTAAAGGATCATTTATTACTTATTGAGTTGGCAGATGCTACCCTAACAGACCCTCGGAGGGGTGAGTTTGACCTTTGGTCATCTAGGCAGTTCCATCCAAGTTGCCCAAATGGCGTCAAATATCATAGAGTCTCTCAAGAAGAACATATGAAGCATCTAATGACTTTTTTTTTTTTTTTTAAGGAACCCAGCTTTTTAAATGTGATCTACAGGAAACCATTAAATGAAGTTTATTATAAAGTAAGTTATAGCTGAAGTAGTCTTTAAACGACTTCTCACATCTCAGCCGAAAAAATTCAAAGAGTTTGTGCATCGCATTTCATAAACTCTGAATTTCAGATTCAGGAAAACTGAGGCACATAAAAAGTCACTTAGGACTCCCTGCCAGTGATAAATTTTCCTTTGCAAAGGCCTCCGCTTCATTTCAGGGGAGTTGGGTAATGGTTAAAATTTAATATACATGTGCGTTCAAGTGATCAACTGCATAATCCGAGGATGGGGAAGATTTGGTTATGTAACGGCCCATTGGGGGTTTAGTGGGCTGTGAAAGCAACAGGAATTAATAATGTGGCAGTACAATTGGAGACTGCATTGAGAGCCATTGGATCTGGAAGGTGGAAGTTTAACTAGATCCTGCTGCATTCTGACTATGTTTGGAGTACTGCGAATGCTGCATTTTAGGAAAAAACCTGTATAAGTTTCAGAACCGTATCATACAAGGAATCAGAGATGTCCAGCCAAGACGATATCCTCCGCTCCTGACTCCAGTTCCCATAACTACTAAGTCAGTCAGTCATTACACATTTCTTGGGTACCTGCTATTAGTCAAGCATTGGATGGTCTTGATGAAGAGAGACCAGGGTTGTTTTATTTGATCCCAGAGATAAGAGCCACAACTAGGAGAACCCAGTCCCTGAGGGGGAATTAAACTAGTGGATTGGGAGAGTAATGGTACAAATGGACCCTGAGAGAGGGAGTTTTGAGATTTAAAAAAGAACAAAAAAGTGAACATAGCGTGTGTTGATTTACATTCAGTCTCCTTAGTTCTTTTTCTGCATGCAAATGGCATTTTCTGCCCAAAGTCTATTGGAATTAGGTGGCGCAGTGGTTAGAGGGCTAGCCCTGAAGTCAGGAGGACCTGAGTTCAAATGTGGTCTCAGACATTTAACACGTCCTAGCTGGGTGACCCTGGGCAAGTCACTTAACCCCACTTGCCTCAGCAACAACATAACAAAATTGCAGTGTATTGGGATTATCTTGGATCACTGAACTGCTGAGAAGAACCAAGTCTTACAGAGTTTGGCTGTAGCTATGATCCCACTGGGAGAGGAAGGGGCCAGGCTTTCTGCCTCTGCTCCCTTGAGCTCTCCCAGAGCTGTCTTCCTCATCACCTGCCCAGTTTCTCTATCAAGAGGTGGTGCTTCCGCACCATATTAGCACTTGGGAAAAGCCCTACTCACCCTGCTTATTCCATACAGACCAGGAGCAATGAGAGGTGAGACCTTTTAATGACTGTCCCAAAGAGGAATGAGCTTCTTCTTCTAGCACTAGTGAATTTTCCCATCACTGTACATCCTTATGAGAAGGTCATCCCTTGTGGTCAAGGATGGTGTTTTTAAAATTTTTTTTTCTAGTTGTACTTGTACATTAATTTTTAAATACCTATTTCTCTATGAATCATGTTGGGAGGGAGAAAAATCAGAACAAAAGGGAAAAACCACAAGAGAAAAAGAAAAAAAGAGGGAACATTGCACGTGTTCATTTATATTCAGTCTCCAGATCAGGGATGTTGCAGAGCAGATTCACTTATAGGTCAGAGGGAGACAAACCTTTGAGTTGCCGTCCAAGTCTTCTGCTCTCCAGGACAGGAAATGTGGTGGTGCCCAAGGCTCCGGGTAAAGGGGTCATTTCTGTTCCATCCTAATCTGTGGATCCCTCTGGGGAGCTAATAATTAGATCTCTAATCTGTGTAATCCTCTGGGCCTTGGTATGGGCTATTCCTCTTATTGGAGTTCTCCCCCTCTTCCCCTCTGCCTCCCAGGATGCCTCGTGTTTTTACCCCACTTGGTTACCAATTCAATTCAGTTCATGATACATTTATTAAATGCCGAGAGGAAGCCAGGTGCTGTGGTAGGCATTGGAGCTAGGAAGACAAAAATTAAATTACCTATTCTCGGTATTACACCTAGGCTCGGAGTCAGGAAGCTTTGGGTCCAAATACATTTATTAGCTGTGTGCCTCTGGAAAGTCACACAAGAAAGTCATTTCCCCTTGTCTGCCTCAGTTTCTTTATCTCCAAAAGGAGCTGGAAAAGGAAATAGCAAACCTTCCCAGTGTCTCTGCCAAGAAAACATGAAGACTCAACAAAAACATCTGAAAAACATCAATACTCTCCAAGAGCTTACCCTCTAATGGGAAGAAACCACCAGCGCATGAGTAAATAAATGTTTTAGGCAAAAAAGATAGCTTAGATAGATCTACAGATAAAGCATTTATTAAGTGCTTGTTTGCCAAGCATGTGAAATCTTCCCTCAGTGGAATAGGAAGAGGAGAACAGTTTGTTCCAATGGCCCAAAGAAGGCTGAAGCTCAGAGCGGATCAGACATTGAAGACGTTAAGGACATCTACTGCATCCTTAGCTGTTGCCAGTTATCCTGACTTTCACCTTGCCACCAGACTTCAATAACTCTGGAAGAGAGAGTGTTACCTATACTGAATTTGAAATCTTAAGCCACTCCTTCCTATGAAGTACATAGTAGGCATTTAATAAATGCTCGTCAAATCATTCACCCATTTATTAAGGGCCTTCAGTCTGTCAAGTACTGTGCTCAACACTGTACAGAGAATAAAACAATCCCTATTCAGAAGGAGTTTACCTTCTAAGGGGGGATGAGAGGAAGAGAAAGAATACTAAGGACTTTTATGAATGTATAAAGTCTAAATATAAAGCTAACAAATACAAATCTACAAAAACTAAATGTAAGGTAACGGATTGGATTGAATTGTTTCTTAACTCTTTCCTAGTTTGGTCTGCCATCTTAGTTTCACCCATATTCCACTTCTGGAGCTTACGAGGCTCTTCACCTCCCTTCAGGCAAGGAAAAGGCAAGGTCCTATGTGTCACATGAACAATTAATATTTAATGTTTCATGAATCATTCTTCCTTGTGCAAATGGTCCTTTTCAAAGAGGGCTTTGGGCTCACAAAGACCACTATCTGTTCCTGGTTCCAAAGCATAAATATTTAATGGAAGGAAAACTACCTTTGAAACTTTTCTTCCAAAAAGGCAAGTGTACAGGGTACTCTAGCCAAGGGCTGTACTTAAAATAATTCTAAGCCCATCTGGTTCACATAATAGGATTTTATCAGCTTTTTGCATTCAGGAATACCCTGGGCTGAGGCTATGGGAAAGGTATTTCCAAGAGGTGAATGTGTAAGTGCCAGTAACTGTTGCCCAATCCAATTAAGAGACCTCTTCTTTGCCCATACAATCAAATATCCTCAAAAGATCTGAATGCTTAGGAAATAGGAGTCTCCTTTGGCAGAGAAGGAGCATGAGAAGGAGGAGGAGGAAAGAAAGAAGAGGAGGAAAGCAGAGGAGAAAAAGAAGAAGAGAGAGAAGAAGGAAGGAAAAAAGAATGAAAAAGAAATGAAGGAAGGAAGGAAAAAGAAAGAAAGGAAGGAAGAAATAAGGAAAGAAAAAGGAAGGAAGAAATAAGGAAAGAAAAAGGAAGGAAGGAAGGAAGGAAGGAAGGAAAGAAGAAGGAAAGAAAAAGGAAAGAAGGAAGGAAAAATACTGAAATGGAATGGCTCAAAGAAGACAATTATTGTATTTAGCACCTGATTGAGCCCTGGTGATCTTGTTCAACTTCCTTCACTTTCTCAGCTTTGACAGAATTTTTTTTAAAAAAAGGAACAATAGTTGACCCTTAATTTCTGAGATAGTTTCAATGTTAACCATCCTAGAAGCAAGAGAGACATAACCTTCAGCTGGTCAGAAACCAAGAGATCCCAGAGATAGTGTTTACAGGTGGAAGACAGATGATACCCATGGAACCCATGTTCGACCAGAAACTTTTAGCTTCTCACCCAGGGAAAAGGCCACTACTCATCAACTTTTTGAACATTCAGATTGGAACTTCTCACCATGTTTTCTTTTAGCACAGACACACATGTGACCAGGGCTGGACTTTGTTTTCAGAAGCTGCCCCCAGAGGGTGATTTACATTCAAAGTGTCAGGCTGTTAACTAAAAGTGGAAAAAAACACAGTGTTTCTTGGAAGGGGGCAATTTTTACTCAAAAGGTGATAAGTTTCCTATGAGTCAGATCTTTGTTCTCATCAGCTCTACCCTCTCCAGCTGTGATACAGGGTAAGCATACTTCTGACCAAGACCCAGGATTGAGTCCCAGCTCTGCCATTAATGAAATGTGTGACATTGAACAAATTGCTAAACCTCTGGGATTCTCAGTTTTCTCATCTGTAAAGTGGGCATAATAATATTTTCACAGGATCTTTGTGAAGATCAGATGACAGGGTGTTATAAAGTGCTATTCGAAACCTTTAAGCAAGAGCCCCTTCAATCAATCAATAAGCAGTCATTAAACCCCTTCTATGTGCCAGGATACAAAAAGAGGTAAAAGACAGTGCCTAATCTCAAGGAGCTCCCCGCAATGGGGGAGACATCATGCAAACGAATATATACAAAGCAAACTATAATAGAGTGGGAAATAATCAAGGGAGGGAAGGCACTAGAATTAAGATCAGATTTTAGTTGAGAGTTAAAGGAAGCCAGGTGGATAGAGTGGAAGGAAAAGTCTTGCAGGCCGGTGATGGCCAGAGCGAATACCCAGAGCTGAGAGCTGGAGGGTCTTGTTCGGGGAAGGGCCAGAAGGCCCTTGTCACCAGACTGAAGAGCTGGGGAGTAACATGTAAGAAGCCATTAAGGTGTGTGTGTGGGGGGTCAGGTTATGAAAGGCTTTGCCTGCTGAGCTGGTCACTGCAAACTCCCATTATTTTTTCCATTTGGACGGGCTTGGAGTCCTCAGGCATTTCATTTTTCCAGCTAGGTTCTTTGCCAGATCTAGATGCCAAACATTTTTTTCATCCTAGAATTTTGGTTTTAGAACTAAAGGGTCTTGAGATGGCCTCTGTTTCAAGCCCAGTTTAGAACAATGAAGCTCAGAGAGCCTGTAATCAATTCATCCGAGTGATCGTTCATCCAAGGGCACCCAGTAGTGAGTGAGAGAACAGGTCGATGGCACAGGAGATAGAATGTCCCGTCTTGAGTCAGGGAAAACGGAATTCCAATCCAGCTTTAGATACTTACAGGCTCTATGTGATCCTATAGTAGTCACTTAACTCTATGTGCCTCAGTTTCCTCATCTGAAAAATGTGTCGGAGAAGAAAAGGACAAACCACTCGAGTATCTTTGCTAAGAAAACCCCAGATGAGCTCACGGAGAGTCAGGCACAATTCAGCAACATCAAACCAACCCAAATCTAGCACATTGGGCATCATATCTCATCCTGGGAGAATTATATCTGACTTTCCTTCCATTTATATATTATCTTCCTTTCCATATTACATGCAAATATCCCAACCATCCTTCACTAGACAGGAGTTGTGCCCTTAAGATTGGAAGAAGGTAAAATAGTGGTCCTGTGCATCTGGAGAGAAAGGAGGGGTTGATTGACTGGGAATGTTACAGCTGTGAGAACTCCACCTCCAGCTCCATGGTCCAACTGTAAAAATGCAGATTCAGGCCAGCTGTGACTTAGTAGTGCTTACTTATGTTAGCAGTAAAATTCTTTATTAAACTTCTTAAAATAAAAGGAAAGTTGAAAGTCCCTGAAGTGGAGGGGGAAGGGGTGCTTATGATTTATAAGGCCTTAATCTCCTCTCTTGGAAAAACTCAAGCCCAAATCTTGTTCAGTGTTCCAGTGTGAATATGTTGTTCTAAATTCCCTAGGGAAATGAACTAAGCATTTATGTAAGGCTTGCTAGGAGCCCGGCACTGTGCTAAGTAGGCACTTTGATCTTATTTGATCCTCACCATAACCCTGTGAGATAGGGACTGTTATTATCCCTACTTTGCAAATGAGGAAACTGAGTCAGACTAAGAGGTATGTGACTCAATGAAGGCTACATAGCTAGGGAGCACATGAAGTCACTTTTGAGCTCAGGCCTTTTCTGACTTCAGGTCCAATATTCTACTTCCTACATTTCCTACCTACCGTAGCTCTAAAGAAAGGGTAGGACTCGATATATAGCTTTGGAAATCAATTCCACAAGATATTCTCTTTGTCCATGGGAATAAATGAAATCACCAAGAAAAAAAGTAAAAAGATAAAAGAGAATCCAAAGGGAGCTTTGCTTGGAGAATACTTGTTTTTGCAGGGGCCTGAGATAGGCTATGACCTGCAAAGGAGATTGAGAGGGATCAGTCAGACAAAGAATACAAACAAGAAAGACTAGAGTCAAGGTACTTTGAAGAGAGAAGATCTAGGAAGAGAGGACAGTCAGTTTCAAAGGCTACAGAGTCAAAGAAGACTAGGACAGAGAAAAATAAGGTCATGAAATTTAGCAAAGAAGAGATTGTAGACAGGATCAATGCTGATCAATGGTTAACAATTTGCTTTCTGAAAAAAAAATACACATAAAAAGATACATAAATTTATTATAAAGTTTATATAAAGGATGGGTGTAGCACACAATTTACAAATAACAAGAAAATTTACAATACTCAATTTTCTTAATTCCATATATCCAATTGATTCTCACAGAATGCTTTCATTAATTTTTGCCAAACGCTTATGTCCATAGCCAATCTGTGGTTGTAATTCAACCATTATTGGACAAATGGAGTTGCATCCCAATCGCCTAATTGTTTTTCCAGTAAATTTATTGTCATGAAATTTGACATGACCTACTGTTAACTATTTCTCACCCTTGTACAAATTATATTCATTAAGTGAAACCTCTTTCCCTTCAGAGCTATTGGTAATGACAATTCTAATCTTTTTGTATAGTTTCAGGGAATTGAATGTTGTTTGATCTGATAGTATTATCCTCCAAAATCATACAAATCAATTTTATGTTTTAAAATTTCCCTTAAGAGGGCAGCTAGGTGGTGCAATGGGTGGAGCACCAGACCTGAAGTCAGGAGGATCTGAGTTCAAATGTGATCTCAGACACTTAACATGTCCTAGCTGTGTGACCTAACCCCAATTGCCTCAGCAAAAATAAATAAATAAAAATAAAATTTCACTTAAATGGAATTTTTTTTCACTAACTATCCATGGTGTAGTTAATTCTTCATAAGGTCAAAAAGATGGTTGTAATAAGTCAAATTAATTAAAATTGCTTTCATAATTTCCATCTGATAAAAGACACAAGTTGACTTATTGAATTATATTTTCAAGTAAGATATTCCTAAGAAGAGCATTAGATGGATTATTTCTGTTAAATGGAATGTCTTTAAGTCCATCTGACTTAATCACAATCTTCACCTTGTGATCCCTACTTTCCAGCACCAACCTTTACATTTCCCAAAGCTCTTAGGGTGCATTTGATTAATTTGGTGGTTTGGGGAATGTTTGTTCGTCTTGGCATCAATGCAGCTGAAAGTAATGAAAATCCTTCAGGAATGTCAATTATTAAAGTAAGCTCTTGGGGAAAAAAATCAGTGTTGGCTAATCCCTTTGTCAAACCAAGATGAAAAGAACAAGAAAAATGCCCGTGTGATAGGAGACGTGCACCCCCATAGTATCCGTGCTCGGCTCACATCCCATTCATCTTCATCCCAGAATTCAATCAATTTAATCGTTTCAATTTTCAAATTCTTGAGCTCTAATTTCTAGCTTGGTATGAGTTTTATTGTTGTTGCTGCTATTCAGTTGTTTTCAATCAGGACTGACTCTGACCCCATTTGGGATTTTCTTGGCAAAGATACTGGAGTGGTTTGCCATTTCCCTCTCCGGCTCATATTACAGATGGGGAAACTGAGGCAAACAAGAGTCCAGTGAAATGACCAGGAGCTAGTAAGTATCTGAGGCCAGAATTAATCTCAGGAAGCTGAGTCTTCCTGATTCCAAGCTTGGTGATAAGCAGAATCAAGTTCACCCAAAACTATTTTTAAGTGATTAACTTATTTTATTTCAGGTATTGAATTGTCAAATGGTGATTGTAAGCATGGAAGCCAAATGATGATTTTAGGAAATTTTTCTAATAATTTCATAGCTACTCCTGACTTTTATGGATGTAACATTCCATTAGAGAAAGCCAGCTAGTGCAGTGGAAAAGAGCACTGGGCCCAGAGTCAGGAAGATTTGAATTCAAACCCTGCCCCAGACTCTAACTTGCTGTGTGATCCTGGGCAAATCACTTAACCTTCTCTCAGGCTCAGTTTATTTAATTGTAAAAGGGGACGATAATAGCTCCTTCTCCACAGGGTACTTGTGAGGGAGAAATGAAATAATATTTGTAAAGTACTTAGCACAGTATCAGGCATATAGCAAGTGCTTAATAAATGTTTATTCCTTTTCCCTCCATCAGAACAAAATACAATTAAGTTCACTTCCCAATACTCATTATCAAGCCACAATATCAAGTCACATTATCAAAACCACAATAATTTAAAATAAACAATAATGTATTTTTAAAGCTTTTTTATTTTTTTTATTATAGCTTTTTATTTACAAGATAAATGCATAGGTAATTTTTCAGCATGGACAATTGCAGAACCTTTTGTTCCAGTTTTTCCCCTCCTTCCCCCCACTGTCTCCCCCAGATGGCAGGTAGCCACATGCATGTTAAATATGTTATAGTATAAATTAAATACAATATATGTATACATGTCCAAACCATTATTTTGCTGTACAAAAAGAATCAGACTTTGAAATCGTGTACAATTAGCCTGTGAAGGAAACAAAAAAATACAGATGGACAAAAAATAGAGGGGTTGGGAATTCTATGTAGTGGTTCATAGTCATCTCCCAGAGTTCTTTCGCTGGGTGTAGCTGGTTCATTATTGTTCACTTGGAACTGGTTTTAAACAATAATGTATTGAAAATATACTCTGCTGTGTTTTGACACCAATCCTTTTAAAACCACAAGTAACGTGGCTCATTTAAGAGCTGATCAAACTGTATGTGGGATATGGTGCTTTTTCTTTTCTTTCTTTCTTTCTTTTCTTTTTCAATAGTATTTTATTTTCCAAATACATGTCAAGATAGTTTTCAACACTCATTTTTGTAAGATTTTCGTGTTCCAAATTTTTCTCCCTCTTTCCCTTATCTCCTCCCTCCCCAAGACAGCAAGCATTTAGACATATTTCCATATTTTTTCATGTTGTGCAAGAAAAATCAGATCCAGAGGGAATAAAAACCATGAGAAAGAAAAAACAACCAAACAAAAAAAATGGTGAAAATGCTGTGGTTCTATCCACATTCAGTCTCTATAGTTTTCTCTCTCTCTCTCGATGCAGATGGCATTTTCCATCCCAAATCTGTTGGAATTGCCTTGAATCACCACATTGTAGAGAAGAGATGGGCTTTGTTTTTACAACAGACTCACAAAATTCCTAAAAATTTAACATTCGGCTCTTGAGAGTTGGTACAAACCAGCCACTGAATTCAAAGGAAACCCTGGGAGTGCATAGCTTTCACTGAGTAATGGGCGAGAAAGCCTGATTACAAGAGGTTCAAAAGGGAATAAGAGGTGGAGAAAAGACAATAAGTATAAGTTCCTTTTTCCTATAAGTCTTGCTTTGATAAAGGGGACTTGGATGAGATGGTTCTGAGTGGACACAAAGTTATGGAAATGTCAGCGTCAAAATGGAGGGTTTTTTAAGCAACAGAAGTGCCCCCAAAAGAAAAGGAGGAACTGAATATGTGATTTGGCAAACTGAGTTAGAGATGCAAGGTGTCCCAAAAGTCCCAGTGCTGTTCTAAACTTTAGAAGCTTAAATAGATTTAATACTTAGAGTTTAATTTAAATTCTTTTGATAGCTTTAAATTGTACTAACATATTCGGAGCATCCTAACTAATAGTATCAATGTTGACTTATCAACTCTTCACTCTAAATCCCCTCCTCATGCCTCTTGTACATTCATATATAAATACTATATATTTTTTTGAAGTTATAGTTAAACAGTGCTCTATTTCTGGTTCTACTTTTTCCTTCCTTGTGGTATTTTATACAATGCTTTCCCAGTGTGGTATAGCAAGAAAGGAGTACTGAATTTGGAGACAGTTAGAGGACCTGAGTTCAAATCTTAGCCCTGCCGGTTTCTATCTGTATGATCTTAGTCAAGTCACTTTCTCTAAATGAGCCTCAGTTTCCTCATCTGTAAAGTAAGGGGCTGTACTAAATGGCCTCCAAGGTCCTTTCTAGTTCCAAATCCATGAAACTGTGATTCTAGATTTCTCTATATTCCCATATAGTTTTTGTTTTTAGTGGCATTCTAAAACTCCATTTTATAAATGCTCTATAATTTGTTTGACCAATTAATTCCCCAATTAATACAAGTAATATAGCCCTAAAAACTTTGTATTGATATTTTAAAATTATTATTTTCTTCAACTGTAGTCACTATGATAAGAAAACTGAGTTCAAAGCACAGTCATTTTTATGACTCTTATGTGTTATTCTTCAGATTGCTCTTCAGAAAGACACTAGTTTGCAATTACATCCATAATGTATGAGTATAGCTGTTTTCTCACAGTTCTAATGCTTTATTATATCTGTATTGCTTTATTATTTTTGTCAGTCTTTTTTTTTTTTCTGATGCAACTGAGGTTAAATGACCTGCCCAAGGCCACCCAGCTAGGAAGTAATTAGGTATCTGAGGTTGGATTTGAGCTCAGGTCCTTCTGACTTCAGGGCTGGCACTTGGTGTTAAATGACTTGCCCAGGGTCACACAGCTGGGAAGTGTTAAAGTGTCTGAGACCAGACTTGAATTCAGGTCCTCCTGACTTCGGGGTTAGAAATCTATCCACTGTACCATCTAGTTGCCCCTATTTTTGTCAGTTTTAAAGGTGCAATGCAGTGATACATCAAAGGTATTTTTTTTTGTTATTGTTGTTAATATGGGATAAACTTTCAAAAATATGGCAATTTTTATGACCTTTGTATATTGCCAGACTTCTCATTAGAAAGACTATACTAATTTCAATTACATCATTAATATATGAATGCCTCTGTTTCCCCACAACTCCACTAATATCATGCTTTTTTAAAATTTATTTTTGTTAGTTTGAAAGATGTGCAGTGATACATCTTGGAGTTGTTGGGCTTTTTTTTTTTTTTTTTTTTTAATATCCTATAATCTCCACTTTTCCCAATGTTTACTTACAATTGATGTTTCCTTGTTTTGTGTTCATTGCTCCCGGACATTTCTATTTAGAGACAAAATGTCCTTGTGGATCTGTGTCACTGCTCTATAAAAATCGAGATCCCAAGCTTTTATCTGACATATAAAATACAAGAATTTCCCCTCAGTCTCTTTCTTTATATTTTAGAGTTTTAAAAAAATTGTACAAAATATTTTTATTTTATATACTCAAATTCCTAATTTTGTCTCCAGTAATTTCTTTTCTTTATTTAATAGATTAGAATTTATCTCTTCTACACAGTTGTAATAAATGTTAAGCTGCCAAACCATAATTCAGAATTATCTGTAAAATGAAGGGACTGAACTAGATCCAATTCAATTAACAAATGTTGATTAGGGACCTGCTGGGTACACTACCCAGTGGATTAAGAGTAGATTAGCTCATTAGGAATAATCGGGAAATTTAGGAAAGATTCAGAGAAGTCCAGAAAGAGAAGGACAGAGAAAAGGTGGCTGGGTTCAGTATTAAAAGATTGTTGGTAGGATGCTTTCAGAAAGGCCTGGAGAGACTTACATGAACTGATGCTGAGTGAAATGAGCAGGACCAGGAGATCATTATATACTTCAACAACAATACTATATGATGACCAGTTCTGATGGACCAGGCCATCCTCAGCAACGAGATCAACCAAATCATTTCCAATGGAGCAGTAATGAACTGAACTAGCTATGCCCAGAAAAAGAACTCTGGGAGATGACTAAAAACCATTACATTGAATTCCCAATCCCTACATTTATGCACACCTGCATTTTTGATTTCCTTCACAAGCTAATTGTACAATAATTCAGAGTCTGATTCTTTTTGTACAGCAAAATAACGTTTTGGTCATGTATACTTATTGTGTATCTAATTTATATTTTAATATATTTAACTTCTACTGGTCATCCTGCCTTCTAGGGGAGGGGGTGGGGGGGTGAGAGGTGAAAAATTGGAACAAGAGGTTTGGCAATTGTTAATGCTGTAAAGTTACCCATGCATATAGCCTGTAAATAAAAGGCTATTAAATAAAAAAAAAAAAAGATTGTTGGTAACTTCCCTTTTCAAATTAATGAGGAGTTAGCATTATTATAGAGAAGAAGAGATTCAAATAGCTGCTAAATTTCTCTACGCATATTAAAATATGATTTACAGATTATTTGCTGTCTTGGAAAGGAGGTAGGTAAAGGAGGAAAGGAGAGAGAAACATTTGGAACACAAAGTCCTATAAAAATGAATGTTGAAAACTATTTTTACATGTATTTGGAAAAATAAAATACTATTAACATTTTTTAAAAATATGATTTAAAAATTTTTAAATATTCTTTGTTCTAAAAACAGTTAGGGGAAGGATAAACAGGAAATTTAGACAAGGTAAAAACAAAACATACACCAATAAAATAAATTTTTGTATAACTTCACAAGTGGTTTTTTTTGTTTTTTTGTTTTTTAATTAATTAATTAATTTATTTATTTAATAACTTTTTATTGACAGAACCCATGCCAGGGTAATTTTTTACAACATTATCCCTTGCACTCACTTCTGTTTTGATTTTTCCCCTCCCTCCCTCTACCCCCTCCCCCAGATGGCAAGCAGTCCTATACATGTTAAATAGATTACAGTAGATCTTGGATATAATATTTGTGTGCAGAATCGAACAGTTCTCTTGTTGCTCAGGGAGAATTGGATTTAGAAGGTATAAATAACCTGGGAAGAAGAACAAAAATGCAAGCAGTTTACATTCATTTCCTAGTGTTCTTTCTTTGGGTGTAGCTGCTTCTGTCCATCCTTGATCAATTGAAACTAAGTTAGATCACAAGTGATTTTTAATTGTGGGTGGGGATAAGGGAGAAAATCTAGAAGTCAAAAATTTTAAAAACGAATGTAAAAAATATTTTATTTTGAATGTAACTGGGAAAAATATTAACTAAAAATTAAATCACTAATAAAAATAAAATAAAATATGATTCTACTTAAAAAATAATTTATTTATAACTTTCCAGGGACTCCAGGAAATACTTTGTAAAGAAAGATTCACTATGACACAGTCTTTTTCTTTATGTAGACATGAAAATATTTGCATTTTCAGTAAGAAACATGTCTCCTGGATACAAGGTTCCTTTGGGATCTTTAAGATTTTTGCCAAGCGATCAAATAATCAAAACCATGTATTTACTCAAATTTCTACCATGTGTCAGAAACTCTGCTTGGGGGAGGCTACAGAGGCCAAAATTGACACAGGCCCTGCCCTTGAAGAGCTGATAGTTTACCTGAGGGCCTTGACATAGGATCATAGATCTGAGGTGAAAGGAGCCCTTGAAGCCCTCAATTCTATATCCTGACTTGTGCAGGGCCACACAGTTAAGGCGGGATTTGAGATTCTAGATCAGGTCCCATCTTGCCTCTCAGTGTTCACATATAAGTAAATATAGGATACATATCAAATTAATACCTAGAGGTTTGCTTGGGGAATAGGGTAGTGAACACTTCCTACAGGGGGAATTAAGGAAGGCTTCCTGAAAGAGGCAGGGCCCTAAAGGGAGCTGGAGGTTCCAAGGGTTGAAAGTAAAGAGGGAGGGCCTTCCAGGAATGGGCCACAGTCCTAGAGATACAAAAGTCTGGAGATGGGAGATAGAGGATCACACAGAGGGAAAGTGAGTTGGAGTGTAAAATGCATGCCCATAATCTCATGTATGGGTATGTGATTAGCATGGAAAGACAGGTTGAAGACAGATGTTTAAGAACTCTAAATGCTGAGCAGATGAGTTTATAGTTAGCCACGAGGCATGGGGAACCAACTCCTGCCGCCTCCTGAGCAAGGGAGTGACATGGTCAGCCCTGAATGATAAAGATATTAACTTGGGAGGCAGCTAGGAGGGCAGTGAATAGAGGACCAGCTCTGAAGTCAGGAGGACCTGAGTTCAAATCTGGATCAGACACTTAACACTTCCTGGCTGTGTGAGCCTGGGCAAGTCACTTAATCCCTATTTTCTCAGCCCCCTAAAAAAGAATATTAATTTGGTTGCTGGTTGTATGATTGGTGAACCAGAGAGGGGACACCAGTTAGGAATCTTTTCTAACAGTCCAGGCAAGAGGTGATGAGGATTTGGGCCGAGATGGTTTTGGTATAAGCAGAGAGAAGGGGAAAGATGGAGGAGATATTGAGGAGATGGAATTGTTAGAACTCAGCCACGTATTGGGTAGAGGGGAGAGGTGAATGAGAAGAGAGGATCAAGGGTGACTTCTAGTTTGTCCATTGGACCAATGCTGCTGCCCCTAGATAGAAACAGGAAAATGAGAGAGGGGGAAAGATCATTAATTCTGTTGTGGACATGTTGAGTGTGAGATGCCTGTGGGACATCCAACAGTGTCTGGAGGTAGTTAGAGATTCAGGACTGGTCCTCAGGAGACAGGCTGGGTCTGGATACATGATCTGTTTTCAGCAGGGAGATAGTTGAATGCATGAGAGATCTGATTAGATCACTGGTGGAGAGGAGAGAAGAACTGAGATACAACAGGGAAAGGCGGCCAGGACATGGCTGAGGAGGCAGAAGGATCAGGTTGATGGCAGAGAGAAAATTGGGAGAATAACCTCGATGGTTTGGAGAAAGACCTTAATGGCAAGCTCATCAAATAAGGCAAGGCAGATCAACAAGTTAACTCTCTGCAGGAGTTAGGATCACAGAGATGGTGGCAGGAAGGGTCGTTGAGCTGGATCTAAGAAAATGAATTTAGGATTCAGGCTTAAATATTTAAAAAAAGCTTCATAAGCCCAAGATGGAGGAGGATTGGTTAGTTAGGCAGCTATTTTCTGAAAAAGGTCTGAGGTTATTAAGGGAAGGGAAGTTCAATGTGAGGCAACAATGTGGTATGGTGACCAAAAGCGGGTGAAATCTTACTGTGCATTACTGGTAGGGGGACAGCGGGGGAAGTTCCCAGGATCACGATAGCCAGAAATGGAAGCTGTGTTCAGTTCCGGGTGCCACACTGGAAGAAGGACCCTGATAAACTAGAGAGAATCAGGTGAAGGAACTGGGGATGTTTAACCTGAAGAAAAGAAATATCAGCACGTACATAGTAGGTGTCTTTGTAATCGAATGGCTGGCAAGTGGAAGAGGGTTAGACCCTGTTCTTTTTAGCCTCAGAGAGCTGAATGAGGAGCAAAATGGGGGGGGGGGCAGACTTGTGCAGCACTCAGGGAAAACATCCTAGGGATTGGAGTCCTGAAGCGGAACCAGCCGCTTCTTCCCAGTCGGAGGACTTTGGGCCGAGGCTGCACAGCCACTTTTTGGGACTTTTGTCCTGGGGACCAGATTGGATGAGGTGTCCCTTTCAATTAGGAGATTCCATCTTTCTCTGGCTCTCTAAGAACCCGGGACTGTAAAACTTAGGGCCCGCTCTCTGCACCCAGTAAAAGGATTTCAAACCAATCTGATGAAAGCGTTTGGCTCTAATAAGCTTTGTCATAAATATCTGTAGGAAATTAGAGCAGCATCTTGGAGGGGTATTAAATTTGTGGAGCCCTTTGGCTTCTTCCCACCATAGTTCCCCTCCTGGTAAATGAGATTTTTTTTAATTAGAGGGTTGGGGGATTGGAGAGGTTGGTGAGAGCAGAACCCTGGTTTGAATCTTGTCCAGGTCAACCCCGTGACCCCAGATTGTTTGTGTCTTGTGTGAAATGAGCCGGTGCACTCAGCCAGGGCCCTAAGAGACAGCTTTTCCAATCGGAGTAGGCACTAATTGGTGTCCCCATTGACAAGCTCAGCAGAGAAACTCAGGCCTGACCTGGCAGTGAGTGGGAACAGGATTGAAAATCCCCCTTTTTCATCTTTGGAAAGTCTACCCCGTCAGCCGGGGAGGAACAAAAGGAGACCGAGGTCCTGCCCTCCCGGATTCCAAGGACTTGGATTTGCCCACTCTTTGCTACTTTCTCTGAGGAAGCTGAGAAGCGGGGTTTGGGGCTCCCAAAAGTGGTAAGGAACTGTAGCTTGGGAGTCAAAAGTCCTGGTCCTGAAGCTCAGCTCTACCCCTCACCACCTGGTGAGGTGAGGCACACAGCCATGACCACACTCAGCCTCAGTTTCCTTGTCCATAAAATGAAGATGATCTCTCAAGGGCAAACAAAAGTCCTGCAGCCAACATTCCCCTCCCAGCTCTCGGGCCCTGGCCCAGGTACTTTGGAAATGGCTATGACAATGTGAACAATAAAAGGTAGCTTTTGAGAGAACTTCCCTATAGTGTAGCAGTGAGGTGGTTGGTCTTAGAAATCAGGGTTCAAATTCAGCCTCCTTTCCCTTCTAGCTATGTGATTATTGGTAAGTTACTTTATTTCTCTGAGGAATAGTTGCTTCTTCTGTAAAAAGAGAATAATTGTGATGACCAGTGAAATAATAGCATCAGTAATAACTGCTAATGCTTTAAGATTTGTAAAGTAGTGGCAGCCAGGTGGTGCAGTGGATAGAGCACCAGCCCTGAAGTCAAGAGAACCTGAGTTCAAATCGGACCTTAGACACTTAATACTTCCTAGGCAAGTCAATTAACTTCAGTTGCCTCAGGAAAAAACATTTATAAAGTAGCTACATTTTCATATAATCTTTAAAACAACCTATAAGAAACCAGAAGTATTCTTATCTCCCTCTTACAGCTAGAAAAATTGGGGCACGGTGCCTAAATAACTTGACCATGGTCTTTCTGAGTTCAGGTCTAGTTCTTTGCAAACCTTCAAGTGCCAGTTATTATTATATCATTATTGTTGTTGTTGCCTCATTGACATGATAATGACAATGCATAGAAACACACATTTCAATGCTTTGGAAACCACAAAAGTCACCTCATTTCGACAGCTAAGTGGCAAGGATGCTGTACGGGGAATCAGGAAGACCTTAATTTAAATCTTGTCCCAAAAAATTTACTGGCTGTGTGATCTTGAGCAATTCACTTAATCTCTTTCTGCCTGACTCTCCCCATCTGTAAAATGGGAAAAATAATAGCATCTACCCCCAGATTACTAAGAAGATTCAATAAGATAAAAGATATAAAAGACTTTGAAAAGTGCTTAAAAGTATTATTTAAATGCTAGATATAATAATAATAATAATAGTCATTAGTAGTAGTAGTAGAATTTTTTATTCTGAACTTAATAAAGACTGAATGAGTATTTCCATATACATAGTAGAACAGAAGGAGAGGATTATATATGAAACTGCATATACCTATTATGTATAGCTTGATTTTTAAAAATTGTTTTTTCTCAATTAAGAAGAATTTATTTTCTCTTCCATCTCCCCCAGAAAACTGAACTACCATATATCAAACTCTAATACAAAGTAGTAGGCTTCAAAAACAATTTGGTTCCGAATTTTACAATAGAGAGGTTCATTAGTGGAGCAGATTAGGCCCCAAAGTGAAGGATAATAGAGCCTAACATTTTCCCACTCTGGGGTAAGAACTCAGTGTCTGACACAAACAGTTGAAAAAAATTGAAAAGTAATCTGATCTTTCTTTCTAAGATAAATTCAATCTGAACTTTCAAAGCTAACCTGTTTATCTGGGCTCCTTTCTGATCTTCTTTCAGCACTCCTCTCTATAGTTTTCTAAAAGATGCCTCAAATACCTTCTTTTTCCCCCTTCTCCCTCTTCTTCCTTTTGCCTCCCACTCTTACTTTCCTACCAAAGGAAAAATAAAAAAGCCAAGCCCTTGTAACAAATATACAGTCAAGCAAAACAATTGGCTGTGTCTGAATGTTTCTTGTTCAGATTCTTGAGATCACCTAGAATAAAAAAACAAAAACAAAAAAGTCAGTCTTGTTGAAACAACTTATCCTAAGAACTATGAAATAATGACAATGTATCTTAGTCATGGCCTCACTCAAGGGATCATGGATTTCAAACTTGCAAGGGTCTATAAAGATGGTTATCTGATCTGACTTATGTCTTCTTTTTTTTTTATTCCAAAGTTAAAAACCAAATAATACAAGCATTTCTATATATATTGTAGAGCAGAAGAAGGGCTTGGTACATGAAGCTTCTCATCTCTGCTATGTAGTGCTTGCTTTTTCTGTTTAAGTATATAACAAATCTATCGTGTTACTTTCAAAGCTGTCCTCCTAGTCTATGGTTCTTCTGACCTTCAGTTCTCTTCTTATTTTTTAACCTCATCCTTTTTTCTCCTCCTTTCCCCATTGAAAAGGAAAGAGAAACCCTTGTAATAAATATGCAGAGTCAAATGAAATAGATTCCCACATTGGTCATGTCCAAAAACACAGGCTTCGTTCTGCATTTTTAATCCGTCATTTCTCTTGTAGGTGGATAGTATGATTTGTCCTTGGGATCCTGGAATTGTGGATTTTTTTTTTACAAGATTATTGTTATCTTATCTCCTGGTTATACACAAGGCATTCTGTATCAATTCAAAAGTGTCTTCCCAGGTTTCTCTGAAGTCGTCTTTTTTGTCAAGATGGTCTTCCCATAAACTCATATCATCAATAAATCAATATTTTATTAAGTACCTACCATGTGTCAGATGCTGGACTAAGTTCTAAGGATACAAAAGAGTCCTTGACTTCAATGAGTTTACAATTCAATTGGAGAGACAACATGCACACAAATACATACAAGGTACCGCCAGGTATCATCATAGAACACTGGGCCTGGAGCCAGAAGATTCGTCCACCTGAATTCAAATCCAGTCTTAGAGACTTGCTAGCTGTGTGGCCCTGGGCAAGCCACTTAACCCTGTTTGTCTCAGCTTCTTTCAGTATCTTTGTCAAGAAAACCAGAAATGTGGTCAAGAAAAGTTGTGAACAACTGAACAACAACAAAGTTATATATGGATACCTATTGTTCCAGTTGTTGCTCATTCTTAGTTTTTGAAGAGGACTTATATATCAGGGGGGAGGTCTTGGCTTGCTCGTGAATTGGATCTGAGTGAGGCAGGGTTGCCCAGAGTGAATGACTTTGGCTTCTTCCATACCTGACCAAGCTCTAAGTGCTTTGGAGCTCCTATTTCAGCTGCCTTCACGGCCACTGGAAAAAAAATGTTCTCCTCTACTCTATCCTCTACCCAAGCTTAGAGTAGACATCTCTAACTTTTCAGAGGGTCTGAGGTCCATTGGTTACCTTCAACCTGGTTTAACCCATCTGCAGAGATGGTTTTACTGGGCTGTGGCTTCTGCATGTGCTACAGCTTCTGGGAACCACGGGTAAGAGAGAGTTGGGTGGCAGGTTGACACCAAAGATAGGAGGGAAGCTCTAAAAAGGGTCTAGCAAGCCCTTGTATTATTAAAGGTGCTAGTGCTCCCTGAACATTCCATCTACCCCAAGATAAATAGAAAATAAGAGAGGGAATGTCTTGGAATGAACATATCCTAGTTTGTTCAGCCACTCCCTAATGGATAGTCAGATCCAGTTTTTAGCCACTGCAAAAGGAGTTGCTATACATGTTTTTGTGCATATAGATCCTTTCTTCTTTCTTTGACTGGAGTATAGACCAAATACTTCTGTCCTGGGTCAAAGGCTTTAGTAACTTTTCCAAACTCATTTCCAGTATGTCTGCACTACCTCACAACCCCATTAACAAGGCATTAATGGGCTCTCTTTCCCTAGTTTCTTCAGCATTCACTGTTTTTATCAAGTTTGTCAAACTGGGTCGGAGGTAGAACCCTCAGAGTTGCTTAAATTTGTGTTTGGCTAAATATTAGTTATTTGATTATAGATAGTTTGGGTTTTGCCTTTGAGAACTGTCCAAGCATTACATTTGACCATTTGTCAGTTAGGAAATGACTCTTGTTCTAATTTATAGGACTCATTTCCTTATATATCTTGAACAGGAGACTTTTATAAGAGAAACTTGCTACAAAGATTCCCCCTACCCTGGCCCATAACTGTTTTCCTTCTGATTTGAATTGTATTCAACTCTCTTATTTTCCAGATTAGTAAAGTCCCAAAGAGAATAAATAGCAGAGCTGGTATTTGAACCTAAGTCCTCTGTCTCTGAAGCCAGTATACTTTGCATTTGTTTCTATCATTAATATTCACGGTGGGCTCAGAAGAAAAATGCCCTCGTACCCTTCCTTCCCCTGCTCTTTTCCCAAAGCCTGAGAGGAGACTCAGGCTGGCAGGGGGGAGGGATGGGAGACTGAACTCCTTTGAGCCTGGCTTGGGCAGCTGGCTTGGAGCCAGCTCCCTTCAGAGGATTTGCATGTAAATGGGGCCAGGGGCCACCGGGGCTCCCCAAGCTTTGCACCCTCCTCCCCCTCAATGGGAAGTGTTCTCCAGACCACCCCTTCTCTTAAAAAGCCGGAGATTCAGCCTGATCTCCTGACCCCCACCTGCCTGGCTGGGCTCTGTTTGCCTGATCAGGTTTAAAAAGGGGGAGGAAGGGTCAGTGTCAATATCAAGACTGGCTGACTGGGCAGGGTTCAGCCTTCTTCCCAGAGGGGGTCTTCTGGGTTCCCCTGAGAAGAGGCCTTCAGCCCTGTTTTGGAGCCCATCAGCTTCCCCTCTGACCTCGGCTTTAAGGAGCCTCCACTAAAAACGTTCTAAAGCTTCACCAGCATGGGAAAGAAAAGCCCCCTCCTGGTAGCAGGCCCCCTCTGGGGCCCTGGGGACCTCAGAGAGCCAAGCACCCGGGTCTGAGTTTTCAAAGGCAATTTTAAGTAAAATCCAATCAACCAACCTTTAACAAGCACTTCCTCGCTGGCCACTATCGGCCTTCCTAGAGCTCAGAAATAACATCTGTAGAGTTATAGACCACAGCTGGAACAGACCGGGAGGTGATCTTGTCTAAAGCCAATGTTGAAACCATGGTTAAGATGAAATTAAATAAGAGATTGCAAGTGACAGGAGGGGGACTGAAATAAGTACTTCTGCATCCAAAGCTAGCTTGTGTTCCACTGGCCCATTGGTTCATTCATTCATTCATTATCCATTCACTTATTCAACAAGTATTTATTAAGGAGCCAGGCACTGTGTGACACATCAGAAACATATCGCAGCGGGTTGAGCATAGCTTTTCTGGAAGGGGTTGCATTGGACATGGGTTCTAAAAAATGGAGTAAATTCAAAGTATTAGGGGGCTTCTTTTTCTTTTCCTTCCTTCCTTTCCTCCTTCCTTTCTTTCCTCCTTCCCTCCTTTCTTCCTCCCTTCTTCCTTCCCTCTTTTTCTTCCTTCCTTTCTTTTTTCTTCCTTCTTCCTTCTTCCTTCCTTCCTTTCCTCTTTCCTTCCCTCCTTCCCTCCTCCCTCTTGCCTTTCATCCTCCCTCCCTCTTTCCCTCCCTTTTTCCTTCGCTCTTCTCCCTCTCTCCTTCCCTCCCTCCTTTCCTTCCTTCCTTCCCTTCCCTTCCCTTCCCTTCCCTTCCCTTTCCTTCCTTCCCTTCCTTTCCCTTCCCTTCCCCTTCCTTCCTTCCTTCCTTCCTTCCTTCCTTCCTTCCTTCCTTCCTTTCTTATTTCCTTCCTTCCTTCCTTTCTTATTTCCTTCCTTCCTTCCTTCCTTCCTGGCACTGTGTGACATATCAGAAATAAAGTATCAAACACAGTATCTGGCCCCAGATGAGATAATATAAAATGCTTCTAAAACCTTAAAATATTATGTAAACATTAGCTATTATTACTATTATTCCACAGGTAATTCAACCGCCTGCTGTGGGCCAAGAACATAGGATACAGAGATAAACACTCAATAGACCTTGCCTCCAAAGCTTACCTTCTATTGGAGAGAAAACACATTCAAATAAAAGTAAATACAAAAAATGCACAAGAAAAGCAACCTAACTCCTTTTGAAAGGCACTAGCATCTGTGTGTACACACAGTGTGTGTGTGTGTGTGTGTGTGTGTGTGTGTGTGTGAGCCCTAGGATCTGGAAAGGTCTCAGGTAAAAGGTTGTGATTAAGCCAAATAATAGCCAATAATAATAATTAACACTTATATGGTGCTTATTATGTGCCGGGCATTGTGCTAAGTACTTTATAATTATTATCACATTTGATCCTCAGAACAATGCACACGCTATTATTATTCCCATTTTAGAGATGAGGAAAAGTAACTAAAGTAGTCAGGGTCACAAAAGTAGTAAGTGTCTGAGGCTATATTTGAACTCATATCTTACTGACTTGAGCCCCAGCCCACTGCACCAGCCAGCTCTCCTAGCTGGATTTTAAGAGAAAGTAGAAATTAGTGATTTTAGGTTTATAAAGCACTTTTAAATATATGTTTACTCTTTCATCCCTCACCATAAATCTTCCTAACAAATATTCACCGTACTTTACTAATGAGGAAATTCAGAGGTTCAGAGAGAAATGACTAATCCAAGGTGACAGAGCCGCTGATAATCTAGGCAGGATTTGAATCTAGCTGATAAATGCACAGATTGGAAACATGGAAAGAACATTGGAGGTTATCTCATTCAATCCTTTTATTTTAGAGTTGAGAAGTGGGGGGGGGCGGGGGGAGGGAGAATGAGATTTAGCTCAGGATCACACAGAAAGCCTCTTCCTGGGTCCAGCTCCAGTTATTTGCTAGGAGGGATAGGAGACAAAAACCCATAATTTTGACCTGGCAACAATTCCTGATAAACCCATTGAACACATACAGAACAAAGAATGCTTTGTGAAGTCTGAGGGGGGGAGATTATCACCTGTGAGCAGATTGAGCATAGCTTTTCTGGAAGGGGTTGCATTGGTTCTAAAAGATGGGGGTGGATTCAAAGTATTAGAGGTCTTCTTTTTCTTTTCCTTCCTTCCTTTTCTCCTTCCTTCCTTTCCTACTTCCCTCCTCTTCTCCTCTCTTCTTCCTTCCCTCCTTTTCTTCCTTCCTTTCTTTTTTCTTCCTTCTTCCTTCCTTCCTTTCCTCTTTCCTTCCCTCCTTCCCTCCTCCCTTTTGCTTTCCATCCTCCCTCCCTCCTTCTCTCCCTCTTTCCTTCCTCCTTCTTTACTTCCTTCCTTCCTTCCTTTCCCTCTTCCTTCCTTCCTTTCTTCCTTTCCTCCTTCCTTCTTTCTTTCTTTTCTTTCTCTTTCTTTCTCCTTCCTTCCTTCCTTCCTTCCTTCCTTCCTTCCTTCCTTCCTTCCTTCCTTCCTTCCTTCCTTCCTTCCTTTCCCTCTTCCTTCCTTCCTTTCTTCCTTTCCTCCTTCCTTCTTTCTTTCATTTCTTTCTCTTTCTTTTTCTTTCTTTCTCCTTCCTTCATTTCTTTCTTTCCCTCTTCCTTCCTTCCTTCCTTTCTTTTTTGAGGCAGCTTAGCGTAATTCAGGAAGTAACTCTTAACCTAAGATCCAGAAACTTGTTTTGAAAAAAAAAAGTTGATAACTATTCCAATTTAATTGGTTTTGTGATTATTTTATACATTTAAAGACATGATTCTGAGAAGAGGTCTCTAGGTTTCATCAGATCCATGATCCCTAAAAAAATGATTATGAATGCCTGATGAAATGAATGAATAGTTCTAGACTCAGAGTCAGGAAGCCTGAGTTCAAAATCCTCCTCGGATGGTTGGTGACCTTGGACAAATCACTTATTTTAGAGTAACACAGTGCCTTTCAAAGAGTAAGCACTGGCTGACTGACAATCCCTGAGCTAAAGGTATCCTTCAAAGATGCAATCACTGAGTTAAAATAGACTGGGATATTTGCTGGTAGAAGGAATGATTTCCCATACTTCCCTAAAACTAAGCACATGGCTATGTTTTTAAAGTATTGGTTCTATATTCTTTCAAAATCAGTGGTCAGATTAAGAAAGAGGCAGGAAGACAGACAGGGAAGAGAAGGGGAAAAGAGACAAAAGAAAAAAAGAGAAAGAGAGAGAGACAGACAGAGAAAGATGGGGGAGAGGGAGACAGAGAGGAAGAGGTGGGGAGAGAAAGAGAGGAAAAAAGAGAGAGAGAGAGACAGAGACCTATAAGAGAGACAGAGATAGAGAGAGGGGAGAAGAGAGAGAGACAGAGAGATAGAAAGAAGCACTGGCTATTCCCAGGTATGTCAGAGAACTGGGATTTGCCCCAGGCTGGTATTTTTCTTATCTGAGAGGAGGGCAGGGGCATTCTTTACCCTGGCACATTCAGTTCTTTTCCCGTACAAGATCTGGCTGCCATCTTCCTCTTCCCAGGGGAGAGGCCCACAGGTTAAATGCTGGCATTGTCCAAGGCCGCAGATCAGAATCAGCAGTGGGAGTTCCTGGCTTCTCTGCTCTTAGGTCAGATTTCTCCTTTGTGCCTCAGGTCACCAAACAGGTTTTCAGGCCTAGGTGAAGCGCATCCTTAAGACAGGAAGGAAAAGGGAATGATCCTGACATTAGGGCAGGAGAGTGGAGGCAGAGAATCGTGGAGCCTGGAACAGGGGGGTGAACCTCAGTCCTCTGCCTTCAGGGAAACATTTTATGATAGTGATGGTTCCAAGAAGGATTCCATCACCTCAAAACTAGTGAGGTGGCTTCTGAGTCAGGAGGGCTGGTTCAGGGTTAGCCTCTGACATACCCTCACTTTGGGATCATGTGACTTAACCCCTGCCTGCCCTCAGAAAACTATAATTGGCGGAACAGGTGCCCATTTGTGTCAGAAAAGAGCATTTCTTCACCGGGAACTCCCTACGCAGATAAAATCACAGGTTGGTTGCCTCCAGTCCCCTGGATGTGTTCTATCCAGAATAATGTTTGGGTGTACAACCAAGCCACCCTTGGGGGCAAAAGCACCAAGTCCTAATTTTTATTGTTGTTCAGACATGTCCGACTCTTGGTGAACTCTTGGACTATTATAAAAAATTACTAATAGCTTTTTATTTTCAATATACATGTAAAGACAGCTTTCAACATTCACCCTTGCAAAACCTTGTGTTCTAAATTTTTCTCTCTCCCTTCCTCCCTTTCCCCTCCCCTAGACAGCAAGTAATCCAATAAATGTTAAACATATGCAATTCTTCTATACATATTTCCATATTTATTGTGCTGCACAAGTAAAATCAGATCAAAAAGGCAAAATATGAGAAAAAAGGCAAGGAAATGACAACAAAAAAGGTGAAAACACTATGTTGTGATTCACATTCAGTCTCCATAGCCCTCTCTCCAGATGCAAGCTCTCTCCATCACAAGTCTATTAGAATTGGCTGAATCAGCTCATTGTTGAAAAGAGCCAAGTTCATCAGAGTTGATCATCACACAATCTTGTTGCCGGGTATAATGTTCTGTTGATTCTATTCACTTTACATAGTATCAGTAAGTGTTCTCCAGGCCTTTCTAAAATCAGCCTGCTGATTATTTCTTATAGAATCCTAATATTCTATAACATTCATATACCATAAATTATTCAACTGTTCACCAACTGATGAGCCTCCACTCAATTTCCAGTTCCTTGCTACTACAAAAAGGGCTGCTACAAACATTTTTGCACGTGATGCATTCTTGTCCCTTTTTTTTAGGATCTCTTTGGGATACAAACCTATAAAGACACTGCTGGATTAAAAAGTTTTCATTTTCATAGCCCTTTGGACATAGTTCCAAATTGCTCTCCAGAATGGTTGGATCAGTTCACAACTCCACCAACAATGTATTTGTGTCCCAGTTTTTCCACATTCCATCCCACATTTATTGATATCTTTTACTGTCATTTTAGCCAGTCTGAGAGGTGTGAAGTAATGCCTCAGAATTAAGCCAATTGCATTTCTCTAATCAATGGACTATTTTTTCTTCGGCCTGGTTTACCATTTCCTTCTCCAATGGATTAAGACAATCAGAAGATACCTTATGTGCCCAGAGTCACACAGATGGTGAGGAGAGGAAACTTTTTATTTTAATAGTGGATTAGTTTTCAAAACTTTTTCCTCACGAGACCTTAGACAGTTTATTGTGTAAATATTATGTTATGCTGGAAAGAACATTGTTTTTGCAGAGAGAGGGCAAATCTGTCTTGAGTAAATTATTTCTCTCCTCTGGTCCTCAATGTCTCTATCTGAAATAGGGGGAAGTCTTCTAACTTTGGAGCCAATGATTCTGTATCACCAACATCCCTTTGTATAGCAATAGACTGGAGAGAGATGTGTCTTCATTCTGACAATGTTCTTCCTTCACATCCTGCAGTGAACTGGATGTCTCACTACTGAGCTTGGGACCCATACCAGGAATCAGAAGAATCTCATAGAACCTTAGATCTTGGGGGAAGGGGAAGGACTATCTCTTTCCAGTTTCTATAATAGCATAAAAGTCCTAGGTTAATAGTCTGTCCCAGTGGTGGGAACAATCTCCAAATCCATTCCAATCATCGAATGTTAGCGTTGGAAGGAAGCCCCAGAGGTATTGCCAGTTTATTAAGCTATGCTTAATATTTTCTCTCCCCCATCCTACCACAAAGCTCAAAGTTCTGGGCATAACAGGACACAAACACACCCCCTACACACACACACACACATACTCACATGATCTTTGTTCCTAGTACAATGCTCTGGGTGCAATAGACCTTGTAAATGTTTGTTCCTCTCTAATCCAGTCTCCTAAATTTAAGTAGGAGAAACCGAGGTGCACAAGGATATGATTTGCCCAATGCCACAAAAAAAGTTACGAGCAACATTGGGACTAGAACAAGCTTCGCTTCCCATCCCCATCCTTGGTCCACCATGCAGAAGTTTGAATTTTATATGACCAAAGGAGGTTGAGCTCCTAGGATGTGTCCCTGCTCCGTTTTGTGGGTGTTTCTCTTTCTGACAAAATGTAATAGGACCTTGGAGGACTCTGTGCCCCTCACTCGTGAACTGTGGGAGCTTTAGCTTGAAGCAGCTCAGCTTTTTTGGGGGGTGGGGGTGGGGTGGGGGGTGGGGGAATCCTTTTCTATTTTATTTAATTTTCATGTAATAGTCTTTTATTTTTCCAATTACATGTAAAGCTAGTTTTCCACATTCATTTTTGTAAGATTCTGTTCCAAATCTTTTTCTCCTTCCCTTCTCTCTCTCTTCCCCAAGATAGCAAACAATCTGATATAGGTTATACATGTACAATCATTTTAAACATATTTCCATATTAGTCATATTGGGCAAGGAAAATCAGAACAAAAGGGAAAAACTGGGGGGAAAGAAAAAAACAAAATAAAAGGCGAAAATAGTAAGGTTTAATTCAAATTCAGTCTCCATCAGTTCTTTCTCTGGATGCCTATGGCAGGAAAATCCTTTTTTATGCCGACTCAGCTGAGACTCAGGGGTTTAGGGGCAGCAGGGGAGGCAATGGGGTTGATCAGTTTTCACTTCTGAAAAATGAGGAAGTTAGATGAAAAGATGTTAATAACCTCTCACTGACCGACCAAGAACAATGGAGCCAAATATACGCTTCCAAAAGGAAAAGGGGGATATCTGGGGTAGAAGGGAGGAGGGGAAGAATGGATCATGGCATGAAAAGTAATAGAATGGAGTCTGGAGGTGGTGGCGCAAGCTCTGCCACCAACTAGCCGGGCCCTTTGGTTAAGTCCTTTCTCTAGGAGCCTCAGTTTCCTTTTCCATTAATGGGGGGGGGGTGCACCAAATGATGTCATGGACCCTCCCAGTTCTTACAGTTCATGCTCCAAGATCTAAAGCTCCCTCCCAGCTTCGACGTTCTTTGTTCAACATCTTAAGGCAGGAAAGTGTGTGTGTGTGTGAGTGTGTGAGTGACCATCACATAGTCTTCCATAGTCTAGTGAAGGCCATTGGAACCCTTCTCGGAACGATTTTTCCCGACATTCCTATTTGAAGGACAGACTACTTTGCAGTTAGAGGTTAAGGAAGATGTAATTATTTCCCCATCTAAATTTATGGCCCTCTTATCAATGTAAAATTACCATACATATAACTTGTAAATAAAAAGCTATGAAAATAAATAAATAAATAAGTTTATGGCCCTCCAGAAGCCTATCCACGGGGCCCACATTAGGGCCCCTCTGTCTGAGGTCCCTTTCAGTCGTGATATTCCAGGCTCCACATTCTAGGACAGAACGTTCTGTGTTCGAAGGTCATTTTCGGCCCTGAAATCCTGGGTTCCACGTCCCGTCATTCCGTATTCACCCTTCGAAGCTGAATGTTCTAACCCTCTTAGTTCTAAGGGACACTTTCCGGGCCCTTTGCTGGGCGGTGGGCTCCACCACTGGCCTTCTGACGAATGCCCCTTCCCTCCCCTGCCCCAGGCCACTTGCTTGTCCTCTTCGCCCCGCCCCCCGGCGGGGGCCTTAGCGCCGGACCCCCGCTCACCGCCGGCCCCGCCCCCGCCCCCAGCCCGGCCCCCCGGAGCCCGGAGCCCGGGCCCCGCCCCCAAAGTCGCGTTCCCTAGGCAGCCGCCGCAGCAGTCCAGTAAGCCTCTCCCCGGGCTGCGGGCTGAGGGCGGCGGGCTGGCCCGGGGCTGCGCAGGGGTTGCGGGGCGGCAGAGATGGCGCGCCCCGTGCAGCTGGCCCCCGGCTCGCTGGCGCTGGTGCTGTGCCGGCAGGAGCGGGAACGGGGCGCCGCCGGGGCGCGGGACCCGGACGCGGACCCGGAGCTGGAGCTCGGGGCAACCGAGGCGAGCCTGGACGAGCCGCTGCCAGCTGGGGCGCCGGGGTCTCCGGAGACCGAGGACGGGGAGCTGGGAGGCCGTGCGCTCTTTCGTGCCTTCCGTCGGGCCAACGTGCGCTGCTTCTGGAACGCGCGCCTGGCCCGCGCCGCCTCCCGGCTGGCCTTCCAGGGCTGGCTGCGGCGCGGGGTGCTGCTGGTGCACGGGCCGCCCGGCAGCCTACAGGTGCTGCGGGACGCCTGGCTGCGCCGGGCGCTGCGCCCCCCGCGGGGCTTCCGCATCCGCGCCGTGGGTGAGTCAGCGCGCCAAGGACGGAGGGAGGGGGCCGGAGCGGGGGACCAAGGGCGCGAGTACCTGTGAGCTAGCGAGGAGGGGGACAGGGCTCCCGAGGGCGCCGGCAGCTCAGGTTGGCTCTGGAACGCAGCAGTTCTCTCCGGAGAGAGCGCAGGCGAGCAAAGAAGGGGGCGGGCGGGCTTCGCTTGGTGTCCCCGCGGGCGCGCACCTCCCGCCCGTGAGGGCAGGACTTTTCCCGTTAGGTGATCCCGCTGAGCAGTTGGCGGGACCAGTCCGGTGGGCGCCCTCTTATAGACACCAGAGAGCGTTTGATTTGGGAGCAAAGAGCCTCCTTCCCAGCTCCCTTGGGTGGGCGGGCGGGCAGGGAGGCCTTCCAGTCTCACCCCGGCTCTTAGGAGATGCTTTGGTCCTCCCTCCCCACTTCCATTTGGTTCGGAGCTGTGATTTCATCGTGGGGAACTCCTGGTTTCTCGGAAGGAGGAAACCTTCGCCACAGATTCGGACTGGCAACTAATGGGCAATTTACTAGTCTCAGCCAGCTCCCCTCAGAGGGGGCAGAGCCTTTTCCGGAGTCTCCAAGCTAGTATGTCAAAGGCTGGACTCGAACCAGTGGCTGGTTCCCCTCCTGGTGAACACCTAGGATCCAGGGGGAGGAGAATCATGAGCAGAGACGTGGGCATGAGATCTTCAGGGAATACTCAGTAAATTATTCTATCTATCTATCTATCTATCTCATTTTCTATGTATATCTATCCATTCTCTGTCTCTGTCTCTCTCTCTCTCTGTCTCTCTCTCCCCTTTCACATTGAATATGGAACAGAAAAAGTTTCTGAAAGCCCGGAGCTTCAGAGAATGGGAGACTGGGATCCTTTACACAGCCGTAGACTTTTCTGTAGCTTGAAAGAGTTCAGCGCAAACGAGGCAAAAGCCTCACTTGTGTTTTGTGTAGCTTCAGCTGGGACTCCAAGGGCTTCTCTGCAGGCGGTCGGGAAAGCGATGGGGTTGGTCAGTTTCCTGTAAAATGAAGGGGCTGGACCACAGAAATTCGAAATCTATCCGCAGACAAAACTTTTTTATCGTTCATCAAACTATCTTCTCGATACCTTTTGTTTTGACATCTCCCTCATTCCTGAATATATCCCTCCCACCCCTGGGGAGCCATCCCTTGAAAACAAAGATTCCAAGAGGAAGAGAAAAAAAGGCCACACTCAGCGAGACTGACAATGGATGGAGTGTTCGGCAGCCATCCCCCTGCCCCGCATCCCCTCGGCAGGGGAGGGTGGGAGGGAGCTGCATTTTCTCAGTTCTTCTCTAGGCCAAGTTTAGTCATTATTGTGCTGAAAAGAGTGCCTTCTTTTCTTTTTCTTCCCAACATGTATTTTTTTTTTTTATCATTTGCAATTGTATGGATGTATTTTACTTTCATGTTACTTGTGCCAATTTCTTCCACTTCTCCTAATAAAGTAAAACATTTAGTATAATAATACAGAGACCTTCCCTGAAGAAATGCAGTCATTTCACAGCTGTAACAACCCTCCTTTATTTAAAAAAAAAAAAAAAAAAAAGAACGGAAATCAATTTTCTTTTCCTCTCATCTCTACCCCATTGGGGGGAAAAAAGGGCAAAATTTTTTCTTGAGTCAAATATGCATAATAAACAAAGTATAGTCCTCCAACGGCTATATATATGTATAATATATATATATGCTCATATATACAAATACACACATGTGTATATATACATTATCATATATACATATACATATATACACATATACATACAATATGTATATACATACACATATATGTATGTATATATACATATATGCATATATGTACCTACATATACATACATATGTATGTATACACATACATATGTACATATGTATGTATATATATTGTATGTACACATATACAATAATATACATTATAATACATAATAAAATAAAACTTTGAGTATAATACAGAGACCTCCTGAAAAAATGCATGCCATTTCATGTCTAACATCCTTCCTCTATTAAAAAAAATGAACGGAAATTAACAAAAAATAACAAAATTTTTCTTGGGTCAAATATGTATAATCAAGCAAAGCATAGCCCTCTAACAGCTATATATATATATATATATACATATGTATATGTGTATATATATATATACACACACAAATACATACACACATATGTACATATTACACATCCATATATGAATATATCACACACGTGTAATATATACATATATACAAATACATACTCACATATGTATATATCACACACACACACACACACACATATATATATATATACACATATACAAATATTACCTCATGCCCCATCATGGCCTCAAGTCCTCAGAACTCTCCTGAGACCAGTTCTGGAGTCTGTGGCCTTTTGCCTGTGGGTGCTCCCTCTGAGGGTGTAGCCCATCTGTGCCTCCCTATTGTCCTGGGTTTTTAAAGGTGCCCCCTCCTCTCCCAGTATGCTGGCAGACCCCTTGAGGTCTTTGAATGTCCCTGGGTGTGATTGCAAACCCACCAAATCCATGAGTTTTTCATCCATCACCCATCTTCAGTGCTGTTCACTTTCCTTATCAAAGGGTATGCTACTTTTTTTTTTTTTTTTTTTAACAATGTACAGATACAGGTTACATCTTCTTACAATTCTCCTTTTGCTTTTCAAGTGGTCAAAATTCAGATTTTTTTTAGAGATTGTTTTTTCATTCTGGAATTCCCAGTTCTTGCTTTCTGTCCTTGGATCATATTGTGTCCATTTGTTTGTGCATCTCTTTCCTCAGAAGAATATAAACTCCCTGAAGGGAAAGCCTATTTCCTTTGTATCCCCTGTGCCTAGGACAGAGTAGTTGTTTAGGAAATACTTGTTGGCTTGGCTTGGATAGACTTAGGGCACCTCAAGGTGCTAAACTGGTAGAGAAGTGGCTCCTGGGTTGTTTGGAACCAAAGGCTCCGTGGGTGCAGCTCTGGATTGTTTTAATTTTGGACTGAACTGGCTGATGAGCTTGGACTGACCCCGGAAGATTGAGGGGCCTGGGGGCAAAGCCCTGCCTCTCTTGGCTGTGCTTAAAGCTGCTGGCTCTGCAAAGCAATTGAAGTAGCTGCCTTCCTGACAGCTTGTCAGCTAAATAAACAGGGAAAGTAGCTCCCAAATTACCAGCCCCTGTGTTTAAAGCCTGCAGGACTTTTTCTAACTTTTTTTTTTTTTTTAAAGAAACAGTTGTCAGTCAGACTTCTCTGGAGTTTATTTGCACTTTAATAGAAAATAGCAGTGTCTGCTTTCCCTTGAGCCCCCTTTCTAAGGGTCACTCTTTGCTTGTGCAAAATCCCTTTGGACTGGATTTTTAAGCAAAACCCTGCCTTCGGTCCTGTGGTTGGACAATCATAGAACACAGAATGTCAGAATCAGAAGAGACTAGAACGTGCAGTGTTAGTGCAAGAAGGGACCTTATTAAGACCTAGAATGTCAGGGCTGGAAAGGACATCAGGATGTGTAATGACAGAGTTGGAAGAGATCTCAGGAAGTGGAATGACAGAGGCAGAAGGGATCTTGGGAAGTGGAATGACAGAGGTGGAAGGGACTTTGGGATGTGAAATATCAGGACTGGACATATCAGACCTGGGGAGGCCCCTCTGAGACCATATCTAGCCTTTTTAGAAGTGTTGACTGAGGCTTGAAGAGCTGCTGAGTTTCCTGAATTTCCTTCAGTGAAGTAGCCCAAGCCTTTGGCTCACCCCGTCCAGAGCTCCTCCCCCCCTTGCTGCCTGAAATTTCAGTAATTTTTTCCTGTTAATATTTGGATGCTCTATACTTTATCTGCATTTATTTTGTGACTATAGTTAGCTTGAAGGCAGGTTGTCAACAGATCATCACTTGAAGCACCTTTGGTTTGGGGGCAGTGTGGTATAGTGGGGATAACTGGGACTTTGGAGTCCAAAGACCTGGATTCAAATCTCAGCTCTTTCACTTTTTACTTTTGAAGATAAAGTGAAGGGCTGGAGCTGGATTATCAGACTAGCTGTCTCCCAGTTCTAAAATTTATGACACTGATTCCCTAGTCCAGAAGAGTCTCATTCTGTCTTTCTCTACACCTTCCCCAAACAATTCCCCTACAGAACTTATAGTGTAAAAGAGCTTCCTGGGGCCACTGAGGCATGCCAGTCTCTGATAGAGTCCTGTCGTCTGTGCACTGTCGCACTGCCCCTCACAGCACTAAACCATCATTCTTATGATCGTGTCTGTTTAAAGATGCTTTCTTCAAATGTCCAAGCTGAGCAGGTCATGGAACAGCAAGACGGGTGGGGTTGGGGGAGGCATATTTTGCAATTACCCCATATCTTATCGGGGTAATTTACAGTGCTACTCCCCGTCCATTCCCATCTTTCCTCCCTCCCAAGCCTTTATCCGCTGATCTCTTGTTTCTCTTTCTGGCTTGAATTAGCAGGCCCAGGTCTGGTGCTTCCAATATTAAATGGAGTACAGAGTGCACCAGGGAGGCAGGAGCTGGGGAGTGGGGGCTGTGCTTAGGGTGAGATTATGGAGGAGGAGGGGGTAAATCACAGCCGATAACGATGACATGACATACGGTACCAGTTAGGTGGTGAGAGCCTTCAGTCTCTTGGCTCTGTTTGCTGACATCTGAAAACTAAGCCATAATTAAGGGAACATTTGAAAGAGTGGAAAAGCAATGAATGGGTTTCTAAACCTCAAGCCCTAAAGGCCAGCTCTGATCCTCTTACTCCCCTGCTCAGAAATAGCAAAAAGCAGTGATAGGAATTGGCATTTATGTGTATTTAGAGCTTTTAAGCTTGGGGTAGCCTTTTACAACCACCATCTCATTCAAGCTTCACAGCAGCCCAGCGTGGTAAGCATAAAAGCTACAGCATTATTATTCCCATTTTTCAGATGAGAGCATGGAGGCTCAGACAAGCAAAAGGACTTGCCAGTGGTCACTCAGCTAAAAATGTCCAAGATTGGCTTCAAACCTAGATCTCACTTAACTTCTGTATCTTGACTTGACTCTACCTCTTATGGGGATGACCCCCATAAGCTCTCAGTATTTATTTCTGTGTATAGGAAGAAGTATATTGATGTAGTAGAAGGAGAATAGGAATGGAAATCATGGTCTGGATTCAAATGCTACCACTTCCATTTAATAGCTTTGTGACTCCCAAGCAATTCAATTTTCTTCTCTGAGACTCGTTTTTCTTTTTCTTTCTCTTTTCTTTTTTATGGTTTCATTACTTTTTATTTTTTCTGGTTATACATGTACATTCATATTTTAAGCTCATTTCTTTTTTTTAATATAACTTTTTATTGACAGAACATATTCCTGGGTAATTTTTTACAACATTATCCCTTGCACTCACTTCTGTTCCGACTTTTCCCTCCCTCCCTCCCTCCACCTCCTCCCCTAGATGACAAGCAGTCTTATACATGTTAAATAGGTTATAGTATATCCTAGATACAATATGTATGTGCAGGACCGAACAGTTCTTGATGAAGCATGTTGGTAGAGAAAAATCAAAACAAAAAGGAAAAACCACGAGAGGGAAAAAACCAAGAAAAAGGAACGAACATAGCATGTATTGATTTACATTCAGGATCCATATTTCTCTCTCTGGATGTGGATGGCATTTTCCATCCAAAGTCTGTTGGGATTGCTTTGGATCACTGAACCACTGAGAAGAACCAAGTCCTTCATAGTTGATCATTGCATAATCTTGCTGTTACTATGTGTTATATCAGTATATACTATGTATTATGTTACAGTATATTCTTGGTTCTGTTTATTTCACTCAGAATCAATTCATATAAATCTTCCCAGGCCTTTCTAAAACCAGCTTTCTCGTCATTTTTTTTTTAATAGAACAACAATATTCCCTTACCTTCATGTACCCCAGCTTGTTCAGCCATTCCCCAGTTGATGGACATCTACTTATTTTCCAATTCTTTGCCACCACAAAAAGAGCTGCTACAAACATTTTTGTACATGTGAGTCCCTTTCCCTCCTTTATGATTTCCTTGCGATACAAGCCCAGTAGAAACACTGCTTGGGTCAAAGTGTGTGCATGGTTTGATAGCTCTTTGGGCATAGTTTCAAATTGTTCTCCAGAATAGTTGGATCAGTTTGCAGCTCTACTAACAATCTTTTCAAAGTTTGCAAAATTGGAGATAATCATACTGGTGCCATCTAACTTATACAATTGTTGAAAGGCACTGGAATCCAATGGATGGAGCTTTGGACCCCAAGAGCCAAAGGCCTGGGTTCTAATCCTTCCATTGATACTTTCTAGCTTTATGACTTTGGACAAGTCGCATCAATTCTGGGTAGGTCTCCATTTCCTTATCTGTAAAAAGAAAGGATTGAAGTCATTGCTTTCTTTAAGGTCCTTTCCAGCTTTAATCAGTTCCCCTTTGATTATTCTTATTGATAAACTGTAAAACACTGTAGGATGTGAGTTTTTACATGGCCGCAGGAGAGATGGAATAACTTGGTCCAGGAGGGCAGAGCCTGGATTCCACTTCCAAACTCTTGTTTTAATGAAATTTTGTGAACTGAGCTGAACTCCGGGACAGGACATCTGATCCAGATGAAGTCTGAAACTTAACATTAGGGCCATTGCATATTAGGACTGTGAATAATAGCCCGATGTCAGAGACTAGAAAATGGCTAGATGATTTATGGAGAGGTGGGATTAAATGTCTTCTAAGGAGAACCTGAGAAACTGAATGTCCTCCAGGCCAAGGATGATGGAATTTGGTGGTGGCCATCAGGGTTGACTGCTCCCACGTAGGGGCACTTAGAAAGGATAGGCAGCCCTCAGAAAAGGTGACTTTCTCAGCAGCTGGTGAAAAGGAACCGGGAGACTCAGTATTGGTTAGACCTGGAAGGAAAGGCCTTATTATTACCCATGGATGCTTTTCTCCATGTGGATCTCAGTGTCTTCTTCTGTAAAATGACTTGAGCTCCCAGCTCTCATCTAAGTGGATCTGTGATCTCTGCTGGGTCTGGATGTCTAGGTGTCCCTTGTGGTTCTTACAGTCATGGGAACCTTGGGCTAATACAGAAGCTCCCCCCTTCCCCAATGAGTCTGGCTGGATACATTCCAGATAGGGAATCCTGCTCATAGAACTTCAGCTTCCCCAGGAAACTGAGAATCCAACTTAGCAAATAGTGCCAGGCACTGATGGGGAAGCAGTGGTCCTACCCTCAGGGAGACCTAGAGAGGGGTTATGATGGGAATGATAATCAGTGTACAAGCATTTATTCACAAGCGTCTGGTGGCCAGGAGTTGTACAGTGGAAATGGTACCGAGACTCTGGGTCAATCTGACCTGAATTTAAATACTGCCCCAGAGACTTAGTAGCCATGTGATCCTAGACAAATCCCTTAGCATCTTTCAGTATAGCCAAAGTGGGTCAATGGAAAGACTCTACAATCCTCAGGTCTGAGTTCAAATCTTGACTCCTGCCTACCACCTGGGTGACTTGCACAATTCACTCTATTTTATTTCAACCTTGATTTGTATAATTTCAAAACATTCCCTTCCTGTTGTATTCTTGTTCTTTCCACTTTCACCCTTGCAGCCATTTTTTCCTTGGTCCTGCTCATTTTATTTGTAGTCATTGTTTTCTTGGTTCTGCTGCTTGGTTTTGCTTGGTTATGGTTAGTTCATCTAGATCATTCACTCAACAACTGTTCATTAAACCTTCTTATCCTTCCACATTTATACATATCCATTGTTTTAATACTATAGCAACATCCCAGTCTATTTGTGTAACTTCTTCAGTTGCATGGGCCTCAGTTTCCCCCTCTAAAATGAGAGGCTTGAACTGTGGCAAGATCATGCTGACTATCACATCTTTGTCTAGGGAGGACTAAGAGGGAGATCTTTCCTCACCTCAGGTCTGATTGGGAGGGAGAGCAGTGAGTCCCCAGGTGAGGGCTGGCCGAGGGGCCCAGCTCAGAGTCTGGGAAGAGCTGGGAGCCACAGATCCGGAATGGGAACCCTGTCAGAGGGGTAGAGAGAGGTGAGGGACAGGGGGATACCAAGGTGCTTTTCCCTTCCTGCCTGTGAAATGCCTGCATTCCCTTCTCTCTCATAGGAGCAATGTCAGCCAGTCCTCCAGTTCTTCCTTGGTCTCCCCATTCAAGAGGAGGCTCCCCATTCAAGGCTTTCTGGGGGAAAAAATAGCCAGAGCAAACTCGCAGTACTGAAAATAGGGAGAGAAAAAATGATCCTGGATCTCATCTGCACTTAGTGTGGCTGCTGTCTCTTAATTTCATTGCTTTGACTGTCAATCTAGGCTTGATTTAACCAAGCAGAAAATTTGTGTGCTGGAGGGTGTTAATAGTCAATCCAAGCTGTGAGGGAGGAAGAAGAGCTCAGCCTTCCCAAGGCCTCGGTGCTGAACAAAACAAAACAAAAACCCCAAATTAAATTCTTCCTGATAACATTTGTTTTTTACATGTCTTGCTCCCCTCTCTCTGTGTCTGTCTGTCTCTCTTTCTCTTCCCCCCTTCTCTGTCTGTCTGTGTCTCTATGAGTCTCTCTCTGTCTCTGTTTCTCTGTCTGACTATATAGCTTTGTCTCTCTTTACTCTCTTTCCTCCCCATCTTTCTGTCTCTTTCTGTCTGTCTATGTCTCTTTCTCTATGTCTCTCTCTGTATCTCTGTCTTTCCCTCTATGTCTCTGTCTCTCTGTTTTTCTGTCTCTGTCTCTGTCTCTCTCTCTCTCCCCTCTCTATCTCTTCCTCTCTGTCTCTGTCTTGTATGTCTTTTTCTGTGTGTGTGTGTGTGTCTGACTCTCTATGTCTGTCTGTCTGTCTCTCTCTTCCCTCTTTCCCAAAGAGTCATCTTTTATAGCAAAGAACTTTTAAAAAAGGGGGGGGGTGGGGGTGGGAAAGAGCTGTTCAGCAATATTAACCAACACAGCAAATTGTCTGCTCACTCCCTGTTTTGTTTCCTGCCATATCCCCCACCTTGGTAAAGAAGAGCCGGCTGTGCTTTTTCTCATCTCGGCTCTTCAACCTTGATCTGTATAATTTCAAAACATTCCCTTCCTATTGTATTCTTGTTCTTTCCATTTTCACCCTTGCAGTCATTATTTCTTGATCCTGCTCATTTTATTTGCAGTCATTGTTTTCTTGGTTCTGCTCATTTTGGGGGATATATGTTAGTTCATCTAGATTGTCCAGTCAATAAGCATTCATTAATTATGAACTATTAGTTCATTAAAGTTTCCCATGCTTCCACGTATTTGAAATGTCCATTGTTTTAATACCATAGCAATATTCCATCTATTCATGTAACTTCTTTAGTTATTTCCTGACCAATGGGCATCTACTTGGTTTCCAGTTCTTTGTTGCTACAAGTATTTTGGTGCATATGCTGCCTTTCTTTTTGTTATTGATATCTTTGAGGTATTTGCAGTGGGGGCTCTAAGTCAAAGGGCCTGGATATTTTTAGTCACTTTAAAAAGAATACTTGCAATTTGCTTTCCAGAATGCTTGGACAATTTGCACTTCCAGTAAAAGTATTAGTATTCCTGTATCTCCATAACCATTCTTTGCTTTTTATGTACTTTTTTCAAATCCTACTATCACTGCCCTGCAGTTGTGCCTGAGAAGTGAACAAAAGCTATTTGTTGTCATTGTTCATGCTTTCATCCTCCCCAGTTTCCCTTCCTCTCTCCCTTCTTTCCTCCTCCCCTCTCTCCCTCTTTCCTCATCTCCTCTTTCCTTCCTTCCTTCCTTCCTTCCTTCCTTCCTTCCTTCCTTCCTTCCTTCCTTCCTTCCTTCCTTCCTTCCTTCCTTCCTTCCTTCCTTCCTTCCTTCCTTCCTTCCTTCCTTCCTTTCTCTTCCTTCTTTCTTCTAGGCCTGAGACCTCAGGAAGCTTTCAGCACAGCCTAATGCATAAGATCTTCTCTAGGGACAAAGCAGAGAACACGAACATTTGTTGTTCAGGGCAAATCTTGTAGACTCTCCAAAGATACCCTGCTCTTTTGCAAAGGTCTCACCTGGCTCTCTTTCTAAAATAAACTCAGCTGACATCCCAGTATGAAACTCTCCTTGCTGGGAGCCCAGGCTCTCCAAGTTAGTTGTTCTTGGAAATTTAGAGCTGGAATGGGCCTTCATTTTATAGATGAGCACAGTGAGGCCCAAAGAAATCATGAGTTTTGGAATTAGAAGAGACCTTAGAGAGAAAGCATGCTTCCTATTTGGGAAGGGAAGGAAATTTCTCAAGGTCATACAAGTAATAAATGGCAGAGGGGGGGGATTTGAATGAAGATCTGACTTCAAACCAAATTCTCTTAGTCTTGTTCCAGCAGTCTCAGGGAAGATAAAAGCTAGTCCCTTGCATTGGTAATGGTTGCTGTCTTCCTGTTCCTCAAGCTGCTCTGCCTCCCTTGTTGTGCTAACACCTGGCTTCTAGGATGAATGGAGTCAGAAGTCCAGGCAACCTGTGTATTACCTGTGCATTAGAGCTCTTTTCCTTTTGTGTTTCATAACTGACCCTGAATGAGGAACTGAACAAGGGCCACAGAGAAAGGGGGTGGAGGACATTTGTCTCTGTCTCTTAGATCTCCTAGATTCTCTCATAACTCAAGCATCCCCTTCTCCAAGAGGTCTTATCGGATCCTCTCAGCTAATAGTGGTCTCCTTATCTTGATTCTAAATATACTTAATAGAAGACAAGCTCCTTGAGAGGAGGGATGCTTTCATTTTTTTGTCATTGTATCCCCTGGCACTTAGTAAGCTGTACCAAATGCTTGTTGTTACATTTATTAAAATAAGGGCTGTCAGTTCAGGATTTCTTAATGGAGATTCTCAATAGCACCAGACTTAGTGCCTCAGCTCTGTTCAAAGGTGTGAACTTATGGGTAGCCATGCTAATTCCAAAATTGGATTTCCCCAGGTTTAGTGATTATATTTTTCCCTTCCAACTTCTAACAGCCTTTGGTGATGGCCGATTATCACTTTCTCCTAAAAGAAGGGAACAAACTGGAGCCTTGGACCCCGGAGGTACATTTCCATGATCTTTTATTCTCTGGTCCCCAGAGTGGTTTTGTTTTCCTTCACCCACCAGAGGGCTGGGTCTCAGGCTCTAGAGGGAAACAGCTGTGAACTGTGTGCCCTCTGATATGTGTACAGTCTTTGTTTGCGTTCAGGAGGCAAAAGATAGAGAATGAATCATAACCAGTCTTTGGGAATCTGATACCAGAATAAAAGGGACTGACTCTCTTTGTGAACTGTAGACCTGACCTCTGTGTCCAGGTGTCTTTACCTGCTGATATTTCTGTGTCTTTCCCTAGAGCAGGAGGAGAAGATGTTAGGCAGGGATCGGATAAATACATATGTGAAATACCCAAAAGCCCACCTTGAAATCGGGAAGTCAGGAATTGTCTTTTACTCCATATGTTCCCATGTGTTTGAGGGATTGGTTCAATGATTGGCTGAGTGACCCTGAGATTGTAGAATAGGTAAATGAGCTAGAACTGGGCTTCAGGGTGGAGAAATCCCAAATCAAAGGGAAGAAAGGGATAACTGGAAAGACCCTATTCTCTTTGGGACCACAAACATGGCGGTCTCATAGGGGCTTTGGAACAAGAGAAGGGGGTGAGGATGAAATTAGGCAGAAGGAAGTTTAGTTAGAGACCTGATCAACTGGAAAGTTTAGGCTTTACCTCTTTAGGATAGGTAGAAATCTTTTGGGCAAGTTTGATTCCCTGTAACTCTTTATATTACTCTTTAATGTGACCCTTGAAGATGTGCTGGTATAGTCTGGAATTTGTGATGACCAGGGGTCAGAAGGGGGAAAGGAATGGGACGCTAGACTATGGTACCCCAGGAGAATCAGTGTAGAGGGATTTGGAGTCAGAGCAGCTTTGTCTGAAACTTGGCTTTTTTACTTCCTTATGGGAGGCGGCATGGAGGGATAGTGGTCAGAGTGCCGGACGTAAGATGAGGAAGATCTGTGCTTGAATTCTTTCTCCACCATTACGTATAAATGCTATTTCATTAATCCTCACAACCCCCAAAATAGATACTATTATTATCTTCATTTTATAGTTGAGGAAACTAAGATTAATACATGGTCACACAACATTAAGTTTCTGAGGTTGGATTTGAACTCTGTTCTTCTTGACACCACGCCCAGCATTCAATCCAAGACACTTTTCTCACAGCCCTGGTAGTGTTTCCTTGTTACATATGGGGAAACTGAGGCTCAGAAAGATGAAGTAATCTGCCTAGTATTATAAAGCTAGTAAGTAGCAGAGATGTGATTTGAAGGAAGATTTTCCGATTCTAGAACATCCTCCAGAAAATCTTGGAGCCAAAGTAAAAAGAGTTGGCTCTGGAGTTCAGATTCTGTCTCCGATGGTGATTGTCTGTATAATCTTGGCTAAACTTCTGCAGGCCTCAATTTTCTCATCCCTAAAATGGGGAGATTGGGCTAGGTTATCTCAGAGATGGCCCCAAGCTCTAGCTTTAGGAACCTTTGATTCTTGGGAACAGTATCGGTGTCTTGGACCTGTCCCAAGAACGACCTGGGAACCTCATTCCCACCTCTTCCTAGCTGACCTGGTCAGCGGGGACTAAGGTCAGACAGATTCTTTGCCAATCATAACGGTTCTCATTTCTGTGGCACCTTAGGATTTATAAAGTGCTCTGGGAAGGTGAAAGGTTAATGGTGACAGCTTGCAGAACGGCTACTCAGGGAAAAGACATAAAAACAGCCACTTGGCCAAACAAGTTTGTTCCCCTGTCCTCCCCTGAAATTTATAGCTAGGTTGTCTCCCCACCTCGGGCCTTTGTCTTCCAGTCTCCCGTCGCTTCATAAAAATGTCGAAGGCACCTGGAGAACTCATGTATACCATTCCCTTGAACCGTCTTGATTTGTCTTTTACTCCATATGTTCCCATGTGTTTGAGGGGAAAATGGGTTTTTCATTAAATCTGGAATTAGCCTGTTTTCCCCAAGGTCTATTTCTGAAAGAGGGATATCCTCTTTCCCTTGGTTCAGAGGTGACGTAATGGAGCAGGGTCCCAGCCCACCCTGAAGCAGCAGTGGGCTTAGCTTCATATTCCACATTTGCTCCTTACAGTCCAATATGACCTTAGATAAACCATTTCTTTCTCTCTTGGGCCTCAGTGCCCATATCTGTAAGATGACAGGTAGTTGGTCTAGGATAGGGCTTCTTAAACTTTTTTTTTTCATGATCTCTTTTTGCCTGAGAAATTTTTAGGTGATCCCAGGCATATAGGTATATAAAATAGGTATACAAATTAAACATTTTTTGATAATAAATAATAATTTTGTGACCTCCACATTCAGTTATAGGATCATGAACGACAGTTTAAGAAGCTTTAAAAGGGTCTGGGTGACTTTTGAAAAGCTCACAATTTCAGCTCTAAGCTCCATCCTGCCCCTGTTCAAGCTTCTTATGATTTGGCGGTCTGTGGCTGGTCTTCTTTCTAGGAAGACTCCCTACCTGCCTCCCAAATTTGAAGTGCCTCCATCCTTTAGTGCATTAGGGGATCTGAGATTGTCCTCCATGGTGGGTGCTCCTTCTACAGAGTAGATTGAAATGTACTAAGAACAAAATAAAACTAAGATTATATTGAACTTCAGCTCTTTATAAGTTTGTTTTTTAAGAGTATTTTAATTTAACAAGATAGCATCAAATCGCTCATTTTGGTATCTTTTTGAAGTTTTTTTTTTTTTTTTTTGCTTTTTTTCTCCATATTCTTAAATGTTTTATTGATCTTTATTTCATTCTTCCTTTCTTTTTCTTCTTTCTTATTCTCCTTTCTTCCCTCATTTTCTTCCTTCATCTTTCCCTCCTTTTCTCCCTTTCTTTTTCTCCTTTCCTCCCTTTTTTCTCAACTCTCTCTCCTTTGTTTCCTATCCTTTCTTTTTCTTTCCTTTTTTCCCTTCCTTTCTTGCCTCTCTATCACTACTCACTAACTTGTAAACTTTGTCCGAAAACAGGTTTCCTTCTATGTATCTAATCCATCTTTTCTCTTCTTCATAATAAGTCTTTGGAAGTTTAGGACTGATCACTGCACTGGTTAGAGTTCAGCTTCTGAGCTCTTGCAAGGAACCTTTTCAGTCCCAAAGTCTTCTGGGATAACTGGATGAAGAAGCTGCCAGAGCTCACATTCCATGATGGTAGGGAGAGGGAAAGGCCTTTGGCTGTCCTATTTCATGATCTTCACTACCACAGTGATCTACCCAATCCCTCCTGAAACATGCCCAATCTTTGCCTTTTCTGTTTGGTTCACATTTCTTATTTCCTCTTTTTTTTTTTTTTTTTGTTATTATTTCCTTGACAATCATGTTCAAATGTGAGTATTTCCATACATGTAGATAAACAGAAAAAGAGGATTATCCATGAAATTACAGATCCCTGTTGTATATCCCTACTGGCATTTTAAAAAATAACATAATGAATCAAACGTGATAGTTTAAAATTTGTCCTGCTTACCTTTTTCTCTTTCTGAACATCCTTCTGTTTTCTCATGTGTGTTTTTTTAATAGTAGAATGACCCTTCTTTTTTTTCTTTTCTTCTTTTTTTTTTTTTTTTTTTTTTTTTGGTTGCCTCATCCGTAGTTCTCTCCCTTCCAAATCCTTTCCCCAAATAAAACTTTTCTATGTTAAAACAACAATAATAGCAACAACAATTTTTTTTGGTAACAAACAAGTATGACACAAATCTGTGCATTGGCGGTGACTGAAATTGTATATCTGGATCCGTGCTTTGAGTTCGCCACTTCTCTGTCAGGAGATAGGTCACATGCTTTCTCTATCCTGAAATAGTGGTTAGTCATTGTATTGATCAGAATTCTTTTGTCTTTCAAAGTTATTTTTCTTTTCAATATATTGTTCACCTATGTATTGCTCACTTCACTTTACTGCATCAGTTCATGTAACTCTTCTTAGATTTCTCTGAGTCTATCCATTTTGTCAGAATGAAGAAAGGACAAGACTGAAAAAAGGGGGGGAGGACTGGGGGCACAACTAGCAATGTGCTTTCAAAAAATTCACTTTTTTAGAGAAGAAGAGATTCTCAGGATCCAGATTCTTACTTTCTTTTTATTCATTGAATTCCTAAAATGAAATTAGTTTATGTTATAGTGGTCAATAGAGTTTGAACCAACCTCTCTAATTTTTAAAACAACTTTTATTCCTTTATTGGGGAAAATCTACGTACAGAGAAGTAAAATAGTGATCATTCAGAATCAGTAAATGAGTTCTGAAAATATAATGCTATAAAAACCAAAGCTCAAAAATACCATCTTCTCAGTAATCAATAAACATTTATTAAGGATCCACTATGTATCAGGCACTAGGCTAAGTTCTGGGGATACAAATAAGAAAAAGAAAGACCAAGCATTTCAGTTTACAAAGAACAAAAAATAGGACTATTTATGAAATTTCAGTTACTTGTAATTTGTTTTTAATGTAATAAAGCAGTACCCAAATTGCTCATTTTAATACCTTTCTTCTCCCTATTCTTAAATGTTTTGTTGACTTTATTTCTTCCTTCTAACTCCTCTTTCTTTTCTTTCCTTCTTTCCTTTTTCTTTCTTTGTCTTTCCTTCTACTTTCCTCCCTCTTTCTTTCTGTTCCTCCCTTCTTTCCTTACTTCCTCTCTTCCTTTCTCCTTCCTTCCTTTCCAAGGAGCTTACAATCTAATGGAGGAAGATGATACATAAAAAGAGGTTGAAAAGGGAGGAAGGGGAGGCACGGAAGATCCCTGGTAAGGGGACATTAAATTCATAGATTCAAAAGCAGAGACCCTAATGGGAAATGAATTTAGCTGTAAATGTCTGGACCTTCATAGAGTCCTGGGGAGGAATTCATTACTCTGCCCTCCAGCCCTCCAGTTAGCGGAGAGAGGCAACTTAAAATGCTAAGGAGATTTTCCCTACCCAAGCTGACTCACTCTCCCAGATAGTGACATTTCAGAGGATGAGCTTATCCTGAGGGAGGCATAAGGTTTGTGGAGTAGAAATCAAAGAAAGCCGTTGATGGGAAATCAAGTCTTCTCTGAGCACTCCCACTCACCTTTTCCCGCTTGGATCTCATGAAACAAATTTTCTTTTTCTGTACTATTCTTCATGGATGAAATTGTTTTGTAGTTTTTTTTTTTTTTTTTTTTCTGAGAAGAATGCTTAGCATACAGTAGGCACTTCATATGTGCCTGTTAATTGAGTGATTGACTTAGGTATGCTCACATTTTCTTTTTTTATTTCTTTATTTTTATTAATTATAGCTTTTAATTTACAAAGCATATGCATGGGTAATTTTTCAATATTGACCCTTGCAAAACCTTTTGTTCCAAATTATCCCCTCCTTCCTCCCACCCCCTCCCCTAAAGGGCAGCTAGTCCTATACATGTTAGATATTAAAATATATGCTAAATCCAATATATATATACATGTATACATATTTGTACAGTTATCTTGCTGCACAAGAAAACTCAGATCAAGAAGAAAGAAAAAAAAACTGAGAAAGAAAACAAAATGCAAGCAGAGAACAACAGAGAGAGTGAGAATGCTATGTTGTGTTCCACACTCAGTTCCCACAGTCCTCTCCCTGGGTGTAGATGGCTCATTTCATCTGACCAAGTGAAACTGGTTTGGATCCTCTCATTGTTGAAGATGGCCATATGCATCAGAATTGATCATTGTATACTTCAGTATATAATGATCTCCTGGTTCTGTTCACTTCAACTTAGCATTAGTTCGGGTAAGTCCCTCCAGGCCTTTTCTGAAATCATCCTGTTGTTTATTTCTTTCAGAACAATAATATTCCATAGCATTCATATACCACAATTTATTCAGCCAGGGTTGCCACAAACCTTTTTGCACATGTGGGTCCCTTTCTCTCCTTTAATATATCTTTGGGATAAAAGCCCAGTAGAAACACTGCTGGGTCAAAGGGTATGCACAGTTGGATAACTTTTGGAGGTATCCTCACATTTTCTTAGCTCTTGTTATTGATGCCTTGTGTTTTAACATTATGATACTCTCTGGCTATACTTCTTAGCCGAACTTGGGACTTGAACCCTCTTATAACAAAAAAACACAATTAAACAAAATCAGCTGATACAGTGACCACATTTGCCACGTTATGAACATTCTACTCCTTGTGTTAAATCAAAGCTCTCTGGATGGAGGGATATTTTGTTGTCTCATCTCCGGAACCACGATTGCCTTTGTTTAGCGATCTTTCCATTTACTCGGTTGTAATCACTGTATATCTTCTCCTGAGTCTATTCAATTCCCTCTGCCTCAGTTCGTGCAAATCTTCCCAGGCTTCTCTGGTTGTTCTAATCTTCATTTTTCTCACTGTCTAGGAGCATTCTATTACCTTCATGTATCGCAGTTGGTAAAATCATTTCCCTATTAATGAGCAACTAGTTTGTTTCCAGTTTTTGACTTCTACAGAAAAGTGTGGTGCTAAATATTTGTTCAGGAGATTTTCCCCCTGAAAAAAAGAGAATCTTAGAGATTATTTAGTCACACAAGTTCCATTTAAATTGTCATTTTCACTATCTTTCATTTTTGACATTGCTAACTTGAACTTCTGTTTAGTCACAGCCAACTCTTTGTTGACTCCATTTGGGGTTTTCTTAGCAGAGATACTGGAGTGGTTTTCCATTTCCTTTTTCAGCTCATTTTACAGATGAGGAAACTGAGGCAAACAGGATTAAATGACGTGACGAGGCACCCAGCTAATTAGCATCTGCGGCCAGGTACTCTGTCCACTGCCCCATCTAGCCAACTTGGATAGCTCACCACTATGTAATCAAATGTAATCCCCTTTCCCAAGCCCTGCTATGTTTGCTTATATCTCAAAGGATCAGACTTTGCATCTGATTATTTTATTTCCCTGCTATTTCCAATGCACCAGAGCATTCATCCCACGTAACAAAGATTTTAAAAGAAAAAGGGGGCCTAACCAACACATTGACTGTGTCTGATGCTATCTGTATATCTAGCCCCCCACCTTTTCCAAGAAAAGAGGGATTTCCTTTTTTTCAATTCCATTCTGGGACACACTTTTTCTTTATAATCATCCAGTCATGTTTTCACATGAGAAAAGAGGTCCAGAGTAGAAGTGATATGCCCCAAATCACACAGTTAATTAGTGACAAAGCCAGAACTGGAAGCAGGGTCTTCTCACTCTACTATCCATTGTCCTTTCCTCACTGGCTTCCCAACATCCCTGGCTAATCTCTGCTTGTCTTCAGCAACCACGCACACTGCCTCTCACACTCCCAGTATGGTTATTTGATCACTATCACGCTAATACTGTAGGACCCCAAGGCAGTGGAAATAGCAAAAACAGCTGCTCCTTGTGGGGGCCTTTCCTCTCCCCCCTGCTTCAGGCTCCCCTCTTTCCCTACCCGGGAGACTTCCTGGACTATATCTTTTTTCTGTTTTTCTTCTAACAGCCAGATGTTACCTCTTACCTCGCTCAGCTCCACGGCGGCTGAGGAGTTGAATTTGCAACAGCACAAGGGATCCCATCCCAAACTGGGTGAATGCTGCCACAGATCTTTTTGTTATCAGGCCGGCTGAGCCTGGGACCATATCTAAATATTGAATGAGGGAGAGGCTAATAGCTGTTTGTGGTGAATCCTGTAGCATATCAAAGGAAGAATAAGCAATGAAGAAACAATCCTCCATCTGATTCTCACTGTGTGGCAGAAGGACTTGGTGACTATTGAGCTGGAAAGAGACCCCCTTTGCAGAACTTTCTCTTAATAATAGTTCCCATTTTAGAGTGCTTTTCTTAAAGTAATTCTGGAAATTAGTGTATGCTGGGATTATTGTAGGATCATCCACACAGAGTTAGAAGGACTCAAAGGTCTTTTAGTCCAATTCCTTCATTCTGTACATGAGATAGTTAAGGGCCATTGTCTGGGGTCATATTATAACTGTCCAAAGTAGGATTTGGTCCGGTCCTCTGGCTCTAGAACCAGCTCTTTTTATCGTACTATGCTACATCTCTCATTTTACTATATGGAAACTGAGGCTTGGAGAGGATAACGACTTGAACAAAATCACATAATCACTCACAGGTAGAACTGAGAGTCATAGAATTAAGGTTTTATGGACTGTGAAATGAGAAAGAACCTTAGAGGTCATCTGTTCTAATCCCCTCATTTTCCAGAGAACCAGAGAGAAAAGTAATTTTTTTTATGGTCACATAGTTGTAATGTATCAAAGGTCAGGATTTGAATCCAGTGCTTCTGATCCCAAACCCATCTCTGTTTCTGCTACTCTAAGACAAGCCTCTGATCAAGAATTTCCTAATGATAGAGAAATGACTTCCTTTCCTAACATCACTGTTAGTCTTTTCAGCAGCCTTTGAAAGGGTTCTCGATAGATGGTATTCTGGGACAAGGATGCTTCCTTCCTCTCCATTCATCTTTCATCACCTTAGGTTTGGTCCATTGGTACAATTATCACCAATGTATCACCTTTTGCCAATTGGAAGGCCATCCATCCTGATGGTGAGCAAGCACTGGAGCTCAATCTTGCACTGTCCATTGGATTTCCTGTCCCCAGTCTCAGTAGGTTATTGTTTGTTCACACAGCAGAGGAGTTGCAAGGATATGTATACCGCATAACCCAGAACCACAAGATTTAGGAATTGGGACCTCAGTAGCATTTAGGGTCAAAGGAGGTTCCCATGGTTAGTTCCCATTATAACACCTGACATGTGATCATCTGCTCTCTGCTTAAAGGCCTCCAAGGAGGTTTTAGGCAGTCCTAATTGCTTATTTCCCTCTGAGAACAAACCTAAGTGGCCTTTAGGTCATCAGGGCCCATTTCCTTCATTTGATAGAAGAGAAGCCTGGGATCTAGAAAGATGAGTGACTTACCTACACCACTGAGGCAGTAAATTGTAGACCTAGCATTGAATCTCAGGTCCCCTAACTTCAATCCACTTCTCCTCTACTACAGAGGTGGCCCAGCTGGATTAGGTTAGGTGAAACAACTTGGATTCTATCATTGGTTTGGCTGTTATCTGGTTATGGGGCCACAGACCAGTGTTTTCCCCTCAAATCACAGGATTTTAGAGTTAGAAAGCTCTTTGGAGGTCATCTCCAAATCGCTTTGATTTGCAGTTGAGGAAAAAGACTCAGGAAGGCAAGGGACTTGAGACTCCTGGCATAGATGGGCAAGAGTTGCTGTCTTTACCAAGGTACTCTGCCCAGATCTTAGGCTCAGCCTCTTTCAGTTGGAGTCAGCCCTATGCCAGCCCCTCCCAGGAGGGCAAGAGGAGGATATGAATCATTAAATCCTAAATTAACATTTAACATTTTGTCTCAAAGCACGGAGAAGTCAAGGAGAATGAGGACTGTGAAGAGGCCATTGGATTTGGCAATTGGGATCACTGATAACTTTAGAAAGAGCCATTTTGGTGGATGGTCAGAAGGTAGATTAATAAGGGGGTTTGGTCTTAACCATAAATTAGCCATGAATTTATTACATTTATGGATGTTGCGTTTTTGTGGTATCTCAAAATTGTGAGAGTTTGTTTTAGGAGAAGAAACAATTAAGTGCAGATGGTTTTGTTTTAGAGAAGGAGGTTTTTTCACTCTATCTTTCAAAATGTCAGATTGCTAGAAAGGGGGAAGAAAGAAAGTGGAGGCCCCTTTGTAGACAGCCTTTCCAGCATTTAGCCACAAAAGACAGAAGAGTTACAAGACAATTTAGAGGGTGAGGGTCATTTCAGGATGAAGGAAACATGGACATGTTTGTAGGTAGTAGGTAATGAGCCAGGAGACAGGGAGAGATTTGGAAGTAAATGATGGAGTGAGGATGACCTATGGGGCAAACTGTTGGAGACAACCGGAAGAGATGGGATGGCTTGAGTAAGATGAGGGGTGAGCCTTGCTGGGTGAGGAGTAAGCCTCTTCATCATGTGAGACAGGGGCCAAGGAGGAGGGAGCGGCTGAAGGCATCGGGTGATAGGAGATGAAGAAGCAGGGGAGAAGAGCGAACGATTTCACAGAAAATGGCTTCCATTTTTTCTGCAAATATGAGGCAAAGTTCTCAGCTGAAACGGTGGAAGGAGGAGAGTCATGGGAGGATTGAAAAGGGGAAAAAAGAGTTTGGAAGGATTGCTGTGAGGAGCAGGAGAGGGAGGATAAAGCAGTAGAGAGCCCTTCATTTTGGGGGGGGGGAGTTCTGGGCCTTTCTGTGCTTAATCAAATGAAGGGACTGGTTATAAAAAATAATTTGGAATTAGACTAGAAAATTCACTAAAGTATCCTTGTCTCTGAACCTAGTGATTGTAGTAGTGGATACATAGTCCATGAAAGCCAAAATCAGAAAGAAAAAGGAAAGGAAAGATGGAAGAAAAAAGAGAGAGGAGAAAAAAGGAAAGACAGAGAAAGAAAGGAAGGTAGGAAGGAAAGAAGAAAGGAAGGAGAGAGGGAGGGAGGGAAGGAGGAAAGAAAGACGGGAGGAAGGCAGAAAGGAAGAGAGAGGGAAAAGAGAGAGAAAGAGAAAAAAAGGAAGGGAAGGAGGGAAAGAAGAAAAAGAGAGAGGGAGGAAAGGATAGGATAGGAAAGAAGAGAGGAAGGTAAAAAGGAAGGAAGAAAAGAAGAAAATGAAATAAAAAGAAACAAGAGGGAGGAGGGAAGGAAGAAGGGAAGGAGGGAGGAAGGAAGAAAGAAAGCAAGAGAGAAAGGAAGGAAGGGAGAAGAAAGAGAGGGAGGAAGGGAAGGAGGAAAGGAAAGAAGGGAGGAAGGAAGAAAGGAAAGAAGAAAAGGAAAGAAAGGAAGGAAGGAGAGACAAAAAGGAAAGAAAGGAAGGAGAGAAGGAAGAAAGGGAAGGAAAGGAAAGAAAAGAGAAAAGAAGAAAGGAAAGAAAAGAAGAAAAAGAGAAGAAGGAAGAAAGAAAAAATTAGAAAGAAGTGAACAAAGAAAGAAAAAGAAAATGAGAAAGAGAGAAAAAGGAAAGTGTGTCCATGCAGGTCATTTCCAGTTCTCAACCTTTGCTCTTATGATTCCTTCCTCTTCCCAGGAAGGTAAGAGGTTCTTAATATCATTCTAAGACTCCATCTCCAAGAAGCCATTTTTACCTATGAAGATGGAGCCCTGGGACCTGTCTTTTCTCCTTGGGTGTCTGAGTTTACAAACCGGGTTTGTACTCAGTCGATGCTGATGCCCTCTGCCTCTTCAGACTGGCATCTCTGGTAGAGATAGCTCAGTCTCCTCTCCGGTCATGGCTGCTCCCAAGAGACCCAGGGCACAGTGTGCCCTAGGTGCCCATTAGCTGTCACATTGTAATCATCAAGTCATGGAGAGGTGTCCCGGGTAAGGGGCAGAGGGCTCCATCACTCTCTTTGATGTTGGGCAAGTTTTTTCATCTCTTTAGGCCTCAGTCCCTTCATCTGTGAAATGGGGATGATCCTCCCTGCCCTGCTGCTCTGATCTCTCCCTTCCCAATTCCCTGGGATTTAGGACACTCATGAGGAGGAAGATTAGTATCATCTCTGCTGTGCTCACATCACTGCACCGTGAGGCAAATATTGTCTCTGTTCTCCTGAGGAAGTCACTGAAAGCCGATACGTTATTGTGTTTTGCCCAGTGTTGGAGCTGGAAGTCAGAGACTCAGGGGGTTTTGGAATGGAAAGGAGCTTGGAAGTCAGAGCCCAACTCCCTCATTTTACTTAGTTCTGTAGGAACCTGACCCAGAGATAATAAGTGACTTACCCGGTGTCACAGCTAGTCAGGGTCTGAGGCAAGATTTGAATTTGTTTTCTTGATTCCAAGGCACTGTGGTACCACAATGCCTCTGATTTAAAAACAAAATTAATTATATTACTCCTTTTTAGTTTTCCATCTAGTATTTCCCTCTATTCTGGAAATATCCTCTTTCTTTCCTTCAGAATTCAACCCTCCCTTGGATCAAAGAAAAAAAAAAAGAAAGGAAAAAACTGTTTCTTGAATTCACCTGATACATGCCCATACCATTCTGCCCTAGCAGTCTCCTGGCTCCTGGCAGACAAGAAAGAGTATGAATTATCACTTCTCTAGGATCATTAATCAATACTTCTCTCACCCCAATCGTGGTTTTACAGGGAAGGGAACTTGAGACTTAGAAGATATACTCAATATCCTCATTTAAAGGAGAGGAAACTGAGGAAACTATCCCTTTATTTTTACAGAGAAGTAAATTGCAGTCCATGGAGGGATAGGGACACCATCCCTTTATATATTTTTATTTTTTTATTATGGCTTTTTATTTACAAGTTATATGCATGGGTAATTTGACAGCATTGACACTTGCCAAACCTTTTATTCCAATTTTTTCCCTCCTTCCCCCACCCCCTCCCCCAGATGCAGGTTGACCAATACATGTTAAATATGTTAAAGTATAAGTTAAATACAATATATGTATACATGTTCATACAGTTATTTTGCTGTATAAAAAGAATCGGACTGTGAAATATGTACAATTAGCCTGTGAAGGAAATAAAAAATACAGGCAGACAAAAATAGAGGGATTGGGAATTCGATTTAGTGGTTCATAGTCATCTCCCAAAGTTCTTTTGCTGCATCCCTTTATTTTTACCGAGAAGGGAACTGAGGCTCATGGAGGGATAGGGACACAATCCCCTTATTTTTTACAGAGAATAAAACCAAGACCCGTAGAGTCATAAGAGCTTGTAGCCACAGAGATCTGGAATTTGAGAGGCCCCTAGAGACTATCGGTCATACTGGTAATGAGCAGCAGGGCCAGGACTTGGAAGCCAGGACTCCTGCCTCCATTTCCAGAGTTGTGCTGCATCAAGTAAGAACTCCTTAATGGTGAGGGATTGCTCCTCAGTTCTCCCACGATGCTTCCATACTAAAGCCGGCCGTTAACACTACAGACAGAGATATGAAGCACAAACACACATCCACACGCTAAGTAAATGCAGCTGGGGTCGAGTGTTTGGCTTTATATACAAGCAGAGAGTGGTTCAGTGACATCCCCACCATTGTTGCCTTTCTCTTCTTCCCTTTTCCATTTTGTAAAGTTTATGGATGCTTTTTGTTTCCTAGGGTCCCTTTTAGGAAATGCAGGGAGCTGGGTGATGAGATGGACTTTTCCAGGAGGGGAGGGGATGGAAACCAGCTGAGGATGTTGATTTCCAATTCTGTCTTGGAGGTCCTCCCTTTGTTTTACCACCTGGAGAACTTGGTAAATGGCGGGTGATAACTCTGGTGGCTGAACCATTCACACATCCCTCCTTCCTTCTCACCTCCAGCTTGTAAACCCATGAGCGGAAGCCAAGCCCACAGATCTGAGACCCAAAGAGTGCCCTCGACCTAAGGGGCTGGATCGGGAAGCTGAAGTCCAAGGCTGACAAGGAGCTCCCCCATACTAATCTCTTCTCAGAGTTAACCTGAGCTAGTTAACCAGACGTCTCTTTTGTTTTGACCTACTTCTAACCTGTTTATTTCCTTTCATGTAATGTCCGGGCTGGCTTTCTCAAGCATCTCTCTGAGTTTGGAGTCTGAGACAAGCTCAAGCACACTCTCACCCTCTAGAGTCTGCTTATTTCTCAGCCTTTATATACCTTAGTACAATTACATCATTACAGCACACTGAGCATGTGCCAACTGTAGAACTATTAAATCACCATGATAAGTACTAAGTATATGTGAACTAGAGAACTATCATCTCATCAATCACAGAGTAAACACCTTGTTGTAAGTATCCTTGTTTCAAGTCGACTTCTCCAGACTCCCGGCCCTCTACACTTTTGTTTTTATATTAATCATTTTTAAAGGTCATCCCCACCATGAGCCTCCTTTGTAGTCAAGACAAATAATTAAACAAGGCCAGGTGGTGTATGTCCCATGCCATACTCATAGGTTCCAACTCTATTCCATCCCATTCACATCTTTTTAGAGAGAAGGAGGCACTTACTTGGAGCAGCTGAGTGACATAGTGACTAGAACATTGGCCTTGGAGTTAGGAGAATCAGAGTCCAAATTTGGCCTCAGACACTAGCAAGTCACTTAATTCTGTTTGCCTCAGTTTCCTCATCTGTAAAATGAGTTGGAGAAGGAAACCGCAAATGACACCAATATCTTTGCCAGGAAAACCCAAATGGGGTCACAGAGAGTCGGACATGACTACAAAACAACTGAACAAGAAGTTAAATTAGCCAATGTCAAAAACTAAAGATACCAACAAAAACAAATGACTGAACAGAGATGCATTTTGCCTTATCTCTTCTCTCTGGGACTAAGCTCAGCCATAATTTAGAGATTTGGCTTCCCTTTAGCATTCTTTGCATTTACATGATTGTAGCTAGTGTCTTGCCTTGTCAAACAGCTCTTTCCAGAAACTTGTTGGAGTCACAGAATGTTAGAGAGGGAATATTGGCCCCACGGAGCAGAAGGGACTTGCCTCCGGCAGCTTCTTTCCTGATGCTCCGTCCCACCAGAAAGGATAGACTTTGTGTTAGAGATGTTGGCAAGTATCTGGTCCAGCCCTCTCACCTTCCAGAGGAGGACCTGGACACCCAAGGGACCCCTGCTCCTGGCCACAAAGGCCAGAAGTGGCAGTAATGGGATTCCGTGATGTAGAAGAATGGCAGGGTTTACAATCAAAGGGACTGGAGGGCAAATCTTGCCTTTGCTGCTGGCTCTCCATATGATTCTGGCCAAGTCATTTGGCCAGTCCAAGTCCTTCCTGGACCTTGGAGGAAACTAGACTAAATGAGCTCAAAAGTCCCCTGTGGCTCCTACTCTGTAACTTTTTGTAATCCTTCCCAGCTTATCAGACATTTCTTTATGTCCTTTGGCACAAGCTGCCTCGTTTCTTCTGGGAGCTGAAAATGGACAGTTTGGAGAGCTTCTACACTGCATTAAGGAACAAGATCTTAACATCCAGGGCTGGGAGGATCTTAGAGCTCATTTAGTCCAGACCCTGTTTTTTACTCATAAAGAAGCCAGGGCCCAGAGAGAGCAACATGACACAGGAGATATGACCCTGAGTTGCAAATGTCACTTTTATTGAAGGGGGACATTTAAATGACTAAACTGAAGAGGTGGGTTAAAGACCAGACCTGCCTGGGGTCATACTACCAGTATCCAGGGGCTGACTTGAATCCATACCTTTGGACTTCAAGATACCGAGGCTCTTTTTACTGCCTGGTACCCTGTCATAATGTCTTAGGAGCTAGATCTTTAAAGATCACATCAAGTCCCCTCATTTGACAGCTGAGGAAACTGAGGAATAGGATAGACGGTGATTAGACAATGTCATTTGATGAACTGGGGATAAAGCTGGCAGAGATCTAACAAGGAATGGACAACAACACTTTGTCCTGTGGTGCTGAAATTTAGATGGCATTAACCATAATATCTGGGAGTATACCTCCTCACCCTCAGGATGGGCATCCACCAAATGAGTTCTTCCCTTCCAAGCCTCTTCTTAAGGCTTGTTTTCTCCATGAAGTACTATGGGGTTTAGGGCTTTGATCCAGTTGACCTTATCCCCCTCCACACTGGCTCTCTTTGATGGCATTCCACCTGTCTCTAACATCTACTTTGTTGCTTTTATAATAGCTTTTTATTTTCAAAAAACATGCAATGACAGTTTTCAACATTCGCCCTTGCAAAACCTTGTGTTCCAGAGTTTTCTTCCCACCTTCCCTTCATCCCCTCCCCAGACAGCAAGTAATCCAATATATGTTATAAACATGTGCAATTCCCTCAAGCCATTCTCCAATTGATAAATGGCCAAAGGAGATGGACAATTGTCAGATGAAGAAATTAAAACCATTTCTAGTCATATGAATAAATGCTCTAAATCACTATTATCAGAGAAAAGCAATTTAAGACAATTCTGAGATATACGCCTCTCAGATTGGCTAAGATGACAGGAAAAGATAATGACAATTGTTGGAGGGGATGTGGGGAAAACAGGATACTAATACATTGTCGGTGGAGTTGTGAAATGATCCAGTCATTCTGGAGAGCAGTTTGGAACTATACCCAAAGGGCTATCAAAATGTGCCTCCCCTTTGACCCAGCAGTATTTCTACTGAGCTTATATCCCAAAGAGATCATAAAGAAGGGAAAGGGATCCACATGTGCAAAAATGTTTGTGGCAGCCCTTTTTGTAGTACTAGTAAATGCATTTCATTTTGATCTGGGCCCCAAACCTCTCACTTACTTTTGACTTCCCCTCCCCCACATTTCTCTCACTCTCACACCCCAGGAGTCCCCTGGGCCTGAGGTCTGAAGGAGGGCCTAGAAAATTAACCTAAATTAGGGGAAGGTGATAATTTCTTCCAGGCAAGTTCAGCTGCCTCAGGCTTTGCAGACCACTGTGGCTCCTTTTCTATAGCCCTCATCCCAGTGAAGCCGAGAAAGGGAGACTTGATTCTGTAGCTCCTCTTATGGTCTTAGCTTTGCAAAGTTTGAGACTGAGACTCTGAGATGGAGAGTATTGTCCAGAGGCATCATGCTAACCCGTGCTTGCAACCCCAAGGCTGTATCCCTTTCCACTGACTTCTTGCCTCAGGAGCACTGGAGTTTTTAGAACTAGAAGACTCTTGAAGGATGGTCTAGTTCAACCCTCCCCTATTTGACAGCCTAAAAAACCGAGGCCTTCAAGATAAAGGGACTTGTTTAGGATCACTCAAGTGCTTAAAGGCAGGATTCAAATCCAGGTCCCTTGGCTCTAAGTCTAGCACCCTTTATTCTTTACCTTCTTCAGATTCCAGCCTCTATGAAAGCTGCCCTTCAGAACTTACATGAACTTCTGGTACCTTCCTAGAAATGTAGGATTTAGAGCTGTTTGGCCTGCAAAAAGCTTTGTAGTCTTGGTGTAGGGCAGGGTATAGGTGGACCCCTTGGGGATCTATGAGAAGATCTCAAGCTTTCTTGAATTTGGATGTGGAAAAAATACATCTTTATTTGAATGATACAGTTTTCCTTTGTATTTTCCTACATTTTATTTTTTGCATCTAAAAATTCTGAAAAGGAGTCCCTGGCTTCATCAGATTGTCCAAAGGGACACAAAAGGTTAAGAACTTCTGGCCAATATCCTGGCCAAGAGTTAAGAATATGTGAGTTTGAATCCCACCTCAGACACTTATTTGCCATGTGACATTTCGCAAAGTTCTTTAACCTCTCTGGACCTCAGTTTCTTTAGCTGTAAAATGGGGGGGGGGAGATTTGGTCCCTCTAGGATCTCTTTCAGTTCTAAATCTGTCCCCATGATCCTTCTGATGGAAATTGACCAGGTGGGAAGCAGATTTAGCTTTTTCCACTTGACCCCAGAGAGGAGAACTAAAAGGCAAGGTACAGAGAAGCTTGGTATAAGGAAAAATCTCTTAACCTCTTAGAGGAGATGTAGGTTCCTAATCCCTGGGGATCATAAGGCAAAAACTGCACTATCACACTTCAATTTGGGATCAGGGCGGGTCTGGCCAATGTGGTCCCTGAGGTCCCATCTGAGTGTCAGTGATTCTAGAAAAAGCCTTGGATATGATCAAGTACAATCATGATTTTACAGATGAGGAAGTTAATTCTTCCAATCCTCCCTGGCTGGCCAGTTAGCTAAACCAGAACTGGGATTTGAACCCATGCTCTATAATCCTAAATCTAGTGCTTCTTTCCCCTTCCAGTCCCCATCAAGTTGCTTCCTATTTATTCCATCAAAAAAGAAATCAGGAAATTCAACCTTAGGGAGGGATAATATTTTACATTGTATTATGTTTATTAGGATTAGCATTTAGAGGACCTATATTAGAAAAAGTCACCATCCTATAGGGAGAATCAGCTGCTGCTACTCATTGATTGGTTTGTTTGTATAAACAAATGGCGTCCCCAGATGGGAGACCATGAGGCCTGGCTGTGCGTTATCAGTGTCTATTACCTATCAATCAATCAATCAGTCGATCAACAAATCTTTATTAAGTACCTACCATGTGCCAGGCACTGCAGGAGGTGCTGGAGATACAAAGACAGAAAAGCAGTAGCCCCCATCCTCAAGAACATCTCATGTCAGACACAAATCCAACAACACTTAACGTTCCTGTTGAAAAGCCACCATGTTGGAAGAGATTGATTTGTCCATCTTGGGATTTATTAGCAATAAAGTCAGCCCCATTCCCTTCTGTGAGTTTAACTTCTCCAAACAAGCCCCCAAGGGCCTTGAGGCCTTTCCACCCTGCTGTCCAAAGCCCATGCTGGGCTTCTTTTGTTAGAATTGACCCTCCCAATCTTGGGGCCTTGAGGCCTTTCCACCCTGCCGTCCAAAGCCCATGCTGGGCTTCTTTTGTTAGAATTGACTTTCCCAATCTTGGCCCAGCAGTGTCCTATTAATTGGAAGGCAGAAGCTCTGAGTTAGTCCTCAGACTCATAGAACCTTGGGAGTTAGAATTACAAGTAATTTTGAAATAGCCTGTTTCCAGACTATTATTTACAAATAGGGAAACTGAGACCCATAAAAGTCAAATGAATAGCTTGGGCTCACACAATAGTAAGTAGCAGTGGAGATTTGATCTCATATCTCATACTTATGGTGTATATAACTTTAAGAGTGTTTGATTTGGAGCCAGGGAGCTTATATTCACATTTTGACTCTGCTAGCATCTTTGCTTGTGGTTTTGTGTGACTCCAGGAATATCCCTTGCCCTCAGTTTCCTCATCTGTAAAGCGAGGGCCTAGAACTCTGATTCCTTTTATGTTTGTTTCAAACCCACAATTTCTTATTGTAGGGCACCTTAAATAAGGAAACTCCTTCCACTGAGGCAGACCTGCATTCAGGCATGGAGGGGTTGAGTAATCGCCCAGGGTTTTGTTTGGAGTCCGACCCAGAGAGAGCAGCTGAAGAGAAGGGCCAGACCAACCAAGATTTTTCAAAGTCTCCATCGATAAGGGCAGCTAATCAAAAAAGCCACCATTTAGGAATTAGGAACTTGTTACATAACATCACATTTGCTCCACAGTCCCTAGAAAGCATTTCTATGACAATATGTCAAGCTGTCCCCAAAGCCATAACAGGCAGATCTATTACTTTAAGATCATGAAGACCCAGGGAAAACTGAAATCATACCAACAGTAATCATCAACAAGCATTTATTAAGCCCCTAATACGTTTGGTTCGCTGTGTTGGATGCTAGGGGTACAAGAGGAAAATGTGTCAGAGAGAGCTAATCCTTTTTGGTAATAAAGACCTGGGCCCCAGCTCTGTTTCTGACCCATCCTGGCACAATGACCCTGAGCTATAGCTTACTTCTTAGTGCCCCAAGCAAGGCAACTCTTGAAAACCTGAAATTGTGGGTAGATCTGCTTTGGTGGAAAAAGTTTTTTCACAGGGAGTTCTTTGTCCTAAGGAAATCACAGTTCTGGTCCAAAATAATGGCAGTGGGTGCTCAAATTCCAGCACTTTTATTATGAATTACGAAATATAGACATTTTATTTGCCTGCACGACGTTCCAGAGCATATTAAAGCAAAGACTCAGCAGAAGACGGATTTGTCTCTGGGGTTTCTATCTGAACTCTGGGAAAGAGATGAGAATGAAGTGATGAGATCCTGAGCAGCTTGGATTTGGTGCTTTCTGGGATCTTTCCTCACTCTAATTTCAGTGTTGCTGTACAATGTGAATGAAAGGGATAGCTTCTTTTTGTCTCTGGATGGATCCCCCAGTAGCTGGCCCTGTATCCATAAGGGTGCTTTCCCACAACCAGGGCTTCAGCTTTTAGGGGCTCCAGCTCCTGAGCTCCACCCCCCATCTTTCTTTTCCCCCTCCCCCCTCCCATGGAGCTGATCTCAGCCAGCTGCATAGGGTACACATTTAATGGCGGGAGCAGGCTCTCAGCGGGAGGTGGGACATGTGTTTCTTGGATTCCTTTCGTGGTTACAGCTCTTTCATCTCCTTCCCAGATTTTGATCCTTTCTGCAGTACAGGGTTAAAAATTAAACCAGATTATTTCTATACCTGGCGCAGGGCACCATTCCTGGGCTTGGTTTCATTTGGGCATGGAGCTGGGATTTTTAGTTCTCAGATTTTTTTTCTTCTTTCTTCCCCATTCCCCAAACTAAAATCAGATTTTATTTTGGGAAAGAGAGAAGAGGGGCTGCAGAGGGATCTTTTCAGGAAGGCTGCTTAAAAGGTCCCATGGCGGGTCCCCTAAATCAGCCAGAAGATTCTAAAATAGTTCAGTCATCAGGGGATTGAGAGAGTCCCCAGGGAGCTGGCTGTTGTTTCTCAAGGACGATTGATTACCCGAGTCCAGCCTGCCTGCCCCTTAGCGTGGGTTAGTTACCCTTACTGGGTAGAGGGAGGGGCTAGAAATAAAGCAACCATTGTTCTTCCTGTCCTGTCGTCTTTGGGTTCCTGTTATAACATTGCATTACTTAAGCAGGAAGGAACCCTAAGACCAGTTACTCAGCTCCTCATTTGACAGATGAAGAAACTGAGACCCATGGAAATTAAATGACTGGTCCAAGATTGCATAGCTAGTAAGTTTCAGAAGCAGCCTTTGTCTCTTTTTTATTCAATTTTATTTAATTTTTATTTTTAAATTCTCTCCCTCTCTCATCTCCCACCCTTAACCATTGAGAAGAAAAAGAAAACTCCATACAAAACTATATGATATGTATGTCATGCAAAACAAATTTCTGTCCAGAAAAAAAAGAAAGAAAAGAGGGATGGGAGGAAGAAAGAAGGGGGGCAGGCAGGAAGAAAAGAACCAAAGAAGGAAAGAAGGATGGAAAGAAAAAGCAAAGGAAGGGAGAAAGGGAAGGAAAAGTAGAAAAAGGAAGGAAGGGAGAAAGAAAAGGAAGGAAGGAAGGAAAGAAGGAAGGAAGAAAGGAAGGAAGGAAGGAAAAAAGTGAATAACGTCAGCTTTAAACTGTTGTCTGAGTCCATCATCCTTTATCTGGAAGTAAGGAACACATTATATCATGAGTGCTTTGGAATGGTGGTTAGTCGTCGTGTTTACCAGTTACTAAGTCTTTCAGAGTTGTCTATTTTTACAGTGTTGCTGTTACTGTCTAAATTATTCTCCTGATTCAGCTCACTTCACTTTGCATCACTCCATACAAGTCTTTCCAGATTTCTCTGAAACCATCCCCTTCCTTTTTTCCAAACAGTAATGTTCCGGCACACTGATCCCAGAGCTTGTCCAGCCATTCCCCCCGTTGATGGGCACCGCCCAGTTTCCAGTTCTTTACCATGGCTATAAATAGTTTTATATATAAGGGTCCAGGAGCAGCTTTTGAACCCAGGTCTTCTTGGTTCCAGGTCCAAGCTTCAGTATTCTAATAATCTAATGGATCATGCCTTTAACAAACCAGCAGATGTCCTTGGAGCATTGTTGTGGCAAATCTGATGCTGGCGCTGTCCTGATAGGAAATTTAGTGAATTTGAAGTTAGAGGACATGGGTTCAAATCCTCCTTTTAATGCTTATTACCTATGTGATTATGATCAACTGACATTTGCCATAATGCCTTAATGAATTATGGCATTATCTCCGTAGGTCTCTTAACTCTCCCCTAGGTTCTGAAGCTCACAAGGGGCTTCTGGAAGGGACTTCAGAGACCATCGAAGTCTAACTCCTCATTTTACAAATAGGGAAACTGAGGAACAGACCCCAGGGAGGATCTGATAGGATTCAAGCTCCATGACTGATGGGATTTGGTGTTATCCAGGGCTGTCTCTCTAGGCTCGCACACTCTGACACACACACTTGGGCATTCTTATATACCGATACTCTGACACTCACTTTTACACACACACACTAACACTCATTCCTACATAAATTCAGACTCCCACCCACACTCATACTCTTGCATAGACTCACACTCTTACATACACTTACACTCTTAAATTCACTCATACTTTTGTACTCTCATTTTTACACACGCACTCTTTTACATATTCACACCCATATACTTGTAAGCACATATATGCTGACAGTCTCATACACTTGCCCTGTCATGCACACTCATCCTCTCACATACATTCACACTCTGACACACACACTCAGACACTCAGACACCCATACCTTGACACTCATTTTCATACACAAATACTCTGGTACTCATTCCTATTATACTCACACCCTTAAACTCACACACACTCTTACATATGCTTATACTCTTACATTCACTCACATTTATACTCACACTTTTATATACTCTTACTCTTCTACACACTCACATTTATACATATACTCTGTCACTCTTATTCACTCACACTATTTTACATACTATTATATACACTCAACCTCTTACTCACTTTTACAACCGTACTCTGACACCCATTGCTACAGATTCACACCCATACACTTACAAACACTTTCACACATTCACTCTTATATACTCACACTATTATATACAGACATACTCACTCTCATATACACAACACTGACACACACTCACTCTGACACACTTACTCGGACATTCTTATACACCCATACCCTGATACTCACTTTTACACACACACTCTGACACTCATTCCTACATACACTCTTAGACTCATTCACATGCTTGCACACACTCACTCCCATACACTTACAAACACTTTCACACATTCAATCTTATACACTCACACTGTTATATACACTTTTACACACTCATGCTTTTATACACATACTCACTCTTATACAGACTTATATTCACTCATACTCGTACTCTAACTCTTCTACACACTCACACCATACACTTGCAAATACACACTCTAACATATGCTGACATTCTTACACACTCTCACTATTATACACAGTTACACTCATACTCTTACACATAGTCATACACGTCCTGATGCTCAGTTCTGCTCAATAAGCACTCGATAAGGATTTATTGTTTCCTCCAGATTGCCAAGCACTGGGGAGGGAGCCAGTGAAGACCTCCATCTGGCTCCCGGTTTCTGCAGTGGGGAGTGGTGTGGCAAGGCGTAGGGAGGGGTGGTAGAAAGGAGGCTGGCTACGGAGTGAGAGGGCTGCCCTTTCCCCCGTTCAAAACCTGCATCCATCACTTGGCACCTGCTTAACTGTGGACCCTAAGACACTTTAAGTGACTAGATGAGGAAGCCTAGGACTCATGTATCCCATAGCATCTGTCTCAGAATCATGTTTTTTGCTGCATAAATAAAATAGAGAAAAGTACAAAGGAAACCAATTATAGCACAATGAAGATGAACATTTTCCCATGCAGGTTCCCAGGGGTTGGGGGGCTGTGGACCGGGACGGCCTCTCTGGCCCCCTCTACCTCTCAGTCTTTCCAGCATCCTATGCCCTGTGTGACTTCAGACAGGCTACTTAACTCTGGAATATAAAACCCAGAGAAGGTTTCCCTGTCTGTAAATCAGGGGCTAGTGTGGGGTGGCTAATTCTGAGACCTCTTCCAGCTCCAGATATCATGTTTATAGTGTTATATTTATGGCAAATCCCCATTTCCTGCCATTTGTAAGACATTTCCTATTTTACTTTTTATTTTTTGTTCTTCAAATAAAAAGTTCTGCAGCCCTTTTCTTATCCTCAGCCACAAGTGCCTGAAAATGTTTCCCATCTCTTTGTTTCTCTCAGTTTCTCTCTCCAGTTCTCTCTTTTCCTTTTCCTTTTTTGCTTCTTTCTAGACAGTCTTGGAGCGCAAAGCCTGCTGGAGAGGGCTGGGCCCTGGCTTTCAGGATTTCCCTGTGTTTATTAAGATTGGAGAGCTGGTATAAGGGAGAGATTGGGGGAAGGAGGGAGAAAAATTGGAACACCAGGTTTTGCAAGAGTGAATGTTGAAAACTATCTGCATGTTCTTTTGAAAATAAAAAGTTATTATTATTAAACAAAAAAAAAAGATTTTGACAGCTGGGGAAAGAACACAAGGCTTAGGAAGTGAAAACTAATCCCCCTTCCCCCACCTACCCCCTAATCCTAGGCACAAAGAGCTGGCAGGACCTGGAAAGCCACCTGGAAGGACTGAAGCTTTCATAATATGGGCTCTGGTGATCAGAGGGAGGGCTGGCGTTGTGTCTTTCGGGCGGGGATGGCCTGGAAATGCCGGTGGCTAGACAAGGACCTTGGAAACGAGTTGCCCAAATTCTGCCGAGTTTCATTCTGTTAAGTAGGGGAGGCCCAAGCTTCAAGCCACGCTGGCCAATGGTCTGAAGAGGCGGGGGTGGTAGGCCAATGACAAGAGAAGCCCAGCTGCTCATAGGTCCTGGCGACATTGTGTGGGATCTGTTCCCTTTTGCCAGTCTGAAGGTTTGGATAAGAGTTTTTGGTGTTTTGTTAAGGCAGTTGGGGTTAAGTGACTTGCCCAGAGTCACACAGTTAGGAAGTATTAAGTGTCTAAGGCCAGATCTGAACTCAGGTCCTCCTAACTTCAGGACCAGCACTCTACCCACTGCACCACCCAGTTGCCCTAGAGTTTTTCTTTTTTTCAGAAGTAAAAGTCAGGGTCTTTGGGTGACTGAAGTAGAGAGGAAGGGAAAGCTAAACTATGGTCTTGGAGATGGCTTGGATAGAAGGGGAAGGGAAGACAAATCATAAGGACATAATTGTTGAGCTGAAAGGACCTTAGAGTCCATCTAGTCCTTCCCCCTTCAGGTTACATTTAGGGAAACTGAGGCTAAGAAAAGTTAAGTGACTTGTAAGTGACCAAGCCAGTCTGGTCTCCTGTCTCTAATATCCTACTAAGATATTTTCTGTGTTCAGTTAGGGAGAAATCAGGACCATGAAGAAAGGAAATTAATAATAATAACAATAATAAAGATGAGCTGACTTTATATGCTGAAGCAGAATGCTTTCCATTCTCACATAAGAGCATCATGGCAGTCCTGGTAAGTTAAACAATACAGGCTCTGTTACAACATTGTCCATATGAGGAAACTGAGACTCAGTTTCCAAGCGACAAGCCCTGCTCAACAACTTTCCAAGTGTCAGACGGGAGATCTGGGGACCCCAGTTTGAGATTGAGCTGGGCGATTCTTGTCAAGTCACTGACTTGACCCCAAACCCCGACTCAGTTTCCTCTTCTCTCTGGTACTGTTGCCACTCTTGTGGGGAGCTAACCGGAAACCTGCAGGCTGAAGGCTGAAAGTAGTCTTGGGGATGACTAGTCTAAAGCCTCTATGACAAGCTTAGGTGCAGAGTTTTAGTGACTTAGCAAAATCACCAGGTAGTAGGTGTCAGACTTGGGATTCCTACCCAAGTCCCAGAATGCACTCTCGAGGGACTGGGTTTTCTCTATCTTTCAATCCTTCTTCCTCATTTTACAGATGGGGAAACTGAGACCCATATGAAGATAGTACTTTGTGACCTTTACAAGGGTTATAAAAATGTGAATTGTTAGTATTATGTCCCCCTCCCACCTCGCCCCCCACCCCAAGACTTTGGCTCCCTTTGAATGGAAGTCCCTGGACCACAGGGACTGTCTGGCTTTCTTTTATTTTATGCCCAGCTGCTTAGCAGAGTTCCTGGCACATAGTGGGTCCTTAATCAATGCTCTCACATTTATTCACTCTTTAAATGGTAAGTGAGAAATCCTCTGTTCTTTGTGGAGGAGAGGGTAGAACATTGCATACATTATTGGATTTGTGCAATGTTAATTCTGCTGAATTACTATTTTTCCTCTTTGTCCTCTGTTCTTTGTGACAAGGGATCACTCTGGGGAGGAGAGTCCACCCAGGGGCAGAGAGGGAGATGTTTGGAAATGGAGGTCATGCAAAAACAAAGGAGCGCAGTAAGGATTTTAAAAAGAAAAAGAAATTCTGTGGCAGGAGGGGAAGAGAGAAGATTCCTGGCTGAATGCTGGGGAGAAGAAGAAGAAGAAGAATGGTTGACATTTACATAGTGTATTGGGGTTTCCCAAGCCCCTTCTTGACTATGGCCCCCTGAGATAGGGCAGAAAAAGGGGGGTATTGGGAGGGACCTGGTGGCAGGAGAAGGAAGGGGAAAGGAGGGGACAGCTCTGCTTTTCCTGGGCTGGAGGCCTTCCTCTGGGCTGCAACTTCAATTCTGGAGGGGGATGGGAAGTGGGTAAACATTTGGTGGGGGTAGGGGATCCAATGGCTCCAGCAGATGGACTCAGGGTTTTGGGAGGGCCTCATTAACAACCTGGTGTAAATGTAGGTCTTGCCTTTCTTCTCTGGGGGGTGACTGTAATTTGAGGAAGCTTTCTGGCTGTCCCGGATCAGAGATAATAATAATGGATGGATTAGCTGGAAAGGATGGGGTGCAAGTGACCCACTGGCCTGTATGTATGTGGCAAGCCTTGAGGTGGATGTCAGAGGAAGAGCCCTTACTCTTCTCGGTTTAATTATGGGAGGAAGGAAGTGTCAGCATCTTATCTGTGTGAGGTGGGCTTGTCACACCGAGTCTGAAAATAGTACGGACTTAATCAATGTTTATGAAATGGAATTGGAGAAGCCTCCCAAAGGCCTGCTCCCTTCTGCCTAGCCAAGATGAGGAGGGGGAGGGTAGCTAAAAGGATTTAAAGAGAGTCCAAGGGAGCTTGAATTGGGATCCTTCTGGCTTGGAGTTTCCCAGCAGCCCACAGAGGCTTTTCCCCTCTGACTCCCTTCCCATGAAGCCTGTGCCCCGAAGCTACTTTTTCTCGGCCCCTAAAAAGTTCACATTTTCAAATATTCTGGGATCAGCCTGGGCCCAGTTGGGGGTGTGGGCTACAAGCCCCCAGAGCTGAAGTAAAAGAGATCCTTGAGCCTGAAATAGAAACTGATGCTTTCCAGATTGGGGAGAGAAGCTTTCAGAGGCACAGAAAGGGACCTGAATGGGCCAATGGCCCGCTTTGGGAGTGCCAGGGGAGTGCTTCCATGCCCGGGAAGCCTCTGTGGGGCTGACTCCCTTTGATTCCTGGCCAGATCTTTTTACATTTCTATGGGTAGCCCCATCCCCTCCTCCCCTCCCCATCCCCACCTCCCATTCCCACATACTTTCTTATGGAAAAGGGAACTGTGGGAGCAATTGGGACTGAATTTCTGCTGGTCTTTTACACACACACACACACACACACACACACACCCCTAATCACTTTTTTTTTCCAGTGCAGTCCTGGAAGGTCATTGTTTATAACCAACTTTTTTTTCCCCCCAGAAGACTGTCCTTACCAGTTTAGATCAAGGAGTATTCTACATTCTTAAAGACCTTAAGACTAAGCTCTTGGGAATAATGAATTGAACCAGCTAGACCCAGCAAAAGAACTCTGGGAGATGACTAAGAACCACTACATAGAATTCCCAATCCTTCTATTTTTGTCCGCCTGAATTTTTTATTTTTGTACACTGTTTCAAAGTCTGACTCTTTTTGTACAGCAAAATCACTATATGGACATGTATGCTTATATTGTATTTAATTTATATTTTAACATATTTAACATGTATTGGTCAACCTGCCATCTGGGGGAGGGGGTGGGGGGAAGGGGGGGGAAAATTGGAACAAAAGGTTTGGCAATTGTCAGTGCTGTAAAATTACCTATGCATATAACTTGTAAATAAAAAGCTATATAAAAAAATAAAAAAAAATAAAGTTAAAAAAAAAGACTTAGCTCTTGGGGCACTTAGAGATGAAATTACTTGTCCAGGGTAATTACTTGTCCCTGTGTGTCAGAAGCCAGACTCCAGGTGGGCTCCACTGCCTTTCATAGAATCATCCATTTATTTGTTTATTTAAAATAACTTTATTGACAGAACTCATGTCAGGGTAATTTTTACAACATTATCCCTTGCACTCACTTCTGTTCTGATTTTTCCCCTCCCTCCCTCCACTCCCTCTCCCAGATGGCAAGCAGTCCTATACATGTTAAATAGGTTACAATCTATTTTAGATACAATATATGTGTGCAGAACCGAACAGTTCTCTTGTTGCTCAGGGAGAATTGGATTCAGAAGGTAAAAATAACCCGGGAAGAAAAACAAAAATGCAAGCAGTTTACATTCATTTCCCAGTGTTCCTTCTCTGGGTGTAGCTGCTTCTGTCCATCCTTGATCAATTGTAACTGAATTAGATCTTCTCTTTGTCAAAGACATCCACTTCCATCAGAATACATCCTCATACAGTATCGTTGTTGAGGTATATAATGAGGATCATCCATTTATTGACATCCATCAATTAAGTCCCTACTGTGTTCCAGGTGTATAAGTACACCCACAAATGAAGCAGTACCAGGCCCCAAGCCTGGCCAGAGAATGTGAAGGAAAGCCCAGGAGGGAGCTTTGGAGCCAGGTTGGGAAGGCTTGGAAACACCAAACAGGTGTTTGTACTTGACCCAATGGGGGATGGGAAGCCCCTAAAGAAAGGAGCCTTCACTTTGCTGGTGGCTGGCCCCCTGGATTACTGTCTGGGCTAGCCTCTCTACTAACCCTTCTCAGAATCGTGTATTTTAATGCATCAGATAAAATAGAGGACAACAAAGAGATCCCATCACAGTGAAACACAGTTATCACTGTGTTTTTTTTTAATAGATTTTAATATCTAGATTTTAAAATAGATTTGATACATATTTTATTTCATATAGTTTAAAATAGATATTTTAAAAATAGATTTTATTAAAACCAATGGCAGCTTGAGAACACCTGCAACTAGAATTTATTGATTACCCACAACAAGGTCAATCCAGAATGCACCAACAAGCATTTCTTTAAAGTGCTTATTGTGCCCCCACACTTGGGCTTTTACAGGGGATCCAAGCACAGAAGCAGAGCCATGCTCGAGACAGACATGTGCCCTTTGGCCACTGAAGAGAGGATGTGTCGGAAGCAGCACCAGAATCCAGGTCTGCTGACTCCAAAGCCAGTTCTCCCTCAACTAAAACACAGCATCTCTCTTTTAAAATTTTATACATTTTTAAAAATTATAGCTTTTTATATACAAAACATATGCAGGGGTAATTTTTCAGCATTGACCTTTGTAAAAACTTCTGTTTCAACTTTTCCCCTCCTTCCCTCCACCCTCTTCCCTAGATGGCAGGTAGTCCCATACATGTTAAATATGTTAAAGCATAAGTTAAATACAATATATGTATACATATTTATACAGTTCTCTTGAACACGGCATCTCTTAAATGCTTGCTATATGGAACAGACATCGATCTATGTAGATGGCAGGAAGGAAGGAGGACCTGTGCCAGTGAAATCTCAGAGAGCTCAAGGGTGGAAGTGAATCTCCACGTTTGGAAGGCCAGAGAGCAACGCTGTGTCTGCTTCCTCTGGAGTAGACACAGCCCTCTCTGAGGTTCAGGAGCCCCCCTACTGCTCCAAAGCTTTCAGGCAAGATGCCCTAGGAGGCCTGTTGCCAGGGATTTCAAACTAGCTGAGAATTGATTGACAGTAAATTCCTTGGGCAAATGGTGAGAATTACTCCCTTAAATAGAGGAAGAGGTAGCCCTTATTTGACTCTAAATCCTGAGCTAATCCCTTGTGGATCTTAATGGGGACAGTAATTTACTGGCTTCATATGACAGGCTTTCTTTCAGGAAGGAAAGAATGAGAAGGGGAACAAGCATTTATTAGGCACCTACTATATTTCAGGCACACTGTGCTAAGAACTTTACAAATATCCTTGCTTCTTTAGGGTTTAACAGGTTTCTATTATGAGAGGAATTTCTTAGTGCGAATTTACTATTCTGATTTCCTGACCTCGTATTTCCAGGCTACAGTGACCTTCAGCTGTCTATTCATTTTTTAGGGAAAAAAAAAGTAAAAAAAAAAAAAAAAAAAAAAAAATTTATAGCAGCTCTTTTGGTGGTGGCTAAAAAATGGAAAATAAGGGTGTGTCTGCCAGTTAGGGGATGTCTGAACAAGTTGTAGTATATTATTGTGGTGGAATACTAATGTGCTATAAGAAATGATGAGCAGGGTAATATCAAAGAACTCTAGAAAGACTTATAGTAACTGATGCATATGATGAACAATTGTAATGACTTAGCCATATTTTTCAGCAATAGGATGATCCAAGACAATCCCAATGATGAAAAATGCTAACATTCTCCAGAGAAATAACTGATGACATTTGAATAAAGATTTAAACATACTATTTTCCAAAAAAAAATATTCATTTTGTGACACATAAGAATGTGGTAGCATACTTTTAAAAACAATATTTTTGGTACTTAAAAAAAATCATCATTAATGCTTTCCAGTAATCACTTCACCTCCCAAAGAAGCTTCCCTTGAAATAAATAAAAACAATCAAACAAAACAAAATGATGAATCAACACAATTTTGAAGCATGTACAATATTTCACATCTCTTTAAGAATATTTTGGCCTTAGCCCTGGAAGAGAGATTGGTCATTATATTAATCTATCAGATTAAATATAAAAATATAAGTATGTATTTTGTATAGTTGTTAAATATAATCTATTCATCATATTAGTTTTATTTCAGCATTACTTTCCTTTAATTATTGAGAATATTGCATATATTGTATTATTGGTTTTATTTTTCTATGCTTTGTATCCATTCTTATGTCTTCTCTCTAAATTCATATGTCTTTTCTCTGAATTCCTCATACTTGTTTCTTATCGTACAATGACATTATATTATTTTCCTATACCATAGTTTGTTTATCCATTGTTCAGTTGACAGGTACCCACTTTGTTTCCAGTTATGGCTAATCCCCCAAATACTGCTGTGAATACTTTCTTTTTTATGAGACCTTTCTTTCTTCCTTTGCCTTTGATCTCCTTGAGTTATTTACTCAGTTACAGGATTGCTGGGAGAAAGTTATGAAAAGCCTAGTGATTCTGCTTGCCTAATCCCAACTTTTTTCCCCACAGAATATTATATTAATTCACAGCTCTATGAGTAATGCGTTATTGTGCCTGGCTTCCTGCCTTCTGTCTATGATTGGCCATTACAGAATTTTTGCCATTTTTGTTAATTAGCTGCCTGAGGGGAAACCTCAATGTTATTTTAATTTTCTTCTTCCTTATAAGTCGCATGGAGCATTTTTCACTTGATTGTTGATGGTGTGCGTTTCTTCTTTTGAAAACTGTCTGCTCCTATCTCAGGGATCCTCAAACTACGGCCATGGGCCAGATGCAGCATCTGAGGACGTTTATCCCCCTCAGCCAGGGCTATGAAGTTTCTTTATTTAAAGGCCCACAAAACAAAGGTTTTGTTTTTACTATAGTCCGGCTCTCCAACAGTCTGAGGGACAGTGAACTGGCCTCCTATTTAAAAAGTTTGAGGACCCCTGCACTACTTACTTTTGGCTATGATTCCTTTTTCACAAGAGATTTTCTGATAAAATATAGAAAGATAAAAGCAGCTAGAAATAAAACTTCATTTTTACATTCTTTCCATGACCAGGATCAGGTGTTCATGTTAAAGGCAGAAATAGCATCTTGTAAATATTTAGGAAACACACTGTGAATATTTAGGGAATAATATTTAGCCCTTCAGGATTTCACAACAGAACCAAAGCAGCTCCCACAGAGTGAATAGTGTAAACCCAGAAAGAAGGCACGCAGAGCCTACCATCCACCCCCCAGGGTATAAACCCTGTGCTCACTCAGTGAGTGGGATAGAAGGAGGCTAATGCACTGCTGCCTTAACTGGCTTTAGAGTGGTTTAGGAGACAGGGCATGATGAGGGGTGGGTGTCATAGCACTAAAAATGACTTCTGGGATCATCTGGTCTGGTCTCTTCATTTTTACACGTGAACAAACTGAGGCCATGAAGGAAAACTGACATGTCAGGTTGCACAAGTAACAAGTTTCAAAACTGGGTTTGAACCCGAGCTGTCTCTATCTCACTATAACATACTAGCTCGGTCAGATCCATCTGGAGCACTGCATCCAGGGACACTATGAAGGGTTTATTAAATTAGAATTGGAAAGGGTGTGAAGAAGGCACTATGTTAAGTGCTTTACAAATATTATCTCATTTGATCTTCCCAATAACCCTGGCAGGAGATGTTATTACGATCATTTCTGTTTTACAGTTGAAGGAAGACCTTGAGACAGACAGAGGAGAAGCATTTTGCAGAGCTTCACCCAGCTAGTAAATGTCTGAGCCAGATTTGAACTTGAGTCCTCTTAACTCCAGGCCCACTGCTCCAATCGCTGGGCTACCCAGGGATTACCTGTCATTTTACAGATGAGGAGACTGAGACCTAGTGAGGCTAAATGATTCACCAAGGCCACACAACAAGGTATGTGTCAGAGGCTGCAGCAACCCAACTCCTGACTTCAGAGTCGGAGTCCAGAGTGGCCTGGACCCATTTAAAGAAAAGCAACCAACATGGCAAAGATAAAGGAGAGAATCAGTTGAAGGAAGAGGTGATGTTTGATATAGAGAATGCTCATTATTCAGAGATTTAGAACCAGAAGGGATCTTGGGGCTGACCAAAACTACCCGTCCCCATTTTATAGATGAAGATCCTGAAGTCCAGGGGTGAGATGGCCGCCTGAAAGTAACGTGGGGGCTGAAAAGTCGAGGTGGGCTTTAAATGGGGGTCTTCTGCCTCCAACGCTGTGGATAGGGAGTGGACAATGGCCACTTGTTGGCTTTTGTACCTGACTAGAAATTTCTTTTTTTCACAGATAGCAGCCTTTTAAATGAGGTATGTGTATGTGTGTGTGTGAGTGTGTGTGAGTGTGTGTGTGGTCCTGCCGCTCTGGGCAGGGGTCTTTCTGGGACCATTTGGGTCATTCTTTTAATTTATGAATTGTTTGCCAAACTCCAGGCCGCCTCCCCAGCCTCCCTGCGCCATGTTTTTTCAGTCCACTGGTTAGCCTCAAAAGTGTCAGTGGGAGCCCAGAGAGATCTAGTCCAACTTTTCTCTCCGCCCCGCCCCTTCTCCCTCTTCTCCCCGCCCCCTTCCCCTCAGTCACGCCCCTTTCCCCTTTCTGCCCCGCCCCTTCCCATCCGCCCCGCCCCTTCTCCCTCTCCACCCCGCCCCCTTCCATCTTCCATAAGAGACAACTGAGGCTAGAAGAGCAGCGGCTCGCAGACAGCAGGTGTGAGGTGGGGGGGTGGGGTTTGAGGGTGGGGCACAGAGCCGCCACCAAGGGCAGGCCTGACCTCAGGGAACCGCTTGTTCTGTGGGAAACATGTGAATTTCCAAGGAGATACAAAATGTACTCAATGGAAATACAAAGTAATCTTAGGTGCGGTCTAATGCCCGGATCCTACGGGGGAAGCTGAGGGCCAGGGAGGAGAACGAGCAGGGCTCAGGGCGCCGGCTCCCCGGGCTGGAGGTTAGGTCCCGAGCCCCAGATCTCCGGCTCCCTTGGGTTTTTCCAGCTGTGCCGCTGGAGGTCGGCGCCCGGGACCTTAGGTCATGGGTCCAGTTGGGGGTCGAGGGGAAGATGTTGGTTTGACCTTGTTTCTGGCCGGGGCCCCACTGCTTGCCCTGGCCCGTAGACCTCGATTATCAGAGATGGAGCGGAACCTTTTTAGCTGTCGGGGACCTTAGAAAGGTTCATTCCGGTTGCCTCATTTTCCCCATGGGCTCTTTGACTTGTCCAGGCCCCCCAGCAGAGGTGGTGTCTGCAGCTCAGACCTTTGGCTCCAGTTTTGCTCACTGCGCACCAGCTGGCGCTTCGTGAGTGTTGCAAAGGACCGAATTCTGGAAAAACTGGATGCCAGAGGCTGCTTGGGCAGTCAGAAATCTCCCGTCCGAGGCCTGATCCCCAACATGCATGTGAGTGTTGGGGGCAGGCTCCCCCTCCCAGAGCAACGGAGAGTGAGAATTCCTCCCCGAGCCCCTCCTGCCGGGCACCAGATGGCTCACGGCCTCACCTCTAACCCCAGAGTTCAGTGGTGTGGCTTTTAAACTGACTTATGCAGGCCCGAGAACCTGACTGCCTCTCAGAGAGGGGCCATTATTACAATCTCACTAAAAGTATTTTTTAAAATCCAACGTTCAGACATTCAGATAGTTAGAAAAAAATAATAGGGCCAGATTTGGAATTCCAATCCTGGGTCTGTCTGCCCCTCAGCACCGTGGGACCCTCGGAATATTGTTGTCTTTTCCAAAGCCTCATCCTCTGGAAGATAAGGGGTTTGGTCTCAATGGCCTCTGAGGACCCTCCCAGCTCTGCATTTAGGTTGCTAGATAGGGCCCACTTCATCGATAATCGGTGTCTTTTGGGTCACCGTGGGACACGAGTTCCGAAGCACCTTTGGAATAAAAAAATAAAAGCTAAGCGAGGTCCACTATGATTGATGTTGGAAGTGATCTGGGAGGGATGAGCTCCTTGCAGTGCCTAACCCACATTTAATAAATTTGATGATACGACTTGCTCACAAATTGAAGAATAACTCTCATCTATTCTTCTCTAAGATTCCCTTCCCTCTATTCTGTATATATCTAGCATGTTCTGATTTGCATACATATAGTTGTTTTCATGTATTTATTGACAATAATTGATTTGCATATCTATTTACATACATATTGACTCTCCCATTAGAATATAAGTTCTTAAAGAGCAGGCCTCTTTTTATCCCCCAGCCTCAGCATGGTCTGGCACAGTTGTGCAGTTTTTTCAGTTATGTCCAACTCTCTGTGACGCCCTTGGGATTTTATGGGAGGAGATATTGGAGTGGTTTGCCACTTCTCCAGCTTATTTTACAGATGAGGAAACTGAGGCAAACAGGTGAAGTAACTTGCCCAGGGTCACAGAGCTTGTATGTGTCTGAGACCAAATTGAACTCTTTCCATCCACTGTGTCACCTTGGTGCCTTGAGCTTTTTTGGCCCCAGGATCTCTTAACTACCCTAAAAATTATTGAGAACCCCAAAGGTTTAGGTGGGTTGTATAAATACAACTTTGTACTGTAATGATTATCCCCTTCACCCAGGGCTATGAAGTTTCTTTATTTAAAGGCCCACAAAACAAAGTTTTTGTTTTTACAATAGTCTGAGGGACAGTGAACTGGCCCCCTATTTAAAAAGTTTGCGGACCCCTGCAAGGGCTATCTGCTAAATCCAGTTTTGTTCTTGTGAGAGTCCTGAAAGAGTCTCAAAAAACCCCAAGGGAGGTAGTGGTATAGCTAGGTGGCTCAATGGATAGAGCATTAGGAAGTCAGGAGGACTTGAGTTCAAATCTGGCCTCAGACACTTAACATAGGTATGTGACCCTGGGCAAGTCATTTAACCCCAATTGTTTCAGGGAAAGCACAAACAAACTAACAAACCAAAAAACAAAACCACACAGGGACAATGGACAGCAGTTTGAGTTAGTTGTAGGCAGCATTTTCCTGCTAACTTTGCCTCTAGCCCAGTGAGATAGGAATTAAAAAGACTAGGATGCAGCTAATAAGTGCTAGAGCTGGGATATGAATGAACCCCATATCCTGAATCTGAGTTCATGACTTTTCCCCGGGGCTCAGGACGGTCTCATTAGCCAGAACATCTCATCGACTCCCAAACACTCTTTAGAAATGTGAGCTTCCATTGGTCTTTGAGACGAGCTCTTAGGACAATGCTTGGCACGTGGTAGACCCTTCATAAATATTAGTGATTACTGGTTAAAAATACGGTAATGAGCAGCAGGATATTCTTGCCATCAAGCTTCAGTTCTGCCTGTGTCTTAGCTGAGAAGTCCCAGCAGGCCCTGGGGCCTGGGGCAGGTGAGGTTAAGGAATTTGGCCTTCCCCGACTTCAAGCTCAGCATTCTTCCCTTTGGGCTAAGCTGTCAGTCAAGTACCAAGATAGAACACTGATAACAGAGAAAGGCAGTGTGGAGTAGCAGAGAGCGAGCTGGACTCTTCTGTTAGGAAGACACGCATTCACACGCCATCTCTGATTCATCCTGGTTGTGTGGCCCCCCGAGCAAGTGCTTACTTTTTTAATTAGAGAGACTCTAAGTGGAAGAGCAAGTGCTGACCTTGGTTAGATGAAGGAGTCCCAAAATAATAACAACAGCAGGTAATAAGGATAACTTCTCCCTGTAGGTGAACTCAGTTACCCGTGGGTTCACTCCAGCCCTCAGGAAACACATTTAAGAAAACAACTCCCTGGAAAGCTCGGATGAGATTCCTCTTAGTTATTAACTAAGTCCTCTCTGCCTGGATGGTCTCAGAGGAAAGGGATATCTCATTAAGTGCTCCGATCTGGTTTACTAGAAGGGCAAAGGGACTAAGCGCTCAGGCCTGACTGCTGGCCAACTGTCCTTGGGGTAGGAGATGACGGGGGACGTGGGAATGAATCCTGTCTGTCTCCCATTTCTGGAACACTCACTCCCCATCTATGTCTCCTGCCTTTTTGGATCCCTTCAGATTATAGTTCAAATTCCACCTTCTGCAATCTTAACTCTTTTCTTCTGAAAGCATCCCTGATTTATTCTGACTATATACATAGCAGTTGTATACTTCATTAGATTGAGCCCTATGGAGCTCAGGGATTGAGCTCAATCCCTGAGAGATCAGTGATTACTTGTTTGTTTGTTTGTTTGTTTCTACCATTCTTAACATCCCTTGCAATGGGTGCTTGGCATGGTAAGTGCTTCATATATGCTTGCCAATCAATCAATTGTGGAAAAATTCCCATCAATGATAGGGGCATGATTGGCATAGATTTCCTGAATATTTTTATTCGAGCTCTTTAAAAAGCTCCTGTCAGAGATGCTTTTTTCTTTTATCCTCCTCTAGAATGAACCCCATTAGTCGTTCAGCAGAAGACTGATCGCTGGGATGGATGAATAGGGGAGCTGATTGAATATAAAAGATTGTCTTTTCCCAAACACTTTTGACCTTGTCTGATAAACACCTTCAATTTCTCGTGTCCCTGCTCTGTTTTCCTGTACGCTTATCTGCCCTCTGAGATGGGTGGTTCTTTGACACCCAAACACAGAAAAAAGTCTTCACTACCCGATTCTGTTAAAAGGGAGAGCCGACTGGGTGCTATTGGCTAAACCTTTTTTGTTTGTATTTGTATTTCAATTTCACTTGATTTTCTGGGTCTATTGAAGCATGTAACAATAACCCTCACTATCTTAAGCCCGGTTGATTTGGGCACCATATCTTATCGCCATCTCGGAATGAGGGGCACATTGTCATAAGATACTCTGCTGGGTTGCGGAGGGGATTTAAATCGAGGATTATTTTTTATGTTTTTGAAAAAAAAATGGGTGGACATTCTGTTCTGGATAAAAGTGCTTTTTAAAAATCAAGGAAATGTCTTCAGATTACACAGAACAAACCATCCTTTTGTCTGGTCTTCGAGTGTGTCTGCCGGCCGTTTTGGTCATCAGTAACACACACAGGAGATACCTTTCCCACAGTGCGATTCAATACGGGCCAGCAAAAAGATGGGCTCAGATTTCATGGGCCGGGTAATTAGCTGAGTTTGAGTGGCTCCGTTCAAGTATTTGAAGGTCAATAATGCATGAATTTCTGGCAGGCTGCCTAGCACAGAGTCAACAAACACTTCTGTATGAGCTGAATTTCTTATAATAAGAGAAAATTCTCTGTGTTATGTGTAAACTCACTCGGGTTAGGAGTTGCCAGACTGGGCTCCCTAACTGACCCTGGGGCAAGGGTGGATTTGGAGTATGAATGCAGACATCCCAAAGGGACTTCTTGCTTTCAGAGGGAGGCAGTCCGTGTTCCACTCATATATTTGGTGATGTACGTACAACATCATGTACCTAAAATCATTCTGGGTATCCCGAACTAAAATGCTGGGGTTAAAAATGGGCAAGATACTAGGGAATTCAACATATGGATGATAGGGTGGTGGCCTTGGGAGCCAAGTGATCTAGCCTTCTCATTTTACAAAGATGGAAACTGAGGACAATAGAATCCAAATCAGGTCTCTTTTCACTATGTCCAGTTGCCTTCTGCACCTTTGGGGGGAGAGGGAAGAACAATCATTAAAGTATTATGGGGTATAGAATTAATCATCAACATAGGTGTGTCCATGGAGGAGTGGAGCAGAACTGGGAATGATGAGCCTGAGGATTTTATGGGGACCCACAGACCCTTCAAAGGAAGAAGGCCTTACAAACCCTCAATATGGGGAAGGATGGGATGATGAGCAGGTTTATCATTAGACTCCTTTGGAATCAAGCCTTGTTGCTTACATTGTAAGCATTTTTCCCCTATCCAAGTTCACAGATCCCTTGAAATCTCTCCCTGAATGCCAGGTTAAAATCTTCCATCTGGTGTCAAAAAGTGGCTCATCCTCTATTTGAAAGGTAATTGGGAAATATTTATAAAATACAAATACAGTAGAATGTAAATAACGTTAATATGTAGGTTTCTAAATCAATATGCAATTAACAGAGATTTAGTGGCCCTGTTTCTAGTGGAACTTGACACCTCTGGCTTAGAACACTGAGAGTGAGAGTTTCTCCAGGGTAAAGTGGTCATTATGTTTTAGGGGCAGCATTTGAACTGGTCTTGCTGGCAGAGTCAAACTCAGATTGAAACGGATCTCTCCAAACTGTACATAAGGCCTCTACAGGCTGCATATTGACTTAAAAACTACCTGTTTATGAATTTATTTTTTATTAATACGTCCACACATTAAAATCTGATTTTGTCTACTGGTTTGGATGTTTCCTGGAGGATTGTGGGCCGTGCATGTGACTAGTGGGGTGTGGTTTGGGAACTTTAGGTCTACCCCAGGCTCCCTCTCCTTGAGATTCATTTGTTGTTGTATAGGAATATCGTTTAAGTATTGATATTGGTATAAAAGACTTCATCACTAGTACACATTGCCAGAAAAGGTTGTGGCCTGTGTCCGAGTGAGAGTAAACCTCAATAGATGAACAATCTGGCTCCCTCAGATCATCAAGAAAATCAGAGGAGGTGTTTTCTTGTATTCTGGAAATTCATAGACAACAATCCCAAAGGAGAAGTTAGAGGGGAGTTTACAATCTACATCGATGGAAGAAATAGTCACACTAAGAAGATCTCAGTTGGACAGTGTGACCCTTCGGGCCTGGGTTAATTTTACACTTCTCTCAGTTCCAGAAATCTAGGAGAATTTCTTAATTGAATAGCCCAGTAAAAAGACACCAATTCAACTAGGAAAAGCAGTCCAGATCCCATGCTACCATAGGTTCTGGTACTGGTGTAGCTAATCATACATAATCAGGCAAATTTGAGCTAAAACCCCCATCTAATTCATTCTGTCTTAATAGACCAGAAAGGAACCAAAAATCAAATGACAAAAGCTTTTAATTAGGACTGAATAGGAAAGTAAATAAGAGGAAATAAAGTCACAGAATCATTTTTTCCTTCCTTTAAAATGAGATATGATCTCTCACAGATCATTTTTTTGGTAGGAAAAGGATCATTTCCTGTATAACTCACACTCCTAGGATTTCACTCAAATTGTGTTTCTCAATAATTTTTATTCTCTATCCCAGAGACATTGGTTCCTCTCTTTCCTTGGCTATTTTTCTGCTAAGTTTTTACTGCTCTCCACCAGAGTTATTATCTGCTTCTTTTTTCCTTAAAGGGAATCTTGAGGTGATGTATATAAAGTACTTTGCAAACTTCAAGGCACTCTATAAATCAGGGCTTGGGAACCTTTTTTCTGCCAAGGGCCATTTGGATAGTTGTAACATCATTTGCAGGCCATACAAAATTGTCAACTTACGGAACTCGAGCGGGGAGGTTGTTATATCTCGCTTTAAGCTCATCATTGCTTGTGGTTGCTGTTGCAAATGATTTTTTGGAGCCTTATGTGGTCTGTGGGCCAGACATTCCCCACCTCTGCCATAAGTGCTAGCTGTTATTATTATTATCTTCATCAATTTTTTATTAGTAATTTTGCCCAGATTTCATTGCTTCCATTCTAAAGGTACTGTTAGCTATACTCCTTCCCACTATAATCACAGATTTCTCCCCTAATTCCCATAGTGCTGTGTACTTCCTGGCTGAATACTATACTACCTTCTTTGTCACATTTGTATCCCTAGAGATAATCCATATATATATATATATACACACACACTAATACATATATATAATGCATACACATACATATAAATGTACATATTAGATGTATAATATACACACATATGTATATAATATACACACATACACATGTTTATAGAATATACACAATACATATATAACATGCACACATGTAAAATATACACATATTTGGTGACAATCACAACTTGAAGCTGTTATGAATTCTTTTTCTTTTTTTTTCTGAGACAATGGGGTTAAGTGACTTGCCCAGGATCACACAGCTAGAAAATGTCTGAGGCCAGATTTGAACTCAGGTCCTCCTGACTTCCGGGCTGCTATTCACTACACCACCTAGCTGCCCCAGCTGTTATGAATTCTGAGGGAAAATTTTTGGGGGAGGCAGTTGGGATTAAGTAACTTGCTCAGGGTCTCACAAGTAGTAAGTGTCTGAGTTCCAGGGCTGGTGCTCTAACCATTGTGTCGCCTGTGTTTTCTCCCTGCCCCATTTTAAAAAATGCATCATCTCCATTATAGTTTGTCAATCTGCCAAAGCCCCTTCTTGGCTTGTGGGCTTCTGTTTAAGTTTTACAACCCCAGATGCCATCTTTTCCTGAAAGCCTTTTGTGATCTACAGGGTTGGAAATGAGATTTCTCTTTAAACCTATCATTTTTGCACTCCTTTTCAGTAGAAATAAGCATTTATTAAGTACCTACTATGTAAAAAGCTTTGTTCTAGATACTAGGGATGTAAAATAAAAAAAATGAAAAAAATTCTTGTTTTCTAGGAACTTATTTTCTACTAGGTGTATACCATATAAAAACATATAAGGAAATAGAAGATAATTTAAGGAGGGAGTAAGTAACCAATAAAAAAGGATTTATGAATGCCTATTACATGCTAAGCACTGTGATAGGCAGTGGGGGCTTCAAGTACAAAGAATGAAACAATTCCTATTTGGAGAGTGCTAACATTTTTCCTCCTCTTCTTCCTCCTTTTCTCCTCTTCTTTCTCTTCTTTTTTCTCCTCTTCGTCCTCTTCCTCTTCCTCCTTTTCTCCTTCTCCTCTTCCTTCTTATTCCTTCTACTTTCTTCTTTTCCTCCACTTCTCTCTCCACTTTCTTTTCTTCCTCCCCCAAATCTTCCTCTTTCTTCTCCTACTTCTCTTCCTGCTTCCACCTTCTCCTTTTCCTCCTCCTCTTCTTCCATTTTCTCTTCTTCAAAATCAAGCAAAACAAACATGTCCATGTCCAAAGAAAACATGATCTCAATCTACTCAATCAGCTTTTTGTCAGGAGATGGGTAGGAGCTGACATTCTAATAGGGGAGACACATGCATAAGAATATCTACCACATCAATATAAAGTGAGTAAATGCAAGTATGTATGACATAATTAGATACAGGAATGACACCATCAGGAATCGGGAAAGTTTCATGCAGAAGGTGGTCCTAGAGTCTTGTTTTTAGAGGAAGAGAAGAATTCTTTGAGGGAAGAGTGAAAGCATTTGGGGCAGCTAGACAGCAGTGGATAGAGCACCAGCCCTGAAGTCAGAAAAACCTGAGTTCAAATTTGGCTTCAGACACTTAACACTTCCTAGCTGTGTGACCCTGGGCAATTGCCTCAGGAAAAAAAAAAGAAAGAAAGGAAGGAAGGAAGGAAGGAAGGAAGGAAGGAAGGAAGGAAGGAAGGAAGGAAGGAAGGAAGAAAGAAAGAAAGAAAGAAAGAAAGAAAGAAAGAAAGAAAGAAAGAAAGAAAGAAAGAAAGAAAGAAAGAAAGAAAGAAGGAAAGAAAGAAAAAAAGAGGGGGCATTCTAGGTATGTGTCACAGCCAGTGCAAACGTGAGGAAGGGAATGTCATGTGTAAGACAAGAGAAATATGAGCAAGAGCAAATGAGAGAGAAGAGGGAAATCATAATTAAAAAAAAAAAACACCTCATTTTTTTTTCCTGTAAAATAAGTGACAGAGTTCTCAGCTGGGAGAGGGAGCCACAGATAGATAAGACAGTCTGGAAGAGCCATGTCTCATGTGACACATGACCGGATGGCAGAGCACTGTCCAATGAGGCTGGAAAGGTAGGTTGGGAGCAGGTTAGATGGGACTTTAAAACTAAACATGGTAAACTAAGTCAGATTGGGAAGGACTTTACAGTCAAGCTCAGGAGTTTATTTTTTATCTTTGTGCCAACAGGAAGCCCTCTTCCTCACCTTCTAAACAGACTTGCCTAGCACTGCAATGACTTATAGCCCTCAGGGCTGGGATTTATACTTCTGCTGAACTGAGTTCCATGAAAACAGGAACTCTGCCTTATCCAGCTCTGTATCTCCCCTGTATACTGTAGATGTTTAATTAAAGTTCATTGAATCAAATAATTAACTTCCTTTGAAGCATTCTCCTAGTGGGTAGCACCTCTTTCCCACAGTTCCTCAAAGTGCAGGTGATACTTGACCAAGGTTCTGTCTCTTGCCTCTTTCTCCCATGCCCTGCCTTAAACATTTCTGATAGTTTTTTTTCTTCCTGTGGCAATGAAGGACCTCTCCAGGACCTCATTACAAACATATGACTCAATTACTCAGCCAGGCGACAAAGCCAAGGGGCTTTGGTCATAATGTATTTTAATACGTACTTTGTTTTCTTCACAAAAAATTGGGTTTGGGTGGAAAGCCAAAAAAAGCCAACTTAATGCCAAGTTGATTGAAATGCCCCGGGCAGCCTCGCCAAAATGATTCTTGGGTCATTTAGGAACGGGTTATTATGGATTTATTTGTTTTTCTCGGGCAGAGTAGCCTGGAATTAAATATAACCAAGGCAACAAGGAGGCAATTAGGTGGCACGGTGGGGAGAGTGCCAGGCGTGGAGTCAAGAAGGCGCGTTCTCCTGAGTTCACATATGGCCTCAGACGCTTGCGGTGCGATCCTGGGCAGGTCACTTTTTGGCCTCAGTTTCCTTATATATTACATGAGCTGGAGAAGTAACTGCCCCAGGATCTCTGCCGAGAACACCCCAAAATGGGGTCACAAAGAATCAGGCGTGAATGATGGACAAAGCAAACAAAAACCCAAACCCTCTTCCAGGGAGTTTTACTGGGGTGCGGCCCCCACTGTGAACCTCAGTTGCTCTCTTTTCCTAGTTGAGCATCTTAGTGGAGAGAGGCCCTGGTTAGTGGAAAGTGTTTTACAGTCGAAAGGCCTGAGTTCAAATGCTGACTGTCAGTAGGGCAATCTCACCCTCCCTCTTTCACTGGCTCACTCACCAGCTCTGAACAGCGGCTCTTCCTGTCCCATCCATCTGTGGCTCCCCTTCCCAGCTGGGAACTTTGTCTCATTTTACAGGGGAAAAAATAGGGTTTTTTTTTTAAATTATGATTTCCCTCTTCTCCCTCATCTGCTATTGCTCATATGCTTCCTTTACCCCTGCCTCACGTGGAGAGGCTACTACATGGCAACCCGTCTCCTCCAAGAGATGCCCACTCTGGCGTCCCAAGGCTGTCATTTCTTTTCAATCTCTCTCTTTCTACTGGCTGCCTACAGTCAGACCCAACCTGTCTCTGTCTGTCTGTCTCTCTGTCTGTCTCTGTGTCTCTGTCTGTCTCTATGTCTCTGTCTCTGACTCTGTCTCTCTCCTTTCTTCTCTCTCTCTTTCTCTCATTCTGTCTCTCTTCCTCTGGTTCTCTTCCTACCTCTCAGATGGCTCCTTCTCAGTCTGCTCTGCTGGATTCTCATCTAGATCACACTCTCTAAGTGTGCATGTCCCTCAAGGGTCTGTCCTGACCCACCTCCTTTTCTCCATCTCTATTACTTCACTTGGTGATTTCATCATCTCTCATGGGTTCAATTATCACCTCTATGCTGACTATCTCTCTCCTGCCCCCCCCGTTCCCCTATTTCCCAACTCCCTTCAGACATCTCTCCCCCTTGCAGCTGCCAAGGCCTTTGATGCCATCTCTTGAATACAGCCGATGTGGCCCCTCTGGGACCGACCCTCCTGCCCTCATGCACCAGCTGCTGGTGGGTCTGCCCACCTTGAGTCCCTCCCCACCTAATTCGGTTCAGCCACAAAGAGATTCTCCTGAACCTCGGATCCCACTGTGTCATCTCCCACCTCCCACCCAACAAGCTGCAGTGGCTACCTCCAGGAGCAAATGCACAATGTTGTGTCTGGCAATCAATGCTAGGCTTCACTGCCTAGCCCCTTGTCCCTTTTTACTTGTGCTCCTCTACCTTCCCCTTACCACTCTGCTCCCGTGACACGGCCTCCTGGCTGTTCACAAGATGCTCCATCTCTTGATTCCAGGAGTTTTCTCTGGTTCTTCTCCATGCCTGGAGTGCTCCCATCTCCACCTCCCAGCTTCACTAACTATTTAATCCTATCCAAAAATCGCATTTTCCATGGGAAGCCATTCTCAATCCTTCTTAATTCGAGTACCTTAGAAACTCTCTAGAGATGCAACATGATCCTTTTTGGAGGCCTTCTCTAGTACTTTCTACTAAAAAAAAAAAAAAAACCTCAGGAAAAATTTATGTTCACTAATTCACCTGGAAATTAATATTCTTTAAGGTTCTAAATATAGAATGACATAATCTAAAAAAGAAATCATTTCATAAAATTCTCCCATGTTGTCACTTGTCTTGATACTTACAGAGGTCTTCCCCAACCTCAAAACTATTATTTTTTTAAAAAGGAAGAGAAAATCACATTCTCATCTCAAAGGGAAATCTTGGTCCCTCTGAGTTCCTAGAACATATGGGTTCCTTCCACAGGTTTTAGGGACTTGGGACAAACTGTAAGTGATCTCTTTACTCTTTGGGTGAAAAATGAAACGATCCTGGATCCTTCCACAGTTTCCTTTAGCATATAAACCAATCCAACAGAAGGTTTTGACAAAACTTAATCCAGTTTTCTCTTTCCATATAAGGAATTCATGTATTCCTTTGCAGATAAGACTGTAGGCCAGATAAAGATTTCTTTGGGTCCCTTTACTATAAATAAGTCATTTGAAATTTCGCCAAAGAATCCCTGCCAGTTTGTTAGGGCAATCTACATGACGTTCCTCTCACTAGGACAGGCAAATCTTACTTAAAACAGTTTAGAAGAGCCCCAAAGGGTGTGGGACTCCCAGGAGGGAAGCTCTTGGAGTTAATTCTTCAGGATTTGCAAACCAGCCTTATCTTCTTAGACCTGTAATGCAATGATCTCAGACCAGCTGTCTGGCTTCTTTTTGCAATTAGGGCAAGCAAGTCTATGTTTAAAAGGAGAAAAAAAAAACAATAAACATTTATGAGCCATCACAGTGTGCTCGAGGCAAATGTTTAGCACTAATATTTTAGGGATATGAAATCCATGTGGCTTATATGACCTTTCAAACTTGTAAAAGATTCAGGAATATAACAGATCTTAGTACTTAAACATTCAAACAAGGAAAGGTTATCTCAGAAGACCTTGTCTAACTTTGAAAGAAAACAGGCCAGAAAATCAACTATCCACCCTGCCTACTTAAAACATATGGGCTAAATGGTAATTTTTCTCCAATAGAGCCCAAAACATGAGAGTCCTGAATTGAGAATCTCTCCAGTAGATATTTGCAACTGAAAATTATCCCGAATGAAGCCCCAGAGTGGATGTAGTATGTAAAATGGAGATATTGGTATTTAGAGTACCTGCTTCAAGGGATCATTGGAAAGAAATCCTTTGCTTTAACCCTCCCATCATTCCTCTTTCTCAGCATTAGGGGCCTTAAATGGCCTCCGAGGTTCTGAGCAGTCATGAGATTCAGTGATTTGCTAATGAAACCCTGACTAATCCAGAGCTGAGATGGCAATAGCCGACATAAAAATGATAGCTAACATTTACTTCTTTATTGAAGTTTGTGACGTGTTTACAGATAGTAATCTCATTTTATCTTTACAACAATCCTGAGAGAGATGGTACTTTTATTATCTCCATTTTGCAGATGTGGAAACTGAGGCTAAGGAAATTTAACCATCTTGTCCAAGACTAAGTAAGTGTCTGAGGCAGGATCTGAATTAAGTTTTTCTTCCTTCTAGCATCCCATACCCTGAGTCACCTAACTCCCCTTTGTTGCCCAACGTGAGGCCTTGTCTGTCAGGGACTAAACTAGGAGCTCTCTTTCAGCTCTGAATCTGTGATCCCATAATCTTTTGAAGCAAGGCTGTAATTTCCCCATCCTAATTATTAAGGCTGTGTCTTTATTTAGTTTCTGAGACGTACAGTGACCAAGAAGCCTGCTTATCACTCCTCTCAGATCAGTGGATAGGGAAGGTTAGCAATTATCCCTTATCCCATGTCAGGAAATAACATCCATCCCAACAAAGGGAGGGATAGCTATAGAAAGTGCTTACTAGTTCAAGATCAGCAAGCATTTATTAAACACTTACTTTATGCCAGATATTATGCTAAGTGTTGGCAATATAAATGCTAAGAGAGAGAAAAAGACTCTCTCTCCTCAAGGTGATTACATTCTAATATGGGAAAAGAGCATGTAAAGGAAACCTGAAACAAGGTGAAGAATGAGGGGGCACAGGGCTGACCTGGAGGTTCTGGGGGAGCCATAGGATCAAGGAACTGAGAATGCTTCAAATGGCTGGAGTGAACTCTGGGATGAAGAGGTTTCTCAGGCAGGGGAATGGACTTAGATGAATGTGCTAAACACAGGACACACAGATATACACAATCTGTCCCTGCTCTCAGGTGGCTTCTCTTCTGATGGAGCAACCCACCATGGGAAGCTGAAAAGCAGAGGGAGAAAGGGCCGGTTAACAGGGGAAGGAAGAGAAGGATTCTATATGGCAGCAATCCTTCCTAAAATGACAGCCAAATGGCGAGTCACCAGAGAAGAAGACCTCTGGGGAAGACCCCAGAGCCTCTGACTTTTGAAAAACCTTTCCCAATACATCATTTCATTGAGCCTCCCAACAACCTTATGTTTGAGATTCTGCAGGTATTCCACTCCATTTTTTAGATGAAGAAACCAAGTCCCAGAGAGGTCGTATGATTTGCCTTTGTCCATCATCTGTAGCCACCAGATCCTCCCAATTTCCCCGCTGCTGGAAAGCATTAATTTGGTTCTCTGTGACTCCACAAAAGAGAAAAATGACGTGTTTGCTGAGAACTGCTTGTCGTCTTGACTGGACCGTCCGGACATTTCATAGTGTGGATTTTCAAACTTTGTGGTTTTTTTCTCCATAGGGGATGTTTTTCCAGTGCAGATGAATCCAATTACTCAGTCCCAGTTTATACCTCTGGCTGAGGTTCTTTGCTGTGCGATAGCGGACATGAACGCAGCTCATGTTGTGGTGACCCAGGAGTCCCTGATGGATCAGCTGGTGAAACACTATCCAGGTATCTTGGAAGCCCCCCTCCTTTGTGGAAGATGAATGATGCGCTGTGGGTGGCTGGTTGGTAACACTATTCCAGGCCGTCTTAACAAAACTCTTAGGGATCAGAGGCCACGGGCCAGAGAATCTTCACCATGGCAAATTATCGAGTTTTTGTCATGATGCTTCATCCTTGTTCATTGTAAACACTGAAATAATTGTTGTAATAATAGTCAATTGACAGCTATTTATAGTGTTTTGGATTAATTTATTTATTTAAATTAATATATTTATTTGAATTATTTATTTAAATTAAGTGATTGTCATGGTAACATTTGTACCTACACAGGATAATCCAGTGGAAAGATAACAGGTTCTAGAATAAAGAGATCTGGGTTCAGATACTACTTTTGCCATTTACTGCCTAATTTTTGTCAAGCTGGTCATTTAACCTCCTGGGACCTCAGTGTTCTCATCTGTAAAATGAGAGAATTTAGAATTATAGGGGTATAGTTCTAGAGCTGTAACCTCAAAAGCCTTTTAGTCCAAACTTAGAAAGATCTGCCTCAGGAAGTGATGGGTTTCCCTTCATTGGAGGTCAGTAAGCCCAGGATGGATGACCGTCGCTCATCAGGTACGCTATAATGGACATTATTTTTATAGATGGAATGGGCAAAATGGCACCCATGCTTTCTAGAACTGTAAGCATATGCTCTTGTTTTCCAGAAAAAATAGCATTTTAAATACAATTTTGATAACTTCTCAACTTGAAAAGCCAATCAATTAGTCAATAGACATTTTAAAAATTGTTTAATATGTCCTGAAGTCAATGCTTCTTAGCACATTGCCTGGCATATATCAGGCATTTAAACAAGCATGTTAAATGATTGATTTAAAGACCAAAATGAAGCCGTTCCTGCCTTCAAGAAAATTATATTAGTTATATTTAATCAAATGATATTAAGAATTTGAGCTGGATAAGACTATTAGGATCATCTAATCCAATCTCTTTGGGTTTTTTCCCCACCATTTTTTATTTCTGACCTTAATATGCACTAAATAAAATGTATATTTCTATATATAGTATAGAATAAGCAGTGAAGATTATACCTGGAACTTTGTGTCTATTATGAACATCTTATTTTAATTTTTAAGTATACAATAAATTCAACCAGTAACTTTCAAAGCTTGATTTGATTTCAAAGCCAGCCTCTTTTCATTTTTGTAGGGAGGGAACCTCTAATTCTTCCCTCCCTCTCTGTCTTAAAAAAATTAAAACAAAGCTCTTGTAGCCCATTTACATAGTCAAGGAAAATAGACTTCCATGCCAGCCATATCCAAAAGTATGTGAATCCTTCTTGAATCAGTCACCTCTGTTAGGAGGTGATTCAAATGCTTCATCATTGGTCCTTTGGTGTTGTTGGCTCCTGTACTGATGAGAGTTCTTAAGTATTCCAAAGTTGTTTGCCTTTGTGATGTTTTTATTATAACATAAAATCATCTCCTGGTTCTGCTCACTTTGCTCTGCATTAGATTTCTCTGAAGCCATTCCCTTTATCTTTTCTTACAGAATAATGATATTCCATCACATCCCTATGTCATGATTTGCTCAGGTGCTACCTGGGAGATGGCATCCCCTTATTTTCCAGTTGTTTGCCACCACAGATAAATACATCCTTTCATTCTTTCTTTAATCTTTTTGGGGGGATATAAACCTAGTAGTAGCATTGAGAGGTCAAAGAATTGTGACTTCGGGGAAGCACAAAAACACTCCTTTTACAGGAGAGGAAACAGACTCGAAGCAGGGAAGGGACTTATCCCAGATAGTAAATGACAAAGCCGAATCTTCTGACCATAGATCACCATCATCTTTCTGCTGTGTTGTATTGTTGTTCAGTCACGCCTGACTCTCGACATCCATTTGAGGTTTTCTTGGCAATGATATTGGAGTAAATTTGCCATTTCCTTCTCCAGCTCATATTACAGATGAGGAAACTGAGGCAACCAGGGTGAAGTGAATTGGCCATGAAAAGGAATCTTATAGACTCCAAGCCCCATCCATTGCACCACTTTGCTGCCTGAAATCAGCTTCAGACAGACATGTAATCTTTGATTGAAGTATAATTTTTGAACAACAGTTGGGTTTATTATAAACTTACCAATTGGTAACAAAGAAAAGTCATAAACAAATCAAATTAAAATGCACAGTAAGGGGCAGATGCTTAGATAATATCTTTAACAAGGTGAATAAATAAACAATAGACAAGCCACCACTTGATTTTGTTTTGTGTCTCCATCTAACTCCATCTGAAACACAGCAGCTTCTAGTTTTTCTTTTTTAAATTATGTGGTTACAATCACTGTATTTATTAGTCTACTTCCAGCAAGCTCCCCTTGCATCTCTCTCTATTTCCTTATATGATTCATGTATTTATTATTTTCTGCTATGATATTCTATTGATTATTTCATATTATGAATATTTGATATTCTGTTGATTAATTCATATCTTGAATATTTTCATTTTTTATGGCTGGGTCTTTTATCTTACCCAGGCTAGAAGTGCACTGATCACCCATGGGCCTGATCCTATTCTTGAATGAATCTGCTCCATTTCTAATAGGGCACAGTGTGCCCCTCATTAGGCAGTCTGGTGACTTCCCACCTTGGACTCACTGTATTGATTAGTTCATTGCAGCTCAGAACAATGCAGCTAAAGAGATCCCCTGGACTCCCCTCCTCCAGGAGAGAGGATTACGTGCTTGAGCCATTGTACTCCTCTCTGTTATTTCATTCAGCCATTCTCCAATGCTCAAACTTACAGGTCATCAGAATGGTAAATATCCATTTTAGGGCCCGGGACAGGCAGTACAAAATGCTCCCTCAAATTAACTTTGCAATTTATAATGTGAAAATGATCCCGTTTAGTAAAGAATAGTTGAATTGGAGTAGAGGCTCCGGGAAACTAGTTTCATGGTGGGAGGGACATCGAAATACCCCTTATGTGGTGAGAGAGAGTCCAGACATGGGCACCCTGCTGGGAGGAAAAGGGAGGGAGAGACCTCAACACCAGTCCTGTGCAGAAAGCCAGGAATACTGCCCAAAAACACAAGGATAATGGAAGATTGAAGAAGGATTAGGCTGGGCTGGTGAGGTAACTTACTTTGTGGTAGCGTTGTATTTTAACTTCTAGTCCAGCCAAGGATTAAGCTCAATTGTTTCCAGCTTCCAGAAGAGTATAATTGCTATCAGAATGAGAAATGGCAAATTTTAAAATTCTATGCTCAGATAATTGTACAAATATGTCTGCGTAGGTTGGATTTAACATATATTTCTACCATTTTTACCATATATTAGATTACTTGCCATCTAGGAAAAAAGATGGGAGGGGGGAGAATTGGAACACAAGGTTTTGCAAAGGTTAATGTTAAAAAATTATCCATGCATATATTTTGAAAATAAAAAGTTTTAATAAAAAAAAATTCTAATCTGGTCTTAGACACTTAACATTTCCTAGCTGTGTGACCCTATGCAAGTCACTTAACCCCAATTGCCCCATCAAATAAACAAACAAACAAACAAGTAAATGAATGAATAACTGAATAAATAGATAAGTGAATGAATGAATAAAAAAATAAATGAATGCCTAAATAAATAAATAAATAAAATCCTATGCTCTTTGAAAATAATGATTAAATGAAGAATATGTTGTCCATACACACAAATACCAGGAAACTGTGCTGTGGGGCAGTGGGAGTGATAAAGCTCCCTCATTTTGGGGGAGGGAATAACTTTTTAAAAATACTTTCATGGCTAAGTTCACTTGTTGCCATTAAGATTAATAAACCTGTCAATTTTACCACACCATTGATGTTACATTTGAAATAAGCTTAAATGATGTTTTGTTCTGGTTGAGCCCCGTGATGTCTGGTAAACCAAACTGAAAATCTTCCACTCTACTGTGAAGTTCATAGGTATGTCCATTCACTGTTCTGTAACCGATTTCCCGATTTTCTTGTTCCTTTCAAATTTCATCTAGAAAAACGACTCTTCATTTTAAACGAGCCAGTTTTGATTGTGAATTCCTAATTCAGATTTATCGCAGTATTTCTATGTGTCTGTACGTACATAAAATTTAAAACTGGGTAGGGAGTGTACACATAATATGGAAATGTCATCTAGAACATCTTGTTTAGATAAATGTTTATTAAACAGTCACTATGTGCAAAAGAAAGAAAAAGAAAAGAATGTCCAAATTTTTTAACCTTCTAAATCTTGGTGTCCTGAGGCAAAGTCTCAGTTACCGCTGGCCTGGGTGTTTATGATTGTATGTCACCAGGAGAGCTTGTTGCTATTAGCGTTTGGCCCTTTGCACAAAAAAGGAAGGAATTCATCTCCTCGAGATCACGACCGAGGTCATTTCTGAGTTAGTGATTTTATGCATTCGTTTTTTACAAATGGAAGTAAATCTCTGACTTCTGTTTCTTTGCTGTAGGAATAGCCACTCCCTCACAAGACATCCTCTATACCACGCTGGGGAATTTAATTAAAGAGAGGAAGATCTACCATACGGGAGAGGGCTACTTCATTGTCACCCCCCAGACTTATTTCATCACAAATGCAGCGAGCCAGCCCAAGAAGAGAGGGCCGCTGGAAGATCCCCACAGCTGCCCACCGCCAGCTCCCGTCACCTACCTTGTCAGCATGGACAGCCAGGCCGAATTAACCAAAGAAAATGCCTCCCACTGCAAGTCCTGCCGCTGCTTCCTGGAGCCGTGTCCCGCAGAGGGCCGAGGAGTTACGAGGGACGGGCCTGGGAAAGGGCCGAAGAACTCGACGCCGGAGGAGGGCCGCCTTTGGGAGCGGTCCGGCAAGGACAAAGGAAAGAGCAAGAAGTTCGGTCTCCGCCTGCTCTGGCGCCAGATGTCCAGGAAAGACCGGCCCAAGAAGGACCACAGGAGCTTCTCGGCCCAGTTCCCTCCTGAAGAGTGGCCCGTACGGGACGAGGAGAACTTGGACAATATTCCCCGGGACGTCGAGCATGAGATTATCAGGCGCATCAACCCCGAGCTGACTGTGGATAACTTGATCAAGCACACGGTCCTGATGCAGAAGTATGAGGAGCGGAAAAAATACACGAGCCAGGGCACGTCCACTGACCTGCGGGCGGCGGGACGCAAGCAGCCGCCGCTGCCTCCCGGGAGGACTGGGTCAAGGAGACGGCAGAGCCGGTCCGGAAGGCATCGGAGGAGGGGGCATTCCAGCAGGGAGAGGGCCAGAGGCCGGAGCCTGAGGGGCTCCCAGGGCAGCGAGCCACGGTCAGTGGTCACCAGGCCAGAGAAACACCCTATGCCTCCTCCTGCTGAGGCTGTGCCCAGTGTCAAAGGCCTGGAGGAAGAACTGGCTCAGACTCTGGGGGGGACTCACCCTGGAGTTGCCAGCCCCCAGTTTATTTACAAAAAGAGAATCAGCAACCCTTTTCCAGGCTTTCCTCACAGGGGGAACCCGACGGTCAGAGGCCACAAGGGCCAGAAGAGCGGTGACCCGAAACCCAAGCAGACTGAGAAGCCCCTGAAGTCCTTCCGAAGGCCGAGGTCTTTGGACGCCTCCAGAGTCGTGGACAGTGACGTCCACCAGCCGAGCGCCGAGCAGCCCGGAGAGCAGGGTGGGCCAGGAATCCCTTTTAAGCCTGATGACCCCTCTGTCCCACCAGCCGGGGACCCCTTCCAGAACTGCCTCTCCAGTTACTCTCAGCATGGGGCAGTCAGAGCGAGCAGGAAGGGTCATCCCTTCGGAGAAAGCCTGCCCGGGCAGAGCGTCTACGCCGGCCAAGACAAGACGGGCCCTGAGGTCCAGTGGAAAATCCACTCCCACTCAGACCCAGTGGCAGAGACCCAAACCGAAGCCCAGCGTAGCTCTGCGTCCCAGGCCCCAGGGCATGGGCTGATGGAACAGGCTCTCGTGCATCAGTTCCAGAATCTCAGGCTTCTGGATCCTCACCTGGGCAGGTCTCACCAGGTTGGACCACTTGAGAGCCAAAGCAGAGACACCCCAAAGGAGCTGACTGGGAAATGCTGGGGGGCCCTCAATCAAGAGAACGAGGGCTTTTCTGACGACGATGACCATCAGGCTTTGTACCAGAAGGAGGCCGAAGGCCTCGAGGATGCCTGCAGCTCTCTGTATTTGGAGGAGGAGGAGGAAGAAGAGGACCTTTTGTGTCTCGCTCAGCCGGGCCACATCCCGTTTCCCTTCTCAGATGGAAGCCCGTGGGACAACTTAGGGAAAACTAATGTGACTGAGAGACCCTTGGGCCACTGGCAGATAAGCAGTGACCTGCCTGATTATAGCAGCAAAATACAAAGATCTAAGCCTCAAGCTTGTGAAAGAAATGACTATCACAGACCCACTGGCTCCCTCGCTGACCCCCTCGCTGACCCAGAAAGGGGCCAGAACCATGGCCTCCGTCCCCGTGGCTACAGCTGCGAGGAGGACGCCGACGCCGTTTCAAGGGTCCAAGAGCTGGTCGATGGCAGTATATTTGACTATTATAATACCAGCGAGGCAGACTCTGAGGCAGAAACTTTGCAGAACTCCACCGGGGAGATGGGGGAGAAGTCGGCTCGCTGGGGCCTGGGGCCACCAGGCGAGGAGATGAGGAAGCATTTCAGGCAGAAGCCGGAGCCCTTCCACGACTCCCGGGTGCCAGGTTTGGCCCAGCGTGTCCAGCAGGAGCAGAGTCATTTAGAAGGAACGGAGAACCACAGTCTGACAGGAGACAGTGGGATCGATTCTCCTCGGTAAGCACCTCACTCTCTCGTGGGACTCGGAGGGACAGACTGTATAGCACTTGTCCTCCAAAGCAATTACTGCATGCATCCCTTTAAGGGACTAACCCTAACCCTGAATGCATTACTTAAAGAACTGTTTCAAATATAATTTCCATAAAACTGATTTAATTTTGATAATCTGAAAGCTTCACTGAAACATCTCTAAAAGCAGAAAGAAAAATACAGGCTGCTGGGAAGTTTCAGACATCCTAGAGGTTTAGAACAGAGACCTGGAAGGACGCTCGTGTAACATTGGGTCTGTCCATTATCTATCTAATTTTGAACAAATCAATTTGATTTTTCAGCATTTTAATTTAAAGAGAAGCACTCGAAAGGTCATCTTGATGGGGTGATCAAGTCTATTCGTCAGTGAATAGTCATGTGGTCATTGGAGAATATTAGAAATTTTTATGACTATTAACAAAGAATCTTGAGAGATATCACAGATTAAGGAATTATACCTCAATGGCATTTGATTTGCCCTAAATGAAATCCCAATGGTCTCTATAAGGATACTTAGTTTTTCTGGGATAAAAATAATAATAATATTATTAATATCATATTTCTGTCATTCATAAAGCCTCTTAAGATAAAAAAAAACACTTTGCAAATGTCTCTGAGAAGCAGGGACCTTTATTTTTCATTTTATACATGAAGAAACTTTGGTTAAAGTGACTTGTCCAGAATCACATAATCACAAAGTTTTCCTAAGTCCAGGTTCAGAGCTTTATCCACTGTACCATCTGGTAACTAATCAGGTGCTTTTTTTATTTTTTAGAAAATTTTCTATTCATTTCTACTCAATTCTTCCTCTTTTTTTAATAAGAAGGACAAGTTATTTATGTTTTGGGGCAAATCATTGCTTTCTTTCGATCTCAGTTTCTTCATCTGTAAAATGAGGGAGTTGGGTCCCATGCTCTCAAAGTTTCCTTCAATCAAAATGCACTTATTATGTGTTAGGTTGAATGTGAGAGAGAAAAAGACAAAAGTGAAATTGTCCATATGCTCAAGAGATTTGGGACATTTTAATTGGGGGAAATAGCATAACAACTAGCATTTAGATAATGCTTTAGAATTTGCAAAGCACTTTATAAATATTATCTTATTTTGTCCTCACAACAAGTCTGGGAGGTGGGCAATATTAGTGTCCCCATTTTACAGATGGCAAAACTGAGGCAGACAGCCTGTGAAATGACTTGCCTGGGTCACACTGCTAGTGTCTGAGGCAGAATTTGAATTCACGTCCTCTTGAGGACAGGTCTAGCCCTCTCTCCACTGTACCACCTCACTTCCTCAGAAAGAATTCATGGCATCATGGGGAGAGAGAGAACTATTAGCTGGGAAAAACAGAAGAACCTTCAAGCTGAGCCCCCAATTTCTATGATTCTATTTTCTAATTAAAGTTCAGTCTTTTTGTAAGGGTTTAAATAAAGTAAAAACCTTCCTCGCTGATGAATAAAAAACAAAGATTAATTTCTTTTTCCTTTGCTAATTAAAAAATAAATAAGGTCAGTGATTCTACCAGAAGTGATTAAGAGCAAAAAAAGACTGCTCAAGAAAGCAGCTTCCCAACTTTCAGTTTTCTCCCAAGTCCCCTGGTAGATATGTAAGCATCAGCATTTATCATAACGATACAGAGCACTCTAAATATTTTCCGGATTTTTTCGGATTTTTTTGCAGTTGAGGTTAAGTGACTATCCAGGGTCACACAGCTAATAAGTGTGAAGTGTTTGAGACCAGATTTGAACTCGGATCCTCCTGATTCCAGAGCCAATGCTTCATCCACTGGGCCATACACTGCCCTCCTACATATGTTTTTCATTTTCCTATATATATAAAAAAATATATGTATATATAGAATATATACATATATTTTACATGTGGAAGTTTCTATAATTTGGATGAACAGACTTTGCGTGGGTAATGATCAGTTAATCAGTAAGTATTAAGCACCCACCATGTGTCCTGGTCCAGGGTCCTACCTATGTATAATGGTGGTTGTTACTAGAATGTTTATAATGAGGGTGGAGGAAGTTCTATTGAAGTCACTTTTTGGATTATCCTCCCCAGCCTCCCCAGTGGTCACTGCAGCCGTTTCAGTGTTCAGCAAAAATTTCCTGCATCCCTCCAGGCGCTGGAAGGAAAAGGGGAAACATTTTTCTAATCATTCCTCCTCTGGATGTCAGTAAAGTTCCAGAATTAGTCCTGATCTCTCCCTGTTTGATATTTAACCACATAGATCAAATGTGCCCATGAAAGAAGGAAAGGAGTGGCCGGGTCTCCCAGCTTTGTACGTGACTCGTGGGCCCTTCACAGAATACTCTTTTCAAATACATAAAATAAAATATACATGATTATGAAGGAACCCAATTAAATTGAAATACACTCATCAAAATATATTTTTTTAAAAACATTCAGAGATCCTTTGGCCTAGGAGAAGGATCACCAGGTCACCTGAACAAGGGCAAGATGATCCATTGGGATTCTAGAGGCCTAGGATGGAGAGGAAGGAAGGGGTCTGGAGGAGGCCCCTTGTAGGACATGATGAGATTTCACTTGGGCTATATTGGAGTGACTTTTCTCTGTAAAATGAGCAATTTGGATTATATGATAAGATCCGCAAGGTCCCCTTCTACTCTAAATCCCCCAAGGGGAGGAGAACTTTGGTTGTTGGAGATGGACATGAGGGCAACGTTTCACATTATTTATGAACACTATTCCGCCTTTCTTTGGTCCCCTCCATCTTGTTGGAGTTAGTGGTCAGCCATTTCTCAGTCATGCCCAACTTTTTGTGGCTTTATCTGGGGTTTTCTTGGCAGAGATCCTGGAGGGACTGGCCATTCCCTTCTCCGGCTCTTTTTATAGATGAGTTAACTGAAGCAGGCAGGATTCAGTGACTTGCCCAGGGTAATGCAGATAGTAAGTGTCTGGGGCTGGGTTTGAACTCAGAGCTTCCTGACTCTATCCACTTCACCACTAAGCTGCCTCGGGTCCTTGAGAGCTCTGTGAAGCAGGTGCCATTGGGAATTGGGAACTAAAGCAGTGATTTCCTTGGTGTGTAAATTGGCATCTCAGTTGGGGAAACTCAGGGGGTTCTTAACCACAGGTAAGGGCAAAGTTGGAGTTCAGAGAGCAGAAATCTATTCAAGTCAACAACAGAAACATTTCCTAAGACCCACGATGCCCAAGGCACTACACTGGGGAGCTGGGGGCTATACAAAGCATCTTTGTCCTCCAGGAGATTATGTTCTACTGGACTGAGCATATGGGAAAAAGGAGGGAAGGGGATAGGAGAAAGATGGACTTGTCTGGAACATGGAGGCTAAAATGACACTCTCTATCCAGAAAAGGAAATTTGGGGATGGAGCCCGCCATATTTAATTATTTATGTAAGATAAATTATACTACTTTAAGTGGCCATGTAGTAACTGAATTTTAGTTTTTTCAGTCCCTTAGATACAAAACTACATGAGGGTTTAATTAAAGAGATACCTGCTGTTGGGTAGATTGACATATTTAATACCAGTCAAATGTGAGCTCTTTGCGGGCAGGAACTAATTCAGTTTTGTGTTTTAATCTCCAGAACCAAACTCAGTGCATGGCCCAAAAGTAAGTGTTTACTAAATGCTTGGGTTTCTTTGTAATTTATCAAGAAATGAAACGCAAAAATACACAAAAAAGAATATTTCCATGTACATATCACACGATAAAAGGATTTAGTATAAAATCATGAATTTCCATTTCATATTGTTTACTAAAAAAACTATAAAATAAATATTGTGATCATTTTCTTTTTTTTTTTAAAGCTTTTTATTTTCAAAAAAAAGTATGGATAATTTTTCAACATTGACCCTTACATTGCCTTGTGTTCCAGATTTTCACCTCCTTCCTCCCACTCCCTCCGCTATATGGAAAGCAATCCAATATATGTTATACATGTTAAAATATATGTTAAATCCAATACGTGTAAACATATTTATACAATTTTCTTGCTGGACAAGAAAAATCAGATAAAAAAATAAAATGAGTAAGAAAAAAAGATAATACTTGGGTTTTTAATATTTTTCATTTTTAATGTAGTTTGTTTTGATCTCATTTTCATTTCAATCTTCCCTTTTCTACATAGCAATACTTCTTATAACTATGAAAAAGAAAGAGAAATAAACCAATTCAACAAAATTAATAGGCCAGTGGAATTTGTCCATGTAGGCAGTGTTCAAGTCCTGGAGTCTACCACTTCTGCAAAGAAAGGAGGAAGATCCCTAATTAGTGTTTATTGAATTTAATTACATAAGCAATACAGGTGATGATATCATAAATGTCCAAGTGTGGAACATGTTGTCCATGAAGAATACTTGGGATTGAGGAGCTGACTTCTTTTAAGAACGTAATTCAGGTTGCACATGTTTTGGATTCTATGTTAGGGGGAGGGGAAAAGGAGGAAAAAAAATTGGAACACAAGATTTTGCAAGGGTGAATGTTGAAAATTAGCTAGGTAGGGGCAGCTAAGTAGTGCAGTGGGTAGAGCATCAACCCTGAAGTCAGGAGGACCTGAGTTCAAATCTGTCCTCAGACATGTAACATTTCTTAGCTGTGTGACCCTGGGGAAGTCACTTAATCCCAATAATCTCAGCAATAAAGAAATACATAAATGAATTATCTATGAATATGTTTTGAAAATAAAAAACTTTAATAATAATTTTTAAAAATGAAACCCTGGTTTTATGTATATAGTGAAATTTTAATAATCTGTTACTCATATTTTATTTATTTATTTATTAATGAGGCAGTATACAATACAATGGGAATACAATGCCTTATTTGATTAATATAAACAGAAATCCAAAGACCTTTCCTTTTTTTTTTTAAGTAACAACTCTACTTAATTTTTGATATCTTTAGGACACAGAGCCTGGCATCCAATAATTCTGTCATTCTGGAGGAGCTAAAGAGAAGACGGAGTTTCCTACAGAACTTTGAAGGCCTGAACAGCTCGAGGAACGGACAGATCCTCACATCCAACTCTCTGCTCCAGCTGACACCTGTCATAAACGTTTGAGTTTTCTTTTTTTTTGGGAACTAGGGGCTATTTTTCCTTTTTTTTTGTAAAAATGTACAGCCTTGACTGTAAATGTTTTAACCCGCTGCCTGTGTCAGATTGACACTTATTTTACGTACATACTTTATAATTCTTGAATATTTGTGCTCTAGTCACAGCTTTTGTTCTGTTTCTGATCTTAAAAAAAAAAACAAACCTTTTTTACAACAGTGTATTTTGGTATAGAGTCATTGGAAATATTAGAATGTTTACAATAAAAAGAAAAAAATCAGATGTGACATTAGTCATCTTTATTGTTGTGCATCAGAGTTGAAAGGACATGGGAGGTGGGTTTGTATCTTACCTCTGACCCTCCCTGATCTGTGACCTCTCTTTACCTGAATGTCCTTTCAAATGGGAGTAATACTTAATCTTGTGCTGCTTGATATAAAAGGACAGACACATCCTGGATGGATCGGAAGCCCCTAATCTGGTCAGTCCCTCTAGAAGAATGTAAGCCCTTTGAGGGCAGCCCTTTCCTTCTTGTCTTTGCATCCCTAATGCCTAGAACCGTGCTGAGATACTGTAGGAACTTATAGGATTAAAGATTTAGAAACTCAAGGAATCATGGAGATCATGCATCCACCCTTCTCTCCCCACTTCTGCCTTTTGTTGACAGATGAGGAGGTTGAAGGCTCTGAGAAATGGAGGGTCACAAAGCTAATAAATATCTGAGCTCAGTCTTCCTGGCTCCAGGTCTGGCACCTGCCCGTTGTGCCATACTGCCTTCTCAATAGCAAATATTGATCTTAATGACATTGATTAGTTACAATGACACTGATCATTTCATTAAAAAAAAAAAAAAAGATTGTTATTAGCTGGAGAGGGAGTGGGGATTAGGGAAGGCTTGCTTCCTGGAGGAGGGTGCAAATGGGCTATTTTCAAACTGCTCATTCGATGTCACTTTCTACATGTAATGAAAAGAAGTTAATTGATTTGTGTTCAATAAGACATTGAAGAATATGGGATTCTTGCCAAAATGGGAACCATTCATGGCATTGGATTCATTGATATAAACAGGCACTTGGGCTTTAAAAGATGGAAAATTGAAAATTGTCTTTATAATTGTAATTGGGGGGGATACTATTTGGAAAAAGGGTAGGTAGGGAAAAGTCAAGTGATGAAAGCAGGGGAGGGTGAACAAGAGCATGACCAATGACACAAGCAAAGGAATTAGATCATATAAAGAGAGAGGAAGAAGTTGAGACTGGGAAGGTAGCGTGGAGCCATTTTTCAAGGGCCTCGATTGCAGGATAAAGAATCAGACCTTCCTTGGTAGGTACTGAAAGCCAATTATATCCATCAATATCCATTAATGAGCATTTTTAAGTGCCAACAGTATACCAGACCTGGGATTACCAAAACAAAAGTGAATTCCCTGCCTCGGGGAGCTTATATTCTATTGGAGTAAAGGATGTGAGCCATATATACCAATTAGTGTAGGAGTGATATGGGTGGAGAAGGAGGTTGAAAGACCGAAAAGGTTATTACAATAATCTGTGTGGATGTCTTCAAGATGGTAACATTGGAAAGAAGAAAGGAAAAGATGAGGGAATATTATGCAGGTAGAACTTCCAGGCCTTGATGAGTGATTGAGCGGAATGAGAAGGAAAAATCAAAGCGAACCCTCGGATTTTGAACGGGGTGAATGCTGGTTCCTTTGACCCACATCTCCAGGAGGACTGGGTTTGAGGGGATCAGTCGTCCCCTTGGGTTTGCACACGCTGACTTTGAGATGCTGGCAGCACATCCCGGCGGAAGCCTCCACCTGGAGAGGTGGATCTGGAGCTCGACATGGTGGTCAGAGCTAACGTGCAGTTTGGGGTGACTTGGGCCCTCAGAGGGAATGGTAGAGAGGAGAGGCGATTCTTGCTCAGGTCACATTTGGACCAGATTCCCTTCAGCTCTGAGGTGCCGGCCAGTCACCGAGGAAGAATGTAGAGAGGGAGGGGAGACGGTGAAGATCAGACCCCGTCTGAGGGAGTCAGAACCAGGAGGGACGGTTAGTGGAGGAAGTTGGGGAAGGGAGAGAATCGGGAGATTGTGGAGTTTCTGGAGCCCAGGGAGGGGAGAATTTCTCATTTGGAGAGCACAGTTAAGTGCTATAGGAGGTGAAGGGGACACGGGTGATTTGGAGCGGTTTCAGAGAAATGATGGAAGCCAGATATGGGGAAATTAAAAGGAAAAGAGCCGGTGGGATGTGGCAGAGGGATGGGAGGTACGGAAAAGTGTTCCAGGAGCTGTCAAAGAAGGGAAGGAGGGAGGTGGACGTAGCTGAGTGAGGGGAGACCGGCCAACAAAGCATTTTTAGATCACAAGCCGTGTAAACTTAGAGCAAGGAAGGTCCATATTCGGATCCACGCTCTTCATTTTACAGACAGGGAAACTAAGGCTCACCCTCTGATTCTCAAACCCATTCCCTCGGAACGCTGCCTTGGAATTACGGAGATCTCAGCCACCTTTGTGGGTGAAAGGAAGGAGGCAGTTCCAGAGAGAAGCAGGGGGGAGTCCTAGGACCCAGGCCAGAAGCAGGCCATGGGGCACATGGTCAAGGTTGGGGTTGAGACATTTACCCAATAGGGTAGAACAGCTTTTCCTCTGCCTAGTGGGACAGGGAAGGGGGATGGAGGGAGCAAGGCTTGAGGACTAGAGAAGGGGGGCTGAGGAGTTCTTTTTGGAAGGATTTAATCTTGTTAAGAAAAAGGTAGCCATGAATTTGCCAGATTTGGGCAGTGGAGGTATAAGATTCTTTTTTTTTAATTTTCAAAACATATACATAGAAAAATTTCAACATCCACCTTTGCAAAATCTTGTATTCCAAAATTTTTTTCCTTCCCTTTCCCTCACTCCCTCCCCTAGATGGCAAGTAATTCAATATGTTGAACATGTGTAGTTCTTCTGTACATATTTAGTGCAGAAGTATGAAGAAAGCTTATGGGGTATTAAGGTATAAAGAAAGGCTATAAAGTATAAAGAGTTATAAAAAAATTTTAATGGTAGAGGAGGGTTTGAAGAAAGGACATCTAATATATGAGAAAACGCTTACAAGTAAGGGATGGGAGAGAACAACCATTGTTTAGAAAGTGCTATATTATGGTTAGAAAAGCCCTTTACTTACCTATATGACCTCTTTGGATCTTCACAACCATCCCAGGAGGTCCTATGGGTTTTGACCTTCATTTTACAAATGAGGAAACTGAATCTGAGCTGGGTCATGACTTTTAGAGGGGATAGTTAAGCCAAGGTGCTCTTTCCACTGTACCTCAGTGGCATCCAACAGAGACTGGAGGACAGAGGTCAATAATTATTCCTCTTTGTGAAATTGCCCGTATAGCTTTGCCAGGTTTTGTTTTGTTTGGGGGATTTTTTTTTTTTGGCTTTGTCAAATCAAGAAATCAGTATGTATATTTTTGAAAGGAGGACAGGGAGGTTAATTAAAGCTAGTTGAATATTGACTCCAGTTATTAAAAGAGAAACTTCTTTCTCCTTTTTTTCTCTATCAACACAAATCAAGAAGCAGTGTGGTGTAATTGAAATGGATTTGAAGTCAAAAGATTTCAGTTCAAATTCTTACTCTCCTACTTCCTTGTATGACCTTGAACAAAATCACCTAACCATCTTGACTTTCAGTCTCTTCATGTGTTAGGGGAGGTCAAAATAGTTGGCCTCTGAGGATCTGTACCCCTAGGGTCTTCCTGACCTTTAACTCATCCTGCTACCTGTGCAAAGAGGGGACCCTAACCCCTGGGCTTTCTTTCTGGCTTTGACCTAGAAGGCTGGGGACTCTTGGGGCAGCAGGGAAGGAAGGCAGACAAAGGCTCCTTCCAGCCTTGTCCCAATATGTGAACCACTTAGACCCATCCAGCTTCCTTTCAGAATGGATTATACAAGTCTGTAATTATGTGTCCTAAATACAACCCTTTAGGAAACCAGGTATGTTCCTTTATTATCTCAAAAACACCTCATAGAACCACAGAAATTACAGGCGAAAGAAATGTATTAAATTGTGGTGAATTCCCCAGAGCTTGGCAGAGGATTATTCCTTATAATGTATGACAACAAACAGTGTTGTAGATTGATTTGACAGGAAACTTTAACTGACTTTTTTTTTCCCCTTTGAACTATCTATTCTTTCCTAATGAAAAAACAACAACACTATTTTCTGGACTCATCCTAAGTAGAAAAATAAAATTAGCATGTATTGATGGAATTGCCTTGTCATGTGACTCCCAGAGAGGGGATGGGATATAGCATCACACCTCCAACACTAGTGTGACCCTGGGCTTGTAACAGCCTTGATGTACCTTCTTCATTTGTAAAATGGGAGAAAGAAATTGGACTAAGTTTCTACTAAACTCTCTCATTTCAAACAATTGTCCTGTGGTCCACTTTGCTTTGATAGTTCATACTTCCAGGGTGACTTGAAGTGAGGTTTTTTAAAAATTTTATTTAATATTTTCCCCCAGTTACATTCAAAACAATTTTAACATTTGTTTTTTTATTTAAAGTTTTTTATTTTCAAAAAGTATACATGGATAAAACTTTCAACATTCACTCCTACAAAACCCTGTGTTATAATTTTTTCCCTTCCTTCTTCCACCCCTTTCCCCAGTTGGCAAGTGATCAGTTATATGTTGAATATTTACATTTGTTTTTAAGATTTTTGTGGTCTAGATTCTCTCCCTTCTCCCCACCCACAATTAAGAAACCAGTTGTGAAGTTATGCAAAACTTTTCCATAAAAGTTAAGTTGTAAAAGAAAACATAGATCTCCCACCCTAATGAAACTAAAAGCCCTCAAGAAAAATTATTTTAAAAAGAGAGAGAAATAAAGAGAGAGACAGAGAGAGAGAGAGAAAGAAAGAGAGAGAGAGAGAGAAACAGAGAGAGAGAAATAAAGAGAGAGAGAGAGAGAGAGAGAGAGAGAGAGAGAGAGAGAGAGAGAGAGAGAGAGAGAGAGAGAGAGAGAAAGAGAGAGAGAGAGAGAGAGAGAGAGAGAGAGAGAGAGAGAGAGAGAGAGAGAGAGAGAGAGAGAGAGAGAGAGAGAATGCTTCAGTCTATATTCAGACTCAATCAGATCCTTCTCTGGGTATGGAAAGGATTATTCATCATTAAGTCCTTCAGAGTAGGTGTGGATGATTGCACTCCTGAGAATAACAAAGTCATTTACAGCTGGTGATCCCAGAACATTGCTGTTATTAAGTGAGTTATTTCACAGAACCTTAATCTATAAAATGAAAGGGCTGATCTCAAAGATCACTTCCACTTCTTGACCTTAGACACTATTTGCTGCTTATAAAGAATCTAAAGTTCCATCATTAGAAATTCACTCCTTTGGGTCTTGAAGGTTCTTAAGAAAAGTGAATGAAGCTGAATGGAGAGTGGATTAGGCAGTAATTATTATCAAACTTGCCATGTGCCAGAGCCTAGAGGAGAAGTTAGAATATTAAAGATATTAGGCCTACAGGAGGATATTGGGTTCCTCAGGGAGCAAGATACCTGGGCAAGAGAGATGACCTGAAGCCAGCAAGATGTGTTGACAGCTAAATTTTGCCTTAAAGTCCCTCTCCCTGGAAATAACTCGAAGAGATTACCTAGTCTAGCCACCTTATTTCAGAGGTGAAAAATTGAGACTGAGAAAGATTAATTATAATTAATTAAATTAATAACAATTCACAAAAAATAAATTAATAATATATAGGAGAGGCTGTGTGGCCTAAAGGATAAATGGTCCACTTTACAATTAGGAAGATTGTAAATCTTAATACTTCTGACACATAGTGGCCTTGTGACTTTGGGCTTAACCATTTGTGCTGAATTACTTTCTAAGATTATAAATTACAGATAAATTGTTGATTTACGTCAATGGAGAGAATTTTCACACTGTAAGCTATGTATGCAATCATAACAGACCAAAAAAAAACCAAAAAAAGTATGGCTAGAATGGTCGATGAACACACAGATCTTGGAGTAAAGAAGACTTGGGTTCAAATCCAGTCTCTAACACAAACATGGTTGATCTATTGGTAATACAGATCACTGGCAAGACACTTAACCTCTCAGTATCTAAGAATGCAAATTAAACTGGAGTCACTCATCTAAATTGGTGGAAGGAGATTCTGCTTCAAATATTCTTCATGATCTTGAACTTATACATCTGACCTCTCTCCTACTGAACTGATAATATTAATAGCCAATATTTAGAATACAGAAATTATTTTCCAGAAAAAGCCTTATTTGTGACCACGCTGTATAGTTAATACCCGAATAATTATATTATGTTAATGGATTTCCATTGGCTTGACTTATGAGCAGAAAAGGACCTGAAAGGTCAGTGAGGTCAGTGATTTCCCCTCTGCCAATCCCCAGTCCTTACTACATTTTTAAAATAAGAAAGGACATCTAGAGAAATAAGTGGCTTGCTTCACACAGGTATTAGAGAACAGAGGTGGTTTATTTTTTTAATGATTGTTAAATTTTTTAAATGTTACTTTAACATATTTAACATGTATTGGTCTACCTGCAATCTAAGGGAGGGGATGGGGGAAGGAGGGGAAAAGTTGAAACAGAAGGTTTTGCAATTGTCAATGCTGAAAAATTACCCATGCATATATCTTGAAAATAAAAAGCTATAATAAAAATGATAAATTTTTATATGTAATTAGGAAATATTTGATGAAATAAATAAAAACAACTTTCAAAAAATAGCAGAGCTTTGATTTGCACCTGTCTTTTGACTGAAAATACTGTGTCCTTCCACTATACCAAGCTAATATAATTTGCTTCTGACCTTTTGCAAGTAAAGTAGGAACTCTTTAGCTTGATATTTGTAGGAATTATGAATTTAGAGCAGCAAAGTGCCTTAGAAGTCATCAGAGCCAATCACCGCAATTTATAGATGAGGAAACTGAGGAGCAGACAGGTTGATTGACCAATCCAAGATCATACAGGTAGGGAGAGGAGACTTAAACTCAGGGCTATACTGCCTTCTCCTCCACCATGTGGACCACCTACTTTCCTACTCATTTCACACTTTGCCCCTTCACAAACTCAGTGCTCCAGACAGTCTGGATGGTTTGCCCTCCCTTAAACACACCCTGCATTTTTCCACCTCTGTTCTCTGTTCACATTCCCTGCACCTAAGAATCCATTCCAACTCATTTCTATCAGTGTGATATCCTATATACCCTACCCCGCCTTTAGGACTAGCTCAAATACCTTCTCCAGGAAACATCCCTTGTTGCTATGAACTCCCTTGTCTGATCTCATAATTGTGCTTGCGCCTAACATAATCTCATTTGTACTTCGTTTTTTCATGAACATGTTATTTCCCCAACTAGAGTGTAAGCTCCTTGAGGGCAGGGAATGCTTTATTCATCTTTGTATCTTTCCCACCACCTAACAGAGAATAGTACTTTGTACATGAAAGGTGCTTAATAAATGTTTATTAAATGAATTATGTATATTGTGGAATGAATGGATAAAAAGACATTTGCTAACTGTGTCAGGCCCTGGACTCAACAATGGGAATACAAATACAAAAGAGATGTTGCCCTCAGGCACTTCATATTCTGATAGAGAAGACATACATATATCTATATGTATATATATCACACACAAATATATACATATAGAAATATATCAAGCACCTTATATTCTAACAGGGAAGACAGATAGATAGATAGATAGATAGATAGATAGATGATAGAAGGATGATAGAGAGATAAATAGATGGATAGATAGATGATAGATGGATAGATAGAAGAATACTAGTTAGATGGATGGATGGATGGATGGATAGATGGATGGAAGGATGGATATACAGATGGATAGATAGATAGATAGATGATAGACAGGTAGATGATAGAGAGATAAATAGATGAATAGATAGATGATAGATGATAGATAGATGGATGATAGTTGGATGGATAGATAGAGATGATAGACAGATGATAGATGGATGATAGATGGATTGATAGATAGCTAGATGGATGGATGGATAGATGGATGGAAGGATGGATATACAGATGGATAGATAGATAGATGATAGGTGGATGATAGAGAGATAAATAGGTGGATAGATGATAGATGGGTAGATAGATAGATGATAGACAGATGGATGATAGAGATAAATAGATGAATAGATAGATGATAGATGATAGATAGATGGATGATAGTTAGATGGATAGATAGAGATGATAGACAGATGATAGATGGATGATAGATGGATTGATAGATAGCTAGATGGATGGATGGATAGATGGATAGATGGATGGAAGGATGGATATACAGATGGATAGATAGATAGATGATAGATGGATGATAGAGAGATAAATAGGTGGATAGATGATAGATGGGTAGATAGATAGATGATAAATAGATAGATGGACAGATAGAGAGATAGATACACATGTAGACAGACAGATAGATAGATAGCCACATATAAGCGAGTGATGAAGAGTATTGATATTGAGTTCACATTTGTATTCCTGACCACATCCCTGTAAGGTGGTGGTGGGGATAGAAGCAAACACTTTTTACAAATGGAATGGTAGACAGAGAAGAGACAGACCCTGGAATTGGGAAGTCCCCTTTATATAGATGAGGAAACTCAGTCTTCAAGAGGGTAAATGGCAGAAACCAGAAGGAGCACTGACAGAATTTGGAGTTCAAGGACAAGCCTGGCTTGTGACCATCTGGGTCACTTCAAACAAATCTTCTCACCTTAATGAAACTCAGTTTTCTGTAAAATGATAGGATGGGCTCAGAGCATCTTGGAGGTGTCTCCCGGCTCGGTCACCGGCACTAAAGGAGTGGAGGGAGGAGCCAGCCTTGGCCACAAAGGTCTTCCTGTTCCAAGCCCAGTGTTTTCTCACCTACACCGATATGGAGTTCCCATGGGAGGCTGGTTTTTCTGTACTGAACTTGGACCATAGTTAGCTGAGTACATTGGAAGCATTACAGGTCATGTGCAAATTTTGTAGGTCTTAAGGAGATTCTTTGCCTTTCATAGGATGATTTTATTTGAAATATAATTTATTTGAATTATCGGATTGGATTTCTTGATGAGTTATGCCCTCTTGTGGCTCAGTTGATGGGACACAAAACTGCTAAAAACTCAGAAAGATTCAGAACTTCCAAAGCAGTAGAAGATAATATAAATTTTAAATTTTTGTTTGTTTGTTTTTTGGTACAATTCCAGAGGGAACTGGAACATAGACACTCAGAGAGAGATGGTTGAAACGAGTCCCTTTAATAGGATTACTCAGAAATGCATGAGAATTCACTGTTCAATTTCGTTTTTTTCTGATATATATCATCGTTTTGTGCTTTCCTCATCCTAGTTGCCTCCTGGAGGGAGTAGACATCAAGAGAACAAGACACTTAAACTTATGTCACTCACTATTATTATATATCACTATATATGGATCATATGTATACAGGTTTGCAAGAACTTAAATAGCATGGTTACCTAGTCTACCCCCTTAATTTTACAGAGAGGCAGCCAGCTCTGGAGAAGGGAAATAACCAAAGGGCATCCGGCTGGTGAACTCACCAAGACTCACACCAAGGCCTCTTTTTTATTCCAGTTTTCCCTGCTACTTTTTGAGTTATATCCTATTTTACAAGCTCCTAGGATAAAGACAGCATGACACAGGACATTCCATTAAGGTCCTAAGAATGTAGGACTCGGAATCAGGTTCAAATGTGACCTTAAATTTTTAAAAGCTGAGTGACTCTGGATAAGTCTCTTAACTGTTCACTGCCTCAGTTTCCTTATCTGTAAAATCCACATAATAATAGTACTAAACACCAAAGGTTCTTAGGAGGCTCAAATGAAATATGTAGAATGTTTTACAAACCTTAAGCCATCTACAAATATTAGTTAATATAAAAAGAGACCAGGAAAACAGAATTCATTTGAAAACAAACTGAATTTTATTAAAACTAAACCAGGTTGATATTTGTTATTCCCTCATCATCACCATTTACCTTCATTTCTAGGGTCATTTAAAAAAAATTTGATGGTTCTATAAATAGGTTTAAATCAAAGGCGTCAAATTAAAATTGAAACAGATCCCTGAAGCTTTGACTTAGCAAACCACAAATTAACATTACCTAGAATTTTGTTGTTTTTTAATTTATTTTGTTAAACATTTCTTTTGTTAAAACATTTTAATCTGGTTCAGGCAGTACTCAGAAGTTTTGACATAGTTGATGACCTTTAAACTTATTATTTAAACCAATACCATCCTCTATACATCAAATTAAAGTTCTAAATAGGACACGATCTAGGTACAAACAAAGGAACAAGGGGGAAAATTACCTTTTGGATCTAAGGGTATGGGAAGAATTCATGATCAAATAAGCAATAGAAATCACAAGATGAAATGGACAATTTTCAAATAATTTTCAAATAAGCAATTCTCTTGCCTATTGGATTACATAAAATTTAAGATAAGGAAAATTATCTATGCATATGTTTTGAAAGTAAACATCTTTAATCCAAAAAAAAAAAAAAAACAAGTCTAATGTAGTTAAAATTAGAAGGGAAAGAAGTTAATGAGGGAAGAAAATCTTTGTAGCAATTTTCTATGATAGTGGTTTTATAGACAAAATATATAAAGAGCTGATTCTGGGACAAGATCTTCCAGATTCCAAGTCCAGTATACTCTCCATTATAGCATCTCTATGATTACAAATAGGAAATCTCTCACAATCTGTGAAGAATTAAAATTGTGATTGACACAATGTCACAGTCACTTTCACAAATGAAATTTGTGTCTAATTATTGTCAAAACTCAGAGTCAAACTCAGGCTTCTGAGTATAATTCTGGCAATCTGTCAATTCATGCAACATATTGTGCCTGTATACTAATCTACCTGAATAAGAAAAAAAACCCTCATTTTTGTCACTTTGCATTTCTCTATCATAGATTTATTTATTTTTTTCATTTTCTTTATAGTTTTTTTTTCCTACCCATAGTGTGGATTTGTTCCTTTGAAAACTGTCTTTTCATCTTTTATCCATTTAGCTATTGGGCAATGACCCTCAATTTTACCTTATCTAGTTGTTGCGAGGCTCAAATAAGAAAATATAAGTAAAATACTTATGCAAACCTTAAAGCATTATATCAGTTAGTTATTATTCACATCATTACCATATGACATTGAGTTAATCACAATTTTAATTCTACACAAATTGAGGGAAACTTCTTATTCATAATGATTGAACATGGTATAATGGATAGTGTATTGGACTTAGAAGCTGGAAAACCGGAGTTCAAACCTTGCCCCAAGCAATTATGAGCTTCATCCTTCTGGGTCTCACTTTCTTAGTCTGTAAAATGAAAGGCTTGTATTTGAGGGGCTCTAAAGGTTCTTTTGAGTCTAAATCTATAATCTGTAATCCTATTAATATTAAAAGATGAGATTTTATGTCGGACAGCAGCTTTTGGACTGTAGTCCAACTGACTTTTTTCTGCTTATTCAATCCTGGTCCCAGCTGGTTGTCCATCTGCACACACACACACACACACACACACACACACATACACACTGATGCATTAACTCACTGGACTGACTGTTCATCCAGCTTCATGTTCTAATAAGAATCTGTGTTGGGGAAGATCAAACTCTCTCTTAACTTCTAAACATAGAGGCTTTATGAGCAGGAGGGAAGGGAGAGTGATATGGTGGACAGAGCTACTGGACCTAAAAATCAAGAGGCTTGGTTTCTTATTTAAGCTCTGGCATTTTCTTCCTTTCTTGTGTATTTCCCTGAAAAATTAATAGGTTAGACTAGATCAAAGCTTTTTTTCATATCAAAGCTTATTAAATTGTGAGTTGAGACCCCATGTGGGATCCTATAACTGAATGTGGGAGGTGCAAAATTATTATTTATTACCAATAAATGTTTGATTTGTATACCTATTTCATATATTTATACATCTGACATTGTACAAAAATTTCTTGGGTGAAGAGG